>NC_067400.1:482710323-483450323 GCF_016432865.1 Antechinus flavipes
CTTTGATTTAGATAGAAGATATTCATCTTCACAGCCAGAGGAAGTCCTTTAAATGAGCTCCTTATACCTTTACAATCACAAGCCTAAAAAACCAAAAAATTATTTGTATCCTTATTCCAGTTCTGGAATTCTATTCACTGTGCCACCTAGCTGCCCCTAGACAACAATAATTGGAGTTTATATAGCTTCTACTATATTTCAGGCACTATGCTAAGGCATTTTCAAATGTTATATAATTTGATCTTGACAGCAACCATGGAAGGTAGGTGCTATTATTTATTATCCCCAATTTATAGCTAGGGAAACTGAGTCAAACAGAGTTTAAGTGACTTGTAAGCTAGTGAATATTGAGGTTTGATTTGAGCTCATATCTTCCTAATTGCAGACCCAGGGTCCTCTTCATTGGGCCACTAATTGTCCCTTACCTTCTATAGGCCTCTGTTTTCTCATCTATAAAATAAAGGAGTTAGACTTGATGATGCATGGATCCATTCACGTTTTATATCTATTATTCTGGGTTACTAATTTGGTTGCACAATTAAGTATATGTTACTCTTCATAATGGTTGGATCAGTTCATAACTCCACCAGCGATGTATTAGTGTTATGAAGTAGGTTGTATAAATTTTTCTCTCCTTATCCATTTGCCATTTAAGCAAATTGATTCTCAGAGAAATCAAATATCAATTGCTTAACATTAGATAGTAAAAAAAATCTTAATTTACTTATATTGGAACCTAGATTTTCTGATTTCAAAACAAGTTCTACACTATGCTGCCATTCTCATGCTTTGTTGTCTACAGAAGGGCTTGAATTAAGGTGGCTGCAGTGGGAGTAGAAAGAAGAGAGTCTAAACATACAAACAGCTGGTCTTAGAAATTAACTGAATGTGGAGGTAAGAATGAAGAGAAAATCAGCAAGCATCATAAATAATGGGAATAAATTAGAACCATTCCCATTAAGATCAGGGGTGAAACAAGGCTGCCCACTATCACCCTCCCCATCACTAGTTTTGGAAATGCTAGTTAGAAATAAGAGAAGAAAAATAAATTAAAGGAATTTGTGGCTACAGAAGAACTAGAATATATTATGCAATAAAAATGGATAATGTTGATTAAGTTAAAAAGTTTTTGTACAAACAAAACCAATGCAGACAAGATTAGAAGGGAAACAATTAAATGGGACAAATGTTTTATATCCAAGCATTCTAATAAAGGCTTCATTTCAAATTTATAAGAATTCAAGCCATTCTCCACTTACTAAATGGTCAAAGGATATGAACAGACAATTTTCAGATGAAGATTAAAAATTAAAGATTAAAGAAGAAGATTAAAACTATTTCTAGTCATATGAAAAAAATGCTCTAAATCATTTTTGATCAGAGAAATGCAAATTAAGTCAGCACTGTGGTACCACTACATATCTCTCAGATTGGCTAAGATGACAGGAAAAGATAATGATGAATATTGGAGGCGACTTGGGAAAACTGGGAAATTAACTGATTATATTGTTGGTGGAGTTGTGAACTAATCCAACCATTCTTGAGAGCAATATGGAACTGTGCATACCCTTTGGTCTGTCAGTATCTCTACTGAGCTTGTATCCCAAAGAGATCATAAAAAAGGGGAAAGGATCTACATTTGCAAAAATGTTTGTAGCAGCCATTTTTTGTAGTGAGAAGGAACTGGAAACTGAGTGGATACACATCATTTGAAGAAATGGTTAGAATAAGTTAGGGTATGAATGTTATGGAATATTATTATTTTATAAGAAATGATCAGCAGGATGATATTAGAGAGGCCTGGAGAGATTTAAATGAACTGATGCTAAGTGAAGTGAGTGGAACCAGGAGAACATTGTACACAGCAACAGCAAGATTAAACAATGATCAATTTTGATGGACGTGACTCTTTTCAACAATAAAGTGATTCAGGACAGTTCCAATGGTCTTGTGATAAAGAGAGCCTTCTGTACTCAGAGAGAGGATTGTGGGGACTGAGTGTGAATCACAACATAGTATTTTTACTTTTTTTTGTTGTTTGCTTGTATTTTTCTTTCTTTCTCATTTTTTTCCTTTTGAACTGATTTTTCTTGTGCAGTGTGATAATTGTGGAAATATGTATAGAAGAATCACACATGTTTAACATATATTGGATTACTTGCTGTCTAGGGAAGGGTGTGGGGAAAGGAGGGAAAATTTTGGAATACAAGGTTTTGCAAGGGTGAATGTTGAAAATTATCTATGTATATGTTTTGAAAATAAAAAAAAAATTTTAAGTGAAGATAAAAAATCAAAGATTATACAGTTTGAAGCTCCATGACTAAGAGAGGATAATATAGGTTTAGTTTTTAATATGTAGAATTTGAAGTGCCAGTAGGGTATTCAGGTGAAGATGTTTAGCAGGGCATTGAAAAAATGATAATAGTTCTTGAGGATAAATAAGTGAAAAAATTTTGGAAGTCATTTTGCAATGATAGTATGATTCTACTAGTCACCCTGATCCAATATTTTACAGTTGTCCTTAAATCAATCCTTCAAAGTTCATACTCATTCTGTACTCTGTTAGCTTGTATTTCTCATTTTTAACTCCACGTGTCACCTGTCCAATTCGTTTCCAAATCTTGTCCTTTCTATTTTCACAATTTCTCATAAATTTCACCTCTTCTCCGTTAACAATCACCACCCTGTTTTAAGCCCTTATCACCTTTTATCTGGACTAGTGCAATAGCCTACTAACTAGTCTCTGACACAAGTATCTCCCCAAGCCAATCCATCCTCTTTGACTCATTTGTCAAAGTGATTTTTCTAAAGCTTAGATCTATGTTCATCCTTGCTTAATGAATTCTAATGGCTCTCTTTTCTTGTATGATCAAATCGAAATTCCTTTATGGTACATTTAAACTTTTTATAACCTAGCCCCTTCCCACCTTTTAGACTTCTTAAACTTTGCCCATTTCATAAAGTCTGCAATATCAGCTATATTAGACTACTGTCATTTCCTCAAAGAGGACATTCCATCTTTTGTTTCTGTGCCATTACACTGGCTATTCCCCAGGCCTAGAATTATTTCCCCCCTCACCTTTGCCCTAGCATCTTTTAAGATTTAATTCAAATCCTACCTATTTTCAGGAGGCTTTTCTTCCCTACCCCCAGAAACCTTCCCTGCTCAGATTGACTTCCTTCTACTCTGTATATATCTTATATGTTTTCATTTACATGTTACTTCTCTTAAAATGTAAACTCCTTTAAGGAAGGGCTGTTTTTTATCTTTCTGTAGCATTTAGCAGAGTGCCTGGTACATAGTAAGCACTTAATAAATATGTGTTGACCAATGGTGTTCTATTCTTCAGTACTACTAGCACTTCTCATGACTAATGATCAATCAGAATATATTTAGAAAGCAACTAGTAGGTGCCAGACAACTCTGCTAGGTTCTGGGATATAAAATAAAAGATAATCCCTGCCCCAATGAAGCTTACATTTTGATAGAAATATACAACACATGTTTACTGGTAACTATATGATAAGAAGGGTAGCTCTGACTGAGGTAATCACAGAGGTTGTGAGTAGAGCCCTAGAAAAATTGATTATCATTCCTTTTCCTATAATAATAGTAATATTTATTGAATTGTTTACTGAGGAAGAGATGAAATGAGTATGGAGAGTGGGGGGGGCATCAAGTTATTTGGCAAGACTTCCGGCCAAGATGGCGGAGAGGAAATACACTGCTGTGTAACCTCCGTGTTTTTCTCTCACTATCCATTTCATTTCATGCCTCTGGATTAATGCTCGACTGAAAAAAAACATACAATTACTTACCAAGAGAAACCATCCTTGAGACTCGTCAAGAAAGGTCTGTTTTTGCGCGAGGGCGGGGACGGTATTTAAATCGGAAGCAGTCTGCGGGCAGCAGCTGCAGCGAGAGCACAGAAAGCAGCTCAGAGCCGAGCAGAGCGGAGAGGGGGTGGGGCGTGATCACAGCCGTCTCTGCGGGGAGAGCTTTGCTACAGGATTAGATACTTTGCTCCGGCAGCAAGTCAGCAGCCCAGCAGAGAAGCTAAAAACACCGGGCGTGAAGAATACAACCCCAAACAGCTGGAGTCTCTTGGGACCTGGCCACCCCTCCCCCACAGTGTCTCAGAGCGCTCGGATCTCAGTGCGCAGGCGCCATAGCACAGTAGGACCCGTGCCTCACAAATACCCTGCCCCTCCCCCAAAGAAAGCAGCCTCCACTCAAGGGTTTTTTTTCTTCTGTTTCTTTGATAGTTTGTCTTTGATTAATAGACAGAATGAGCAAGAGACTGAAAAAGAATTTAACCCTTGACAGCTTTTACACAGATAAAGAGCAGACTCCAAATCCTGAGGAGACTAAAAACAAACAGTCCCCAGGTGAATCCCCAAAGGAGGAGATCATATGTTCCTCAGCACAGATGAATCTCATGGAGGAAATTAAAAAGGCTCTCACAAGGGAGCTAGAAGAAAAATGGGAAAAGGAGAGGGAGGCTTTGCAAAAGGGGAAGGAGGCTTGGCAAAAGGAGAAGGAGGTTTTGCAAAAGGAGAGGGAGACTTGGCAAAAGGAGAGGGAGGCTCTGCAAAAGGAGAGGGAGGCTTGGCAAAAGAGCCTGGAGAAGTCAGTTAAAGAGAGAGTGGATAAAGAAACCAAATCCTTGAAAAATAGGATTGGTGAACTGGAAAACAAAATTGGCGAAATGGAAAAAAATTCCACAGAACAAAAGAACTCAATTGGACAATTAGAAAAAGATCTTAAAAAAGTGAGTGAAGAAAATACCTCACTGAAAATCAGGGTCGAACAATTGGAATTGAATGACTCGAGGAGACAAGAAGAATCAGTCAAGCAAATCCAAAAAAATCAAACAATGGAAAAGAATGTGAAATACCTTCTGGGGAAGACAACAGACCTGGAAAACAGATCCAGGAGAGACAACCTGAGAATCATCGGACTTCCAGAAAAGTATGATGAAAAAAAGAGCCTGGACACTATTTTCCAGGAAATTATCAAAGAGAACTGCCCAGAAGTCATAGAAACAGAAGGTAAAATAGACATTGAAAGAATTCATCGATCCCCAACTGAAAGGGATCCTAAAATCAAAACACCAAGGAATATAGTGGCCAAATGCCAGAACCCTCAGGCGAAGGAAAAAATACTGCAAGTGGCTAGAAAAACCCAATTCAAGTATCAAGGAGCCACAATAAGGATCACCCAGGATCTGGCAGCATCCACATTAAAGGATCGAAGGGCCTGGAATATGATATTCCGAAAGGCTAAGGAACTTGGTATGCAACCAAAAATAACTTACCCAGCGAGAATGAGCATCTTTTTCCAGGGATGGACATTCAACGAAGTAAGCGAATTTCATCTATTTCTGATGAAAAAGCCAGAACTTAACAAAAAATTTGATCTACAAGCACAGAACTCAAGAGAAATCCAAAAAGGTAAAGATTAATCTTGGGATCTATATTTCGGCTATAAAGATGTATAAAGAAAACATGTATACCTTGTTCTAGAAACTAGATGTGGAAAGGACATTGTACCAGAAAAAAGGGAAAGTGGGGGTACTACATTTCATGAAGAGGCAAAGAAAACCTAGTATATCTGAGAGAAAAAATGGAGAGGGATGAATATAGTGAGTATTTTACTGCTTTCAGAATTGGCATTAAGAGAAGAATTTTAGACATATTCAATCTATGGTGAAACTTCTCCCACCTCATTGAAAAGTGAGAAGGGAAAAGTGAAAAGGGAAGGAATAAGCTAAGTGGAAGGGAATACGGTAACTGGGAGGGAAAGGGGTAAGTTGGGGGGGGGAACTCTAAGGGAGGGAGGGATACTAAAAAAGGGAGGGCTGTGAGAAGCAAGTGGTGCTCACAAGCTTAATACTGGGAAGGGGGGTAAGGGAGTAAGAAGGGAGAATAGCATAAACCGGGGTTAACAAGATGGCAAGTAATACAGAATTGGTCATTTTAACCATAAATGTGAACGGGGTAAACTCCTCTATAAAGAGGAAGCGGTTAGCAGAATGGATCAAAAGCCAGAATCCTACAATATGTTGTTTACAGGAAACACACCTGAAGCGGGGTGATACATGCAGGTTAAAGGTAAAAGGTTGGAGCAAAACCTACTATGCTTCAGGTGAAGCCAAAAAAGCAGGGGTAGCCATCCTGATCTCAGATCAAGCTAAAGCAAAAATTGATCTAATCAAAAGAGATAAGGAAGGGCACTATATCTTGCTAAAGGGTAGAATGAATAATGAAGAAGTATCTATATTAAACATATATGCACCAAGTAGTGTAGCATCTAAATTCTTAAAAGAGAAATTAAGAGAGCTGCAAGAAGAAATAGACAGTAAAACTATAATAGTGGGAGATCTCAACCTTGCACTCTCAGAATTAGATAAATCAAACCACAAAATAAATAAGAAAGAAGTCAAAGAGATAAATAGAATACTAGAAAAATTAGATATGATAGATCTCTGGAGAAAATGTAATGGGGACAGAAAGGAGTACACTTTCTTTTCAGCAGTTCATGGAACTTATACAAAAATTGACCATATATTATGACATAAAAACCTCAAACTCAAATGCAGTAAGGCAGAAATAGTGAATGCATCCTTTTCAGACCACGATGCATTGAAAATTACATTCAATAAAAAGCCAGGGGAAAGTAGACCAAAAAATAATTGGAAACTAAATAATCTCATACTAAAGAATGATTGGGTGAAACAGCAAATTATAGACATAATTAATAACTTCATCCAAGAAAACGATAATAATGAGACATCATACCAAAATGTATTGGATGCAGCCAAAGCGGTAATAAGGGGAAATCTCATATCTCTAGAGGCCTATTTGTATAAAATAGAGAAAGAGAAGGTAAATGAATTGGGCTTGCAAATAAAAATGCTAGAAAAGGAACAAATTAAAAACCCCCAATCAAACACTAAACTTGAAATTCAGAAAATAAAAGGAGAGATCAATAAAATTGAAAGTAAAAAAACTATTGAATTAATTAATAAAACTAAGAGTTGGTTCTATGAAAAAACCAACAAAATAGACAAACCCTTAGTAAATCTGATTAAAAAAGGAAAGAGGAAAATCAAATTGTTAGTCTTAAAAATGAAAAGGGAGAACTCACCAGTAACGAAGAGGAAATTAGAGCAATAATTAGGAGTTACTTTGCCCAACTTTACGCCAATAAATTCGACAACTTAAATGAAATAGAAGAATACCTCCAAAAATATAACTTGCCTAAACTAACAGAGGAAGAAGTAAATATCCTAAACACTCCTATCTCAGAAAAAGAAATAGAACAAACTATCAATCAACTCCCTAAGAAAAAAACCCCAGGACCAGATGGATTTACATCTGAATTCTATCAAACATTCAAAGATCAATTAACTCCAATGCTAAATAAACTATTTGAAGAAGTAGGGATTGAAGGAGTCCTACCAAACTCCTTTTATGACATGGATATGGTACTGATACCTAAACCAGGTAGGCTGAAAACAGAGAAAGAAAATTATAGACCAATCTCCCTAATGAATATTGATGCTAAAATCTTAAATAAAATATTAGCAAAAAGACTACAGAAAATCATCCCCAGGATAATACACTATGACTAAGTAGGATTTATACCAGGAATGCAGGGCTGGTTCAATATTAGGAAAACTATTAACATAATTGACTATATCAACAACCAACCAAACAAAAACCATATGATCATCTCAATAGATGCAGAAAAAGCATTTGATAAAATCCAACAGCCATTCCTAATAAAAACACTTGAGAGCATAGGAATAAAAGGACTTTTCCTTAAAATAGTTAGGGGCATATATTTTAAACCTTCAGTAAGCATCATATGCAATGGGGAAAAACTGGAACCTTTCCCAGTAAGATCTGGAGTGAAACAAGGTTGCCCACTATTACCATTATTATTCAATATTGTATTAGAAACACTAGCCTCTGCAATAAGAGTCGAGAAAGAGATTAAAGGAATTAGAGTAGACAATGAGGAAACCAAACTATCACTCTTTGCAGATTATATGATGGTATACCTAGAAAACCCCAGAGATTCTACTAAAAAGCTATTAGAAATAATTCATAATTTTAGCAAAGTAGCAGGATACAAAATAAATCCCCATAAATCCTCAGCATTCTTATACACCACTAACAAAATCCAAGAGCAAGAGATACAAAGAGAAATTCCATTCAAAATAACTGTTGATAGCATAAAATATTTGGGAATTTACCTACCAAAGGAAAGTCAGGAATTATATGAGCAAAATTACAAAAAAGTTTTCACACAAATAAAGTCAGACTTAAATAATTGGAAAAATATTAAGTGCTCTTGGATAGGCCGAGCGAATATAATAAAGATGACAATACTCCCTAAACTAATCTATTTATTTAGTGCTATACCAATCAGACTTCCAAGAAAATATTTTAATGATTTAGAAAAAATAACAACAAAATTCATATGGAACAATAAAAAGTCGAGAATCTCAAGGGAATTAATGAAAAAAAAATCAAATGAAGGTGGTCTAGCTGTACCTGATCTAAAATTATATTATAAAGCAGCAGTCACCAAAACCATTTGGTATTGGCTTAGAAATAGATTAGTTGATCAGTGCAAAAGGTTAGGTTCACAAGACAGAATAGTCAACTATAGCAATCTAGTGTTTGACAAACCCAAAGATTCTAAATTTTGGGATAAGATTTCATTATTTGATAAAAACTGCTGGGATAACTGGAAATTAGTATGGCAGAAATTAGGCAAGGACCCACACTTAACACCACATACCAAGATAAGATCAAAATGGGTCCATGACCTAGGCATAAAGAATGAGATTATAAATAAATTAGAGGAACATAGGATAGTTTATCTCTCAGACTTGTGGAGGAGAAAGAAATTTGTGACCAAAGATGAACTAGAGACCATTACTGATCACAAAATAGAAAATTTTGATTATATCAAATTAAAAAGCCTTTGTACAAACAGAACGAATGCAAACAAGATTAGTAGGGAAGCAACAAACTGGGAAAACATCTTTACAATTAAAGGTTCTGATAAAGGCCTCATTTCCAAAATATATAGAGAACTGACTCAAATTTATAAAAAATCAAGCCATTCTCCAATTGATAAATGGTCAAAGGATATGAACAGACAATTTTCAGATGAAGAAATTGAAACTATTACCACTCACATGAAAGAGTGTTCCAAATCACTATTGATCAGAGAAATGCAAATTAAGACAACTCTAAGATATCACTACACACCTGTCAGATTGGCTAAGATGACAGGAAAAAATAATGATGAATGTTGGAGGGGATGCGGGAAAACGGGGACACTGATGCATTGTTGGTGGAGTTGTGAACGAATCCAGCCATTCTGGAGAGCAATCTGGAATTATGCCCAAAAAGTTATCAAACTGTGCATACCCTTTGATCCAGCAGTGTTTCTATTGGGCTTATACCCCAAAGAGATACTAAAAAAGGGAAAGGGACCTGTATGTGCCAAAATGTTTGTAGCAGCCCTGTTTGTAGTGGCTAGAAACTGGAAAATGAATGGATGCCCATCAATTGGAGAATGGCTGGGTAAATTGTGGTATATGAATGTTATGGAATATTATTGCTCTGTAAGGAATGACAGCAGGATGAATACAGAGAGGCTTGGAGAGACCTACATGGACTGATGCTAAGTGAGATGAGCAGAACCAGGAGATCATCATACACTTCGACAACGATATTGTA
Source organism: Antechinus flavipes (assembly GCF_016432865.1). Classification (NCBI taxonomy): domain Eukaryota; kingdom Metazoa; phylum Chordata; class Mammalia; order Dasyuromorphia; family Dasyuridae; genus Antechinus; species Antechinus flavipes. Next base: position 482,720,089 of record NC_067400.1, read on the forward strand.
TGAGGATGTATTCTGATGGAAGTGGATTTCTCTGACAAAGAGACTTAACTGAGTTTCATTGGATAAATGATGGACAGAAACAGCTACACCCAAAGAAGGAATACTGGGAAATGAATGTGAACTATTTGATTTTTGATTTTCTTTCTGAGTTATTTTTACCTTCTGAATCCAATTCTCCCTGTGCAGCGGGAGAACTGTTCGGTTCTGCAAATGTGTATTGTATCTAGGATATACTGCAACATATTTAACATATATAAGGACTGCTTGCCATCTTGGGGGGGGGGAGGAGGGAGAGAGGGGAAAAAACAAAACATAAGTGATTTCAAGGGATAATGCTGTGTAAAAATTATCCTGGCATGGATTCTGTCAATACAAAGTTATTATTAAATAAAATTAAATTAAAAAAAAAGTTATTTGGCAAGATGCCTATACTGCCTAGGTCCTGGTGTCCTGATGAATAACTGGATGAAATAAAATACAGTCTGGAGATCTAGAGAAAAGTATATATAGGGGTCTAAAATGAGGATTTATTCATTCATTCTATGCAGCTCTACTCCAGGGGTAGTTCTAAGATAAATGGATTAAATTTTCAGGGGAGGGGCCAAGTCTGTCAGGGTTTGTTCTTCATAGGGAGAGATATGCATCAACAAGACAATTGTCACAGCTGAGTAGCATTAAATTATTATGACATATCAAGTTACTACCAGAAAGGAATGCTATCTGAGACTGAATGAGTATTCCATACTTTATAACAGCTAACATTTATGTAGCACTTACTATATGCTAGGCATTGTGTTAAGTACTTCACAATTATCAGAAGGCTTAGATTTGAAAAATCATGTCTTTCTGACTCCAGACCTGGCACTTGGTCCACTGTACCAGATTACTTTCTGGTTATGCTATCTAGTCATTTACTAGCAAGGCTGAATAAGTGATGGTAGCTATGTTATTTTAGCATACATTATTGTTGCTCACTAGTGTCTGATTTCTTGTGACCTCTTATGAAATTTTCTTGGTGAAAGTTACTGGAATAATTTTCCAATTTATTCCCAAGGGGATTCGATAAATATGTGCTTAAGATCATATAGCTAGTGAGTGTCTGAAGCCCTATTTGAACTCAGGTCTTCCTTACTTCAGGTATCACACTCTATCTAGTGAACCACCTTGCTGCCTCTATTCTTTTTTTAAGCATATAAGAAACAGCTTTAACTTTTAATTCCTTAATGGTTAACTTCTTATTTATTTTAGGAGATAAATGAAATATTGATCATATTAATTATTAAAATAGAAAAATATTCTTTTTCTCTGTCTCAGAGTTCCTTTCTTTTTGTTGTATCACTTTTTCTGGTCATTTCCCATGGTACTCATAGATTCAGACATTTAAGAAAGTGAAAAAAGAAAGTCATTACCACCTGTCTTCTTTCTATCCTACTCTCAATTCGCTATTATATATTCAAATAAACGCAAAAACAGTCTCAACTTCAAGGAACTTATATTCTTTCTGAGTTAAAGAACATCTACACTAATAAGGATAACATAGATACAAATTTAATACAAAGTAATTTCAAGGTGAGAGAGTACTAGTAATTGAACAGATAGGTCTAGTGTAAAAGGTAGAATTTGAATTGAGGTTTCAAAAACCTAGATATTGTAAGAAAGATGAATAGGAGTGTATTCTAGGCCAGGGGATAGCTTGGGTAAAGGCACAGAGACAGGAAATGGAAAATCCTGCTCTAGGAATATCAAGTAGCCTAGTTAGAATATAGAGTACATGTAGGAAAGTACTGTAGAATAAGACTGGAGAGGGATGCTAAAGCCATATTGTGAAGTACTTTAAATGACAAATAGAATTTGTGTTTGAGTTTTTTCTTAAAAAGGGAGAAAAGAGAGAAACACTGGAACTTCTTTAACAAGTGAGTGACACAATCAGAAATATGCTTTAGGAATATCCATTTTGCAATGGGAACAATGAATTGGAATTGGGAGTGAGAAGGAAAAGATAATTAGGAGGCTATTGAAAAATTCTAGGTAAAAGATTATGATGAGTTATGTAGAGGGCCTGAACTCTGGAAAGATATACTTGAAACAAGGACATTTAGGGCAGGGTGCTTATTCAGTGTGATTGATGAGATAATGGCTCTCTAGTTCACATATACTTAGTGTGATGTAATGATATAATCATTCTAGTTGGCATATACTTAGTATGATTCTACAGTTGGCACATGCTCAGTGTGCTGTAGTGATATAATTGTACTAAAGCATTTAAATACCTTAGGGCTGAGAGGACTGGAGACAAGAGTGTGTGCTCAAGCTTAATCTCAGACTCAGAGACTCAGACACAGACACAGAGAAGACTCCAGATTCCAGACTCCATCTTTGACCAGCCTCGACCAGCCTCGTGGTGGTTTTCCTGCCTTTTATCACTTCTCCTTCTAAGACCAAGGCCCATCCAGAGATCCTCCAGAAAGCTAGTCTGGACAGTACAGAGCTGAACTGAAATGGTGAATAGAGGAAAGGGACTGAATGCAAGAGATGTGAAAGTAGGATTGAGGAAACTTGGTTACTGGGGTGAGAAAGAGAGAAGAAAATAATAGGTTGTTTATGTAGTGATTATGAAAAGGGAAAATAGAAAATATAGGAATGTTAGGAAGAGAGAGAGTTTGTAGGGAAAAAAGTGAGTTCTGTTTTGGACATATTGATTGTGAACTACTTATAAGACATCTTAGTTTATAGACAATTTTTTATTTCTCTTTTGTTCTCTTTTCCTTCTTCCCCAAATACAATCCAGACCTAAATCCCTGAGTTTATTCTCTTTTATCTTTCATTATGAAATTTCAATAACCATAGTTCCTCTTGAATACTGACCCTCACTATTATCTATCTTGGTACTCAAACATCCCCTCTTAGTCCAATTCTTGTTTACTTAATTTAACTCAAGATCACAGATTTTAGAGTTGAAAGGGATCTTAGAAGCTGTTGAGTACAATTCCAGATGATCATTACAGTGGTAAAGGAAACAAAGAGCATGGATCATAGAGGATAAAAAGTAAACCTTAGAGTCAGGAAGAACTGAGTTCATTCCCCATCTTTGATATAAATTGACTGTGTAACCTTGGCCAAGTCATTTTACCTGTTAGTACTTTAGTACTTTAATTTGCAAAGTGATTATCTATATTACTAGGAGTTCCTTATGTTAATGAAATCACTATACAATTTAGAGGGGAAAAGACAATAAAATCCTCATTCCTTTGTCTATAGTATTTTTTAAAACCAGTCTTAACTCATTCTTTTCTTTAGTGTTCTTGACATTTTTCAAAATGAGTAGTTAGGTGACACAATCCTTGAGTTCAAATCTGTCAACTTCCAGATTTCAAATCCAACTTCAGACATTTAATAACTGTGTAACCCTGAGCAAAATGCTTAATCCCATTTGCCTCAATTTCCTTATCTATAAAATGAGCTGGAGAAGGAAATAGCAAATCACTCTAGTATCTTTGCCAAGAAAACTCCAAATGGAATCACAAAGAATTGGATACAACTGAAAATGACTTAAAAGTAAAATTTCTTTAAAAAATGTACAATGATTTTACATACATTTTTGTTTTACTTTCATTTTCTGTTGGTATCTTTTAAATATATGTTAGTTAAATTTCCTGTGCATACACAGTATTTAAAAACAACTTCCCCTTTCTTTTTCTTCAGAATTATTCCCTCTTGTCTCAAAATTATTTATTTTTGAGAGTTTTCCATCTCCACTTTGATGATTTCTGAAGACTTTTAGACCATTTTAAAGTACGAATTTGTTTCACTAGATCAGAAAGTTATATACTAAGTGATTTAAAAAACAACAGCTTTACTCTGTAGAGGTGGCAAAAGGAAGTGGTTAGGACAGAATAATTTTTAAAAATACTTGTTACTTGAAAAGCAAAAATAATAAGCCATTAAAAATAATTTTAGGCTATGCATGATGTGAAATGATAGGAAATATGATAAATATTATTAAGTGGGAATACAAATTTAAGAAAAGGACAATCCTTTTCAAGACACTTATAATCTAATGGAATACGACAATACATAAAAGGAAAGTGAAAAGATTGGAGTGGGGGGGGATTTGTGGGGAGAGTGACAGAGGGTACCCCAGGAAGGGGCATGATATAGATGATAGGGTCCAAATCATATAGAGAAGATGACAATGAAGAATTGGCTGGGGTTTTAGCCCCTCTCTATTTTTTTTTTTTTTTGGCCTCAATTGGTAGGTCTTTAATCAGAGAGGCAGAAGCAACTAAAAATATTGTTGAAGCATTCTGCATGATGATGACTTCCCTGGTGATATTGTTTATCTGGTGATAGTGATTTAGCCATATGATCCTATAAGGATTTTCTTTGAACCTTTTGAAATCTGTTCTTTGGAAAATCTAGTGCTGCTTTTAAAAATTCTATTTTATTTTCAATTATTTCTTTCCTTTCCCATTGAGAAGGCCCCCAAAACCAAACCTATTATATATGCATATATAAGTGTATATATATGTGCATATATGTGTGTGTGTGTGTGTGTGTGTGTATAAAACCATGCAAAACAAATTTCTGAATTAGTCATAGTCAAAAAAAAAAAAGAAAGAGAAAGAGAGAATAAAATATATCTCATTGTGTTCTCTGAGCCTATCAACTTTCTGTCTAGACATAGATAGCATGGTTGATCATCAGTCCTTTGTAATTGTGGTTGGTCATTTAATTGATCAGAATTACTAAGTCTTTCAAAGTTTATTATCTTTACAATATTGCTGTTACTGTGTAAATTGTTCTTCTGCTTCTATTCACTTCACTTTTTATCAGTTTATGCAGGTCTTCCCAGGTTGTTGATATTTTTTAACCATCCAAGTTATTGATTTTTTTTAAACTACCTCTTTCATTATTTCATTAGTAAAACAATATTTTATGATGTACATATGTTATTACTTGTTAGCCATTCTCCAGTTGACAGGCATCTTCAGTTTCCAATTCTTTGGCAATACAAAAAAAATATTATAATACTTTTGTACATTTGGATCCCTTCCCCTTTCTTTGATCACTTTGTAGGTTTGGATCTACTAGAAGTGTCTCTTGGCAAAAGGTAGCTTTTTGGGCTTACAAATATTACAAGTTTATAGCTCCACAGTGAATTAATGTATCTATTTTCCTATAATCCCTCTAGCATTTGTCATTTTCCATTAGTCAATCTGTTGGGTATGAGTATAACTGGGTATGGGTATTATTAGTGATTAAGAGCATTTTTCACATTTCTATTGATAACTTGAATTTCTTCTTTGAAAATTTCCTATTTATATCCTTTAACTATTTACCAACTGGGTAATAGATCTTCTTATAAATTTGACTCAGTTTCCTATAGATCATAGATGTGAGAACTTTATAATAGAAACTTATTGCAAAGATTCCCTCACTTCAGTTTTCTTTAAATTTACTTCTAATTTTAAGATGCCCTTGTATTTTCCTCCTCTGTAATCTCACAAATTATAATATAGAACAGTCATTTCCCCCTAAAATTTCCATTATTTTCATCTCTTCCATTTGTTATATAGAGATAAACATTCATCCTTTATTCTTTTATCCTTTGAAGAAGAAAGCAGAATAAGGTGGACCCTTGTTTGGACAGAGGACAAAAAAGAAAGAATTCCTTTAAATGTCTGGATAATTAAAACCTATATCAGTAGATATAAGAAATAGAACCCAAATTGAAAACTAGGCCAAGTTTGTATTGTAATTGAGATGAGTAGGAAACTGGTTTCAGAAACAGAAATTAAACCAGGAGAATTAAAATAAGAAGAGGAGATGAAATATAAGGAATGCTAATTGAAATATATTATTCAGTCTGCATATTCTAAATTCAGGTCTTTTGACAATTATTTCTAACTGTAAAGCAACCCACCTCACCAGCATTCTCTTTACCAACATGTGAGATGAATGGGGCAGAATTTTCTATTCTTTCTCCAGACTGAAGTGTATTTATACATAAATTCTAATTCCATATTTTCCTCAGAATTCCTACCTAGACCTTGAATCAGTGACTTCATGGGATACTACTAATGAAAGATCTTTACTATTTCTGAGCTTAGGGATCATGTGCTTGCTTCTATGTCCTCTCCTTGGGTCTATATTTTTGCTAGACTAATCAATCAATCAGCATTTATTAAGTGCCTATTATGTTCCAAATAGGGTGCCAAGTTCTAGGAAAATAAAAAGAGACAAAGGATAATCTCTGCCCACAAGGAACTAACAATTTAATAGGGGAGACAACATATAAACACAGATAAAATAAGCTATATGTCAAATAAAAAGTAGATAATTAACAGAGGGGAGGTGATGGAATTATAAGGGGTTGGGAAAGATTTCCTGTAGAAGGTAAAATTTTATTCAGACTCAAAGAAAGCTAGGAAAGTCAATACTCACAGCAGAGGAAGGACAATGTTCCAGGTATGGGAGATCACTCTAGAAAATGCCCAAAAGCAAGAAAAGGGGTGGGATCTTGTTTGTGGAACAACCAGAAGGCCAGTGTCATTGGATCAGACTATGGGTAGAAGAATTTAGAAGTAAGTCTGGACTAGCAAAAGCTGAGTTTCTATAGTAATCAATCTTATCCTGGGAGAAGAGATAATGAGGCATATCCTCCCTCATTTTCCCACCAGAATGTTGCAGATACTGTCACATTCAGCCATTGTATCTGTTGGTACTTAACTGTTACAAGTAGAGTTCACAGTTGATGGTGGGAGAGAGGGGATACTGTACTCAGAAATGCCTGAGATATAGAAACAAAAGGCCTCAATAAAGTTTCCTTTAAGAATATATACATTATACATACAGATGTAAAACCATACTCTTTTGTAGGAGTATAGGTGTAAAAAGTCCTTTTTAGGAAAAAAAAATCATTTTTTAGTCATTGAATGGAGAATGGATTGAAGTAGGGAGAGATTTAAGGCAGAAAGATTCATTAGCAAGCTATTTCATTAGTCCAGATGTGAAGTGATAAAAGCCTGTTGCAGTGGTAGTGTCAGAAAAAAAAGGGGGAGGGGAGTACATTTGAGACATAGTGCAGTGGTAAAATTAACAAGCCTTGTTAACAGCTTGGATTGGAATGAGGGTGAAAGATATTGGGGAATCGAGGATGCTTCCTAGATTGTGAAACTGAAGTACTGAGAGAATGTGTTACCTTTTATAGTAATAAGAAAGTGAAAGTCGGGAAGAGTTTAGGGAGAAAAATAATGAGTTCAATTTTTTAAACTTCTAATTTAGTCTTCTGGATGGAATTTTTATTTTTTATTAAAGCTGCTTATTTTAAAAAACATATGCATAGATAATTTTCAATATTCACCTTTGTAAAACCTTGTGTTCCACATTTTTTTCCTTTCCTTCCCCCAACCATATTCCTTAGATGGCAAGTAACACAATATATTAAAACATGTTCAATTCTTCTACGTATATTTCCATAATTGTCATGGTGCACAAGAAAAATCAGATCAAAAAGGGAAAAAAAATGAGAAAGAAAATAAAATGCAAGCAAATCCACAGTGAGTTCAATTTTGGACTTATTGAGCTTAAAATGTCTATTGGACATTCAGTTTGAGATATGTGAAAGACAGTTTTGGAATTGTGAGATTGAAAGTCATCACACAGACTGAGGAGGGATAGATATATTTGAGAATCATAAACATAGAAACAGTAATCAAATCCATGGGAACCTATGAGATCATTAAATGAAGTACTATGCAATGAGAGGAAGAGGGGATCCAGGAAAGAACTCGGAGGTACATCTTTGATTAAAGAGTATGAAGATTCAGCAAAGAGAGAGGGAGCAGACAAATAGAGAACAAGGAGAAATAATATCCTGAAAATGTAGAGAAGAGACTATCAGGGAAAATAATTATGATCAATAGTGTCAAAGGCTGTAAAAAGGTTGAGGTGAATGAAGGTTGAGGAGAGGCCATCGAATTTGACAAACTAAGAGATCATAACTTTGGAGAGAACCGTTTAAAAAGAGAGTGAGAGAAGAGAAAGTGTAGATAATTATTCCAAATGGTCTTTTGAAGGAATTTAACAACAGAAAGGATATAGAATAATTGTTTTCAGGAATGGAAAGGCCAAGTGAGATTTTTTGGTACAGGGGAGACATAGACATATTTGTAGGCAATAGGAATTGAATTGGTAGAAATGGAGAGATTGAAAATAAGTGGAAGATTTAGAATTATAGAGATGGCAATCTGTTGGTGGAGAAAGGATGGAGCCTGATCATTTGATCAAGTAGAGGGTTTAGTCTTGGTAAGGAGTAAAACTACTTCATCATGTGAGATGGGGTAAAGAAGGAGAAAAGGGCAAAAGGCAAAAATTAAAGCTAAGAGGAGAAAAAAAAATAGTTCATGATGAATGGCTTTGAATTTTTCTATAAAATATGAAGCAACTAGAAAATTGTAATAGAGACTGTTACTCTCTCACTAGGAGAGTCATATGGTTTGGTAGAGAGGTACAGAAACTTATCTAAAAACTTAGTTTACTTGATTGAGTACATTATATCCATTAGGAGAGAGAACAAATAAATCTGGGTAAAGGTGTCTTGCATATGTTGATGAAGACTGACTTTAATAATATCTCTAGTTAAGGTTTGATGATTGCACAAACAGACCTGCCAAGAAAATTGATCTGGCAGTTGTACACATTTGCATTTTTTTTTTTCATTACAGAGCCCCTGCTTGAAGATTGCAATGTTTGTGAAGATAGAATGAAGTTGGACCTATTGAAAAATAATGTCCATCATATTTATTGCTGATTGAACTCTTGAACAATCTGAAGGTGTTCTGTAGTCTTATAATCAGTGTGGATAATGATGAAATAACTCACATCTTTGACATGGTTCCCTATTCCTAAAATGAAGCTTTACTTTCTTGTTTTTTTTCAAATTTCTAAACATTTTTATTTAAAGTATTTAAAGTTAAATAATAAAGTTTATTTAAAATTATTTAGTTAAAGTGTATATAAAGTTTAATTTATTTAAAGTTAAAGTTATAAAAATAAAAATAATAAAATATTTATTAATATTAATATTAAAATAAAAAATAAAAATAATAAAATAAATAAAACATTATTTAAAGTTCCAAATTCTCTTTTCCTCTTTTCCCCTGAAATGGCAAGCAATCAGATATAGGTTATACATGTGCAATTATGCAAAATATTTCCATGTTATCATTTTGTATAAGACTTGAAGAAAAAAAATGAAAGTGAAAAATAATGTGCTTCAGTCTGTATTCAATCAACATCAGTTCTTACTCTGGAGGTAGATAGTATGCTTCATCATTAGTCCTTTGGAATTGTCTTAAATCATTGTATTTCTGAGAATAGCTAAATTATACACAATTTTTCATTGAATAATATTGTTGTTATTGTGTATAATGTTTTCCTGGTTCTGCTCATTTCACTAGGCAAATATTTCCAGATTTTTCTGAAGTCATCTTGCTTGTCATTTCTTATAGCACAATAATATTCCATTAGAATAATATACCACAGCTTGTTTAGATATTCCCCAATTGATGGGTATCCCTTTGATTTTTCAATTTTTTTTATTATAGCTTTTTATTTACAACATATATGCATAGATAATTTTTCAGCATTGACAGTTTGTTCCAACTTTTCCCTCCTTCCCCCAAATAGCAGGTTGACCAATACATGTTAAATATGTTGAAGTATAAGTTAAATACAATATATGTATACATGTCCAAACAGTTATTTTTCTGTACAAAAAGAATTGGACTTTGGAAGAGTGTACAATTAACCTGTGAAGGAAATCAAAAATGCAGACAGACAAAAATAGAGGGATTGGGAATTCTATGTAATGGTTCATAGTCATCTTCCAGAGTTCTTTCGCTGGGTGTAGCTGGTTCAGTTCATTACTGTTCTATTGGAATTGACTTGGTTCATCTCATGGTTGAAGAGGGCCATGTCCATCAGAATTGATCATCATATAGTATGGTTATTGAAGTATATAATGATCTCCTAGTCCTGCTCATTTCACTCAGCATCAGTTCATGTAAGTCTTTCCAGGTCTTTCTGAAATCATCCTGCTGGTCATTTCTTACAGAACAATAATATTCCATAATATTCATATACCACAATTTATTTAGCCATTCTCTAATTGATGGGCATCCACTCAATTTCCAGTTTCTGGCCACTGCAAAGAGACCTGCCACAAACATTCTTGCACATACAGGTCCCTTTCTCTTCTTTATGATTTTCAATTCCTAACCAACACAAAAAGAGATGTGGAGCTCTAATTTCAATCATCTCCTTCCTTTTATTGGCATTTGTTTCTACATTAGTCACCTTATAAGAAAAATACTAGCAAGTATATGGAAGAGCATGGTATGTGTGCTCTTAATAAGATGGCTCTCTTGGCAATATGCTTTGATTCCTTAATGTGTGATGATTTGGTTACAAATACAGGAAGACAGGAACTGAGGTAAATAGATTATGTTTTTTTGTGTATCATTCTTTAAAAATCTGTGTTGTCATTCTTCTGATATTTCTGTTGTGCCTGACTCTTTGTGATCCCATTTGGCATTTTCTTGGCAAAGATCCCGGAGTGATTTGCCACTTCCTTCTCCAGCTAATTTTACAGATAAGGAAACTGAGGCAAACAGGGTTAAATGACTTGCCAAGAGTTGTACAACTGGTAAATATTTTGGAGTCAGATTTGAATTCAGGAAGATTAAATCTTCCTGACTTCAGGCTTAGTATATAATTTCTTATAGGTGGAAAATTATACCACATGATTAAAAAAATAACAACTGTGCTTTGTGAAAAATGCTGGCATAAATCAATATATAATAAATGAATGAAAAAGAAAATTAAAGCCAACAATAAAATAAACAGTATTACCTGAAGTTCTTGCCTTTTTTACAATAGTTTCTAATGACTGGCATCAAATAAAAATATTGCATTTGCCCCTTGCTTCCTGTACAACCACAAATAAAGACAGTTCAAGCTAGTCACATCTCAGAAGTATACACATAGCTATGTGTGTATATGTATCAGCTTTTCATAAGCTGATGAATGGCAAACTTTAAAAAAATTAAAAATGATAAAAGGAAGTTCTAAAAATCACAATAGTTGCCTTACAGATTAATCATCTTAATTTTTAAAGTATCAATCACATTTTTCCTTAAAGAAACTCTACTTTTAAAAATTAACTATAGTTACTTATTTTTACTACATTTAGAAATTTTATTTTTGTTTGAATTTAGATTTAGAGGTATGGTAAAATCGTCTATATTCTTATTAATCAGTTTGTATTGTTTTCCTTTGGCTTCCTTTATTCTTTTAGCCAAAAGCTCAAAATATTCTGTTTTGATTCTTTCTCGTTCTTCTGTGATTGCTGCTTCTTCAAAGAAATGCATCTATGAGACAGAGGAATTGTGGGATATTATTTTATTTTAAAAGAAGAATGCCCGAACAGGGACTTGAACTCGCTCCCAGAAAGAACCATTATTATATTATTTTAAAGAAGAAAAAAGAACACCAACACATCTATGCTTGTGATTCAAAAAAAGGGGGATCACCAGATGCTAATTATAGTAGCCTGTTATGTTACAGTTCTCATTTATTGTCCTGACTCAGTTTCTCTGGTTCAGTCTATAATTATCAGCTCAAAGTTCGGTCCTGCAAACCCTCCTCTCCTTCTTTATCAGAATATTTGATAAGGATAAAAGATCTTATGTTTTAAAGTATCAGAATGCCTCTCCCCATCCCAAGCTATCTGAATGTCAGATACCATCTTATCAAGATGCTTCTCCCTATCTCTGGGGTGCCCCCCATCTCTTGAGGCTCACCCCAACCTGTCAGAGTCCCTTTCCAGCTCTCAGCACCCTGACTCTGCTCCTGCTTCAATTTACCCCCTGAGTCTGAGCCATGTGTAGATCATTGAGAATTCCGATTGTTTGCTTGATTCTTGGAGATCATAGTTTCATTCAGCCCTGGGACCAAACCATGGATCCATTTGGTCCCAGTAAATCTCTCCCATTTAATAAATTATTAAATACTCTCTAATCTCTATCTTGCCTCAGTTTCTCCATCATTGCAGCGTTATTTTAGGATCCACTGAAATTTCTGCTGATGTTCTAGGTAAAGAATGAAGGTGCTATATCATCTGTATTATTGTTGGAAGCAACAAACAAGATTTTCCTGAGAAGTAGAGTATTTTGACTTATGAATGTCTCTGCCTACTGCTCAGTAAGGGCCATTCTTGCTATTGCTCTAGAAGAATGAGAGAAAGAAAATGTAATATTTTAGGGGTTGTATTTCAAGATGCAAATCTGAGTGTCCTCAACTTGGTTAACGGAAAGAAAGATGAAAAAGCTATACCATGACTTATTGACACCACTGAACCTCATTACTCAAGGCCAAATAGACTTAATAGAATCCACAAGCTTTTTAACTAGTCCAAAAATGATGACTTGTGGCAGGCAGTATGTTCTGAGAAAATCCCTGAACAAGGAAGATATGAAAACCTAGGATCTTTCTTTCTTTCTTTTTTTCTTATTTCTATTGAGAGACAAAATAAGATCAAAGAAACAATAGTACTTGGGCTGGTGAGTATAAGGTAGATCATGATTGACAATAAAGGAAAGAATAGCTATTAAATTATTTTTTGTTTGTTTTCTCTGCCAAGGAGAATAATCTGTACATTGTAAATAACCAAACAAAAAGGAAACACAAGGAATGGGTAACAGATAAGTTAAGAGTTAGTAAGAGGACACCTAGTTGTCCCAAATGAATTCAAAACACCTGACCCAGATGAACTACATCCTTGTGACCTGCCCGTATCAGAGATTTTGTAAGATTATGAAGAAATGAGAGATGTCACAAGATTGGAGAAGGCCAAATACTGTCCACATTTTCAAAAAGGGGAAATTAAAACAGATAATTAAAGAGATGATTGGTGAACCATAAAAGGAAGTAGTAATTACAATGAGCCAGCATCACTTTAAGAGTAGGTCATGCCAAACTATTCTTATTTCTTTTTATTTATTTTTGGTCAAGATTGCTAAAAAGTAGTAGACAAAGGGAATTATGTTAATTACTTAGATTAGATTTAGATTATTTAGATTTTATCTAAGCTTTTACTATAGAGCCTCATAATTTCATGTGAAGAAAAGAGGGATATGGATTTGATGATAAAATCATATGGCTTCAAAACCAGAAGTCCATACTCAAGAAATACTTATTAATGGTTTAATGCCAACATGGAAAGATATCTCCAAAAATACAGCTTCAGGGTTGTATATTAAACATTTTTTCAGTGTCTTAAATAAAAGTATAAATGGTATTCATTTGATTTGTAACTGACATATAAGAGAAAGATCACTAACATCTTTTATACATTTATATATTTACTCTTTATTTTGGGGGGCATATAGTTCTTTCTACTTACATTGTTGCATTTATCATGTGGCTGTTTTCTTGGCTCTCCTTTACTTTGCATTAATCCATAAAGTTATTTTCAGGCTTCTTTGTATTCATTGAACACATTTTCTTATAGCACAATAATATTCCATTATATTCACGTGTCACAATTTGTTTAACCATTCCCCTCTGAATGGACATCTACTTGTTTCCAATTCTTAGCCATCTCAAAAAGTTTTGCTATTAAATATTTTGGTATATATGGGGACTTTCTTCTTGTGAGTGGCTTCCTTCAGATATAAATTTAGTAATGGAATTTCTGCTTTAAAGGATACAAATATTTTAGTATTTTTATTTGCATAATTCCAAATTCCTTTCCAAAATGATTGTAGTATTTCATAACTCCACCAAGAAAGTTACATTCTAATGGAGGAAAACACATAAAAAGGAACTGAAAAGGAGAGGTTGGGATGGAAAAGGGAGTGGAAAGATGAATTCTTGCTTTATCGTTTTTAGTAATTCTAATTGAATTTGTGTCCAAGTTTGTTTGTTTTTATTCTGAGGCTTTGCTTGTAAATGTTTTGGAGCCATTCTCTTCTGAGTCGGAACTTTAAATTTCCTTTCTATCCTAACTTCTCTCATCTCTTTATTGTGATTTTCTTTTCTGTTTGTTTGCTCATTACTCCAGGCTATTTCCTTAGTTTGGACTTGATTTTAGGATTGGATACTTTTGAAAGGATGTCTGGGCTGGTCTTGTTCATTGTCTTTGTCTTGTTTTTGGGTGAATGGAATATTTTGGAATTCTAGGAACTAAGGGACAGTTTGGAGACTTGAAAGGTTTCAATACTCCCCAAATGGTCTCATCCAAGGCAAAGTTTGTTTGCTGCTGCCTCACTCCCCATTGTGCCATATTCCAAACTTTGCACATTCCTGATTTGGGTTTAGTCTGAGCAACATCAGAATACTGTTAGACTAAGCTTCTATTAGGAATCTATTACTTAATTCAGAATGACAGAATTGTAGGTTCTCCTGTGGTTTGGATATTTCTTCCTGGTTATTCCAATGCAAGCTTTCTGCCATAGTCTTCCTGCTTTGCTTTGGTTGCAAAATAATGGACTAGCAGAGATACTAGAGCTTAGGGTAGAGGGTACTCTAAAAGACCCCAGAGCCTAATAGGATCTGGCTATGCCACCCAGTACCGGAAGTGATTCAGTGCAGATCATAACACAACTCTGCAGTGGTATTCTGCAGCAGGGGCTTTCACAGGGAGGCAGTCATAAATCTGCACAGCAGGGGCCATAGCCTGGGGCAGCCTCTAATCTGCACAGTAGGGGGCTCTGCCTGGGGCAGTGGAATTTCCCCAGCTTGACTGTGCTCTCCAGGCAGAGACACTTCCAGTGCTTTGAAGCATAGGGCAACTATTAATACTCAAAGCAGGTTTTTGCTGGGGGCAGTGATACTTTTGCAGCTCAGCTTCTAATCCCAAGACAGTAGCTAATCTCACAGCAAGGCTCCTTGTAGGGCACTTCCGAAGCTTGGCAGTGATACCCAGGCCTAGTCGCTTTCGGGGTGGAGCGTTTCCCAGAGCACTCCCGCAGCTCTGCCACTCTTTTCATCCCATTGACAGGACAGCTACTGTCTATATACCTATCCCTGCTTTGCAGAGGAAGCTGGTAGCCTCCTTGCTCTGAAGGAAGACCCTAAAGGCTTTAAAAAAATGAGTAAAAAAATCAAAAGGACGATTGATAGCTTCTATACAGAAAAAGAGCAGGTTTTCAACCCCGAGGAGACTAATAGCAGACAGTCTCCAGACAATACTCCAAAGGGGGATGTAAACTGGTCCCCAATACAAAAGGCTTTCCTAGAAGAAACTATAAAAAATCTTAAAAGAGAACTAGAAGAAAAATGGGAAAAGGAAAGAGAAGCTATGCAAGAGAACAACAACTTCCTGATATGTGAATTAGAAAAGGTAAAGAACTCCCAAGAAAGCAGGATTTGTGAACTGGAAAAGATAAGGAACTTCCAAGAAAGTAGGATTTGTGAATTGGAAAAAGAAAATAACTCAGCAAAAAAAAAAAAAAAAAAATCCATAGAGCAAAACGACTCATTTAAAAACTCAATTGGACATATACAAAAAGAAGTAAAAAAAGCTAATTAAGAAAATAACTCATTAAAAATCAGAACTGAACAAATAGAAATGAATGATTCATTGAGACATCAAGAATCATTCAAGCAAAACCAAAAAAAATAAAAACCTAGGAAAAATGTTAAATATGTACTTGGAAAAACAACAGACCTGGAAACTAGATCTTGGAGAGATAATCTGAAGATCATTGGACTGCCTGAAAATTATAAGGAAAAAAAAAAGAGCCTAGATACTATTTTAGAGGAACTCATCAAAGAGAATTGCCCAGAAGTAATAGAATCAGAAGGCTAAATAGGCATTGAAAGAATTCATCAAACACCTGAAAAAGACCATAAAGTAAAAACTCCAAGTAATATTGTGGTCAAATTTCAGAACTATCAAACTAAGGAAAAAATATTGCAAGCAGCCAGAAAAAAAAAAAATCAAATACCAAGGTGCCACAATAAGGATCACTTAAGATCTGTCTGCTTCCACATTAAAGGATTGAAGGGCCTGGAATTTGATATTCCAAAAGGCAAAAGAACATGGAATGCAGCCAAGAATAAACTACCCAGCTATGCTGAGCATTTTCTACTATAGAAGAAGATGGACATTTAATGAAACAGATGAATTCCATTTGTTTCTAAGGAAAAAATCAGATCTAAACAAAAAATTTGATCTCCAGCCATAGGACTCAAGAGAAGCATAAAAAGGTGAAAAGAACTCTTGAGAACTGTATTTCTGTTGTGGATATACATAAAAAGTACATGTATAATTTGATTTTACTGATGTAACATAAAAAAGGGAAGTAGAAATGGAAAGGGGATAGTATCAGAAAAAGGGAAAAGGGGAAATAAAAGGAGGGAAACTATATCCCACGAAGAGGCAGAGGAAACCTATCATATCTGAGGGAATTTAGAGAGGGGGAGGAACATTGTGTGAATCTTACTCTCATCAAAGTTGGCTCAAAGAGAAAATAATTGATATAATTATTTTACAGAAAACCTTCTCTCACCTCATTAAAAAGGAGGAGAGGAAAATGGAAAAGGAAAAGAACAAGAAGGGAAGGGTACAAGAAAGGGGAAGAAATTCAAAGGGAGGAGGGAGGGATACTAAAGAGGATGAGCAGCGTGATACAAGTGGGGCACGTACGTTTAAAACTGGGAAAGAGGTTAGGCAAGAAAAAGAAAATCATAATCTGGGGATAATAAGATGGCAGGAAATACAGAATTAGTTATTTTAACCACAAATGTGAATGGGATGAACTTTCCCATAAAGCAGAGGCAGATAGCAGATTGGATCAAAAGCCAGAACCCTACAATATGTTGTTTACAGGAAACACATTTAAAGCAGGGAGATACATACAGAGTAAAAGTAAAAGGCTGGAGCAGAATCTATTATGTTTCAGGTGAAGTCAAAAAGGCAGGGGTAGCCATCCTTATCTCAGATCAAGATTGATCTAATTAAAAGAGATAAGGAAGGAAACTATATCTTGCTAAAGGGTACTATGGACAATGAAGCAACATCAATATTAAACATATATGCACCAAGTGGTATACCATCTAACTTTCTAAAGGAGAAGTTAAAAGAGTTGCAAGAAGAAATAGACAGCAAAACTATAATAGTGGGAGATCTCAATCTTGCATTCTCAGAATTAGATAAATCAAACCACAAAACAAATAAGAAAGAAATTAAGAAGGTAAATAGAATATTAGAAAAATTAGGTATGATAGATCTCTGGAGAAAACTGAATGGTGACAGAAAGGAGTATACTTTCTTCTCAGCAGTTCATGGAACCTATACAAAAATTGACCATGTATTAGGACATAAAGACCTCAAAATTAAAAGCAGGAAGGCAGAAATAGTAAATGCTTTCTTTTCAGATCATGATGCAATAAAAATTACATTCAATAAAAAATTAGGGGTAAATAGACCAAAAAAGTAATTGGAAACTAAATAATCTCATCTTAAAGAATGATTGGATAAAACAGCAAATTATAGATACAATTAATAATTTCACTCCAGATAATGACAATGATGAGACATCATACCAAAATTTGTGGGATGTAGCCAAAGCAATAATAAGGGGGGATTTTATATCTTTAGAGATTTATTAGAATAAAATAAAGAGAAGATTAATGAATTGGACTTGCAACTTAAAAAGCTAGAAAAAGACTAAATTAACCACCTCCCAATCAAATACTAAACTTGAAATTCTAAAATTAAAAGGAGAAATTAATAATAGTGAAAGTAAAAAAAAAAACTATTGAATTAATAAATAAAACTAACAGTTGGTTTTATGAAAAAAAAATAAAATTGATAAACTTTTGGTAAATCTGATTAGAAAAAGGAAAGAGGAAAATCAAATTGTTAGTCTTAAAAATGAAAAGGGAGAACTTTCCACCAATGAAGAGGAAATTAAAGCAATAATAAGGAGTTATTTTGCCCAATTTTATGCCAATAAATTTGATAACCTAAGTGAAATGGATGATGAGCTTCCAAAATATAGGCTTCCCAGATTAACAGAGGAGGAAGTAAATTGCTTAAATAGGTCCATTTCAGAAAAAGAAATAGAACAAACTATTAATCAACTCCTTAAAAAAAAAATCCCTAGGACCAGATGGATTTACATGTGAATTCTACCAAACATTTAAAGAACAATTAGCCCCACTGCTATATAAACTATTTGAAAAAATAGGGATTGAAGGAGTTCTAGCAAATTCCTTTTATGACACAGTCATGGTACTGATACCTAAACCAGGTAGGTTGAAAACAGAGCAAGACAATTATAGACCAATCTCCCTAATGAATATTGATGCTAAAATCTTAAATAAGATATTAGCAAAAAGACTACAGAAAATCATCCCCAGGATAATATATCATGATCAAGTAGGATTTATACCAGGAACGCAGGGCTGGTTCAATATTAGGAAAACTATTAGTGTAATTGACCATATTAATAACCAAATTAATAAAAACCATATGATCATCTCAATAGATGCAGAAAAAGCATTTGATAAAATTCAGCATCCATTCCTATTAAAATTAAATTAATTAAAATTATTATTGAGAGTATAGGAATAAATGGACTTTTGCTTAAAATAATCAGTAAGATCTATTTAAAATCATCAGTAAGCATCATATGTAATGGGAATAAATGGGAACCATTCCCAGTAAGATCCGGGATGAAACAAAGTTGCCCACTGTCACCATTACTATTCAATATTGTAGTAGAAATGCTAGCTTTGGCAATAAGAGTTGAGAAAGAGATTAAAGGAATTAGAGTAGGTAATGAGGAAACCAAATTATCACTCTTTGCTGATAATATGATGGTATACTTAGAGAACCCCAGAGATTCTACTAAAAAGCTATTAGAAATAATCCACAACTTTAGCAAAGTTGCAGGATACAAAATAAACCCACATATGTCATCAGCATTCTTATATATCACTAACAAAATCCAGAAGTTAGAGTTACAAAGAGAAATGCCATTTAAAGTAACTACTGATAGCATAAAATGTTTAGGAATCGATTTGCCAAGGGAAAATCAGAAACTATATGAGCAAAACTACAAAACACTTTCACACAAATAAAGTCAAATCTAACCAATTGGAAAAATATTAAATGCTCTTGGATAGGGTGAGCAAATATAATAGATATGACAAAACTCCCCAAACTAATCTATTTATTTAGCACTATGCCAATCAGACTCCCAAAAAACTATTTTAATGACCTAGAAAAAATAATGACAAAGTTCATATGAAAAACAAAAGACCAAGAATTTCAAGGGAAATAATGAAAAAAATCAAAAAGGTGGCCTAGCTGTACCAGATCTAAAATTATATTATAAAGCAGTGGTTACAAAAACTATTTGGTATTGGCTAAGAAATAGACTAGTTGATCAGTTGAATAGGTTAGGTTCAAAGGACAAAACAGTCAATAACTTTAATAATCTAGTGTTTCACAAACCCAAAGAGCCCAGCTTTTGGGATAAGAACTCACTTTGACAAAAATTGGTGGGAAAATTGGAAATTAATATGGCAGAAACTAGGCATTGACCCACACTTAACACCGTACACCAAGATAAGGTCAAAATGAGTTCAGGACCTAGGCATAAAGAATGAGATTATAAATAAATTAGAAGAACATAGGATAGTTTACTTCTCAGACCTGTGGAAGAGAAAGAAATTTATGACCAAAGAGAAACTAGAGATCATTATTGATCACAAAATAAAAAAATTTGATTATATCAAATTGAAAAGTTTTTGTACAAATAAAACTAATTCAGACAAAATTAGAAAGGAAGCAATAAACTGGGAAAATATTTTTACAGTCAAAGGTTTTGATAAAGGTCTCATTTCCAAAATATATAGAGAATTGACTCTAATTTATAAGAAATAAAGCCATTTTTCAATTGATAAATGGTCAAAAGATATGAACAGACAATTCTCAGATGAAGAAATTGAAACTATTTCTAGCCATATGAAAAAAATGCTCCAAAGCATTATTAGTCATAGAAATAAAAATTAAGATAACTCTGAGATACCACTGCGCACTTGTCAGATTGGCTAGAATGACAGGGAAAGATAATGTGCAATGTTGGAGGGGATGTGGGAAAACAGGGACACTAATACATTGTTGGTGGAATTGTGAACACATCCAGCCATTTTGGAAAGCAATTTGGAGCTATGCTCAAAAAGTTATCAAACTGTGCATACCCTTTGATCCAGCAGTGTTACTACTGGGCTTATATCCCAAAGAGACCATAAAGAAGGGAAAGGGATCTGTATGTGCATTAATGTTTGTGGCAGGTCTCTTTGTAGTGGCCAGAAACTGGAAACTGAGTGGATGCCCATCAATTGGAGAATGGCTGAATAAATTGTGGTAGGTGAATATTATAAAATATTATTGTTTGGTAAGAAATGACCAGCAAGAGGATTTCAGAAAGGCCTGGAGAGACTTACTGAACTGATTCTGAGTGAAATGAACAAGACCAGGAGATCATTATATACTTCATCAACAATACTATATGATGATCAATTCTCATGGATGTGGCCCTCTTCAACAATGAGATGAACCAAATCAATTCCAAAAGAGCAGTAATGAATTGAACCAGCTACACCCAGTGAAAGAACTCTGGGAGATGACTATGAACCACTACTTAGAATTCCCAATCCCTCTATTTTTGTCTGCCTGCATTTTTCATTTCCTTCACAGGCTAATTGTACACTATTTCAAAGTCCGATTCTTTTTGTAAAGCAAAATAACTGTATAGACATGTATACATATATTCTAACATGTTAACATGTATTGGTCAACCTGTCATCTGGGGCAAGGGGTGAGGGGAAGGAGAGGAAAAGTTGGAATAAAAGGTTTTGCAATTGTCAATGCTGAAAAATTGCCTATGCATATATCTTGTAAATAAAAAGCTATAAAAAAAAGAATAGTTCCATTTGTCTGTATCTTTTTTTTTTAAACAGAAATCATGGTTGTATTTTTTAAAATAATTTTTTATTGATAGAACGCATGCCAGGGTAATTTTTACAGCATTATCCCTTGCATTCATTTCTGTTCCGATTTTACCCCTCCCTCCCTCTACCCCTTCCCCGAGATGGCAAGAGTCCTTTACATGTTGAATGGGTTGCAGTATATCCTAGATACAATATATGTGTGCAGAACCAAACAGTTTTCTTGTTGCACAGGGAGAATTGGATTCAGAAGGTATAAATAACCCGGGAGGAAAAACATAAATGCAAGCAGTTTATATTCATTTCCAGTGTTCTTTCTCTGGGTGTAGCTGCTTCTGTCCATCTTTGATCAATTAAGGCTCTCTTTATCGAAGAGGTCGTGGTTGTATTTTGTTACAGGCTTTTTATACAATTATTGATATAATCGTATGTTTTGAAATTCTTTTGTATAGTCTATAATGTTTATATATGTACATATGTATTCATGTGTGTTAATGTATGTATATATGTATGTATGTACATTTAATTTTGTACTAACTTCAGTTAAAAATTGTCTGATGAAGAACATGTTTTGATCACTGACTTCCTGAGCTTTTCCTTTAATCCTTCATTGGGTCTAGCCAACAAAGCTTAACCTTACTCCTGGTGGAGCTTTGGTTTATAATCTTGCTAGAAGTTTCCACAGGCAAAGACTTAGAAATCAAGAAAATATTTATCAGTTGAGGAATGGATGAACAAGGTGTGATTTTTAATGGAAGATTAATGTGCTATAAGAAATGACAAATGGATGATTTCAGAAAAAAAAAAAAAAAAACCTTGGAAAGACTTATATGAACTGATACAGAGTAAAGTGAGCAAAATTAGACCATTATACATAGTAACAGCAAGATTGTTTGATGATTAACTATGACAGACTTAACTCTGCCCAGTAATACAAAGATCTGTATTAATCCCAAAGGACTCAAGATGAAAAATACCATCTGCCTCCACATAAAGAATTGATAAAGTCTGAATACAGACCAAAACAAACTATTTTTCATTTTTTTCTTTCCTCCTTCCCCTCTTATTCTTTTTGCTCTTTCTTTTTTGTTTTGTTTTGTTTTTTTTTTACTCTCATAAATTGATCAACATGGAACATGTTTTGCATGATTACAATTGTATAACTTCATTAGATTGTTTATCATCTCAGGGAAGAGAGAGTAGATAGAGGAAATGAATTTGAAATTCAAGTTTAAAAAAATGAATTAAAATTATTTTTTATGTACTTCATAAAAAATAAACTATTTAAAAATGTAAAAATTTCAACAGGTTCAGAGAAACTTTACTGCTTGCTTATATCAGTTCTTTGCAGAGGTCAGAACTTGGATCAGGATAATATTGAACCTTATTCTGTGCCCTAGGCATAGTTTATGATTTCTCCTCTAAAGTTACAGGAACTGTATTGTAGGCACTTTCTGTGCCTGGGGTTAGTGCTTTAGCACTCTGATTTTTATGATCAATCATTGAGTATTCTCTTTTTCTAGGTCATAGAGACACCTTTAAGGCTCCTGCTGTTTGATTGGGAGGTGAAATTGAATGATTAGACAACTAAGTGATAAGCTAGATGATAGTGTAAGGTTTGGAATTATTAAGACCTAAGCTCAGTAACACAATTTATTAATTTAACCACTTGTCTTCTTCTCAGTATAGATAAATGAAATTAACTATAGATTAATTAGGTAAAATGGTTTCTATTTCATTTATTTCATATTCAACTTTTGTAATTGAATTTTTTCAATCTTGATTGAAAATACTTTGATTTTTTTCTTTCTTTGAAATTGGAATATCTTTTTATTATATAAATAATTTTAAAAATCTCACTTTCCAATTTGATTTATTGGTTCAGTGATTGCTTTTATTTTTGTTAATATCTTCTTTAATTTTCATAGTGTCTATTTTGGCATTTAGCTTTTTAAATTTATTTATTGCCTTTTTATTTCATTGCCCTCTCTTCTCTCTGTCTCTGTATCTCCCTGTCTCTGTGTCTCTTTCTCTATCTGTGTCTTTTTTTCTCTGATCCTCTGTCTCTTTCTCTTTCTTCCTTGCAGATGAAAACATTTAGAAGAATATATTTTTTCTTAAGGATTGTTTCATCTGTATTCTGTAGGTTTTGGTATGTTGTTTCATTATTGTCATTTTCTTGTTAAAAATTTTCTCGTTTCCATTATTTGTTTTTGACCCACTAATTCTTTGAAAGAATTAAATTAGTTAGTCTACAATTAATTTTTAGGTATTTCTTAAAAGGTTGTTTATTGAACATCATTTTTATTGCATTTTTGTCAGTAAAATGTGTTTAATATTTTTTCTTCCTCTACTTGTTTGTGAGGTTTTTAATGATTTAATAACTGATCAATTTCGCAAAGATTCCATGCCCATATGAGATATTGCAAGCTCTTCTGTTCCTATTCAGTAACTGTCAAACATCTACCATTTCTATTGTTTCCTTAAATCTTTTCTGACTTTAATTTCTTCAGTACTAATCTTTTTTATTAAATTTATCTAGATCTGAAATGAGCTATGTTGAGTTTCTTCCACTTAAGCTATTTGGCATAAACATCTATAACCACATATAAAATGCATACAAACTCCCTCATCTCTTCTCCCATTTCATAAAGATACACACATATACATATACATATATATATATATACCAACATACATAAAATTGATTTTGATAGTATCTTTAAGCAATGTAGCTTCCTTGTTTATTACTTTATTATATGTTTTCTTTCTTTGAAATTGAGATTGTTATTACTACCCTGGATTTTTTTTTTTTTTTGAGGTTACTTGAATCATATTTTGCTTTAGTATCTTATTGTAAATGTGTGAACCTTTACATTGTTTCTTGTAAACAATAAACTGTTAGATTTTGTTTTCAAATCTATTCTACTATCCATTTCAATTTTATTGTGAATAAATCCCATTTTGTTTAAGATTATGATTATTGATTACTAACTCCCTACATCTTGAGTGCTTTTGTACTTTTTTTCTCTTCACCTCCTTTATCCTCAAACCTTCTCTTTATTAAAAATGAGGGAAAATTTTGCCTAAAAATGCTATTGTCTAATTGAAACTAGTCTGTTTTAGTTCCATAAGTCCTCTTTTCTTCTCCTTGTTCTACCCTGTCTTGAGATTTTGCTTTTCCTTTCTTTAATTCCTATATTATGTGTCTATTCTCTGACCCTTAACTTTTTTGTTAAATATTTTTTTGATAACTGATTAAAGGGTAAGCTTAATGATGTCACCTTAATTTGAACTGCATTGAAAAAAGATTAATTTCAACAAAACTTCAATTAAAAATAAAATTTAATAAATAATTAAATTGAATAAATATTTATTAGGTGCCTTTTATGTGTAAGGCTATAGCTAATATTTTAGAACTCAGAAATCATGGATTCAATCTTTAGATCCATGTACTAGCAATAAAAATATGCATTACCTCATTATAAATTATACTTTCTATTAAATTGTTCAAAATTTGCACTTAATGTATTTATAAATACATATGTTGGTGAAAGATGAAAAGTACCTTAAAAGCTAAAAACTTGTTTGATTTATAGCCAAAAGCAACTCAAACCTGTCAAGCAGAACTTTGGAAGTAGTTAGAATTTAGAGAGAATTTTTCTTCCAAAGGCTGACATTTCCATTAATTACATTAACTTTAGTTGGATGCCTTTTCTAAAAATGCCTGCTGCTTATAATAGTTTGTACAAATGCTGATTTACATTTTACTTGGAATATGAGCTAATATGATAATTTTGTAGTTTGTCATCTATTAGGTACTAGCTTTCCCCCCATTTATTGTATTTGTTATACTGTTATTTGTATTTTTAAAATTTAAAAAGAGTTGCCATTATGGCTGTCAGTTATCAAAGGTTCATAGTCATAGTCTAAAATTCTGCATATACTTGAAATTCATTGATTTGTGTGTGTGTGTGTGTGCTTGTGTGTGTGTGTGTGTGTGTGTGTGTGAAATAAGTTGTTCCATCTATTCTTATACCCTTCCCTATTGTACAATAGGGAATGTAATTCCATTACTCTAATGGAATTGAACTAAAATTTTTGTAAATGCATTATGGTAGGAAAATATGGTTTCTTCATTGTTCTATAAATATAGCTTCCATAAATCTATTCTTAATGTCCTTTATTTTCCCAGACAAAATGGAAACATTATCTATATGTGTTTTTATTATATACAATATATGAATTTTAATTTCATATAATAACAGATTTAGACCTGAAAGCAATCTACTCATTTTGCAAATGAAGAAATTATGATCTACCCAAGATCACATCTAATTAGTGACAGGATAGTGATCATAGCCAAGATTTATTATGAAGGAATAAATGGAAAATATTGTCCTTATTATGTCTTAGGCACTGTATTAAATGCTAGGGTTACAAATAGAGCAAGCATGACAGTGCCCTTAATGATCTTACATTCTGTGGAGGGCAGAGGGAACACACGAGGTGGAACATGAAAGAGAGTTGGTGTATGCATAATGAAATGGTTTGGAAATGAAGAGATGGCATAATAATTGAGTTATAGATAATATAAGGTAAAAGTTCATCTATGAAAATCCAGATACCTGGGGGTAGAGTCCAAGATACAATGGAAAGGGGAGGAGATAAAAATAATTAAATTTATTCAATGAGCATTTATTTGTTTTCCATTATTAGTGATTTATTACTTTTTCTTTGTAATTTCAGTGACCTGTATTGTGGCTGACAAATAGTAGTGCTTAATAAATGCTATGAATTGATTAATTTATGGTTAGAGCTATTTTTTAAAGACCTCAGTTTAGGGGCCATGGAGAGGAATAGCTGGTAGACAAATTAGAAAAATATTTTGATAGTGTAATTGAAAAGTCTTTAAAGTCTTAAAATAGAGAATTGGTCACATGAAAAGAAAGTATGGATGTGAAAGATATAGTGGATATAGAATTAACAAGTAATGGATATTGATATGTAATGAGGAAGAGAGAAGAGCTAAGATGGTGCCTTCTTTGCAATTTAGTGCACCTGGAAAAAGTGTTGGTATCTTTAATGGAAATAAAAAAAATTAGGAAAATTATTAGTTTTTTAAAAGTTGATTTTATTTTCCTAAATTTTTTCCCTCTGTTCTCTCCTCCATCCATTGAAAAAGCAAGAAATAAAACATGCAATACACATATGAAGTCTTGCAAAACACATTACACTATTATCTATGTTATTAAAAAGAGAAAATAAAAAAATTCAATCAAATAAAAAAAACTTTGAACCCATTGCTTCTCTATATGGATATGAATAGCATTTTTCATCACAAATCCTTTGAAATTGTGCTGGAGGGAAAGACAGTGATAAATGTTGTAAGGGATGTGGAAAAAGTGGAACACTAATGCATTGTTGGTGGAGAACAATTTGGAACTATGCCAAATGGTATAAAACTGTGCATTCCTTTTGATGCAGCAGTGCCACTGTTGTATCTGTATCCCAAAGAAATCATAAAAGAGGGGAAAAGACTCACATGTACAAAAATATTTGTAGTAGCTCTTGTTGTAGTGGCAAGAAATTGGAAATTAAGTGGATGCCCATCAATTGGCAATGGCTGAATAAGTTATGTTAAATGAATGTAATGAAATATTATTGTTCTGTAAGAAATGATGAACAGGCTAATTTCAAAAAAAGTCTGGAAATACTTAAATGAACTTATTCTGAGTGAAGTGAGCAAAACTAGGAGAGCATTGTTCATATTGCAAGATTCTGTGTTGATCAACTGTGATATACTTGGCTCTTCTCAGCAATGTGGTGATCCAAATCAATTCTAAAAGTCTTGGGATGGAAAATGCCACCTGTATGCAGAGGAAAAACTATGGAAACTGAATGTTGATCAAAGCATAGTATTTTCAATGTCTTTGCTTTTTCTTTCTCATGTTTTTTTTTTTTTTTCCCTTATGGCCTGATTTTTCTTGTATCACATGACAAATGTGGAAATATATTTAAAAGGATTATACATGTTTAATCTGTATCAGATTGCTGGCTGTTTTGGGGGAAGGGAGAAGAAAAATTTGGGACACAAAATCTTACAAAAATAGATGTTGAAAATGATTATTACATATATTTGGAAAAATAAAATACTATTGAGGAAAAAAAAAGAAATTGCTCTGCATCATCATATTGATCAATTGCTAAGTCTTTTAGTTTTTACATTATTGTTACTATACAAATTGTTCTTTAGTTCTACTCATTTTATTTCACATGAGTTTATAAAAGGTCTCCAAGTTTTTTTTTAAACCATTTTCTTCCTTCTTTCTTATAGCACAATAACATTTTATCACATTCACTTATAATTTGTTTAGTCATCAATTGATGGACATCTCATTTTCCAATTTTTGACACCACAAAAAGAACTTATATGAATATTTTTGCATGTATGAGTTCTTTTCCTTTTTATTTGCTCTTCTTGGAATGTAGATCTGGTATTGATGAGTTAAAGAGTGAGCATAGTTTTATAGTTTTTCCTAATTGTTCTCTAGAAAAGTTGTACTAGGTCATAGCTCCATTAACATTGTAATTAATGTTTCCCCATATCCTCTCCAGAATGTCACTTTCCTTTTATGTCATCTTAGACAATCTTGTAGATATGAAGTACTTTTGATTTCATTTCTCTAGTGATTTAGAATATTTTTCATATAATTATTTATAGCTTTGTTTTCTTCCTCTGAAAACTCACTGTTCATTTGCATGACCATTTATCTATTGGGATTAGCTCATAGTCTTATAAATTTGACATTGATTTGAGAAAGCTGTGCAGCTTTCCCCCAATTTCTTGCTTTTCTTCTAATTTTGACTGCACTGGTTTTGTTCATGCAAAACCCTTTTAATTTTATGTAATGGAAATGAAGGAATGCATGGGGTGGTTAGAGACGTCTAATACCTTTGGTGTGAGGGTTTGCTAAATCCTTTTCAATGTTGCTCACCCATATTTGGTTTTCATCTATCATTAAGCTCTCTTCTGTGACTCCAAGAAGCTGTAAGCATGAACAGTGGCTGCCCATTGGTAAAATCACCTCAGCAGTCAGACTAAATCAGGTTGAAGGTAAGCACTAGGATTCAGACCTGTCAATGAATTATGGAGATGTTTAACCTAAGCGTGCAGAGACTTCCTCCAAAAGAAGAGCCTGATGAGAACAATTTGTTCCAACCACCATGAAGATGGTTGAAACAGGCATTAAAGAGCTGTTAGAGACTGGTTAGACATCAAAAGTGCCAATGCCCTCCATTGTATAGTGGGCCACCACTACCACTAGTCTTGGCTTTTGTCTTGCCACTGGGATCTGATGGCTCTGAAAGAGTGACATTAATGATTTTGTACAACTCTTCCTTACTTAAATCCTTACTTATATCTAATTCATATGCTAATCAAGATGTCATTCTTTGATATCATCGGTCCTCTGAAAATAAAGGATAAAAAACAACAATGAAAATTATACATTTTACCTCCTGTGAACTCTCTATAACGTGTATGGTCATGAATTCTTTTCATGCCAAAAGCACAGACAGGTAATTTCATTCATGTATCCCTAATTTGCTTATGATGATATCCTTTCTATCTAAATCATATATACAACATAGCTTATCTTGGCATACAATATGAGAAGTTGGTCTATACCTAGTTTCTTCCAGATTGCTTTCCAGTTTTCTTAGCAGATTTTGTAAAATATTTAGTTTTTGCTCCAATAACTAGGATCTTTGGGTTTATCAAACCCAACTGTTCTCAATAGCTTCTATATATTGTGAACCTAATTTGTTTTATTGATCATCCAATACTAAATTGTTCTGGTGACATCCTTTGTCTTTGTTATTGCTTGGCTTGCCTTTTTTTTCTTCCATGTGAATTTTATTATTATAATTATTTTAACATTAGAAAGCAATTATTTGGTACTTTGGCATGAGACTGAATAAATAAGTCAATTTAGGTATTATTGTCATTTTTGTTATTTTGGCTCAGCCTATCCATAAGCTCTTATTATTTCTCAAATAATTTGCAGCTGCTTTTAGTAGGATGAAAAGTGTTTTATAATTGTGTTCATATAGTTCCTTTATGTATCTTGGTAGGAAGATTCCCAAGTATTTTATACTCTTTGCCATTATTTTAAATGAAATTTTTTCTGACATTTCATAATGTGCATTTAAGGTATACTGTGGAAGTACTGATGATTTGTGTGGGTTTATTTTATAGTCTGTAATTTTGCTAAAGTTGTCAACTAATTTTTTAGTTAACTTTCTAAGGTTCTTTAAATTTGCGATCATGTTATCTGCAAAAGATGATAATTTTGTTTCCTTTTTTGCCTATGCTTATTTCTTCAATTTCCTGTAGTCACTGTATATAATAATATGGATTCTACTTTCACTTTTTTACCTATATTATTTTTCTGGTTCTTCTTCCTTTATTTTGAAAGATCTGTTTCTATGTTTTCCTAAGCTTCTTTGAGTTTGCATTTCTTAAAAACAGTAATATTTAATTATGTACATGTACCATAACCCATTTAGCTATTACCCAGTTGATGTACATCTCTTTTGTTTCTAATTCTTTGCTATTATAAAGTTAAAAACAGCTCAATTTATAAATACTTATTGTTGGTTATGGAGTCAAAAGATCTTAATTCAAATCCTATTTTGTAACTGGAATATGTATGGGGACTTTCAGGAAGTCATTTAACCTTTTAGTTCCTCAGTTTTCTTTGTAAAATGAATGGTTTGTTCTAAATGTCTTCTAAGGTCCTTCCTTCTAGCTCCAACTTTTTATACTATGATCCTGTCCTTATACAGTAAAAAATTAAATTTACATTAAAGTAAAATATGAAAAATGTCTTAAGAGGAAGCACAATTACTCTCTTTCCCATAGTGTCTAGCATGCTACATGATATGCAGAGTTTTAAAAATTTCTGGAAAAAAGCACATAGTGTAGGGCTTTCTTAAACTTTTTCCATTTGTGACCCCTTTTTAACCTGAGAAAATTTTACATGACACCAGGGGTGTGTATATATGTGTGGGGTGTGTGTGTGTGTGTGTGTGTGTGTAGTATGTGTGTATATATGTATAAATTTACATATACATATATATGTATATACATTCTGATAATAAATCATAATTTCAAGACACATACATTAAGTTAGTAGACTCTATATGGGGTTGTAGCCAAAATTGAAGAAATTTTCATATAGAAAAGCAAAAAAAAAAAAAAAAAAAAAGAAAAAAGAAAAAAATTCCACTTAATACCCAGAAGGTGGCAGCAGATATCTCTTTTAGAATTATAAAGACAACTAGTAATTTTTACGATGGAGAGGGATAGCAAAGGATACTCTGAACTTCAGTTTTGAAAGTAATCTCAGAGAGGTCATCTTGTTTAATTTATAGATGACAGAGAATTCTTTTTTAAAAAATTTAATAGCTTTTTATTTACAAGTTATATGCATGGATAATTTTACAGCATTGACAATTGCCAAACCTTTTGTTCCAATTTTTCCCCTCCTTCCCCCCACCCCCTCCCCTAGATAGCAGGACGACCAATACATTTTAAATATATTAGAGTATAAATTAAATACAAAATAAGTATACATGACCAAACCGTTATTTTGCTGTACAAAAAGAATCGGACTCTGAAATATTGTACAATTAGCCTGTGAAGGAAATCAAAAATGCAGGCGGGCAAAAATATAGGGATTGGGAATTCTATGTAATGGTTCTTAGTCATCTCCCAAAGTTTTTTCACTGGGTGAAGCTGGTTCAGTTCATTACTGCTCCATTGGAACTCATTTGGTTCATCTCATTGCTGAAGATGGCAATTCTGATGGATCCATCAGAATTGATCATCATATAGTATTGTTGTTGAAGTATATCTCCTGGCCCTGCTCATTTCACTCAGCATCAGTTCATGTAAGTCTCTTCAGGCCTTTCTGAAATCATCCTGTTGGTCATTTCTTACCGAACAATAATATTCCATAATATTCATAAACCACAATTTATTCAGCCATTCTCCAATTGATGGGCATCCATTCAGCTTCCAGTTTCTGGGCACTACAGAGGACGGCCAGATGACAGAGAATTCTTTACCACAATAAATAAATATACTAAAATCCCCCAAATGGTCATCCTGCCTTTGACCTTGAGAATGTCTAATGAGGGAAGAGTGGAACTATTACCTCCTAAAACCACTAAATCCAGTTTTGGGTATTTCTAATTAGTCAGAAGATTTTCCTCACAATATTGATTATCCTCCTTGTAACTTAAAACTATTGGTCATATTCTTTTAGTCTAGAAAATTACAGATCAAATGTAATCCCTATTCCACATGTTAGTACTTCATGTTAGTTGAAGATCAATATCTTCACCTTGTAAATCTTCTCTTCTTTTAGAGTAATAATTTTGTATTATTTCCACTGATCGTAGTTGCCTTTTTCTGGACATTCAACAGTTTTGTTTTCAATATACTTCCAAAATGTGCTGCCATGAAATGATCATAATATTCCATATTTCTTATGATCAAGATTTGGAGTAGTTGGATTATCTTCTCTTTTATTTTATTTTTTGTGGGGCGTAGGGGGAAGCTATATATATCTTTAACTGCTAGGTAATGAAATTGAAAGATTACTGGACTTAGAGTGAAGAAGATCTGAACTTGAACTATCCAAGATATTTTCTGTGTGATCCTAAGCAATCACTTCAACTTTTATAGCTTCAGTTTCCTCAGTTGTAAAATAGGGATGAAAATAATAGCATTGGGGCAGCTAGTTGATGCAGTGGATAGAGCACCAACCCTGAAATCACGAGGACCTGAGTTCAAATTTGGCCTCAGATACTTAACATTTCCTAGCTGTGTGACCCTGGGCAAGTCACTTAACCCCAGTTGCTTCTGCAATACTACTACTACTACTACTACTACTACTACTACTACTAGCAATTATCTCCAGCATTGTTATAAGCATCAAATGAGATAAGATATGTAAAATTTTTACGAATCTTCAAATGCAATATCATGGATGGCTTTTTTTTTATTAATATTGCCAAAGATCTCTTTCCATATATATGTGTATATACATATATGTATATAATTTACTGTCATGTTGTTACTGACTTATATTGAGCTTATAGTGCCCCAATCCACTCACCTTTATATACTTAACACACATATCTATCTATATCTCTTTCACACAAATATTTGTTTAGAGATGTCTCACATATCTAGTATTTGAGAAGTTTATTTTCACTCTCCTACCCTCCCCATTGGCTTTGTATTTATCTTTATTAAATTTAATATTATAAAATTTAATCCAATATATTAGGCCTGGTTTTTTTTTTTTTTTTTTTTATATTCTGACTCTGTTCTCCATCATGGTTCCTACCTTTGTCTTATTTATGTATTTGAAAAATAATTTCATCCAAGACAATGATAAAATTGTTAAATATGATAGAATTTGAAAAAGATTTTTGGGTGAATTTCTCTAGAGTCCTGCCTGTAAATTGAGAAGGCTGTAGGTATAAAAAGAATATGAGGATTTTTTGCTTGTTTTGTTGTACTTCTTATTCTTCCTTAGTTGCATCATTAAAAAAAAACACAACAAAAACAAAAACAACAAAACAACTATATTGGAGGAACTTTTTTATTGGAGTTTCTGAACTAATTAACACACAATTAATAAACATTTATTAATCACCATCCTAATAAACACCTATTAATCACCTAGCATATGGCAAGCATTGTCTTAGGCACTGAGACTACAAAGAGAAATATTGAATTTCCATTTTACAGAGAGAAACAATGTGTAAATTAAATATATATAACAAAATACATACAATTTATTTTTATTTTTTTAAATAACTTTTTATTGATAGAACCCATGCCTGGGTAATTTTTTACAGCATTATCCCTTGCATTCACTTCTGTTCCAATTTTTCCCCTCCCTCCCTCCACCCCCTCCCCCAGATGGCAAGCAGAGCTTTACATGTTGAATAGGTTACAGTATATCCTAGATACAATATATGTGTGCAGAACTGAACAGTTTTCTTGTTGCACAGGGAGAATTGGATTCAGAAGGTATAAATAACCCAGGAAGAAAAACAAAAATGCAAGCAGTTTATATTCATTTCCCAGTGTTCTTTCTTTGGGTGTAGAATACATACAATTTCAATACAAGGTAATTTTTGGGGGAGGAAAAGGCACTAATGGTTGAAGATAAGAATCAGAAAAGGCTTCATATAGAAGGTAGCACTTATGCTTGAGAGACTCTAAGAAGCAGGGGTGAGAAAGGAGCACATTTCAGTCATAGAAGTCATGTGCAAATAAAGAGAGATGAGATATTCTATATTTTGTGTGAGTATGAGAAACAGCAAGAAGATCACTTTGGGTAAACTTAAGAGAGGTGGAATAGTCTATGGCAGGGGTAGGATGGGAAGAGGAAGGAAGATTTAGAGAGTACCTAGATAATACAAAGATCTCTTCTTCCTGGTTCCAATTCAAAGCTACTGGGGAAAGAGCTTTTTCTGATAATATGTAATTGAAGGTACTATGTGGTTGATGGTGAAAATGTAGTTGACTGGAGTCAGAGGAACTGATAACTAAATGGGTGTTGAAAGAGTAAATTCATTCTTTAAGTGCTATTGTTCCACTGAGGCTATCAGACTATTTTGAGTTTCAGTCAAGAACTGGTTCAGGGAAAGAATAATCATTGTTTCTCCTACTTCTTCATAGAAGCTATGAGCACATGGCTGCTTCTGTATTTGCTTTTTTACTGATCTTAGGCAAATGGATAATCTAGAATGAAAGTGTCCAGGAGACCTTTTGAGTTCTAGAGGTACCATTAAAGGTTCCATTGGAGTTGAATTGGTGGTAGTAGTAATAGTAATATTAGCAGCAGTAGCAGTGGCAGTAGTAACATTAGTAATAGTTGGTAGTAGTACCGGTGGTAGTAATGATAATAGCAGCA
Organism: Antechinus flavipes; assembly: GCF_016432865.1. Taxonomy (NCBI): domain Eukaryota; kingdom Metazoa; phylum Chordata; class Mammalia; order Dasyuromorphia; family Dasyuridae; genus Antechinus; species Antechinus flavipes. The sequence goes on from NC_067400.1 coordinate 482,754,123, forward strand.
GCAGTGATAGTACTAATAGCAGCAGCAGTAGTTGTCACCTCTGGAATATTAGTGGCTGGAAGTGATTGAAGTGTTTACAAACAAATATGGAAATGCGATCACTCAAAAATGGTGACAGCTTCACAGAGGAGATGACCTTTTGAACTAGAAAAGACTTCTTGTCTATGGACTCAACATGGAAGTTCTAGTACATAAAGCACCAGAACTTGTGAGTTAACTTTTCACCACATGTAATCATAATTCAAATTTTGTTCACTTTCTCCATGTATAGAGAATGTTCATATGTGTAGAATGATATACCTTAGTTTTTTGGAGAAACTTTTTCCAACTATTCCTTTTTTTTTTTTTTTTTTTCTTGGTGAGGCAATTGGTGTTAAGTGACTTGCCCAGGGTTACACAGCTAGTAAGTATTAAGTGTCTGAGGTCAGATTTGAAATCAGGTCCTTCTGACTTCAGGGCTGGTGCTCTGTCCACTGCACCACCTAGCTACCTCCCAACTATTCTTAATATAATTTCTCAGTGAATGCTTTCTTTAACAACTTTAAAGTTTATCTGGCTTGTTATTAATGGGGAGCACCGTGTGTCCCTAAAGGGCACAAAAATAATAGTAGTAGAAATTTTGCTACTCCTAGAACCTTGAGTGTAATAATAGCAGCTATAATATGGAGACTCCAGTCTTTAGTTATCAATGCAGATTGGACTATATGAGTAAAAGGGAATAAGGTATAATTTTAGAATGTTAGTTTATTAGACTAAGTTTATTAACTACTTTAATGTCAAATAGAGAAATTTTTATATTATTCTAAAGATAATTGTGAATCACTAGAGATTATCTAGCAAAGGAATGACCTAGGATATACTTGTGTTTTAGGAAAATTTACTTTGTGCTTTGTAGAGGGAAAGCCTTTGAGAAAGTGAGATCAACTAGGAGACTATAGCAATAGTTTAGGAGAGAGGTGATGAGGGCTTGATTTGAATTTTATAATTAAGGTTTATTTTCCTCCTTTAAAAGCTATCCTACATAGTGTTGTCAGATTACTCTTTTTAAAACACAGTTTTGACCATACCCTTTACCTGTCAAAGATTCCCCAAAGTCTAACAATCCAGTATCTTAATCCTGGCATTTAAAGCTCTTCATTTCTTTGCCCCACCTTCCTTTCCATTATTGGCTCCATTATACCATGAAACACTAGTCAAAAGAGATACTGTGATGCATACCTCCTCCATCCACACCTTTGTGCTTTCATTCATTTTGTGCTTGTGGACTAATACCTCTCTTCTACCATGTTCATCATCAAAACCCAGTCTATTCTTCAAGAGGCAATTGTTACCTTTTTCAAAATGTCTTCTCTCACCATCTCCTGCCTGAAATGATCTCTTCCTACTCTGAACTCCCATACTTTCTAATTGTATTCCTTCTTGTCTATCTTGTATTATTTGTATATCTAACTGTGGGAGCGATCTCATATTTACTTCTATTTCTTCCACAGAGAGAAATACCATGCATTCCATGCAGTATGCAATCAAAAATATTTTTTGAATGAATTAATGATCCTGGTATTAGACACATAAAGGATTTAAGTCTAGCATTCACTCAGAGAAAAATAATTTTAATTAAGTATCATTATTGTCTCTAAGGCAAAAGAAAAGATTAAAGATAAAAATTTTGAGAAAATATTCTCTTTCTTTTTTGAACATTTGGAACTTGAGACAATTTCTGTGGCAATAGAATCCTTTCTTCATCTACTTCCTCCCTTCTTTTTTGTAGACTACTATGCAGAAGATATATATCATAATGAGAAAATAGGGACAATAATAGCAACTTTGGTAAGAATCAGAGGAATCACAATTGCTGGTGACCCAAAGGGTAATGGAAAAACACATGATGGCTATAAATAGGCTGCAGCATCTTACCAATGATGATTTGTGCAAGAAAAATGTCATAAAAGACAATATCAGTTCTATATAGATGAAAAAAGAGGTGACTGATGATGCAGTGAAAGAGAGAGATAACAGAAGACTTGAGCAATGTGCTCCTTCAAGGAAATAGAAAATGAATTAGAGAAATTCCTCTGGTATATTGGGTGTATTCTCTTTGGAAGATTTGTACTAAGTCATGGGTAAGAATTTCAAGATGAAAACAAGTGAGTTTTTTGTGATCATATAGGGGTAAACTATCCACAAGGATAAACTTACCGATCTAATGAAGTATAAAAAATATACAGCAGAGTTACTGTATTGTTTCTCACAAAACTGAGTGATTGAATAAAGCAGAAAGTAAATTTTATTCCTCAAGCTATAAGAGGTTGGTGTTATTTGGAGCAATATCTCAGATTGTTACAACTGCTTTTGTAGCAGAGATTTTCACAGGAGAATCAAATCTGACAATTGTATGAAAAGCAGTAAGACTTTAAAATAAGACAATAAGAAAAAATATACACATTTTACATCCAAGGAAGATGTTTAATTTGAGGAAGGGATTAGGATATGATGAAGACCTGTGTGTGTGTGTTTGTGTGTAAAGTAATAATCAAAATAGCAGTTCTCAAGAGTAAACATACATATAACTAGATCTCCAGAGTGGTTTTGGATGAGATGATCTTAAAACCAAACCAATAAGAGGAAGAGAATATATGATATATGAATATATATGAAATATAATATGAAATAGAGATTCTGCACCCAGGTCTGCATTGGTACACTTGGATCACTATCATACTACAGAATTAATTCTGATATATGAAAGAGAGATATATGTTCTATAGGGAAGAATGTTTTCTTTCTTAGCTGATTCTCCACCTGATAATCTATAATATAATCTATTATCCTCTGACACAGGAAGGTAAGTGCCAATAGGAAGTTGGAAGAAATATTCCAGATATAGGGGTTTTCAGTGAAGGATCTGGTGTAGTATCAGACATGAAAAAAGAGAGCTTAAAAAATTTTTTTTTATAATAATAGCTTTTTATTTTTCAAAATACATACACAGATAGTTTTCAATATTCACCCTTGGAAAACCTTGTGTTCCAAATTTTTCTCCATCCCTCCTTTTTTCTCCCCTCCCCTTGACAGCAAGTAATCCAATATAGGTTAAACATGTGCAATTCTTCTAAAGATATTTCTACACTTACCATGCATGCTGCAGAAGAAAAATTGGATCAAAAAGAAAAAATGAGAAAAAAAGCAAGCAAACAACGAAAGAAGTAAAAATATCATGTTGTGATCCACATTCAGTCCCTACAGTCTTCTTTCTGGATAAAGATGGTGCTCTCCATTACAAGTCTATTGGAACTGACTGAATCATCTCATTGTTGAAAAGAGCCAAGTCCATCACCACTTGATCATCACATAAACTTCTTGTTCCTCTGTACAATGTTCTCTTGTTTCTACACATTTCACTTAGCATCACTTCATGTAAATCTTTCCAGGTCTTTCTGAAATCATCCTGCTAATCATTTCTTATAGAACAATAATATTACATTATATTCATATATCATGATTAATTCAGATATTTCCCAACTGATGGTCATCCATTCAATTTCCAGTTCCTTGCTACTACACAAGATTTGCTAAAAACAAATAGGTTGTTTCACACAGATAGGTTCTTTTTCCTTTTTAAATACTCTCTTTGGGATACAGACCCAGTAGAGACAGTGCTGGATCAAAGGATATTCACTGTTTGATAGCCCTTTGGCCTTAATTCCAAATTGCTCTCCAGAATGGATGAATCAGTTCACAATTCTACCAACAATGTATTAGTATCTCAGTTTTCCCACATCCCCCCCAACATTTATCATTAGGAAGAAGGCTTCTTTAGGGAAGCGCCAATCTTACCAAGCCTGGTTGTTTGATAGACCAAAGACTATTTGGGTCTATCACATAGTGCAATAATATACATTTCTTTGGGGCTGAAATATTTTATGCTTAAATCTATAATACTTCTATTTTTGTCTTATACTATATATACTGCTTTTTTGAATTTATATCCCCCAACTGTATTATAAATATGTATAGCTAGTGACTATGGAAATATTTTTTCATGTTCCCACAGTTTCTCCCACATATTAAGTAGTCAATAAATATTAGCTGTATGACTGGTTATTTCCTTTAGTAGTTGGCCCCAAATAGGTGTGTTGTACTTTTCAAAATGTAATGGAAAATCCAAGGGAAATTCTATTCCACAGTGTGGTTCAGAAGAAAAAGGGAGATAGTATTGCAAATAGATGCCTGTAATTGAGGCTGAGCTCAAGTAGGTCAAACAAGTCATTTTACTTCTCTGACTCTTAGTATCTTTATAAGTAAAATGGGGATAATAAATTATGTGCTATCTACATTTCATGGCATTGTTATGAGAAAAACACTTTTCAAAGTAGCATATACATATAAATTCTTGTTCCTTAGATTTTTTTTTTTTCAAGATAGTAAAGATTTTATTGCTGTTTCACCAGGCTTTTTTTTTTTTTTTTTTTTTTTTTTTTTGAAACACAATATAGTCCCAGTGGAAAGAACAAGATCGCTTGGGTTCAAATATTGGTACTGTTATTTATTATTTTACCTCTCATTTTATCTGTTTGATATCATCTGTTTAATCTTGAGTAAGTCACTTTGCTTCTTTGGGGTTCAGTTTCCTCATCTAGAAAATGATAAGTTAGAAAACTGAGCTGCAAAATGCCTTTTAGCTTCATATCTATAATTCTCTTGTAAAATTATTCATATTTCTTTACATTTTTCATCTTCATGAAGAATTATTATCAAGGTTTCAAACCTTGATTACAGAGGTTTCAAAAATTCAGATGACTCTTAATCATTTTAGTTGGAGAGTAAATTTATAATCTGACTTATTTTGGCCATTTGATTTACTAGCATTAAAATGAAAGGCATCATGTCATATGATATGAGGTGCAGGAGGTAGAATCAGGACAATGTGGATTTGAATCTTGCCTCAAATATTTTATGAGTGACGTGAAGCTAAAGAATTTATTTGATCTCATTATCAATTGTTTATAAAATGGATACCAGGTTGCCATGATGATCAATAAACTAATGTGCTTTGCAGACCTTAAATCCCTATTTAAATGTCAGTTATTATTGTTGTTCTCCTTTCACCATCATTATCATCATAGGCACAACTATTCATATTTACTTCATTTGGGAGCTGGAATTTGTTACATATAGTCAGTAGTCATATATAGTCATAGACAAGTACTTCACTGAATTTGGGAGAGAAGGACTGAGATAGCTCTTTGGTGGTTGAGAGACAAGATTTATTTGCTTTGGCTTTATGTATATAAATATCAACATAGGAAATGAAAATAAAAAACAGAGAGAAAGAGAAAAGAATCATTATGTCAACGGAGATGGTAAGAACAGGACAGAAGTTTTTAGGCTGTATCCATAAACTGGATTTGCTATATGAAAGCAGAATCTAAAATGAGAAGAAGTATCAACAGATGCAAGAGATCAGGGGAAAGCTGAGAAAGAACAAATGGAGGTGAGACTAGAACATGTCACTAATGGACTGTTTGTTGTGTTTGGTGTAATTTGAGTTGTAATCCTTTATGCTAGATTAATGAGTACTAGCCATGCTATTAATGTCATTGTCAGTGATTGAAAAGTACTTCATTCCATTTTAGTTCTGGCATTTTCAGGAGATGAGAATTTACATCTATCATTCACTAAATCAAAAAACCCTAGACTAAGTACAAAAAAATTCCTTTGAACTAAATCCATATTACAAAAGGATCCTACTTGGATAAGCCTAGAAACATGACTAAATTCCAGGGATGTTCTATAAATGAGCAGTTAATTGGAGAAAGGGAATTTCAGAAATAAGAATTAGTGTGGGTTTTTAGCTAAAAATCCTGAAAAGGAATTGCTCATGGGAAGGGGGTAGAGAGAGACCTTAGTCAGGTCTCTTTCCTTCTTCTTCTTTTACAGGATGTTGAATTTCTCATCTTCCCATCAGTTCCCTAGCATAACTGGAATAGCTGCACTCACATCTTCCAAGGTATCCCAAGATTAGTTGGCAGTAATGCCTGTATACTCAGAAACAAGAGATAAAGAATGCTTGTGGCTCTACAAGCAATGCAGCAAAGAAATTATACCATATCTATGAGGAATTTTTTTGACGACCTCATGACTGAGAGAAAGGGAATCCCAGAAACTGAGTTGTAGTTTATACTTTTGCCACATATGTTCTCTAAACTTGAACCCACTTTGTCCTGAACTCTATATACTCATGTATATCACAGACTTTTTTTTTTTTTGATGGGAAAATGTTTGTAACAACTCATATTATATCATTTTTAGTAAATATCCTTTTCTAAAAGAAACTATTTTAGGCTGGCAAGTTAAATGGATTCTCAACTGATAATTTTGAAGAGAAGCACAATGATAGGAGCTCAAGTCAGTGGTATTAGAGAACCATCCCTGAGCCCTGAGGGGTATTCCTACAACTCTGAAGGGTAGATGTAGCCAGTCTACTTCTTGGAACTTGATTCATTTTTGAGAAAGGTAATTGGGATATAGATACCTTAGAATTTCCATGGGATAAAATCATATTCATAGATCATCAAATATAAGAAATATCACTGTGGTTTATATTTGGCTTTGAGAATATTGATGCTGCAGTTATATAGATTTCAGAAAATTCAGAAAATATAAAGACTTATATGTGGGAAGTCAGGTGGTACAGTATAGAGTGTTGGGCTCAAAATAAGGAAAACTCATCTTACTGAGTTCAAATCTGGCTTCAGATATTAGCCGTGTGACCATGGGCAAGCCACTTAACACTGTTCATCTCAGTTTCCTTATCTGTAAAATGAATTGGAGAAGAAAATGGCGAACTATTCTAGTATCGTTGCCAAGAAAAGTGCAAATGGGTCATAAAGACTCAGACATTACTGAAGCACTTGAATAACAACAATATATTTCAAACTATATGGAAGCAATATAGAATATTATCAAAGCTTCTGGACCTTGAGGCATTATATGTTATGTTCAAATACTTGCCTGAAATATTTATTATCTTTGTAACAATGGATAAGCCATTCAACCATCTATGAGCTTCAGTTTGCTTATTTGTTAGATGAGGTTAATAATTCTTTAGGATACTTACCTTGTGCAGTTTGGCAAGGAAAGTACTTTTCAAACTTTAAACCTCTTTTATGTAAGTGTAAGGTTATTATTAAACTAGGTAAATGACTTGTTTATATGCATAAATACAATATGGGTCCAATTAACTTTTGGGCTTAGCAAGTTAGTGCTATTTTATTTCAGTTTTTGGTTTAGTGATATCCAAACTACAATTTCCATTAGAGTAATGGAAGAGAGAAGAAAGAAAACTTCAATTCATCAGTTTTGGGTGCTGATGCCTAAGTTTTCCATCAATCACACAGCTATGCTGAATTATTTGGACATTTCTATATGACTTGAAACAACAAAGGATATTTTCCTGGTTGAGAAGTTATTTTTATCTATCATGAGAGAAAAATTCAGGAAAAATTGTTTGCATGTGCAAAAAATAAGATTTGGTAGAAAGAATGCTGATTTTATTGGATTTTTTAGTAGTATTCATGTTGAAGGTTATAGAGGAATCTTGTTGTAACACAACCCGCTATTGTGTAGAATTCAGTTATAAGGTGGGTCTGCCTTGTATTCTGCCCAAGGGAATTTATTAGTAGAAGCATGAGAAAGAATGGCTCTAACAGTTTCATCTGTATTCTAGTCCTGCAGCATTGTCCTCAAAAACAGTATTCTGAGAAGGCTCCAATGTAGTTCATTCCATTATATTTATACATAGAGTATATTAAATAGGTTGCAAATTTACCCAGATTCAGAAACACAATTTAAATAGAAATTTTAAGAAGCATATAATGACTGGCAATTTCTGATTCTGTATAATAAATTCTAAATGCTTTTTTTTCTGTTGCCTTAAACAATTGAGAAAATATGAATTAATTTATAGGAAAAGATTAAAGACAAAATGTTCACTGGTTGGTCATGAGATAATCAGTAAAGAGAGAAAAAAATCCTTTATGTTGTTAAATGATTGTAAGAACAATGTCAGGAAAACAGAAAGAAAATTGAATGTGGTTTCAGGGGAAAATTTTCTAATAGTGAAATCATATTATAGAATATTCTCCCAAGGGAAGTCTGAAAAAAACTTAAATTATTCAAACATGGCCTGGAAACAGTATTAAAATGTATACTCTGGGGAACAATTGTGCCCTGGCAGCTGAGGCAAATAGGAGACTAATAGAGCTTTTCTGTATCTAGTTTCTATGAGCCAAGTTAAGTTTTAACTTATACATAGTATTTTCCCATTAGAAGAAATGTAAGAAGAATTTGATCTCTTTTTAGTAATATGATCCTTTTAATGAAATTCCCTCACATTTTAGTAGTCAATCACACAATAACAGTAATAATTAGGTCCAAAGCATTTTTTTAAAGTGTCGTTAGGTATTATTCCTTATTTGTTATTCACAATACATTACTTCACAGGAAAAATAATTCTTTAACCTGTAAACTGGAAGAAAAGGGGGATGGGTGAATATAATAAAAGGGGGAAAAAAGGAAATCAAAGAAAATGCAGAAAACAGTTGCTCAGCCTGAGAAGAGAACCACACTTTAATAGAACCAATTTTGAAAGTACTTACTCTAAGTGGAACTAAAAAAGAAAAACAGATTTTTAAAAATAAGATGTATTAAGTTAAAACACACACACACACAGACACAGACACACACACACACACACACACACATACACACACACACACCTCATCTCTGAACTGTTGAATGCTGCTCTTTTGACAGTAGTACAATGATTAGTGCAATGCTTCCCATGCTTTTATAGTTTTCACATAATAAGAATGTTGAAATCTTGTTTTATAATATTTATCATTTTTTAATTTCTAAAAATTTTAGGAAAATGCAATATTCAAAGGAAAGAAGATAATTGGGAGCTCTAAAAATCACAAGTAGTAATAGTTTTTCTTGTATGCTTTGAGAATTTTTAATGAAAAACAACCTGGGAAATGTTAACAATAATTTCTTAATATGAATATTTCCTGAATTCTTTTGGGATCTAGGTCACATAATATTTCTCCAACTTAACAAAAAGCATCTCATATATTTTCCTAATTAGTCTTAGTGCTTTTCATTTCTTTGTTCTTTAATCTATCTTCTCTGCATCTGCAAAATTGTTTTTCTTTTTTATTATTATAATCTTATTATATTATAATCACTTTATTTACAAAACATATGCATGGGTAATTTTTTCAACATTGAGTCTTGCAAAACCTTCTGTCCCAAAATTTCCCCTCCTTCTACCCACCCCTCACCAATACATGTTAAATATATTAAAATATATATTAAATCCAATATATGTATACATATTTATACAGTTATCTTGTTGCACAAGAAACATTGCATCTAGAAAGAAAAAAAAAAACCTGACAAGGAGAACAAAAAAGCAAAAAACAAAAAAGCAAGTGAACAATAATAGAAAGAGTAAAAATGCTATGTTGTGGTTCACACTCAGTTCCCATAGTCCTCTCTCTGGGTGTAGTTCAGTAATTGTTTATTACTGAACAATTGGAACTAGTTTGAATCAACTCATTGTTGAAGAGAGCCACATCCATTAGAATTGATCATTTTATTACCATATATATGACAATTTATGCCATATATATTGCCATATATAATGATTTCTTGGTTCTGCTTATTTCACTTAGCTACATGATGTTCATGTAAGTATATTGTTGTTCATGTAAGTCTCTCCAGGTCTCTCTGAAATCATCCTGTTGGTCATTTCTTACAGAACAATAATATTCCATAACATTTATATACAATTTATTCAGCCATTCTTCATTTTCCAGTTTCTAACCACTACAAAAAGGGCTGCCACAAACATTTTTTGCACATGTGGGTCCCTTTCCCTCCTTTAAGATCTCTTTGGGATATAAGCCCAGTAATAACACTGCTGGGTAAAAGGGTATGCACAGTTTGATAACTTTTTGAGCACAGTTCCAAATTACTTTCCAGAATAGTTGGATCTTTTCACAGTTCTACCAACAATGTATCAGTGTCCCAGTTTTCCCACATCCCCTCCAATATTTGTCATTATCTTTTCCTGTCATCTTAGCCAAATCTGAGAGGTGTGCAGTGGTATCTCAGAGTTGTCCTAATTTGCATTTCTCTGATCAATAGTGATTTTGGAGCATCTTTTCATATGACTAGAAATAGTTTCAATTTCTTTATCTGAAAATTATCTGTTCATGTCCTTTGACCATTTATCAATTGGAGAATGGCTTGATTTGTTATAAATTTGAGTCAATTCTCTATATATTTTGGAAATGAGTCCTTTATCAGAAACATTGAATGTAAAAATGTTTTCCTAGTTTATTGTTTCCTTATAATCTTCTTTGCATTAGTTTTGTTTGTACAAAAACTTTTTAACTTAATATAATCAAAATTATCTATTTTGTGATTATTAATGATCTCTAGTTCTTCTTTGGTCACAAATTCATTCTTCCTCCATAGGTCTGAGAGGTAAACTATCTTATGTTCTTCAAATTTATTTATAATCTCATTCTTTATGCCTAGACCATGACCTTATCTTGGTATATGGTGTTAAGTGTGAGTCAATGCCTAGTTTCTGCCATACTAGTTTCCAATTTTCCCAGTAGTTTTTGTCAAATAGTGAATTCTTCTCCCCAAAACTGGGGTCTTTGGGTTTGTCTATAGAGGGCTGAAACTCTGAATCAGACAAGAGAGCACTTAAGGCTATCTATTTTCTGTGAGGCAATGACTCTATTATCATATATTTGGATGATAGCTCTCCTCACCATTGGTGCTTGCTGAATGTTTGGTAGTAAGGTAATTGTAGGTAAGGATTGGAGGGTGGAGGGAGAGAAGTAAGAGGCACTTGGTAGCAGGATGAGGAGGAGAGAGGCTGGAGACTCCGGAGTCCAGAATCCAGGATACATCTTTGGCAAGCCATGTGGCAGCTTGCCTGCCTCCTTCACTTCTTCCCCTAAAGACCAAGGACTTTGATTTATCCTGACTCTGGCTAAGCCTGAGGCCCTCCAGGGAGCTAGCCCATACTTTATATTTGTCAAACACTAGATTGCTATATGTTGTGAGTTCAAATGTGGGGTTCTTGTTCTTCTATAAAATATTATAAAAGTTCTCTCTGGGTGCCTTCCCTGGAATCAGGATTTTGTCGGTCCCTGTTCGGCCTATCTCTCTGCTTGGTTCCAAGAGCTCTCTCCAAATGTCTTTAAATCCAAAGGTCTGGTCCTTCAGCCTCTGCCTCTGCTTTCTTCAGCCTCCAGCCAGCTCCAGTCTTCATGTCATTCCGGTGAAATCTCGACTTGTAGCGTCTTCCTCTCTGAAGAACTCTCCGACTGGCCCATTGGCCTATTTATGCTCCTTCCAGAGAGAGGGATTATGGTAGTTCTAATTAGTACCTTGTTTCAGGTTCTGCCCAAAACATCTTCTTGTAAGATTAGATCAACTCTAATTAGTTAGCAGTTAGTAAGGATTCCAACATCTCCCCCTTTCTTTTGTTTTAAAACATAGGGGGTTTCTGAGGGGGTACACATAAATCCATCAATATGGGCCAGAACTTTGTAACAGATATACATGGTATACATAAATCCATCAATATGGGAGGCATTATACATAATTTACATAAGTACATAGCAATATAACACAGGCTAGTAGTAATGTAACAACATGAATCAACCTAAAAATTTACACATGTCCATAAGTCCTAGAAACAGTCCAATAGGATTCCATTGTCCATTAGTTCATGTGCCAGGAATCCAATAGTTCCTGTAAGCCCTGAAGTACTGCAAAAGTCTCATCAACAATTTTTCATCTCAGGGAACCCAATGATTCTTGCTGTTTTTCAAGAAGTAAAACAGTTTCATCTTGTGTTAGGAAATCCAATGATTCCTGAAGCTTTTAAAAGTCTTTTTAACAGTTTCATAGTCAGCCATCTGATTCTTTCTCCATCTGTGGAAATATAAGCAGATCCTCTTCCCCAAGCAGTTAATCTAATTCCCTTCTATTTACCAAATTTGGGATTTCTCCTCATCATCTGGTAATTACATTGGAGTCGTTTGCATTGGATATTGTCTTGTTGTCTTAAAAGGCCTGTATTCTTCCCAACTGTAATCCTGATTGCTTTTCTGTTGGTTGATGACATCAGAATCCTGAATTTCTAAAGTCTCTCTGGGTGTAACCTCAGCTGCTATCATGCCCCACCTGTCCTTTGATTGATACTTTAGAGCTAGGCCCTGCCTCTCATTCCTCTGGGTCAATATACATTTAGAGGCCCAGTGAAAGCCTCCGTTACATTTTGGACATGGGGTTTTGGGTTTTCTCTCACCCTGTCTTCTCACTCTATCTCCATATCTACAATGAGCTCTCAGATGTCCAATTTTTCTGCACTGAAAACATCGACAAGTTTCTCTAGAATTCCTCTGCCAAGAAGGACCTTGTCTTTCCATGTTCATCATAGTCTGGGCATAATAAGCATTTGTGCCCACTGTGGCACAGCGTCTTATGATTTCTTCTAAAGGAGCATCTTTGTCTAACCCCCATATAATTCTTTTGCAAACCTCATTGGCATTTTCCTTAGCCAAATGTTTAGTCATTATTTCTGTTGCTGCATTGTCTCCAATGGTTCTTATTACAGCTGTTTGTAAACGTCCTACAAAATCTGCAAAAGGTTCATTGGGACCTTGCTCTATTTTTGTGAAAGCATTATTTCCATCTTTCTGTCCAGGGAGAGAATTCCAAGCTTTTATTGCAGCCTTAGAAATTTGCTCATACACTATTATGGGATAATAAATCTGTTCTGAACTTTCTGCATACTGACCTTCACCAGCTCCTGTTTGCCTATTGCATTGGGCTTGAATCCTACATAATTCATGAAACTCTGAAAGCCACAATAAATTTTGTCCCGGTTCTAGACAAGTTTTCGCTATGGATTTCCAGTCATTCGGGGTTAGGATTTCATAAGACAAATTATCTAGTAACATCTTCACATAAGATGATGTAGCCCCATAAAGAGTGCAACCCTTTTTCAAATCTTTAATTTTTTCCAAATTAAAAGGAGTGTATCTTCTCTCTTTTTGACCTGAGGAGTTGAGCTCTTCAATCACAGGATATGCATTTATAAAATCAGATATATCTTCTCCTTCATTTTTTGCTTTAATTAATGCCTCTTCTAATCTTGTCAAATTCTGCTTTACAGGAGAAGTTGACTGTGTTTCTGTCTCCCTCCCTCCCCCTTGTTCCACCCATGAACGGTTAATTGCGGGGGGAGGGTCATGAGATGTGGAATCACTTAATTCCTCCTGCTGTGAAGTATCATACTCAGAATTGTAATTAACTCCATTCTCATCTGATTCGTCCTCCTTTTCACCTAGTAAAGTTGGCAATTCTTCCTCCTGTACTTTCCTTTTCATCATTCTATCACTTAAATAACTTCTTATAGCCAATTGTATTACATTATATGTATTAATTATTGAGTTAGGCCCATTTTTATCATAGAATTGACAAAGATCCTCTCCAACCAATTTCCATTCATTTAGATCTAATTCCTTATCAAGAGAGAAACAAGGACATATGTCCTTTACAGTTTGTAAAAATTCAGTGATTTGCTGTAAACTTGTAATTAAACCTTGGCTTTTCATAATTTTGACAATGCTCTCTAAACATTTTCCTTGAACAGAAACAGGCTGTTTTCTAAATATCTGTCCCATCTTAGCTGAAATTCTACTTTAACTCTTTTAACAAAATTTCTTTGTTGTACTCACTCTAATTTCTGGGTTGAAGAGTCTTTTCCACTGGATCAGGATCAGAGGCTTTTCCACTTGAATCAGGATCGTAGCTTTTCCACTGAAATCCACTGAGGGGTCTGTTTGTCCCACGTTCAGGGCGCCAAAATGTTGTGAGTTCAAATGTGGGGTTCTTGTTCTTCTATAAAATATTATAAAAGTTCTCTCTGGGTGCCTTCCCTGGAATCAGGATTTTGTCGGTCCCTGTTCGGCCTATCTCTCTGCTTGGTTCCAAGAGCTCTCTCCAAATGTCTTTAAATCCAAAGGTCTGGTCCTTCAGCCTCTGCCTCTGCTTTCTTCAGCCTCCAGCCAGCTCCAGTCTTCATGAAATGTTGTGAGTTCAAATGTGGGGTTCTTGTTCTTCTATAAAATATTATAAAAGTTCTCTCTGGGTGCCTTCCCTGGAATCAGGATTTTGTCGGTCCCTGTTCGGCCTATCTCTCTGCTTGGTTCCAAGAGCTCTCTCCAAATGTCTTTAAATCCAAAGGTCTGGTCCTTCAGCCTCTGCCTCTGCTTTCTTCAGCCTCCAGCCAGCTCCAGTCTTCATGTCATTCCGGTGAAATCTCGACTTGTAGCGTCTTCCTCTCTGAAGAACTCTCCGACTGGCCCATTGGCCTATTTATGCTCCTTCCAGAGAGAGGGATTATGGGTAGTTCTAATTAGTACCTTGTTTCAGGTTCTGCCCAAAACATCTTCTTGTAAGATTAGATCAACTCTAATTAGTTAGCAGTTAGTAAGGATTCCAACAGCTATAGTTATTAATTATTTTGTCCTGTGAACCTAACCTATTCCACTGATCAACTAGTCTATTTCTTAGCCAGTTCAAAATGGTTTTGATGACTGCTGCTTTATAATATAGTTTTAGAGCTGGTACTTTTAGACCACCTTCATTTGATTTTTTTTTCCATTAGTTCCCTTGAAATTCTTGACCTTTTATTCTTCCAGATGTATTTTGCTGTTATTGTTTCTAGGTCAATAAAATAGTTTCTTGGGAGTTTGATTGGTATAGCTTTAAATAAATAAATTAGTTTAGATAATATTGTCATCTTTATTATATTTGCTCAATAGTTTCTGACTTTCCCTTGGCAGATAGATCTCAAATATTTTATACTTATTGACAGTTATTTTAAATGGAATTTTTCTTTGTATCTCTTGCTGTTGGATTTTGTTAGTGATGTATAAAAATGCTGATGATTTATGTGAATGTATTTTGTATCCTGTAACTTTGCTAAAGTTGTGAATTATTTCTAATAGCTTTTTGGTAGATTCTCTGGGGTTCTCTAAGTATACCACCATGTCATCTGCAAAGAGTGATAATTTGGTTTCCTCATTATCTAATCCAATACCTTTAATCTCTTTTTCCTCTCTTATTGCCGAAGTTAGCATTTGTAATACAATTGAATAGTAATGGTGATAGTGGGCAACCTTGTTTTACCCCTGATATTACTAAGAATGGTTCTAATTTATCCCCATTACCTATGATGCTTACTGATGGTTTTAAACAGATGCTACTGACTATTTCAAGGAAAAGTCTGTTTATTCCTATATTCTCTAGTGTTTTTAATAGGAATCGGTGTTGGATTTTATCAAATGCTTTTTCTTCATCTTTTGAGATAATCATATAGTTTTTGTTAATTTGGTTATTGATATTCAATTATGCTAATAATTTTTCTAATATTGAACCAGCCCTGCATATCTCTCTCTCTCTCTCTCTCTCTCTCTCTCTCTCTCTCTCTCTCTATATATATATATATATATATATATATATATGTAAATCCTACTTGGTTATGGTATTTTATCCTGGGGATGATTTTCTGTAATCTCTTTTCTAAAATTTTATTTAAGATTATTGAATCAATATTCATTAGGGAGATTGGTTTACAATTTTCTTTCACTATTTTCAGCCTACCTGGTTTAGGTATCAGTACCATGTCTGTATCATGAAAGGAATTTGGCAGGAGTCCTTCATTCCACATTTTTTCAAATAGTTTATATAATATTGGAGTTAATTTTTTTTAATGTTTGGCAGAATTCCCATGTAAATCCATCTGGTCCTGGAGATTTTTTTCTTAGGGAGTTGATTAATAGCTTGTTTTATTTCTTTTTCTGAAATAGGACTATTTAAACAATTTATTTCCTCCTCTGTTAATCTGGGCAATCTATATTTTTGTAGTTATTCCTCCATTTCACTTAGATTATCAAATTTATTAGCATAAAGTTGGGCAAAGTAACTTCTAATTATTGCTCTAATTTCCTCTTCATTGGTGGAGAATTCTCCCTTTTCATTTTTAAGACTAACAATATGATTTTCCTCTTTCCTTTTTCTAATCAAATTTACTAAAGGTTTATTTATTTTGTTGGTTTTTCATAAAACTAACTCTAAGTTTTATTTATTAATTAAATAGTTGTTTTATTTTCAACTTTATTAATTTCTCCTTTTATTTTTAGAATTTCAAGTTTTTTATTTGATTGCAGGTTTTAAATTTTCTTTTTTTCTAATTATTTTAGTTGCAAGCCCAATCCATTGATCTTCTCTTTCTCTATTTTATGCAAGTAAGCATCTAGAGATATAAAATTTCCCCTTATTACCACTTTGGCTGCATCCCACAAATTTTGGTATGTTGTCTCATTATTGTCATTCTCTTGATGAAATTATTAATTGTGTCGATGATTTGGTGTTTCACCCATTCATTCTTTAGCATGAGATTGTTTAGTTTCCAATTACTTTTTGGTTTATTTCCCCTGGCTTTTTATTGAATGTAATTTTTATTACATTGTGATCTGAAAAAATGCATTAACTATTTTTGCCTTTCTGCATTTGATTTTGACGTCTTTATGTCCTAATATATGGTCAATTTTTGTATATATTCTATGAACTGCCAAGAAAGTGTACTTCTCTCTGTCTTCATTTAATTTTCTCCAAAGATCTATCATATCTAACTTTTCTAATATTTTATTTACCTCTTTAACTTCTTTCTTATTTATTTTGTGCTTTGATTTATCTAATTCTGACAGAGCAAGGTTGAGATCTCCCACTATTATAGTTTTGCTGTCTATTTCTTCTTGCAGCTCTCTTAAATTCTCCTTTAGGAATTTCAATGCTATACCACTTGGTGCATATATATTTAGTATTGGTATAGCTTCATTATCTATGGTACCCTTTGCAAGATATAATTTCCTTCCTTGTCTCTTTTTATTAGATCAATTTTTGCTTTTGCTTGATCTGAGATCAGAACAGGCTATCCCTACTTATTTTTACTTACCTGAAGCATAATAGATTCTGCTGGAGCCTTTTACCTTTACTCTGTATATATCACTCTGCTTTTAATACATTTCTTATAAACAACGTATTATAGGATTCTGGCTTTTAATTCAGTCTGCTATCTGCCTCTGCTTTATGGGACAGTTTATACCATTCACTTTTACAGTTAAAACTACTAATTCTGTATTTTCTGCCATTTTATTATCTCCAGATTATGCTTTTCTCTTTCCTTTTCCCCTTTCCTTCCTCCCCAGAATTTAACTTAGGGGTAACACTTTCCTCAAGCAG
The DNA here is from genome assembly GCF_016432865.1 of Antechinus flavipes. Lineage (NCBI taxonomy): Eukaryota > Metazoa > Chordata > Mammalia > Dasyuromorphia > Dasyuridae > Antechinus > Antechinus flavipes. Next base: position 482,771,526 of record NC_067400.1, read on the forward strand.
CCTTTTGCCTTTAGAATCCCTCCCCCTTTGCATCCCCTCCCCCTTTCTCATACCTTTCCCCTACTATTTCTGTTTTCCCTTCTATGTAGAATATCCTTTCCCTTTTTATCTTTCCCCTCCCACTTTTCAATAAGGTGAGATAAGTTTCTCTGTAAACCAAATATGTCTAATGCTTTCTCTTTGAGTCAAATATGATGAAAGTAAGATTCACACAATGTTCATTCCCTCTTCTTTCCTTCAAATGTAATAGGTTTCTTTTGCCTCTTTATGAGATGTAATTTCCCTTATTTTAACTCCAGTTTTCCCTTTTTCTGTTACAATCCCCTTCCTACCTCTAGTTTCTTTTTTATATTATAACAGTAAAATAAAATTATACATGTACTCTCTATATATACCCATAACAGAAATACAGTTCTCAAGAGTTCTTTTCTTTTTATCTATTTATGCTTCTCTTGAGTCCTATATTGGAGGTCAATTTTTTTTTTTTTTTGTTTTGTTTAGCTCTCCTCTTTTCATCAGAAATAGATAGATTCACCTGTTTCATTGAATGCCCATCTTCTTCCCTGGAAGAAAATGCTCACTTTAGCAGGGTAGATTATTCTTAGCTGCATTCCAAGTTTCTTTGCCTTTCCAAATATCAGATTCCAGGCCCTTAGATCCTTTAATGTAGAAACTGTTAAATTCTGAGTGATCGATATTATGGTTCCTTGGCATTTGAATTTTTTTTTTTTCTGGCTGCTTGTAATATTTTTTCTTTGGTGTGATAATTCTCAAATTTAGCCATGATATTCCTTGGAGTTTTAATTTTGGGGTCTCTTTTGGGAGGTGTTTGGTGAATTCTTTCAATGGCTATTTTACCTTCTGATTCTATGACATCAGAGCAGTTTTCTTTGATGATATCCTGAAAAATAGTGTCTATGTTCTTTTTTTTTTCATAATGGTTTTCAGGTAGTCCTGTAATCCTTAGATTGTCTCTCTTAGATGTATTTTCCAGGTCAATTGTTTTCCCAAGTAGGTATTTTACAGTTTTTTTTTTGTTTTGTTTTTTGTTTTTTGTTTTGTGTGCCTGATTCTTGATGTCTCATTGAGTCATTCATTTTCATTTGTTCAATTCCGATTTTTAATGAATTATTTTCTTCATTTACTTTTTTTTTTTTTTTTTTTTTAATTTTTTATTTAATAATTACATTATATTGACACTCATTTCTGTTCCGATTTTTTTTTTCCCCTCCCTCCCTCCACCCCCTCCCCTGGATGGCAAGCAGTCCTTTATATGTTGGATATGTTGCAGTATATCCTAGATACAATATATGTTTGCAGAACCGAACAGTTCTCTTGTTGCGTAGGGAGAATTGGATTCAGAAGGTATAAATAATCCGGGAAGAAAAACAAAAATGCAGATAGTTCACATTCGTTTCCCAGTGTTCTTTCTTTGGGTGTAGCTGCTTTTGTCCGTCATTTATCAATTGAAACTCAGGTCTCTTTGTCAAAGAAATCCACTTCCGTCAAAATATGTCCTCATACAATATCGTTGTCGAAGTGTATAATGATCTCCTGGTTCTGCTCATTTCACTTAGCATCAGTTCATGTAGGTCTCTCCAAGCCTCTCTGTATTCATCCTGCTGGTCATTTCTTACAGAACAATAATATTCCATAACATTCATATACCACAATTTACCCAGCCATTCTCCAATTGATGGGCATCCATTCATTTTCCAGTTTCTAGCCACTACAAAGAGGGCTGCCACAAACATTTTGGCACATACAGGTCCCTTTCCCTTCTTTAGTATCTCTTTGGGATATAAGCCCAATAGAAACACTGCTGGATCAAAGGATATGCACATTTTGATAATTTTTTGGGCATAATTCCAGATTGCTCTCCAGAATGGTTGGATTCGTTCACAACTCCACCAACAATGCATTAGTGTCCCAGTTTTCCCGCATCCCCTCCAACATTCATCATTATTTTTTCCTGTCATCTTAGCCAATCTGACAGGTGTGTAGTGGTATCTCAGAGTTGTCTTAATTTGCATTTCTCTGATCAATAATGATTTGGAACACTCTTTCATATGAGTGGTAATAGTTTCAATCTCATCCTCTGAAAATTGTCTGTTCATATCCTTTGACCATTTATCAATTGGAGAATGGCTTGATTTCTTATAAATTTGAGTCAGTTCTCTATATATTTTGGAAATGAGGCCTTTATCAGAACCTTTAACTGTGAAAATGTTTTCCCAGTTTGTTGCTTCCCTTCTAATCTTGTTTGCATTAGTTTTATTTGTACAAAGGCTTTTTAATTTGATGTAATCGAAATTTTCTATTCTGTGATCAGTAATGGTCTCTAGTTCATCTTTGGTCACAAATTTCTTTCTCCTCCACAAGTCTGAGAGATAAACTATTCTATGTTCCTCTAATTTATTTATAATCTCGTTCTTTATGCCTAGGTCATAGACCCATTTTGATCTTATCTTGGTATATGGTGTTAAGTGTGGGTCCATGCCTAATTTCTGCCATACTAATTTCCAATTATCCCAGCAGTTTTTATCAAATAATGAATTCTTTTCCCAGAAGTTAGGGGCTTTGGGTTTGTCAAACACTAGATTGCTATAATTGACTATTCTGTCTTGTGAGCCTAGCCTTTTCCACTGATCCACTAATCTATTTCTTAGCCAATACCAAATGGTTTTGGTGACTGCTGCTTTATAATATAATTTTAGATCAGGTACAGCTAGGCCACCTTCATTTGATTTTTTTTTCATTAGTTCCCTTGAGATTCTCGACTTTTTATTGTTCCATATGAATTTTGTTGTTATTTTTTCTAGATCAATAAAATATTTTCTTGGAAGTCTGATTGGTATAGCACTAAATAAATAGATTAGTTTAGGGAGTATTGTCATCTTTATTATGTTCGCTCGGCCAATCCAAGAGCACTTAATATTTTTCCAATTATTTAAGTCTGACTTTATTTGTGTGGAGACTTTTTTATAATTTTGCTCATATAATTCCTGACTTTCCTTTGGTAGATAGATTCCCAAATATTTTATGGTATCAACAGTTATTCTGAATGGAATTTCTCTTTGTATCTCTTGCTGTTGGGTTTTGTTGGTGATGTATAAAAATGCTGAGGATTTATGGGGATTTATTTTGTAGCCAGCTACTTTGCTAAAATTATGAATGATTTCCAATAGCTTTTTGGTAGAATCTCTGGGGTTCTCTAGGTATACCATCATATCATCTGCAAAGAGTGATAGTTTGGTTTCCTCATTGCCTACTCTAATTCCTTTTATATCTTTCTCGACTCTTATTGCCGAGGCTAGTGTTTCTAATACGATATTAAATAATAATGGTGATAGTGGGCAACCTTGCTTCACTCCAGATCTTACTGGGAAAGGTTCCAGTTTTTCCCCATTGCATATGATGCTTACTGATGGTTTTAAATATATGCTCCTGACTATTTTAAGGAAAAGTCCATTTATTCCTATGCTCTCAAGTGTTTTTATTAGGAATGGATGTTGGATTTTATCAAATGCTTTTTCTGCATCTATTGAGATGATCATGTGGTTTTTGTTTGTTTGGTTATTGATATAGTCAATTATGCTAATAGTTTTCCTAATATTGAACCAGCCCTGCATTCCTGGTATAAATCCTACTTGGTCATAGTGTATTATCCTGGTGACAATTTTCTGTAATCTTTTTGCTAATATTTTATTTAAGATTTTAGCATCAATATTCATTAGGGAGATTGGTCTATAATTTTCTTTCTCTGTTTTCAGCCTACCTGGTTTAGGTATCAGTACCATATCTGTGTCATAAAAGGAGTTTGGTAGGACTCCTTCAATCCCTATTTTTTCAAATAGTTTATATAACATTGGAGTTAATTGTTCTTTAAATGTTTGGTAGAATTCACATGTAAATCCATCTGGTCCTGGGGATTTTTTCTTAGGGAGTTGATTGATAGTTTGTTCTATTTCTTTTTCTGAGATGGGACTGTTTAGGATATTTACTTCTTCCTCTGTTAGTTTGGGCAAGCTGTATTTTTGGAGGTATTTTTCTATTTCATTTAAGTTGTCGAATTTATTGGCATAAAGTTGGGCAAAGTAACTCCTAATTATTGCTCTAATTTCCTCTTCGTTAGTGGTGAGTTCTCCCTTTTCATTTTTAAGACTAACAATTTGATTTTCCTCTTTCCTTTTTTTAATCAGATTTACTAAGGGTTTGTCTATTTTGTTGGTTTTTTCATAGAACCAACTCTTAGTTTTATTAATCAATTCAATAGTTTTTTTACTTTCAATTTTATTGATCTCACCTTTTACTTTTAGAATTTCAAGTTTAGTGTTTGACTGGGCGTTTTTAATTTGTTCCTTTTCTAGCATTTTTAATTGCAAACCCAATTCATTGACCTTCTCTTTCTCTATTTTATACAAATAGGCCTCTAGAGATATGAAATTTCCCCTTATTACCGCTTTGGCTGCATCCCATACATTTTGGTATGATGTCTCATTATTATTGTTTTCTTGGGTGAAGTTATTAATTATGTCTATGATTTGCTGTTTTACCCAATCATTCTTTAGTATGAGATTATTTAGTTTCCAATTATTTTTTGGTCTACTTCCCCCTGCTTTTTTGTTGAATGTAATTTTCATTGCATCGTGGTCTGAAAAGGATGCATTTACTATTTCTGCCTTACTACATTTGAGTTTGAGGTTTTTATGTCCTAATATATGGTCAATTTTTGTATAGGTTCCATGAACTGCTGAAAAGAAAGTGTATTCCTTTCTGTCTCCATTACATTTTCTCCAGAGATCTATCATATCTAACTTTTCTAGTATTCTGTTTACCTCTTTGACTTCTTTCTTATTTATTTTCTGGTTTGATTTATCTAATTCTGAGAGTGCAAGGTTAAGATCTCCCACTATTATAGTTTTACTGTCTATTTCTTCTTGCAGCTCTCTTAGTTTCTCTTTTAAGAATTTAGATGCTACCCCACTTGGTGCATATATGTTTAATATAGATAGTGCTTCATTATCCATGCTACCCTTTAGCAAGATATAGTGTCCTTCCTTATCTCTTTTAATTAGGTCAATTTTTGCTTTAGCTTGATCTGAGATCAGGATGGCTACCCCTGCTTTTTTGACTTCACCTGAAGCATAGTAGATTTTGCTCCAACCTTTTACCTTTAATCTGCATGTATCTCCCCGCTTCAGGTGTGTTTCCTGTAAACAACATATTGTAGGATTCTGGCTTTTAATCCATTCTGCTAACCGCTTCCTCTTTATGGGGGAGTTTACCCCGTTCACATTTATGGTTAGAATGACCAATTCTGTATTACTTGCCATCTTGTTAACCCCGGTTTATGCTTTCCTCCCTTCTTTCCCCTTTCCCCCCTTCCAAGTATTAAGCTTGTGAGCACCCCTTGCTTCTCACAGCCCTCCCTTTTTAGTGTCCCTCCCCCCGCCTTAGAGTTCCTCCCCCTATCTTACCCCTTTCCCTCCCAGTTCCCGTATTCCCTTCCGCTTAGCTTATTCCTTCCCTTTCCACTTTTCCCTTCTCACTTTTCAATGAGATGGGAGAAGTTTCACCATAGATTGAATATGTCTTAAGATTTTTCACTTAAAGCCAATTCTGAAGGCAGTAAGATACCCACTATATTCATCCCCCTCCATTCTTTCTCTCAGATATAATAGGTTTCCTATGCCTCTTCATGAGATGTACTACCCCCACTTTACCCTTTTTCTGGTACAATGTCCTTTCCACATCAATTTCTAGAACAAGGTATACATGTATTCTTTATACATCTATATAGTCAAAATATAGTTCCCAAGATTAATCTTTACCTTTTTAGATTTCTCTTGAGTTCTATATTTGTAGATCAAACTTTTTGTTAAGTTCTGGTTTTTTCATCAGAAATAGATGAAATTCGCTTACTTCGTTGAATGTCCATCTTCTTCCCTGGAAAAAGATGCTCATTCTCGCTGGGTAAGTTATTTTTGGTTGCATACCAAGTTCCTTAGCCTTTCGGAATATCATATTCCAGGCCCTTCGATCTTTTAATGTGGATGCTGCCAGATCCTGGGTGATCCTTATTGTGGCTCCTTGATACTTGAATTGGGTTTTTCTAGCCGCTTGCAATATTTTTTCCTTCATCTGAGGGTTCTGGCATTTGGCCACTATATTCCTTGGTGTTTTGATTTTAGGATCCCTTTCAGTGGGTGATCGATGAATCCTTTCAATGTTTATTTTTTCCTCTGTTCCTATGACTTCTGGGCAGTTCTCTTTGATAATTTCCTGGAAGACAGTGTCCAGGCTCTTTTTTTCATCATGTTTTTCTGGGAGTCCAATGATTCTCAGATTGTCTCTCCTGGATCTGTTTTCCAGGTCTGTTGTCTTCCCAGAAGGTATTTCACATTTTTCTCCATTGTTTGATTTTTTTGGATTTGCTTGACTGATTCTTCTTGTCTCCTCGAGTCATTCAATTCCACTTGTTCAATTCTGATTTTCAGTGAAGTATTCTCTTCACTCACTTTTTTAAAATCTTTCTCTAATTGTCCAATTGAGTTCTTTTGTTCTGTGGAATTTTTTCCATTTCGCCAATTTTGTTTTTTAGAGAGCTGTTTTCTGTTTCCAGTTCACTAATCCTATTTTTCAAGGATTTTACTTCTTTATCCACTCTCTCTTTAACTGACTTCTCCAGGCTCTTTTGCCAAGCCTCCCTCTCCTTTTCCCAAGCCTCCCTCTCCTTTTGCAGAGCCTCCCTCTGCTTTCCCCATTTTTCTTCTAGCTCCCTTGTGAGAGCCTTTTTAATCACTTCTATGAGGTTCATCTGTGCTGAGGAACAGACGATCTCCTCCTTTGGGGAATCACCTGGGGACTGCCTGTTTTTAGTCTCCTCAGGATTTAGAGTCTGCTCTCTATCTGTGTAGAAGCTGTCAAGGGTTAAAGTCCTCTTCAGCTTCTTGCTCATTCTGTCTATTAATCAGAGACAAACTACCAAAGAAAAACAGTAAAAACTGGAGTCTTTCTTTGGGGGGGGGCTGGGTGTGTTATCGAGCTTCCTCTACAGACTGCAGGGGGCAGCAGTGAGGCACTAGCAGGACTGTGCTGCGCCTGCGCTCTGAGATCCCAAAGCGTGCTGAGTCACTGAGGGGGGGGAAGGGGGGGGCGGCCAGGTCCTGAGAGACTCCAGCTGTTTGCAGTTGTATTCTTCAGCCCCAGTGTTTTTAGCTTCTCTGCTGGGCTGCTGACTTGCTGCAGGTTCCAAACCTGTAGCGAAGCTCTCCCCGCAGAGACGGCTACGATCACTCCCCACCCCCTCTCCAGTCTGCTCCCGTGCTCTCACTGCCGCTGCCCTCAGCCTGCGCCCGATCTAAAACCGCCCCAGCCCTCCAGTAAAGACAGACCTTTCGTGGCGGATCTCAAGGATGGCTTCTCTTGGTAACTATTTGTGGGTTTTTTTTCAGTCAAGCATTGATTCAGAGGCTTGTAATGAAGTGGATAGTGAGAGAAAGCGCGGAGCTTATGCAACTGTGAGCCTCCTCTCCGCCATCTTAACCGGAAGTCCCTTCATTTACTTTTTAAACTTCTTTTTTATTTGTCCAATTGAATTTTTAAATGAGTTGTATTGTTCTATGCAATTTTTTTCCATTTAACAAATTCTGTTTTTTAAGGCATTATTTTCTTTTTCCACTTCACAAATTCTATTTTCCTGGGAGTTATATGCCTTTTTCAATTTACAATTTTTGTTTTCCATTTCACAAATTATGTTTTTCAAGGAGTTGTTTTCTTTCTTTCCATTTTGCCATATCTATTTTTTAATGAGTTATATGCCTTTTCCAAACCCTTTTGCATAGTTTTCTTTTCCTTTCCCCATTTTTCTTCTAGCTCTCTTTTGAAATCCTTTTTAATTTCTTCTAGGAGAGTCTTGTGTTATGGGGATCTGTTTGTTTCACCTTTTGGGGCTTCATCTGGAGATGACCTGCTTTTAGTCTCCTCAGGGTTTGAAATCTGTTCTCTTTCACCATAGAAACTATCTATAGTTAGAGTTCTCTTTGTCTTTTTAATCATTTTTCTTAAAAAAAAAAAAAAAAAAGTTGGAATCTGCTTTTAGGGCAAGGGAGATTTTCCAAGCTTCCTCTACAAGCCACAGAAAAGCAACAGCTACTGAGGTGGGATTGTGCTGACTCATTCCCGGTGCTGGATGGGTGTGGCCATGGTCCATGAGACACTGATGCTTTGGGGTTCATTATTTACCTTTTGTGTTTGTGTTGGATGTTTTATAACTTCTTTGCTTATCTACTGGCTTGCAACCAGGGCAGAGTGGCCAACACTGGTGTAGATTCCTCCCCCTATATTCTCCACTACTCAGAGTCTGTACTGCCCCATGGAGTCCATACCCTGCTCCAGGTTTGGTGTCCTATCTGGTGTCCTACACCTGGCCATGTCCCTCAATGCCCAACAGAAACAGATCTTTTCTGGCAAACTGCAAAATTATCTTCTGCTGGTAATTTGCTGTTCTCCCAATATTTGTAAATTCTGCCAGTCTTGAACTAATTCAGAGGCTCAATTTGCTAATTAGTTGAGGGTCATTGGAGAAGATGAGAAAGAAATGTGCATCCTCTATGCCATCTTGCCTCTGACTTTCCAAAATTGTTTTTCTAAAGCATAGATATGACCATGTTATTCCTCTGTTCAAAAATGTTCAGTGACTTCTTATTGCTTCTGGGACAAAATGCTCTTTTTTCACACTCTTAATCCAGTTTATTATTTAGGTATGTAAGCACATTATTCTTCCTTACACAGTCTACATTTCAGTCACACTAGCCTTCTTATTCTCTCTACATTAAATTCCAATTACTTTCTTGGTTTTTATAGTTTAATCTTCTTTAGTTTATTTGTCTAAAATGTTTTTCCTCCTCAATTTTGTATTAGTAGTCCCCTTCAAGGTTAGTATGGTATAATGCAAAGAATGCTGAACTAAATCCCATAAGTTGATTTCAAAATTTAGCTCTACTACTCATTATCTTGCATAAATCATTTAACTTCTTTAAGCTTTAGTTTCCTAATTTACAAAATGAATCAGTTGAATTATATGGTGTCCATGGTTCCTTCCAACTTAGTTCCTTGTATATAAACACAATGTCTTTTCTGTTCTATCTCTAAACACAAATATCTATCTATCTTTCTCTACACATGCAATATACACATATAGCTTCCCTTGATTTGCCTCTTGGGGTATACTCAGTCCAAAATCCAATAAAGCTAAACTTGAGCTTAGGTCTTCTGATTGTGTCTTCTTTCCTTTGATAGTGTTTTGTCCGACCTAAAAAAACAGCCAAAATCTTTTAATTTTTAGCATCTAAGTAGCAGGATTGTGACTACCATGAAAGTCATGGCAGTGAACTAAACAGAAAAAAAAGAGGCTGGAGAAAAAAGTGTTGCAGAGAGGGTGGAAAGTGGGAGGGAGGGAGAGAAGGAGACAAAACTCATTGGAAAGAGAGATCCAACAATTTTGATCAGTTTATACTCACTGAAAGTAAAATATAAAATAACTATTTAGTAGTCCTCTCAAAGAAGTTGTAAATATCCTAATGAGGCTTGTATATTAATCTCTTAATTGATTAAGTGAATAGTGAGAAATTACTGGATTGTGTTATAATCATTCTTTTCTTATTTATTGCTTAATATTTTCTTTTTGTACAGAAATAAAACTACCTGTTTCATGTGTAATGTATGTGTTATATTGGGTACTTCCTTTACTTCTTTTATTGAAGGGGGCAAAATTCTAGTTTGTAGCCAAAAGTATATTTTTTTTCAGGGCAATCTGAAATGGAGGTAAAATGAAACACTAAGGATCCTAAGTTCCCTATTGCGAAGAATAGAACAAACAATGAACACTGACATAAGCCATATGGGGTGGTAAATGACAGGGATAGGAGTTGGTGAAATTGCGTCTGTCTAACCATTTTGCCACATATTTTCTTTCTACAGTCACTAAAATATAAGATAATTGCAGATAGGGATAGTTTCGTTTTTATTTTTGTATTACTAACCCCTAATAGGTGTTTTACAGACAGCAGGTACTAAATAAATGCTCATAGAATGAAGAAATTATATGAGAGAATATATCTATAACACTACATAGAGGCCTGCTATTATAACTACTATAATTATAATTGTTGCTTTTTACATATAATATTAGGTAAATTTTAATTTCATTTTAATTTAGCACTAATTTATTAAATGCCTACTTTCTTTGTGCTAAGTGCTATTGATAACGGGTACTAAACAACTCCAATGGATCTTTTATCTCATTGATTTGAGAGCTCCCTTCAATAATACAGATCATTATTTGTATCTAAGCCTACCCTTCTTGTGAAATTTTTGTCCATAATTTTACCACATTTCACAAACACAAGAAAGGCTTTACCTTTTCCTTATATTATGAAAAGTACTAGTAAAACATTCAGGTTGCCTGCCTCTAATTAATCCTTTGCTCTTACCATGTGACAATCCATGTTCTCTTCCTATGATAGATGTCATCAGTGACATCTTTTACTCTTATTTTCCTTTGAATTCTTTCATGGCCATATGTTGAAGCCTGCTCATACCCATCATTTTCCTATTCATTGTTCTTTTTTGTAGTATTCATTTTCTATTCTTTGATGACTGTCATGTTCTATATCTCACTCTTTTACAGCAACATTGGCAAATGTTGCGATGAAAAGAATAAATCTTTGTTTCCATGTGATGCTTGGGGCCATGTAAAGAGCTTTGTAACAGTCAAGGTAAATACAGCCTATTTTTCTCCTAGTCATCTTTAAATCCAGTTTTGCCTATTGCACTCTCTGTCCCAAATATTTATAATATATGTATATGCATATATGCATGTATATATGTACATATGTGTATTTAATATTAAAAATATAAGCATACATGTATATATACATATATCTCACAAATATATCCAATAATGAACAAATTCTATAAAGTTTATATCTTAATGCATATAAAAATCTTCATCCACCTGGTATTTCCTATGTGAATGATATCTTGCACATAGTAGTTGGTTAATACTTTTTTTGTTGAATGAATGAAAAAACTCAATACAACATACATAAAATGCTATATTGGGATTCAATTCTTTTGATGGCTACTGATCTTTTATTTTTTTTAATCAGGCTACATAATGTTTCAGGATTAAAGTAATCAACACAATGTCATCTGCAAATATGGGCATCTGGAGTAACTGACCATCCATGATAAAATCCTCTTCAATATTTGGCATTGCATCTCATTTATCTGTCCTAAGCTAAAAAAACCAAAAAAAGATATCACCTCCTTCCTCTTCAAATCTCTCATTCTCATCTACTCAACATCTCATTTATTCATTTCACAATATTTTAACTTTTGCTATAATGATTTATGGATGTGTTTTATTCCAAATCTTACATTATAAATTCTTTGATAGCAGAGACTTATTTTTGTCACTTTTGTATCTTTAACATCTAACATAGAGTCTTCAATGTACTTAAATACCTCAACAGATCTGAAATCTCTTTGTTATTTTCTCCTTTGACAGAGGTCGCAACTCATCAATGATTATAATCCCTTTATCACTCTTGTCTATAATCTCATGTATCCCCTTAATAGTGGAACATCAGAAGTGTGTGTATTGAAAGGGAGAGGGACTTCCTTTGAATTCATTAACAACAGGTAGAAACCAATGAGGCATGTGAGATATATAGTTGTTACCCCTCATTCTCATTACATGATGTGTTCAACTTTTCTTTCTTCCATACAAGTAATATCTTTTGTATGATGTTAAATTTTTATTATAAATTTTATATGCAGAGGATATTAGAAATATTTTTATTTGAATTTTGCTAAAATTCATAACATTATTGCATTACATTATTTTAATGAGAATAGTATCTGTGGAATATTTAGCATGTAATTTAACAAAGAAAGTGTTCAAATAATTTGGTTTACCATAATATTAGATAAAACTTTTCCCACTGGCACACCACAGAACAACCTAGGATTTCTGCATTGCTTTGTCATCCTGCTCTTATTTCAGGTACATAAGTGTCTCTAGAATTTCTGCCAAATTGTCATGTAACCTTGAAATGGGCTTATGTGGGGATAGCTCAGCTTTAAATGGATGTCTTTCATAACTTCACAGTTCATTAACATTTCTCATCTCCTAGTAACATTATAAAATCTATTCATGCCGCTCACACTCAGATGCAATTATCTAATTCTTAATTTTTACTTTTTATAAATGTGGCCCAAAACACTACAGTAAAGTATTATAATGGAAAGTGTTTTGATTTTGGAATCATATAGTTCTAGGTTCAAATCCTAGATCCTACTTACAATCATTATAACCTCAGGCAAATTACTTATTTGAATCTGTACATCTGTCATTTTTTTTGTACATTTGTAAAATGTGGAAAATTGGACTAAATTATCTCTAAAGTTTCCTTTAAGTCTTTTAGGTAAGATTACTGCACTTAGAATTAAGAGATGTGGGTTAAAAACTTTGCAAATATGTTATGAGTGTGCAACTCACTTTACCTTTATAAGCCTCAGGTTTCTGGAATTAAACTTCTAAGAAGGTTGGATGATACAGTTTGTAAGATACTTTTCAACTCAAAATCCTATGAACAATAACAAAATAATCTAAGCTCCCAAATTATTAATGCCCACTAAGAGCATAAATGGTCATATTTCTAGCTATACTTCCAAACCACCTATCAGCATGCAAATTGCATATAAACTTTATTAAAATATTATATATGAACAGACTATCTGCTTTGCCACAGAGATTACCCTTGAAAAAAAAGCCAGAGAATGTAGGACATGTTAGAAATTCTTTTACCTCTGTTCCTGTCTTTGTTCTGGCTCTTTTCAGGTCCAATCACTTTTATGACAGTCTCTCTTTACTTTTTCCTTTATCCCGTATAGAGAATTGAAACTTGCTGTCAGAATTTGAAATACCCAGTAGCTACTGGCAGAAGTCTGAAGCTATGGCATATTTTTTTTTCTATGAGAATAATCAAATGGATCAGCTGGAAACTTTTCTTCAGTGCAAATAAAATAGACTTGTTTCAAAAGCACATTTCCTCAAAATGTCTGACCAAGGGGAGCTTATAAAAAAGTGTTTCCTGTGTCTGTATGTGTTGGTTTACTTTCCTGAAAATGGAATATTGCCTTCATTCGAAAATTATCTAGAATTTAATGTCATGAAAGACCCAAGTGTTTTACAGAGAGCCAGATAATCAATAACGAATTCAGCCAACATTAATTAATTTATTGGTTTTTTTTAGTCATTCAGTACTGTCCAACTTTTGGTGACTCCATGGACTATAGCATGCCAGGCCCTTCTATCTGCCACCATTTCTTGAAATCTGTCCAAGTTCATGTTTGTTGTTTCTATGATAGTATCTATCCATATCATTTTCTGTCAGTCTCTCCCAGTTTTTTTTTTTTAATCTTTCCCAACACCAGAGTCTTTCTTATTTTCTCATTATGTGAATCAAAGTATTTAAGCTTCAGCTTCAGTATTTGACCTAGTGAATAGCCTGAATTAATTTAAGTTTTGACTTATTTGATCTCTTTGCTGTCTAAGGGACTCTCAAAAGTCTTTACACAATTTGAAAGATTGATTCTATGGTGCTCAGTTTTCCTTATTGTCCAACTTTCACAACCATATGTTGCTCCTGGAAAAAATATAACTTTGACCATATGAACCTTTGTTGGCAAAATGATGAATATCTCTGCTTTTTTAGTATGTTATCCAAATTTGCTATAGCTACCCTTTCAAGGAGTAAGCAACTTAATTTCATGGCTGCAATCACTATCTGCAGTGTTCTTTTGAGTCCAAGAATATAAAATCTTATATTTCTTCTCCCAATATTTGCCAAAAAGTTGTGGGACCAGTACCAAAGAACTTAGTGTTTTTTATGTCAAGCTTCAAACTAGTTTTTATACCCTCATTTTCTTTCATTCTCACCAAGAGGTTTCTTAATTCTTCTTTGCTCTCCGCTATCAGAATGGTATCACCTGTGTATCTGAGATTGTTGATTTTTTTATGCAACTTTACTTCTGATTTTTGATTTGTTCAGTCTGACATGCAGCTTGATGTGCTTTACATATAAATTAAATAAATAAACTGATAATATGTAACCTTGGAATAGTCCATTTTTAATCTTACTCTGGTTTGTTGGCCTGCATGTAGATTCTGAAGGAGACAAGTGAGATGATTTGTTACCCAATCAGTGAAGGCTTGCCTCATTTTGCTATGGGTCCCACAAAGTCAAAGAATTGAATTTATTCAATGAAGCAGAAGTAAACTATTTTTGGCATTCCCTTCCTTTCTTCTACAATTGTTGGCAATTTGATTTCTAATTCTTCTACCACTTCAAAAATCACCCTGCTTTTCTGGTAATTCTTGGTTTACATAATGCTAAAGCCTAGATTGAAGAATCTAAAGCCTAACCTTGCTGATGTGTAGAATAAACCCAATTGTTTGGTAATTTGAATATTTTTTGGCATTGCTCTTTTTTAGGATTGGGACAGAAAATGATTTTTTCCAGGCTAATCATTGCTGTTATATTTTTTCAAATTTCCTGGCCTAGTGAGTACAGCACTTTAACCTTATCATGATTTAGGATTTTAAATAGCTCAGCTAGAATTCCATTGCCTTATTGTTAGCAATGCTTTCTGAGACCTATTTGACTTCATTCTCCACAATATCTGGCTCTACATCAGTAAACACATCATCATAGTTATTGGTGATGTTAAGATGGTTCTTGTATGCATGTGTGTATTCTTGCTACTTCTTTTTAATCTTTTCTGCTTCTTTTAAAACCCTATCATTTTTATCTCTAATCATGTCCATTTTTGTGTTAAACTTTTTCTTGATATTTCTAATCTTTTTGGAGAAATATTTTATCTTTCCCATTCTATATTGTCTTCTATTTCTGTGCATGGATTATTTAAAAAACCTTATTTTTCCTTGTAATTTTGCATTCAGTTGGGTATAAATTTCGCTTTCTCATTTTTTTTCCTTCTTTTCATAGCTATTTGCAAAGCCTCATCTAACAGCCATTTTGCTTTCTTGCTCTTTTCCCCCCTTTGGAATGTTTTTTTTTTTTTTTTAATTTCTGCCTCTTCTACAATATTGTGAACCTCTCTTAGTAATTTTTCAAGCACTCTAAAGAATCTAATCCCTTAAATTTATTAATCATCTCTATTTCATATTTATAAGAGATGTTATTTAGGACATACGTATGTGATCTGATAGTTTTCCCTACTTTCTTTAAATTTGAATTTTGTAATAAGAAGTTCATGTTCTGAGCCAAGATTGTCCCCAGGCCTTGTTTTAACTTGCAGTATAGAGGTTCTCCACTTAGGTTGCAGAATATATAATGGATCTAGTTTCTACATTTCCTTTCATTCTCCAGTGGATCATCTTTTGTCAGAACTCTCCATTATGACTTATTTATCTTGGGTTATCACAGTTTCATTGAACTATGTAAGTCCCTTTGCCATGACAAGAAGTGATCCATGGGGGATATTTATTAATAGTTAAGTACTTAGGGGAAACAGGAGAAAAAAGAATAAAAATCTGTCCCAAAGAACTTACGTTTTATCTTGGAGAAGGTACAAAAAGTATATTAGTTATTTTACTACTAGATTTGGTGATACAATGAACAATGGGATACTGGCCATTTAATTCAATATCCTAAAATGATGATTGGAATTGGAATATTACTTATCCAAGATCACATAGGTTATAAGTGCTAGAGTAGGGTTTATGACTTTAAGTGTACTATCAATGGGTAAAATTTGGAGATCATTTAATGAAAACCATCTCCTTTTACAGACAAGGGAATTGAGTCATAGAGAGGTAAAATGAATACTCTTGATAACTATACAGTTCACATAAAAGCATCAATATGTGCTTTTGTTTTCAGAAATAGCTTGTTATTCTAAATTAACAATACTAGAATGACCTATCTCTTTCTCTTCTCTTGCTCCATCATTAGGATGACTAATCTAACTCTCTTAGTCACAAGCGCTATTTTTAAAAACATTAGAGTGATGCTTATGTGACATGATTTGTTTTTCCTTCAAAAAACTCAAACTAGCAAGTAATGTTTTACTTTTCCAAAAAGCTTTTATATTTTTACAAAATGAATATTTTTCTACACTCTAAAATTTGGAAATTGTATTATTAGAGCCAGTTCTCTTTTAGGAGGCGAAGATGAATGACTCCTTGATACTTCATATAAATATGTTCAATGTATGACATAATCAACAGTTTGGTTGTAGAAGAGTCACCTGGAGACCACATGGCTTCTGCCCAAAAGTTCTGAAAAAATTATGGATGAAATTATCGGAAAAATATAAGTCTATTACTACCAAGGGAAGTTATAGGGAAGTTATATTGGTGGAATGGAAGATTTCTGCTTTAACCCCATCAATGTTTAAATAATAAATGAATAAAAACCTATTTATTAAGGACTTAGTGTGTACCAAGTACTGTGTGCTCTAGGGATATAAAAACAAAAGCAAAGGTATTTTTGCCCTTCAAGGATCCTACATTTTAATGGCAAAAGCCACACACAGACAGTAGAATGGTGACCAGGGAGAGACATATTTATTTGGAAAGTACTAGAGATGGTGAATAGGGTCATTGAATGGGGTGATGGTGAGTATTAATACATAATGGCAGAGTTGCTTTGAATATAGATCATGATTCTAGAATTGGAGAATGGTGGAAAGGAGGATGGAATGGATTTACATGTGTAATAATTGATGAGGAGACTGTGGAAAGGATGACCTAGAGAAGAGGGAGTAAAGTTAATTTCTTAAAGTAGTGTTCAGTACAGTGTCTCCAAGATCAGTAATTCCATCAATATTTAAATAATTAAGAATTGCAGTTCTATGTAACTATACTATAAGCTCAGAATGTCAATAATGTGATAAAATGTTCAAAGAAAAAAATACAAGTTTAAACATCATTAGGAGAAACATAGTGATTTGAACAAAGGAGATCATAATCCTAACATACTTTATGCTAATCAGATCACATTTGAATGATATTTTATTTCATCCTAGGTGCCACATCTTAAGAAAGACAGCTGGAAGGAATCTCAAAGAGAGCAACATGGATGGTGAAGTCTTTCAAGACCAAGTCCTAGGAGACTAACTAGTAGAAAGAAATTGAGATGTTTAGCATGGATAAGGGAAGGCTTCGTGTAGAGGTGTAGATAATAGCTGTCTTCAAGCATTTAAAGAGTTGTCATGTGAAATTGACTTTAGATTTGTCTACTTGAACTGAAAGGCCAGAATTAGAAGCAAAGTTTTGACGTTCTTGGGAAACAGTTCTATAAACAAGGAAAATTCATTAATAATTAGAACTGTACATAAGTAGAATGAGCTGTCTCAAGAGGTGGTGGTGGTGGTGGTGATGGTGGTGGTTAGGACTATAGTTCAGGGAGAAGGAATTCTCACACAGGAATAATGGCAGATTTAATTGAATCATAATTCATGGCTCTAGAAATAGAGTCTGGGAGAGGGAAAAAGGAATCCCTTCCTTCTAGGATCCTAAGTTGTAGAGGTCTTTGAACAGTCTGGTTGATCTTGTTTAGAATATGTTCTAGAGAAACTCCAGTACATGATGGACTACTTATACAGAGATGATGTGGACTAGATCTTTGAGGTTCTTCCAATTCTGAATTTCTATAATAATAAGCATCAATAATCCAACATCCAATAATATTTATTACATACCTATAATATTCTGCTAAGGCCTGAAGATATGAAGATAAAATTAAATATATGTATAAAGAGCATGGGTGAGAGAAGGAACTCTGAAACCCCCAAATTGCGAGAATCATTTTCATCTTAAGCAAGTTGTTGATACTGATAAAACATACAATCATTTATATACAACATTTAAGTAAACATAGTTTCTGAGAGGAAAGGTAGCCTGAGGTTTGTAAAGAGAAATCATGTTTGGTCAATTTATTAGACTTCTTTGGTTAATGAATATGAACACAGAATCAGGATTATATGCGGGAATTTTGTCCTAATTTGCTCCTAAAAATAATTATGAGCCACAAAAATGATACAGTATACATGTGTGTGTTTGCATGCACAAATATGAAGTATTTTATGATCTGAAAGTTAGTTATTACTGATAAATTAGTCTTTGCTGCCCTGATACTGATTAATAGTACAATCATGAAGTGGCTGCAAAGGCAGCCATGATCTACAAATTCCTTTTCTTCTGCTTATCTACAATAATTCAAAACAAGAAAAAGAAAACAAGTACAAGATACTCATCTGGAAAAACTAGAGTAACAGCAGAGGTAACAAAAGAGCTTACAAATGCTCTGTGCTGTTTCCATTGCTATTTTCTGTGTCTGAGTCCGAGGGAGAGATCCTTCATGAAGGAGAAGTTCTGAAATGCCTATTCTAGCTACAATGTACATAAAAGGAAAAGTGAATAAAATCAGTCTTGATTTTTGGCAAGTTTCTGCACAAAAAAACTATGGGGAAAAAAAGCTATAGAATTGGAGCCACTGTTTCTTTCTGAATAGGGAAATGGATTACGAGCAAGAAACAAAGAAGAAAAAAAGATTCTTGGATGGAGAATATGAATAACTAGCTTCCTCTGGGATCTTGAGTTACATAGGGTAGTTTTATAAGTGATTTGGAAGGTGAAGTGAAATACAGATATCTCTAAATCTGAAGAAAACACCAAGCTCCCACTAGTAGTAAAGTGCCAGTTTAAAGAAGATCAAATGGATAAAGATCTCTCAAGACCATATCATTAACATTAAAAAATAGTAAATATATTTTCAATATGGACACATGTGTAATACATGCCCTGAGGCACTTATCCCAATGCCCACTCACCTTGATAATCAAGGTTTCCAGAACATGGAAAACTTGAAGGGATTATTTTTCTAAAGCTATTTATCTGAGCCATCAGCATGCTTTCCACCATTATTATGAGCTGATTATCCACTAATCAGCCAGAGTTAATTAGCTTCTAGAAAGAGATAATTACTAAGGTGGTACATAGTAAGAACAATTGATACAACATATCCTTTTCCCCTAGTGTCATTTGCACACTTTTCTACAAGTATATATGGGAAAGTAAACATAACAAAGGGGCACTCACAGCTGAATGCTAGAAATCCTCTCCAGCCTTGAGGGGTGCTCAAGAAGTTTCCCTCTTCCAGTCTTTTAGTACATTTTTGCATCTGTATAATCTCTCCATGGTTTTTGATGCTGACATTGATGCCAGTTTCTGCTGTCCTTTTGGGAGGACATTTGAAGGATGGAAAATTCAGAATCTTTTTGAGACTTTGAAGCATAAATAATCCTCCACTGGGTAAGAGGTAAGGAGAATATCTAGTATAAGGTCATCATTCCCCTTCCCCAAGTAATTCTTCTTCAGAGTCTTTTGTTTTTGTTTTTGTTTTTGCTAGAGCTACATGGTTATTTTAATTTTTCAAATAATCATGATTTTAATTAGCTTGGTATTTTATACATATTCTCCACAATGGCATTATGTTCCAGACATATTTTCTATACAAAGTCAATCCCCTTCTAAGGACTTTTCATACATAGTGCAAAGCCTATGAATGATTGACTGAAATTGAATCTGTCCTTGAGATTATTATTCTTTTTTAAGATTTTAAATTTTATTTTCATTTTAAATACCAAATAAGAAAAGAAAAAAAAAATCATTGTCATGAAAACAGCAGAACATGAGAGAGGATTCAATATAAAGAAATTCATTTCCATTTCAAGGAAACCTACATAGTAAATACTATACTTTGCTTCAAAGATGTCCACCTTTTCTTTTCTCTCCTTTATAGGTTTGTTTTTTGTTCTTCACTGTACACTTTTTACTTTGATTTTTCCTTTCTCCCTTTACTCCCCAAAGGAGGCTACAATTAAGTATAAATATGTATATACACATATATATTTATTTGTGTGTATGTTTGTTATAAGACCATACTATGCTTATTTCCAACTGTCATCTATTTCTCTGAAGGTGAATATCATTACAAGTCCAGGTCCTTCCATGTTTTTCTAAATCAACAAGTTCATCATTTCCTTCACCATAGCAATATTCTAACCCAATCACATCTATTTGACAGATTGAATTTTCCCCCTGATTTTCTGCTTTCCTTCTCCTTTTGGTTGCACGGGTCTTATTTATATGAGAATTTTTAAATTTAAAGTAATCAAAAGTATCCATTTTACACATTAATAGTTTAAGGTCTGATACTAATTGAATCTGCATCTATCCCTCCTGGTTTCTTTGAAGTTTCTGACCTTTTGTTCTTTTAGAGGAATTTTATTACTATTTTTTCTAACTTAGTAAGATAATTGTTTAGTAATTTAATTGGGATGTCATTACATAAATAGATTAGTTAGGCAAAATTGTCATTTAAAATTATATTAGTATGATACTTCAGTTATTTAGATCTAACTTTATTTGTATAAAATTGTTTTATGTTTATATTCATATAATTCCTGTGTCTGTTTTGGCAGGCATACTCTCAGGTGTTTTATACTTTGTAGTTATTTTAAATGCTTTAAAACAATATTGAATAATGTGGCTAGTTCAGGATAGCTTCCCTACTTTTCTCTTTTGATTAAATCTATTTTAGCTTTAAATTTGTATGTACTTTTAAATATAATAAATTTTACTTGAATATTATTTTATGCATGTGTGTATCTCTAATTTTTATAGCATTTCCTGAAAGCAGCATATTATTGAATTCAAAATTTTAATCTGCCTTCAGTTTCCATTTTATGGGTAAATTCATTCCATTCATATTCTAAGTTATCTTTGCTCTATTTCTATCTGCTATCTTGACCTCCTAATCCTTAATCTACCCTAATCCTTCAAGAATTCCTT
The DNA here is from genome assembly GCF_016432865.1 of Antechinus flavipes. Taxonomy (NCBI): domain Eukaryota; kingdom Metazoa; phylum Chordata; class Mammalia; order Dasyuromorphia; family Dasyuridae; genus Antechinus; species Antechinus flavipes. The sequence continues at coordinate 482,792,479 of NC_067400.1, forward strand.
CTTTCTCCTCTATCATCCACTTATGCCTTTGCTTTCTTTCTTTCTGAATTTAGAAGATTTTTATACTCTTCTAAGTTCTTCCCTCTTTAATCCATTACCAATGGAAGTAAGTTTTTAGCACTGCCTTGTCCACTTGTAGCTTCCTCTGCATAATTTTTTTCCTTTTTTGTCCATTTGTATGAGATCATTGTCCCCCTTTTCTGTAAGAGATTGCTTATTTTCACCTGGTCATTGTGGAATATTATCACATATCACAGCTGGACTACAACTTTATGCTAAAAGGAGCAAAAAATATTTGTAGTAGTAAGGATAGGATGAGTTAATTTTACTTATACTATCAACACTCCTCTTATACATATAAAATAGTATAATTATGCTTTTTCTCATCCCTTAGCTGCTAGTACCACATCTACCTCCCTTCCTCCAAATATATTTGCTGTGTCTACCAATTATAAATGATTATATGTACACATATTATTTTGTTACAGAATATAAGCTCTTTGAGGCTAAGAATTTTTTGATGGTTTTCTTTGTTTCCTCTACTATAGTAGATTGTGAATAAATGCTTATTGATTGACAGGGAAAACAATTGAAAAGTACTTTCAGAATAATTAGTTTTAAGGGAGAAATTAGGACCCATGAAAGGAAGCTGAGAGTAGTTATCATGTTTCTTGTAAATAACGAGCAAGGTTCAGATTGACCAAAATGTCAAAGAGTAAAGCTATATAACTTAATGTCATACAGTTAGTGAGTTAGTTAAACAATATTTATTAAGTGCCTACTGTAAAAAAAAGAGATAATCTCTATTCTCACGGAATTTACATTTTAATGGGGAACACATCACATAAGAGGAAGTTGAAGGGGAAATTCATGGAGAAGATGCTTGGAATGGGAATGATGGAGAAATTGGGTGAATACAATCTAGTGGGAAATTAAAATGAACCTCTCTCCCCTCAAACTTGAAGAACTCTCCTTACATGGAAGCTATGAAAGGAGTCTTAACTCTCCAATGAGAGAGAGAGAGAGAGAGAGAGAGAGAGGCATCAGAGGTTGACAATACTTGAAAAAATCTTCCAGAATGAAGAGGTTGCTAGGGGATGATGGAGAAGTTTTGAAGATCAGGAAATGAAGAGATAGTTCTCCTGGGCACTTTTCTTAAATGAAGGTTCTAAAGTTTTAGAAAAAGGAGGAGACTGAGAGGTCATAAAGCTCAATCTCTTCATTTTAGACATGGAACCAGACTCAGCAAGGGAAATGTCTTGCTGAGGTCCTATTTCTAATGATAGAAGTAGGACTTAAATTGAGTTCTAGCAGGACAGATCTATTTCACTATGATACACTAACACTCAAATGAATATAGCTGCTAGACAAAGAAACATCAGTTTAGGTGGAATTTAGAAAGACACTGCAATTTTAAATTTTCATATTGAAAATAGCAATCACATCAAAAGCAAAAGCAAAAATAGATTTATTCACAGGGATGCTAATTACAATAAATGCAGACTGTTCTATGTCTATGTTTACTAAGCTATGAAATGCCTTTAAAAGTCTTGCAACATAAAGAGAAAATCATATAAAAACTAGTCACTATAATTTTAACATTAATCTCTCTCTCCCCTTCCTCTGTTTTTCTGTATATGTATCTTTGTGGGTCTATGCATATGTCTATGTAACTATCTCTCTATATTTTTTCTGAAGTTTGCATGAATATACTAGTTACTCAGATTCAAAGTGGAATATGCTTTCATATCCAGAAGAGACATTAGACTCATAATTAGAGAAATTAAAGAATATAATTGTAGATATAATAAAAATCTTTACTGTAGTTTATATAAGTGGACTACGTTCCTGAACTGTTCTGGCATAGAGTTCCTAGACTATTCATTCAATTCAAATCAATGGGTGCTTGTTATTTGTCTTTACTAGACCAGGCAGTTTGGTAGATGTTTGGGACACTCTGCTGCTAGTGAAAAAGAAAAAATACTTTTTTCTTTTGAAGAAAAATATTTTGATTTATCTAGATAAATAAATACAAGGAGAGTTATAGAGGAAGTTTTTGTAGCAGGAAAAGGCACATGTAGGAGGTAGAGGCTTGAGCTAAATCTTAAGAGGAGCTAGAGTTACCAAGAAGTGAATTCATAGAGTGTGTAAGTGTTAGGATTCTTACAAGGTGCTAAGTCAGTTATCTAATTTAGCATGGTACTTAACAGTTCTCTAGTTCACTAATGTACTTAGTACTTATTAGATTTCCACAAGATTCACACCTTTAAGAGAACATATATAAGCTAGGAGCCTCAACCAGGATTCAGTCCAGGACATTCAGAAGTCAGAAAGGACAGAAGCCCACTCTCAGAGGTGGAGAGAGATTCATTCCATTTTCCACCCCTGTGCTGGCTGGAGACATTCAGAGGGAGCTAGAGGCAGAAGCTGGAAGAGACAAAGGACTAGCAGCAAGAGCTCTCAGAACCAAGGAGAGAGACAGGCCTCTAAGAAAGCTAACTGGGCTATTTTTGAAGGAGACAATAAAGGACTGAACTTTTAATTCCTGGATGCATTTGGGGTGATTACTTTGAATTGAAATGAAGGCTGCTCTCAGAAGCCCCCCAAGAAATCTGCTCCCAGAGAACATTATATTTTAAAGAACATTACATGTATGTATATGCATATATATGAATATTTATGTTTGTATATAGGCATACACATGCATGTATATATATATTGCACAATATATATAGGCATATATACCTATATACATACATGTATATATGTATACACAGACTGTGTGTTCGTGTCTGTGTTTGTGTTTGTAATCAGAATCAAGCTATTGCTCTATCTCTTCTCAGAGTTGTTGGTGTACCTATGAGGCATTAGGGATTTTAAAGACTATTAGTTTGAGTATTTATCCAATAAGTTTTCCAGTATCTTCATCAGTGACTACTGCCCCAAAACTTTTTACTTATTGCTATTTTCTTTATATCCTTGATTAAAATTATTTAGCTTTTACAAAGGGATATTTATTGAAAAAATATTGCCCCTGAGCCCTGGATACAGGATTCTCATTATCATCTCTATCATCTCAGGCCTTAGGGAGAGTGGGCTTAAACTAAAAATGACTGCTGCAAATATTCTTTTGCCCCTTTAAGCATAAAGTTATAGTCCAGCAGCCAACTGAGGGAGATATCATGGGCTTCTGGAACAAGTCAAAGGATATATGCAACTGCCCTGATATATGGGGCAGGGAAGGCCTCATCATGTGTCCTACTTTTGGTGACCCCATTTGGCATTTTCTTGGCAAAGATACTGCAGTGGTATGCCATTTCCTTTTCTAGCTCATTCTACAGATGAAGAACTGAGGCAAGCATGGTTAACTTATTTGCCTAGAGTCACACAGCTTGTCACACAGTGACACCCACAGTCACACAGTGTCTGGGTAAGAGTTTTGAGCAGAAGAACCCCAATGTTCCTTATTCCACTTTTGGTACTGCACCATCCAGATGCCCCTACCTACTTTAAGAGTAAATATAAACTCATTTTGTCAGTTGAAGTTCATCACAATCTGGACTCATTCTGCCTTTCTAATCTTATCACATACCATTCATTTTTTATTGTTGCTCATACATGCTATTTCATTTTTTTGGTCTCTGTCCCTTTGTAAGAGTAGTCCCCCATACCTAGAATTTATGACCTTATCATTTCTCTCTTTCAGAATTCCTAGCTTTTCTGTAAGCCTCAGTTCAAACACAGTTTTCTGTGTGAAGTGTTTCTAATTCTTTATAAACTAGTTCCTCCAGTCTTCTCCCCATAACTTCATATTTATTTTATATTTTCCAATTTATGTACAAATTGTTTCCCTCAAAGGCTACACAATCCAGTTGGGGGATAAATATGGAAACACCTATGTTTTAAGGAGTTACATAGCAGATAAATTGGAGACAATCTCAAGAGAAGACACTAATACTAAGACAGAAAGACTATAAAATATAAGATTTTAGCTGAAACCTGAAGGTTTCCAGGGAATCAAGGAGATGGAGGGGAAGAGGGAGAGCATTCCAGTCATGGAGGACAGTCAGTGAAAATGATACGAACCAAAAGATCCTGTGTTTTGTCCAAAAAAACATCAAGAAGGCCAGATTCTCAGACTCTAAACTCACCATAAATTGTAGGGTACACTAGGTTTGTCATTCCAGTAAGTTTATTAGCTTCCAAGTGCCTTTGTTTTTTCCCATTATCCAATGATCACAAATGTTTGTGTTCACTGAGAGCCATACCACAGGGATCCATTTCTCATTTCTCCAACAGAGCTTTGTGCAGATAGAATAAAGGATGTAGTAGCTGACAAAGAATATCAAATTAAAGGCACTCATACATGTAAAATATGTATGGTGTGTTTTCACAAACAGCCAGTATTTGTTTAGAAATGTAACAACTAGATGAATGCAGAAGGAGAGGAACTGAACCATAAACTCACTGACAAATCAAGAAATACTAGTATGTCTCGCATCGATGCATGTTACCCAAAATAAGCCTTTCCCATTCTCCAGGCATAATAATATGTTAATAACAACAAGAACAATGACACAAGGGGAATACAGAATGCTCTGTCAATGACACTTTCATCATTCAGCAGAGAGAAACAAGAATATTTACTAAGACTGAATTGTGGACATTTCTTTGCATATCTAATGCTAGATTTCCCCATTCATTCCTCCCCTTAGAAATGCATACTTTTAGTCATGCTAATAGGATGATATGATCAAATTGGTTATTTCTCACTTTTCATGTGGTGTTTGTTGGCTTGGATATATTTTGTATTATCAAAATTCCAAGGTATTTTTAAACTCCATTTCCTATCCATTCTGTGGTTCAGTGGATGATGAAAAGGCTGGAAGGATGGAGAATATGTTCTCTGCAGGCAAGGGAGATTCCCTCTCTTGTCATTTTCATCTCTAGCAGCTAAAATACTATATTACTGACAATACTCATTGCACTATAGATTGTGTAATTCTCAAAAGGAGAGATTGATCTTGGATAAATTAGCTAAATTATTACTTTGGTAAGGGTTTGAGCATTTTGGCTTCTTTGTTTTTGGTGTTTTCTCAATTTCTTCAGCATCACTTTAACTCCTGACTATACTTCTACTTCTAAGCTCTTATCTTGTATTCTCTTGATAAAGTCTATTGTGAAGTTAAGTATAATCTCTAGGAGAAGGATAAGCATTTATATAGCGCCTACTATATCCCATGTACTGTGCTAAACTTTTTATAACTATTTTCTCATTTGATCCTTACAACAATGATGAGAAGTAAGTGCTTTTATGATCGCTAGTTGATGATGTATCCCTGAATAATACAATTGAGGAAACTGAGGGAAACAGAGGTTAAATAATTTATCTATAATTAGTAAGTAGTTGAGGCTGGATTTGAACTCTGTTCTTCCTGACTCCAGGACCAGCACTCTATCCACTGCTTCACCTAACTGCTACTAAAAATTTAGGTGATAAATGACTTAAGGTCTGAAGGAATTTCATTTTCTTTTCTTTTCTTTTTTCTTATGGAGAGACTTGGAATGTCAAAAAAGCTCTAAAACTTAAAGGAACAAATTTAATGGTGGAGTTTAAGATACTCTGTCAGACTGTGTAAAGAAACTTTGTGGAAAGATACCACACTGTATCCTTCAAAGTCTATTATGTAAGTTACTTTGGCTTTCTGTGGAAGTTGGGTTATCCATAAATGTGGTTTATTTAGAACCAGGAAAGGAAGGAGCTTCTCTTGGTGACTGCAGATCATCACGTAACTTGTCACTGGTTTTGTTTCCTATAGCACCACTTTAATACTATCAATTCTTTGCTCAGAAAAAAATTCTTTTTTTTAGTTATAGCTTTTTATTTACAAGATATATGCACAGGTAATTTTTCAGCATTGACAACTGCAAAACCTTTTGTTCCAACTTTTCCTCTCCTTTCTCCCACCCCCTCCCCCAGATGGCAGGTAGACCAATACATGTTAAATATGTTAAAGTATATGTTAAATACAATATATGTATACATGTCCATATAATTATTTTGCTGCACAAAAAGAATTGGACTTTGAAATAGTGTACAATTAACTCGTGAAGGAAATAAAAAAAAGCAGGAGGACAAAAATAGAGGGATTGGAAATTTATGTAGTGGTTCACACTCATTTCCCTGAGTTCTTTCGCTGGGTGCAGCTGGTTCTGTTCGTTACTGTTCTATTAGAGCTGATTTGGTTCATCTCATTGTTGAAGAAGGCCATGTCCATCAGAATTGATCATCATATAGTATTGTTGTTGAAGTATATAATGATCTCTTGGTCCTGCTCATTTCACTCAGCATCAGTTCATGTAAGTCTCTCCAAGCCTTTCTGAAATCATCCTGTTGGTCATTTCTTACAGAACAATAATATTCCATACCATTCACATACCACAATTTATTCAGGCATTCTCCAGCTGATGGGCATCCACTCAGTTTCCAGTTTGTGGCCACTACAAAAAGGGCTGCCACAAACATTCTTGTGCATCCAGGTCCCTTTCCCTTCTTTAAGATCTCTTTGGGATATAAGCCCAGTAGTAACACTGCTGGGTCAAAGGGTACGCACAGTTTGATAACTTTTTGAACATAATTCCAAATCGCTCTCCAGAATGGTTGAATTGGTTCACAATTCCATCAACAATGTATTAGTGTCCCTGCTTTCCCACATCCCCTCCAACATTCCGAATTATTTTTCCCTGTCATTCTAGCCAATCTGACAGGTGTGTAGTGGTATCTCAGAGTGTCTTAATTTGAATTTCTCTGATAGTTTCAATTTCTTTGTTGCTCAGAAAAATTTCAATGGAATTTATCATTTCATCTCAACCTACCCACTAATCAGATAGCCAGGTGGTACAACAGAAAGAGTGCTGACCTATAGTAAGCTAAATCTGAGTTCAAATTCAGTCTCAAACACTAAATTAGCTTTATGACTCTGTCAGGAAACTTAACCTCTGCCTTCCTCTCTTTACCTGTGAAATGGGAGTAATAATAGTACCTGCCTCCTAGGATTGTGGTGAAGATATATGTAAAACTCTTTGTAAAGTGTAAGTACTGTGCTAGTTTTGAAGTATGTACTCTGTACCAGAAAGGCATTGTGACATATTGTGCAGAGAGCTGATTTTAAAACTAGCATGTATAATTTTCAAGTCTTTTCTTTGAGGAATACTGGCTGTGAGATAGTGGCCAAGCAAATTAACCTCTTGAGACTCTAAGATATTATCTAGATTTCAGGTGGCCAAGAAGTTGCTGATCTCTATTAGGAGAGTTCGTTTTCTCATCAGTGGTTCTTTATAGTAATGAAATCACATTTCCAATTCCTAACCCTTAATAAGTGCTGCACATTGTATATAATGTGTGTGAATGGGAGAGGGGGACAGATAAAAAATATAAATCAATTCTTGCCTTCAAGGCATCTCAAAAGGTCCTATAGCAAAGATAAGAAGATACACAAGAGAGGCAATCCTGTTTCAGTGCTTCCCTATCAGGCCACAAATTCTTGGCCTCTTACATGGTGGGGAGGTGGGAGAGAATTTATCCCCCACTAATGCTCTGTAGCTCAAAGAGCTCAAAAAGCCAAAAGCAGACTTTATCCTTTCAGACCATTAAGAAAAAGAGTCTGACAGATGGGGAAGTCCTTTTGGTATAAAGTTATAGTTCAGCAACCAATTGAGAGAGATATCATGGGCTACACAAGTCAAAGGATATACCTGCTCTGACGTGGGGGGCAGGGAAGACCTCACCATGTGTCCTTCTCTTTGTGACCCCATTTGAGGTTTTCTTGGCAGAGTTGCTGGAATGGTTTGCTATTTCCTTCTCCAGCTCATTCTACAGATGAAGAAACTGAGGCAAACAGGGTTAAGTGATTTGCCCAGGGTCACACAGCTTATAAAAGTGTCTGAGTAAGAGTTCTGAGCAGAGGAAGAGCAGTCTTCCTGACTTCAAGCCTGGCATTCTATCCACTGTACCACCTAGCTTCTTCTTACTTTTGAAATAAATATAAACTCATTTTCTTAGTTGAAGTTCATCACAATCTGGACTCAATCTGAATTTCTAGTCTTATTACATACTAATCTTCTTCATGAAATGTACAATCCAATCAATTTAGTTTCTTACTATTCCTCATACATAATATTTCATTTTTTTTTGATTCTGTATATCTGTAAAAATAGTCCTCTCTTTCTGGAATTTATGACCTCATTTCTGTCAAAATACCTAGTTTTCTTCAAGGCTCAATTCAAACACAATCTGCTATGTGAAGTCTTTTCTAATTCTTTATACACTCGTTCCTCCACTCCTCTACCCTTCACTTTATATTTATTTTATATTTTCCAATTTATGTGTAAAGTGTTTCCTCAATAAAATGTAAGATCCTTCAGAGCTGGCACTATGAAATTTTCTTTCTGTATTCTCTTTCCCTACCATGGTGCTTGGCCCAGTAAATGATTAATAGTTATGTATTGAATCACTGATTTAAATGGGTTGAAGTAAATGGTCTCTAAGGTTACTTCCAGCTCTGAATAGAATATACTATGTGCTCCTATGTACTGTTATGTGTTCTATTGTTTTGAACTATGAACTAGATCTTATATCATTAAACCTTTAATGAACTTATTATTTTTTTCTTGAATCCTATTGTATATTCTTTGAGAGGACTATGTGTTATGCTTCTTGGAGGCCTCAATTATGTTCTACTACTTTTTATATAGTAGGTGTTCAATAAAATCATTTAATGATTTGATTTGATATGCAATCATTTTGGCTTCATGCAAAGTAATTGTTCTTGAAAGTTCCTTTTTGATCTTATTTCTAGCAAGTTTTAACTTGATATACCTTGACATAGATTGTAGGGACCTTGAATGCCTGATTATTAGAGATTTTTTAGATAATGTGACAACTTTTCTTTCTGTTTCATGAAGTTTCATCAATTATTTGGTCCGTGAAACAGCTTATTCCTAACAACAGTCCCTTGATGAATTCATGGCAATTCCAAGGCAGCAGTCCTATGAGAGAAAGAGGCAATAAAGAAAGTACACAGAGATGAGGAATCCTGATACAGCACTCTACCAAATAACATGACAGTCTGTTATAGAAAAAATCATTTGGAGGCAACTTTAATTAAAATTGACCCTGGAAGATTTTTACTTGCATTGTAAATGTCTACTTCACTTAATCTTATTATTAGACAAATTAGGAGGCAATCTCTAAGTAAGATAATTTCTTTTTTTTATCAGGATTTTAATTAAAATTAAGTATATGTACATAGTTCAAAATATCTTTGTAAGCTTTCTGATTCAATGTGGATGAAATTTTCATTTTTGTGCCATATAGCAGCTAGAGATAATAAAAAGGATTTCTACATAATTTTAACCTCCCTCATCAAAAACCTTACCCCAAGCTCCTGCCTCAAACTCCTGTGTCTACACAAATCAAAGAAGAATGAGATTGATGGAAAGATAGAATATAATTTTAGTCATTTCCATTCTGGAAAACAGGGAATCTGAAACTACCAATCTGTAATTCTATATAGAAATTACTAGTCTCTAAATCTATATGTTTTATGAACTATGGTGAGTCAAAACAACAAAATTGGCTAAATTGATGGTCTGCCCGGTTCAATTCCACTCCTTACTAAATCTCCTTTATATCTTCTCTATTTCTGTTTCTGTCTTTGTCTCCATCTCTCTCTGTCTCTCTGTCTCTGTCTCCTGTCTCTGTCTGTCTCTCTGTCTCTCAGTTTCTCTGTCTTTCTCCCCATGCCTCAGGAAAGCCAGCCAGTACCAGAAAGTCTTGGTGATACTTTAATGACAATATCCAAAATGGCAATTCTGTTTTCCATTGTTATCAACATAACTAAAGTCCATAATTCTCAAAGCTTAGACTTGCAAAAGGGCTGCCTTTGGTCTCTCCCTATCCAGTTCATCCTGCACACATTTGTCAGATTAATCTTTTAAATCACAAATCCTATCATATTTACTTTAATAACTCTATGTCACTTAATAAGTAAAAATTCAAACTCCTCATCTTGGCACTGAGATTCTTTTGCCATTTCTGATCTAATTCTAGCCCACATTTTTATAAAATAGTTCTGGTCATTTATGTCTATGGATCATTTTTTACATCTATTTTATTTTGTTCATTCTCCAAGTATCTGGAATGTTTTCACATTTTGATCTATCCATGTCCTACATATTTTGAAGACCTAATCAGATACTATCTCCTATGTGAATACTTTTTTGTTCATTCTGATGCAATCCAACTTAATATAACAAGTATTTATTAAGCCAGATATTATCACTCCTTCTTTTATGTCTTATCTCTTGTTTAAAGGGAAAATTACTTGATTTTGAGTTGGTTAGAAGACTTTTCTATTTTTTCTATCATTTAGGAATAAGTGTTTTCTAAATAGGTGACTTGTCAGTAGTGATCATAGAAAAATGAAAGATGGCCCATATGAAATGTATGTTATTGAGGTCAAATTTATTGGAACGAAATTTTAAAGTAAAACTGGTAGGCTCATAGTTCCCTGGCAAGATCCAGGAATGCAGCTAAAGAAATGAGTCTGGGGAGAAAATTCTGGGAAGGTGGCAGAATATGTCAGAAAATTCTAAGTTTTCCAGATTTACCTCCACCAACAATAGCAGCACAGGATAAAGGTAGAGCAGTAAAAGTAAACAAGAGTTGGGGCAAAACAGTAGTTCTGGGGCAACTGGAGAAAATCCAAAGAAAACTCTTAGGATGGAGGTTTGGTTCCTGTGGATGTGAACACCTTCAAGCTACTTCCACTGAAACAGCTCACAGCAAGCTTTAGGGGTAGCTGGATTGGGAGGTAACCTCAATTTCAGCCATAGGAATTTTCATCTCCCTGAAAGTATGGGAAGTTGGACATCTGAGTGGGGGAAGATTGAAAGTACCTCTGCTGATAAGAGATGCTAGGCTTAGCTGTGCTACTGAGATACAGCTCTGGGTTAGAAGGAACCATTTCCTACTTGTAGTACAGAAGCAGTGGAGCCTGGACTCAGCTGGCTATGAGCACTTACTTGAGGTGTGAGAGGAAATATTGATACAGAAGAATTAGATGGGGGGGATAGTTGTATTCAAACCCTGCTCTCATTGGGAATGGGCTAAAGAGGAAAAATACCTAAATATATAGAAAGATATAAAAATCTTCTAAATTCAGAAAGAAATAAGAGAGTAAGGAGATAGAGTGAGGGGAGGAAAAGGGAGGGATTTTTAGAGGGAACCCTACCCACACCAGCTCTGACTTAAAGAGAAAACAACATATACATTTAGAAGGAAATAAAAGTGTTCTAGATTTATAAAGAAATAAGTGAGGGAATAGGGTAAGGGAGAATGGAGATTAAGGGATAATGGTATAAAAAGGTAAACAATATATACATTTAGAAGGGAATAAAAATCTTCTAAATTTAGATAGGAACAAGTGGGCAAGAATTTATTATAAAAAAAAAGCAGGACTAGAAATCATGACCCTAGACAAAGTTAAAGTCAACATAAATTTATTTAAGATAAAAGTAGGAAAATCACTGTATGTGTCAGGCATATTATTCAATATTGTTTTAGGCTATTCAATATAACTAGATAGTATAAGATATGAATATTGCTATGGTGTAGAAAATAATGAATGGATGGATTTAGAAAAATATGGAAAGACTTGGACTTATTAAGGAAGATGACATCCATCTTCAGAAAAACAGAGCACATCCAAGTATACTATGGTCTTACATAGATGCATATGTGTATATATATATATATATATGTATATATATATATATATATACATATATATATGTCTGATCATAAATATCTATGTATATATATGTCTATGTATACACATGTATGTATGTATAGATGTATGTATGTGTGTGTATATATATATACATATATATGTGTATGTGTAGTGTGTCTGTCTATCTATCTACATGTTTAATTGCTTTCTGGGAAGAGAATGGGAGGAAGGGGAAAAATAAAGTAAAAAGTGCACAGCAGAAAACAAAAGAAAATCTACAAGGAAGCAAAGAAAAGATGGTCAGCTTAGAACCACAAGGTATAATATTTATTATATAGGTTTTCTTGAAATAGAAATTTATTGCTTAAATTTTGAATTCTGTATTATTTTCTTCTGTGCACATGGTAACATTTTTTCATTTTGTATTTAAGTTTAAAATAAATTTAAAAAAGGAAACATGAAGAAAAAAGAAATGGTTCTATTTTTACTTCCAATTGGAAGAATGTTACCACTGGACTTATAGATTTGAATTTAGAGACCTACATTTTATCTTTGAGCCTGTTGCTGATCTTTTAGGTCTATGAAGAAAGTAGTAGCTCAATAATAGAGGCATCTGATATTCTCTTACATGTAGGAGAAGCGTCATCTTCCCACATGGGTTATGGTATTCCTAACATTTTTTTCCAACATTTTTTTCTATTAGAATTTATAGCATGTTCAAGTCACTAAGAGGTGGGGAAGAAAAGGCTACTTCTCTCTTTTTTAATTTATTAAAGTTTTTAATTTTCAAAACATATGCATGGATAATTTTTCAACATTAATAGAACAGGCTATTTCTCCTTGGGCATGGCTATATTCAGTAGGGAATGACTTGTTCAAAAGCCAGCTAAGGAGAAATGAACATAAAGGTTAATATATATTGGTGAAATAGGATCCTGAGATCTTGCATATGGTAAGGACTCCACCTTGAATTTCATCTCTCTTTTTTCTTTACTTCTTTGGTGTTAGTCATTGGGTTTTTGATATTTTTGCCTTCTGCCATAGAGTAGATATCTCTTCCCACAGGGACTTGCATCCTAAGAACTTAAGTCTCTTTTCAAGCTCTCTTCCTTCTGTATGCCATGCTTGTCCTTGGTGTTACTTTGAGCTTTGATTATAACTAGGGATTACTAGTAGGCAGATTGCAATTATAATGTATGATTTTAACCAGTCTAGCGGCAAGTCTTCTAAACTTCTACATTTAGTATCTTGTTTACCTGAACATTTGGAGTAACTCTTTTTACCTCCAAATTGTTATATTCCTATATGCTTTTGTTTCACATGCTTGAAATGCTCCATTTACAATTCATTTTTTTGAATCTGTGAGATATTTTGATCAGATGAATATTGAACTGGCAACAATTAAGACAATTAAAACTTTATGAAATTCAGTCATTTTAAATATTTATTGTACAATCTTAGAATTGAGGAAGAATGGAATGTTTACACAGTAAATGCATATGAATATGCATATCATTTCCTGGTTAACAAAAATCCAACCATTACCAACAATACTTTAAATTGGTTCTTCATAGTAAATATGCAAATATCTTACTCTGTCAGTTGGCAGAGGAATTTAATAATCCTGTTCTTAGGTCTGATCATAGTGTTCATTTCACACGATCTATAAACCCTTACCATGACAGCCTGAAAAGTGTGAACTTTAAACCACTGGAAATGACATGGAGATGCTTTATTGCCATGCTAAGACATTTTGATTCCATTTCAGTACTTTAAACCTCTGTTGTAAGGAGAATTAAATAATTGAGGGAAGTTAACTCATGTGGGGAAAAAAAGCAGATTATTTTTCTAGTTTGGGTGAAGGTGCTTGAAAAAAAACACTCAAAAGGACATTTTGTTAAAGATCAAAAAAATAGCTTTAAGCAATAATTACTTTAATATAGCCACAGTATGACTACCCTGTCCTGAGGAATTAATGAAAATGCTGTTTGAATTCAATTTCAGTGTTCTCTAAAAGTCTTTCCTCTTAGCATGCTCACTATCAGAAATATAACAAGATAAGAGACAAAAAATATAGCTACTAGAGTATACTTCTGGAGAGATGGTAGGGGCAAATCTGCACTATAGATCTTTTTCATCTCTTTCAGTTTTTTTCCACTGTAATTTAATTTCTTTCATCTTCCACTTTTTCAGGAACAGAAGGTGACCATATGGTGATATCATTTGTGACATCATTACTTCATTTTTTTTAAATTTTTTTTATTTTTTATTTAATGATTACTTTATAATGACAACATTATTCCTTGCACTTGTTTCTTTTCAGATTTTTTTCCCCCTCCCTCCCTCCACCCCCTCCCCTAGATGGCAAGCAGTCCTTTATATGTTGGATATGTTGCAGTATATCCTAGATACCATATATGTTTGCAGAACCGAACAGTTCTCTTGTTGCATAGGGAGAATTGGATTCAGAAGGTATAAATAACCCGGGAAGAAAAACTAAAATGCAGATAGTTCACATTCGTTTCCCAGTGTTCGTTCTTTGGGTGTAGCTGCTTATGTCCGTCATTTATCAATTGAAACTTAGTTAGGTCTCTTTGTCAAAGAAATCCACTTCCATCAAAATATGTCCTCATACAATATCGTTGTCGAAGTGTATAATGATCTCCTGGTTCTGCTCATTTCACTTAGCATCAGTTCATGTAAGTCTCGCCAGTCCTCTCTGTATTCATCCTGCTGGTCATTTCTTACAGAACAATAATATTCCATAACATTCATATACCACAATTTACCCAGCCATTCTCTAATTGATGGGCATCCATTCATTTTCCACTTTCTAGCCACTACAAATAGGGCTGCTACAAACATTTTGGCACATACAGGTCCCTTTCCCTTCTTTAGTATCTCTTTGGGATATAAGCCCAATAGAAACACTGCTGGATCAAAGGGTATGCCCAATTTGATAACTTTTTGGGCATAATTCCAGATTTCTCTCCAGAATGGTTGGATTCGTTCACAACTCCACCAACAATGCATTAGTGTCCCAGTTTTCCCGCATCCCCTCCAACATTCATCATTATTTTTTCCTGTCATCTTAGCCAATCTGACAGGTGTGTAGTGGTATCTCAGAATTGTCTTAATTTGCATTTCTCTGATCAATAATGATTTGGAACACTCTTTCATATGAGTGGTAATAGTTTCAATTTCATCCTCTGAAAATTGTCTGTTCATATCCTTTGACCATTTATCAATTGGAGAATGGCTTGATTTCTTATAAATTTGAGTCAGTTCTCTATATATTTTGGAAATGAGGCCTTTATCAGAACCTTTAACTGTGAAGATGTTTTCCAAGTTTGTTGCTTCCCTTCTAATCTTGTTTGCATTAGTTTTGTTTGTACAAAGGCTTTTTAATTTGATGTAATCAAAATTTTCTATTTTGTGATCAGTAATGGTCTCTAGTTCATCTTTGGTCACAAATTTCTTTCTCCTCCACAAGTCTGAGAGATAAACTATTCTATGTTCCTCTAATTTATTTATAATCTCGTTCTTTATGCCTAGGTCATGGACCCATTTTGATCTTATCTTGGTATATGGTGTTAGGTGTGGGTCCATGCCTAATTTCTGCCATACTAATTTCCAATTATCCCAGCAGTTTTTATCAAATAATGAATTCTTTTCCCAGAAGTTAGGGGCTTTGGGTTTGTCAAACACTAGATTGCTATAGTTGACTATTCTGTCTTGTGAACCTAATCTTTTCCACTGATCCACTAATCTATTTCTTAGCCAATACCAAATGGTTTTGGTGACTGCTGCTTTATAATATAATTTTAGATCAGGTACAGCTAGGCCACCTTCGTTTGATTTTTTTTTTCATTAATTCCCTTGAGATTCTCGACTTTTTATTGTTCCATATGAATTTTGTTGTTATTTTTTCTAGATCATTAAAATATTTTCTTGGAAGTCTGATTGGTATAGCACTAAATAAATAGATTAGTTTAGGGAGTATTGTCATCTTTATTATGTTCGCTCGGCCGATCCAAGAGCACTTAATATTTTTCCAATTATTTAAGTCTGACTTTATTTATTTTTTATAATTTTGCTCATATAATTCCTGACTTTCCTTTGGTAGATAGATTCCCAAATATTTTATGGTATCAACAGTTATTCTGAATGGAATTTCTCTTTGTATCTCTTGCTGTTGAGTTTTGTTGGAGATGTATAAAAATGCTGAGGATTTATGGGGATTTATTTTGTAGCCAGCTACTTTGCTAAAATTATGAATTATTTCTAATAGCTTTTTAGTAGAATCTCTGGGGTTCTCTAGGTATACCATCATATCATCTGCAAAGAGTGATAGTTTGGTTTCTTCATTGCCTACTCTAATTCCTTTAATATCTTTCTCGACTCTTATTGCTGAGGCTAGTGTTTCTAATACGATATTAAATAATAATGGTGATAGAGGGCAACCTTGCTTCACTCCAGATCTTACTGGGAAAGGTTCCAGTTTTTCTCCATTGCATATGATGCTTACTGATGGTTTTAAATATATGCTCCTGACTATTTTAAAGAAAAGTCCATTTATTCCTATGCTCTCAAGTGTTTTTATTAGGAATGGATGTTGGATTTTATCAAATGCTTTTTCTGCATCTATTGAGATGATCATATGGTTTTTGTTTGTTTGGTTATTGATATAGTCAATTATGCTAATAGTTTTCCTAATATTGAACCAGCCCTGCATTCCTGGTATAAATCCTACTTGGTCATAGTGTATTATCCTGGGGATGATTTTCTGTAATCTTTTTGCTAATATTTTATTTAAGATTTTAGCATCAATATTCATTAGGGAGATTGGTCTATAATTTTCTTTCTCTGTTTTCAGCCTACCTGGTTTAGGTATCAGTACCATGTCTGTGTCATAAAAGGAGTTTGGTAGGACTCCTTCATCCCTATTTTTTCAAATAGTTTATTTAGCATTGGAGTTAATTGTTCTTTAAATGTTTGGTAGAATTCACATGTAAATCCATCTGGTCCTGGGGATTTTTTCTTAGGGAGTTGATTGATAGTTTGTTCTATTTCTTTTTCTGAGATGGGACTGTTTAGGATATTTACTTCTTCCTCTGTTAGTTTGGGCAAGCTATATTTTTGGAGGTATTTTTCTATTTCATTTAAGTTGTCGAATTTATTGGCATAAAGTTGAGCAAAGTAACTCCTAATTATTGCTCTAATTTCCTCTTCGTTACTGGTGAGTTCTCCCTTTTCATTTTTAAGACTAACAATTTGATTTTCCTCTTTCCTTTTTTTAATCAGATTTACTAAGGGTTTGTCTATTTTGTTGGTTTTTTCATAGAACCAACTCTTAGTTTTATTAATCATTTCAATAGTTTTTTTACTTTCAATTTTATTGATCTCTCCTTTTATTTTTAGAATTTCAAGTTTAGTGTTTGACTGGGGGTTTTTAATTTGTTCCTTTTCTAGCATTTTTAGTTGCAAACCCAATTCATTGATCTTCTCTTTCTCTATTTTATACAAATAGGCCTCTAGAGATATGAAATTCCCCTTATTACCGCTTTGGCTGCATCCCATACATTTTGGTATGATGTCTCATTATTCTCGTTTTCTTGGATGAAGTTATTAATTATGTCTATGGTTTGCTGTTTCACTCAATCATTCTTTAGCATGAGATTATTTAGTTTCCAATTATTTTTTGGTCTACTTCCCCCTGGTTTTTTGTTGAATGTAATTTTCATTGCACCGTGGTCTGAAAAGGATGCATGTACTATTTCTGCCTTACTGCATTTGAGTTTGAGATTTTTATGTCCTAATATATGGTCAATTTTTGTATAGGTTCCATGAACTGCTGAAAAGAAAGTGTATTCCTTTCTGTCTCCATTACATTTTCTCCAGAGATCTATCATATCTAACTTTTCTAGTATTCTGTTTACCTCTTTGACTTCTTTCTTATTTATTTTGTGGTTTGATTTATCTAATTCTGAGAGTGCAAGGTTAAGATCTCCCGCTATTATAGTTTTACTGTCTATTTCTTCTTGCAGCTCTCTTAGTTTCTCTTTTAAGAATTTAGATGCTACCCCACTTGGTGCATATATGTTTAATATAGATAGTGCTTCATTATCCATGCTGCCCTTTAGCAAGATATAGTGTCCTTCCTTATCTCTTTTAATTAGATCAATTTTTGCTTTAGCTTGATCTGAGATCAGGATGGCTACCCCTGCTTTTTTGACTTCACCTGAAGCATAGTAGATTTTGCTCCAACCTTTTACCTTTAACCTGCATGTATCTCCCCGCTTCAGGTGTGTTTCCTGTAAACAACATATTGTAGGATTCTGGCTTTTAATCCATTCTGCTAACCGCTTCCTCTTTATGGGGGAGTTTACCCCGTTCACATTTATGGTTAGAATGACCAATTCTGTATTGCTTGCCATCTTGTTAACCCCGGATTACGCTTTTCTCCCTTCTTTCCCCTTTCCCCTCCCTTCCCAGTATTAAGCTTGTGAGCACCACTTGCTTCTCACAGCCTTCCCTTTTTAGTATCCCTCCCCCGCCTTAGAGTTCCTCCCCCTATCTTACCCCTTTCCCTCCCAGTTCCCGGATTCCCTTCTGCTTAGCTTATTCCTTCCCTTTTCACTTTTCCCTTCTCACTTTTCAATGAGGTGGGAGAAGTTTCACCATAGATTGAATATGTCTTAAGATTTTTCACTTAAAGCCAATTCTGAAGGCAGTAAGATACCCACTATATTCATCCCCCTCCCTTCTTTCTCTCAGATATAATAGGTTTCCTATGCCTCTTCATGAGATGTACTATCCCCACTTTACCCTTTTTCTGGTACAATGTCCTTTCCACATCAATTTCTAGAACAAGGTATACATGTATTCTTTATACATCTATATAGTCAAAATATAGTTCCCAAGATTAATCTTTACCTTTTTAGATTTCTCTTGAGTTCTATATTTGTAGATCAAACTTTTTATTAAGTTCTGGCTTTTTCATCAGAAATAGATGAAATTCGCTTACTTCGTTGAATGTCCATCTTCTTCCCTGGAAAAAGATGCTCATTCTTGCTGGGTAAGTTATTTTTGGTTGCATACCAAGTTCCTTAGCCTTTCGGAATATCATATTCCAGGCCCTTCGATCTTTTAATGTGGATGCTGCCAGATCCTGGGTGATCCTTATTGTGGCTCCTTGATACTTGAATTGGGTTTTTCTAGCCGCTTGCAATATTTTTTCCTTCATCTGAGGGTTCTGGCATTTGGTCACTATATTCCTTGGTGTTTTGATTTTAGGATCCCTTTCAGTGGGTGATCGATGAATCCTTTCAATGTTTATTTTTTCCTCTGTTCCTATGACTTCTGGGCAGTTCTCTTTGATAATTTCCTGGAAAATAGTGTCCAGGCTCTTTTTTTCATCATTCTTTTCTGGAAGTCCAATGATTCTCAGATTGTCTCTCCTGGATCTGTTTTCCAGGTCTGTTGTCTTCCCCAGAAGGTATTTCACATCCTTTTCCATTGTTTGATTTTTTTGGATTTGCTTGATTGATTCTTCTTGTCTCCTCGAGTCATTCAATTCCACTTGTTCAATTCTGATTTTCAGTGAAGTGTTTTCTTCACTCACTTTTTTAAGATATTTTTCTAATTGAATTCTTTTGTTCTGTGGAATTTTTTTCCATTTCGCCAATTTTGTTTTTTAGAGAGCTATTTTCTGTTTCCAGTTCACCAATCCTATTTTTCAAGGATTTTACTTCTTTATCCACTCTCTCTTTAACTGACTTCTCCAGGCTCTTTTGCCAAGCCTCCCTCTCCTTTTCCCATTTTTCTTCTAGCTCCCTTGTGAGAGCCTTTTTAATTTCCTCCATGAGATTCATCTGTGCTGAGGAACAGATGATCTCCTCCTTTGGGGATTCACCTGGAGACTGTCTGTTTTTAGTCTCCTCAGGATTTAGAGTCTGCTCTCTATCTGTATAGAAGCTGTCAAGGGTTAAAGTCCTCTTCAGCTTCTTGCTCATTCTGTCTAATAATCAGAGACAAACTAGCAAAGAAAAACAGAAAAAAAAACTGTAGTCTTTCTTTGGGGGAGGTGCTGGGTATGTTACCGAGCTTCCTCTCCAGACTGTGGGTGGCAGCAGTGAGGCACTAGCCCGACTGTGCTGTGCCTGCGCTCTGAGGTCCCAGAGCGTGCTGAGTCACTGTGGGGGGGGGGGGGGGAAGGGGGGGCGGCCAGGTCCCGGGAGACTCCAGCTATTTGGGGTTGTATTCTTCAGCCCTGGTGTTTTTAGCTTCTCTGCTGGGCTGCTGACTTGCTGCCGGAGCAAAGTATCCAAACCTGTAGCGAAGCTCTCCCCGCAGAGACAGCTGCCCCCTCTCCATCCACCTCTCCACCCCCTCTCCAGTCTGCTCCCGTGCTCTCACTGCCGCTGCCCTCAGCCTGTGCTCGATCTAAAACTGTCCCAGCCCTCCAGTAAAGACAAACCTTTCTTGGCGAATCTCAAGGATGGCTTCTCTTGGTAACTATTTGTGGGTTTTTTTCAGTCAAGCATTGATTCAGAGGCTTGTAATGAAGTGGATAGTGAGAGAAAGCGTGGAGCTTATGCAGCTGTGAGCCTCCTCTCCGCCATCTTAACCGGAAGTCTACTTCATGTTTTATATTCATGTTTTCATTATCATTATTTTCTTTTTGAATCTGAGTCTCCCAATTTTGTCTTAACTGGAAGTATAGTAGCCACTTATGGAGAAATTCCATTCTTAATTAGACCAGTTTACATTTCTCTCCCTTCTCCCTCCCAATATGGTTACTATATGTTATGGTTACTATATGTTATGGAATTGATGAGACAATGGTTATCTAATTTAGCATGATTCAATATGATTGATTTAATCCTACAACAAATAATAGTTTCCTAGTGATATAATGATGGGTTTCTACTCAGTGTAGAACATATAAGCTAGGAGCCTCAGCCAGGATTCAGTTCAGGGAGATTCAGAAGTCAAAGAAGGCAGGCGGGAGCTCAAGCTCTTGGAACCAAGGAGAGAGATAGGCCTCTAAGAAAGCTAATTGGGCCTCAGGAAAGGAGACAAGATTTTGAAAGAGATAATAAAGGATTTGGACTTTAACACTTGGCCATACTTGTGGTGATTAATGAACTGAAATGAAAGTTGCTCCCCGAGACCCAAGGAAACCGAACCAAAGAGAACACTACGATTATATGCACACTAAAATTCTCTAGGAGTTTTTGTTTGTTTGTTTTTTTAGCAGAAGTGATCTCCATAGAAGGTAATTTCCTCAGTTCCCTTATCCCAAAAGGCGACTGAAATTTTCTAGTGGATCCTTGCTATTGTCAGGGCAAAGAAGAAAAGTTGGTTCCATTAGAGAGGTAGCATGGAATGTGAGCTCTTTAGGGATTTAAGGACTTAAGGCACAGATGACAATATCTGTAGAAATTGTAAGACTTTGTTTTCACAAAAGAGACATTGTTTAACTGAACTGTTTAAATGCAAAAAGAACAAGATGAGCATTTCTATTAGACTAATAATCTAGTGATTCTAGATTTCTCATAGCACATTTATGCTAGTATTTCTACAGAAATTAACAATATACATATCAGTATCAATTCTTATATAGAATTCTATAATATGAAGATTCCACAAATTAAATGAATAGAACCCCTAGAAAAAATTGATAGTACCTTTACATTTAAAGAAAAATTGCCAAATTTTTCTAGGATCTCACAGTTTAATCAGCAACAAATATCTTATATGTAACATGGGAGTTTTTGAAAAGGAATATTTACTTGAAAAAGCATAATCAAAAATATACAAACTCATTCCCCTCAACAGTTGGAAGGCATAATGCCCTTTCTCCTTATACTTCAATTCTTGGGGCAACAAAGAGAATTAGGTACATAACTTATTTCCCATAGAGCATAGTCTAATTTCCAAATCTAAAACCTATCTTGGAATGTCTGGCTGTATCACCTTGCTTGTGATTCTGGCCACAAATATTCCATGGACTAGTTTTGGGGGATCACTTCTGATACCTGAAACTGAGAAAAAACAATACAGAATAGAAACAGATAGTCCAGGCCAATTTCTCAGAAATAGAGCAAATTTGAGGGTAAGGGGGAAAAAAGAATTATCATCAGTTCATAGCATCCAGGCTGGGATGCTGAATGCAGCAGAAAGCAGTCATTAAAAATGTAAAAAAATGACAATCAAAAAAGCAAATAGTTGAGCTTTCCAATTTTAAAGATGAAAGCAATTAACCAAAGGAGAATACTTCCACCCATGTGGTAGGGGACATAGCAAGCAACATATAAAGCATGCTCAAAAGCAGCCTGGATTACATACATGCATATATATATATATATATATATATATATATATATATATATATATATATATATATACATATATATATATATTTAGATTTATATTGATATATATATTTATACATGTGTGTATGTATAGATATCTATATCTATCATCTAAAGTTTTTTATAGACAAGTATATTCAGTGCTTAACAATTTACTTTAAGCCTACATCCTTATCCTCTAAATTTGAATTTTTGATCTGTCTCTGATATTTATACCCAAAAGGAGGATTCACATTTTAAATTTCTCAGTATTTTGAACTTCCATTACACAATTACAGTGTCAATTCAATTCAGTGTTTTTAAAAAATACTTATTATATGCAAGGTATAGAGGAATTAAACACAATGCATTGTATTAATTAATCCCCCACTGCATTCAAGGCACCTGGTACTATGAGGTGGCAAGGAGGATACAAGGATAAAATGGTTTAAATATGAAGAAGGTATGTAGACACAGTATTATGAGAAATTTGGGAGAAAGATGCCGGATTATATGGTGGAATAAAGAAGAGAAAAATAGGAAGAGTAATTATTAGTGGCACAAAGAATAGGTGTTGTTGTTGCTGCTGTTTTGGATATGAAAAATATGTGCATATTTTCAGGAACACAAAAAATAACCAGTAGAGATAGAGATTAAAGATGTATGAATGAGAAGATAATGAAACATGATAACATTGGAGGTAGAAAGAAATGTAATACCAATGACAAAAAAAAAATTATTATTAAACACCTAATATGAAAAAAAACAAGGTCATTGAATCTTAGGATCAAAAATATTTGAGCTGGAAGGGACCTCAGATAATCTTATCTATTACCTTATTTTGAAGATAAGGAGACAGATTCAGAAAATGATTTGACCAACTGACATATAGGTAGCAGAACCTGAATTTGTATCCAGATTTCCTGAGTACATATATAGAGTTCTTTTTATTATATCATGTTGTCTTTTTGAGACGAATAAAAATCTAGTTGGATGGTATGATATCAGTATAGATCACTATATATGGATGAAGGGTTGAGGTGCAAATTAGGGTTAGCCTTGGCAAGGAGGAAAATCAGCTCATCCTCTGAAGAAAGGAAAAGGCAAACTGGTTAAGGACTCAGGGGTTTAAAGGGATAAAAAAAAAAGTTTCATATCAGCTGGCCTACACCTTAAGAAATCCTATGTTGAGTGTGAAGCAATAGAGTATGAACATGGAAATATGATTCACAGTACTCTTATCAGAGTAGTAAAGTTATTTGTCTATGTGATAGTCAAAAAAACAGTTACAGAATTTCATAATTGAAATGTATCTCACTAGCTTTTTACTCTAATTTACCTAAATGGGAGTCCCTTTCATAAAACTTCAGACCTTCAGTGAGGGGGAAGTTAAGGGGGAACTTACGCTTTCTGATGCAGCTTATTCCACTTTTTAATAATTCTTCTTGTTAGGAAGTTTAGACTAAACTTTCTCTTTAGGCTAAGTTTGTCTCTTTTCAATATCATCTATGGAGTTTCCTAAAACCTGAACTAGCTTTAGCAATGTATGCATCAACCTCACCATCTATGTATATACATCCTTGGTAAATATATCACCAAGATAAGTGAACTTATCCACTGTATTCCAAATTTCTCCATTTGTTGTGACTGATAGTTCTATGAATGCATGATATAGTGCTGCTTGGTGGAGAACCCATGTTTTCTTGGTGTTAATTATCAAGCCAAAGTTAGCACCAACAGCTGAGGATTGATCCATACTTTGTTGCATCTCATCATCAGACTACACTGAAGCACAATCATCTGTGAACAAAAAAATCATGCATCAACTCTCCTTCCACTTTAGTCTTGGCTTGTAGCCTTTTTAGGTTAAATAATTTCCTATCTGCAGACTCTGATGTTGATTCTACATTCATCTTCATTGAAGGAGTCTGACGATTTTACTAAAAATGTCATGCTAAAAATCCTTGGAGCAAGCACACAGCTTCATTCCATTGGAGAGTGGGAAAGTGTGAGAGCAACATCCATTATCCAGAGTCTGTGCAAATATGCCTTTGTGGAATTGTCAGATGTAGAGGGCCAGAACTCTGGAGAAGTATACTTGAAACAAGGATACTTACAACAAGGTATTAACTCAGTGGAATTGATCAGATGATGGCTCTCTAGTATATATATATACTTAATACTTAGCATGGTGATGTAATGGTTCTCTAGTTCACACATAATCAGTATGCTGTAATGATGTATTACAGTAAGGTATATAAGAGCTAAGAAGGACTAGAAGAGAGACATTCTATCTTTTACTATCCTCGTGGTGGCTCTCCTGCCTTCATCACTTCTCCACTAAGACCCAAGGACTTGGGCTGATCCCAAGATGCTCCAGAAAGATCTTCCGAACATTATAGTCAGACAATACAGAATAACTTTTTGTGGCAACCTGATTTTGCCATGTCCTTCCACAAGACCTTTTGACTGACAGAATCAAAGATTATGGACAGAGTAATGAACGTTGTGTATAAAACTTTATTCTATTCCTGTCATTCCTCCTGGAGCTGTTGGGTAGCAAGTAGTTTATCAACTATTTCTCAATTATTTCTGAAGCCACATTGAATCTTGGGTAGATGGCATCTTTCAGGTAAAATATCAACCAAATAAGGAAGACTCTGCAAGTGTCTTGCCAGTAATGCTTTAAAGAGATATTCTTCCCCCAGCCTCTGTTATTGTCACAGGACAATCTATTTCCTTTACCTTTGTGGAGATATACGACGGAGGCACCTGTGAACTTCTGGGGATAACCTTCTCTTGTCATATGAGCTTAAATTTTTTTTTTGTGAGCTTTTGTATGAACAGTGACCCCCTCACCCACCATTTTGTAAATTTCAGTTGGGAGAGAATTAATGTAAGACACTTTGCTATATAAGAGGATTCTCTTGGAATTAAAACCTTTTTCTTTACTTGGAAATTCTATTAGAGAGTGATTGCATTCAATTTGAGATATATGGTCAGTAGTTTCAATATTGATCAACAATGGCCTATTGAGAACACTATGAAAGTGTTCTGCTTACCTCTCCAAGATCATGTCTTATCACTAATTAATATGGCTCCATCAGCATTGAGTCATTGAAAGACACAGATCTTTGCCCCAGTAAATACTGTTCAGGTCATCATAAAAGTGCTTTCGATTGTTACTATCAGCATAAAACTGAATTTCATCTTCCTCCTTACTTACTTCTTATTTACTGTATCTCTCTAATATTTTCTTGTATTTTACTTTTGATGGAGTTAAATACCACCTTCTCAGCAATGGATGAATTATTCTACGGGTAAGCCTTGTGGAGTTCTCGTTTTTTATTTAGCAACTTCCGAATTTCTTCATCATTTTCATCCAACCATTATTAATTATTGTAAATGTTCTAATTTAGCTATGCTATACACTATATCTCTGAAAGCTCCTCATTCCTGTTTTGCTCCACTGCTGGTAACTGTGTGTTGCTCAGCTTTACCTCCAAGTTAGCAACAAATGTTCTTGCTCAGGGAAGTGCTCTAATCTGTTAACATTATGTCTTCTAATAGTTGTCTTGCTTTGGGCCACTGCTTTTCTTGAATGAGAATATTTAGCTTGGAGAGGATAAATTTGTGATCAGTTCAACATTCTGCCACACATTGCCTTTCTTATTCACATTCTATATGTTTCTTCTCCTTCACAATTAAATAGTGTATTAAATGCCAATTTTTTTGTGAGAGTGCATTCATGAAATTTTATTGCAGTTAAGTAAATGGAAGATAATATTGGTGATGAGAAGATTATGAGATGCATAAATTTTCAATAGTAAATGACCATCACTGTTACTATTTCCAGTTCTAGTCCTCTCAAAGATTTCCTGCCATGTCTAGTAATCTGTACCTGCTCTTGCATTAAAATCTCCTAAAATTATAAGTTTATCCTCTTTTGTCACATTGATCATGAGGGCTCCAAGTCGTTATAAATTTTTTAAAAAACTTATCAGGGTATATCATTTTTGGAGCATATGCAATGATACTTTTCTTCAAGTGTCAATTTCTTTTTCATGAGCTTTTTGCACAGCTTTTGACAGGCCTACAAACTTGTTGACTAGATTAGTTTTGATTTCAAAACCTATGCTAACTTTATGGTGCTCTCTTTAACTGTGACCACTACAGAAAAAATGTGTTTTGATCCAAGTTTGGTAAGCTGGCCTTCATTTGCCAACTTTGTAAAGCTGCTATTTGGATTCAATATCTATTGAACAAAAATTGCTTTTATTTCAAGACTACTGGATTTCATTTGACCATAAATATGTGTACATGCAATGATGTTCTGATGATGAACAGAATTATGTTTGAAGAATTTTGTACATGTTTGTTTGTGTATTTTGATCTCAGGATGGGATCCCTTCCTGCCACAGTAAGCAGACCAGGGTGGGGCAAAGAAGACACTTTTAGGGTACATTTTCTGGCCCCTTCCTCACATGAGGAGGTGACCAATATGGTCTTTAAAAAAGGGGTTCAGACAACTCTTTGTTTGATAGGAAAGAATTGGAAAATGAGTAGATGTCCATCAATTGGTATTGGCTAAATATAATATATGGTATATGAAAGTAATGGAATATTATTGTTCTATAAAAATGATGAATAGGCTGATTTTAGAAAGGCCTGGAAAGATTTACATGAACTAAACCTAAGTGAAACAAGAAAAAATTAGGAAAATATTGTATCCAGCAACATAAACTTGGTTCTTTTTTGAGGTTCAGTGATTCAAGGCAATCCCAATAAACTTTGGATGGAAAATGCCATCCTCATCCATAGAGAGAGAGAGAGAGAGAGAGAGAGAGAGAGAGAGAGAGAGACAGAGAGAGAGAGAGAGGGAAAGAGAGAGAGAGAGAGAGAGAGAGAGAGAGAGAGAGAGAGAGAGAGAGAGAGAGAAATAATGGCCTCAAAGTCTCTTTTAGAGTCCTCAAAGCCCAGTGGCAAAACAAAGTCAAGACAACTGGTGATGGCTTGAAATGCAGCATATGACGGTGAATTTGATGTCTAATAAAATTCTAAGCCTCCACAATGCTTGCTGCAATTGCCTTCATGGTTGTTGGAACAAATTGTTCTCATCCACAGTGCCTTGGGTAACTCTCTCAAAGGTTTGAGACCCCTTGCTTACCCCTCATCATGCTGAAACAGTTTCACCAGGGTATGCCTATTATATATGCTGCAACTTCTTGAAGCCACAGGTGAGAGTTGGATGGATCAGGAGCCACCAAAAGCAGAAAGCAGTTATGAAAATGGCTTGGCAGCCCTCATACTAGTCTTCCCTGAACACACACTATGTCCTACTATAGGCTATCATAAGGATCCTGAGGGTCAAGGATATTAAGTAGCTTGTTCATGATATTCTAGTAAGAAGCCAGGTCTTCCTCTTTTCTCCTAATTTTTCATTAATTTTTTTTATTTTCAAAAAATATTCATAGATATTTTTCAACATTCACTCTTGCAAAACCTTGTATTCCAATTTTTCCCTCCTTTCTCCTACTCCCTCTCCTAGACAGCAAGTAACACAATGTATGTTAAACATGTGTAATTCTATATATATTCCCATAATTATCATGCTAAAAGAAAAATCAGATTAAAAAGGGAAAAATGAGAAAGAAAAGAAAATGCAAGGAAACAACAACAAAAAAGGAAAATACTATGTTGTGATTCATACGCAGTCCCCATAGTCTTCTCTCTGGGTGCAGATGGCTCTCTTCATCACAAGACCATTGGAACTGGCCTGAATCATCTTGCTGTTGAAAAGAGCCACATTCATCAGAATAGATCATTGTATAATCTTATTGTTGTCTAAAATGTTCTCCTGGTTCTACTTATTTCACTCAGCATAGGTTCATATAAATCTGTCCAGGTCTCTCTGAAATCATCCTATTGGTCATTTCTTACACAACAATAATATTCCATAACATGCATATACCTTAACTTATTCAGCTATTCTCCAACTGATGGGCATCCACTCAATTTCTAGTCTCTTACCACTACAAAAAAGGCTGCCACAGATATTTTTTGCACATATGGGTCCTTTTCCCTCCTTTAAGATCTTTTTGGGATATAGGCCCAGTAGAAACACTGCCGGCTCAAAGGGTATGCCCTTTGGGCATTGTTCCAAATTGCTCTCCAGAATGGTTGAATCAGTTTACAACTCCATCAACAATGTATTATATCCCAGTTTTCCCATATCCTCTCCAATATTCATCATTATATTTTCCTATTATTTTAGCCAATCTGAGAGGTATGTAGTGGTACCACAGAGTTGTCTTAATTTGCATTTCTCTGATCAACAGTGAATTAGAACATTTTTTTTTTTATATGACTAGAAATGGTTTTACTTTCTTTATCTGAAAATTGTTCCTATCATTTGACCATTGATCAATTGGAGAATGGCTTGAATTCTTATAAATTTGAGTAAATTCTGTATATATTTTAGAAATAAGACCTTTATCAGAACCCTTGGATGTAAATTTTTTCTCTCGTTTATTGATTTCATTCTAATCTTGTCTATTGCTTTTATCTGAACAAAAATTTTTCACATTAAGTTGAATAAGTATAATCAACATTATCAATTTTGCATTTCATAATGTACTCTAGTTCTTCTTCCACCACAAATTCCTTCCTTCTCCTCTGTCCTTCTATGTTGGAATCCTTACTAACTGCTAACTAATTAGAGTTGGCAAGGCTTGTGTTCACACCTTTATTCATTGGAGTTCAATGAGTTCACACCTCTCTTGAAGCTCTTTGGGCCAGAGAGCACTATGGGAGAAAACCCACAATCCCTCTCTTGAAGGAACATAAATAGAGCTTCAATGGGCCAGTCGAAGAAGTTCTTCAGAGTGAAGAAGCTACAAGTCGAGATTTCACCGAAATGACATGAAGAGTGGAGCTGGCTGGAGGCTGAAGAAAGCAGAGGCAGAGGCTGAAGGACCAGACCTTTGGATTTGGTGACATTCGGAGAGAGCTCTTGGAACCAAGCAGAGAGATAGGCCTCTAAGCTAACCGGGCTATATTGGAGATAATAAAAGATCTGAACTTTTATCACCTGGCTGCGTTTTGAGAAGAAAAAGCTCACCACATTTTGGTGCCCGAACAGGGACCGACAAAATCCTGATTCCAGGGAAGGCACCCAGAGAGAACTTTTATAATATTTTATAGAAGAAGAAGAACTCCAACATTTGAACTACAACATTTTGGCGCCCGAACAGGGACCGATTCAGATCCATCTGAACTAGATCACCACACTTTGGCGCCCAAGCGTGGGAACCAAGGACCCTACTTTCACTGAAGAAGTCTCCAGTGACCAGGAACTGAGTGAGTACAGCCTTTTTTGGCTGAAATGGGACAGATCCTAGGTAAAGATTCTCCATCCCCCACCCCAACCCCCCCCAACCCCAGCCCCACCCAGGAGTGGTGCTATAGAAAGCCTGCTTAAGCTGATAGAAGATCAAGGGCTACTTGTAACTTGGGGACAGGCAGCTAGACTTCTGGCTACGCACCTCCCCTTGGTTCTTAGAGGAAGAGCAAATCTCTCTAAAAAACTGGGCATTGGTTGGTCAACAGATCTCCGCATATAACAATGAAAACGGTCCTCGTTCAGTTTCCATTGAAGTATTCTACTTATACAATACGATACAGATGGCCTTAAAATACCGTATTAGTTCTAGGAGAAAAGGAAAAAACTCTAGGAATAGCCAAAGGGGGAAGCCTGAGATAAAGGAGGAAGACAAAGAACAGATTAATGGCCATATCCCCACAGGGCAGGGAGACTTAAGTGAGGCTCAAGGGTGGGGTGAATCTGAGGCAGCTTCTGCCCCACCTGAGGAGCAGGTAATTGACTGGCCTCCATCAACTCCACCCTCCGGAATGGAGGGAGGAGGGGTAGTGGGGGGGGGGCAGTGACAGCACCAGCACCTCCCCCCCAGCATCCAGCACCTCCCCCCCAGCACTTCTAATTTGCTTATAGTATCACTCTTTATTCTAAATCATGAACTCATTTTGACCTTATTTTGGTATAGGGTATTAGGTGTGAGTCAATGCCTAGTTTTCCAGATCTTCCTTAAGGCAATTAATAGTTCATCCAGGGAAAAGGAAAGGTTCCTACAGTTCAGTTTCACATAGAAATGTTTCGTGGCATTGTAGCTTGTGTGTACTTTTCCCCTTAGGATCATACTTATTTGTTGACTCTTTTAATTAACAAAATAAATATTCAATTGACACTGGATGAACTTAAAGAAAAAATTAGTGGTGGTTTGAATGTGGTTTCGTTTAGAGAAATTAGAAATAATGTGATTTGCTAAGGAGAATTCTTTTAAATAATCTGCTAAAAGATTCTTCCTTCAAAGCTCAGTTCACTCAGAGGTTCCTACATGAGACCTTTCTTGATCTTTTTAATGATTAGTTCCTAACTCATAGCTTCACCTAAAATTACTGAGTGTGCATATAATTTGTATGTACTTATGTGTGCAGTTATAAGCTTCCTAATGGCATGAACATTTTCATTTTTGTCTTTTTATATTTCTAATGACTAGCATGATTCCTGGAACTTGGCAGGGACTTAATATATCTTGTTGATCAATTATTTTACAATGATGGAACTCTCAATAAAGAAGTAAACGTATAAGCCATTTCATGTCCTAGATCTCCTCAACACTTTAGCCTACCCTTCTCTTAAGACAATCAATGGATCATCATTATTATTATAATATATTATATTATTGTCACAATGAAAGTCATATGCAAAACTTGCAGGTGACTATACTTGTGTTCAATTCTTTTAGGAGTACTATCCACATGCCAGTAGATGGCAGTGCATCTACATAATTCTCTCCTTTCTCCATCAAAGGAGAAAATGAGTGAGGAAGATAAGACTGGATAGCAATGTAATAAATAGCTTTGAAGTAGCCCCTTGCTAATTTCATTGTTTTAGATAAATGAATATTTGAAAGCTAAATTTTAAGAAAAATAGAAAATTAGAATTTCAACCCAGCTAATGGGAAATGGGGTACTCTGAACAATCTACTTGCCCATTACTTCTAGCCAGTAGTTTGCTTGTGACTGAACAATGCTAGGTTTCTTCCTGTGGATTATCTCATCCAGAACCACATGGTAAGGGTGGGTGGTTTTCTAAGGAACTGTCAGCAGTATCACAAGAGATTGCTGCCAGGCTGCCTCATTCAGGTGCAAAGGACTTTATTCTTTTAAGGTATTTGGTGCCCCACTTGTCCCCAACCCTGTGCCACAGAGAGTGCTGAAAGAAAGCTTCAAACTATTTTTAGCCCTTAAAGGTCTTAAATTTGCTTCGCTACTTGGGATGCTGATGATGCCTGGACAATTCTGAACATGGGCACAGTAGCATAATACTGAAAATCATCCCAATAGGAGCTCATTATACATTTCCACCGAGATTCCCAATATGTGCAACACGCTGATGCATTCAAATTGCATCTTCAATACAGTCATTGCACAGGGAGCAGTGGAGGCCAGAAAACTCATTTCCTATTGAAAGTATCTTTATTTGTGACCTGAATCATGGAGTCTAGGTATGAGTTGTCTATTCAGCACTGATCCTCCTTGTAAAGCCCCCTGGAAATAAGTTCTAAGCCTTAGGGAATCATTCAGAATTTCAAATGACAGATACTGGATTGGATTTAATTTTTATATGTCCTATAATTTAGATCATTTTGCCTTTTTCCAGTCATTTAAAAGCACAGCAACCTTATACGTGGTCTAATCTATAACCATTGTTAACTCAAGAATATAGATCATAGTAGAAATAAATGAAAGGTTAAGTATGGAAACATAGATTTCTTTTGTCTTTGGTACCTCTGAAAATAGCATATAGCATAATTGTTTTGCTAACTGAATGGTATAATCAGCTCTGTATTTCTCGTTTGATATTTATAGAAGGGTAATGGATCAACCCAGATATGGAATTGTTGGTGGAATGAAAACTGATATAGAAAAAAAAATCAGAGAAAGTTCCAAATAGAAAAATAGTACAATTCTTTGAATACATTAGGGAATTTCTGATATCCCAAACAGAATCAAGTGCCAGAAGCCTAAGGATCATAGAGAACTTTTAGCTTAATGTTCCTTATTTTACAAGTGAGAAAATTGAGGCTCACAGTGGTAAAGTGACTTGCACAAAATCTGAAAGATAAATGAGATGGGATTAAAATCCAAGTTCTTAGAGGCTAAATTCAATACTTGTGACAAAACACCCCATTCTACACTGCCATTCCCAATAAAGTACTGATTGTAAAGTGACTAAACTTTATTAAGCATTATTATGAAGGTGGACATTTATAATGTGTAGACCTGTTAATTGTTGTTGCTCTTTTCCTTTGTTGTCAAAGAAAACCAATGTCACAAGCATAATGTCTTGGCTTGCTCTTGATTTGAATTTGAGGGAGGCAGAGCTGCACCAAGTCCTCAATCTCACTCCCACAGAGTCCAGTGGAAAGACAAAGGTCAGGACAACTAGCAGTGCCCAGGTCACAATAAGTGAGCTTGGCTTTTCTAAGTCAGATCTCAGTTTGACTGTATTTTCTGGCTAGATCCCAAGTTCCTTGATGACAAAAGTTTTTAAATTTTCTTTGTATTACTAGTGCTTAGCATAGTGTCTGCTATATAACAAGCACTTCATAATCATTGAACTCATAGGATCATAAATATGAAGCCAAAAAAGAACTCAAAGACCAATTAGTCCAATGTCCTCATATTTGTTAAATACGTCTTTTCAATCAGACTCTATGCTTAGCTCAGGGAATACAAGTAAAAGCAAGCCAGACAATTCCTCCCCTCAAGGGCAATAAAAGTGACTGCTAAGCCACTGTCAGTGCTAATGGGTAAAGAGAACTCATAAAAGAAAGCTGGCAAGTGGAGAAGGGACAATTGGCAAGGACAAGAAGTGTGAGTGGAGAGAGTCAAGTAAATGAAGCATGACTAGGTCCCCTTCTGAAAGTCAGTTAGTCAATGAACATTAATCAAATGCAGAAACAATGCTGAGTAAGCACTAGCACTGGCTGACTAATCCAGTTACCAATTAGAACAGACAAGTAAGATTTGGAGTCTGAAAACCTTGGTTCAGAAAACATTGTACACAGCAATAACAAGATTATGTGATGATCAACTCTGATGGACTTGGCTCTTTTCAACAATGATCTGATTCAGGCCAATTCCAATAGACTTGTGATGGAGAGAGCCATATGCATCTGGAGATAGGACTATGAATGTAGATCACAAAAAATATTTTCACCTTTTGTTGTTGTTGTTTTCTTGCTTGTGTTTTTCTTTCTCATTTTTTCCCCTTGGTCTGATTTTCTTGGGCAGAATGATAAATGTGAAAATATGTTTAGAAAAATTGCACATGTTTAGCCTTTATTGAATTACTTGCTGTCTAAAGAAAGGAGAGGGAGGAGGAAGGGGAAAATTGGAATACATATTTTGCAGGGGTGAATGTTGAGAACTATTTCTGCATGTATTTTGAAAAATAAAAACCTATTAATATTAAAAAAAGAAAAGTGATTCAATCAGTAACTCATAACTGTGTAAACTGTGTAACTGCAATCCTGATCAAGTCACTTAATCCTCTGCCTCAGTTTTTTCATATGTAAAAAGGAAAATAATAACATTTAATCTTCTAGGCTTGCTGTGAGAATCAAATGAGACAATATTTATTAAGTGTGTTAGTAGTCTTAAAGTGATATTGTTAAGAAAATGATTAAGAATAAATCATACCAGGATAACCTCATTCTTCCACCTCTCTACCCCCCACTCCCCTCCCTTTTTTTTTTTTTTATAGGATTACTAAAATAGAAGATGAAGAGAATGTCATGAACATAATTATCTTTAAATCTCTGAAAGACTATTATAGTGGAGGAAGGATAAATATGTACAGTACATGGGAGGACCTGAGAACAATGATAGAAAGCACAAGGAAAATTAAGGCTCAATGCCAGAAAATCTTTTGTAGCAATGAGAGTCTTTTCAGAATGAATGTTCTTTCTTTAGAATTGATAAGTTCTCCATCCCCAGGAACCTTTAAGCAATGATTGGATTATTGCTTTGAAGTAGGGGAAATTTTCTTGTTGTGTTGGCTGGATTCTGTGACCTATGAAATACTTCCCAAAGCTCAAACCTCTGTGATTTTTGTCTTTCAGCTATCAGATGAAAACAGTCCATTTATACATAACTCTAACAAGTTAGAAAAACCAGATGGAGATTTCAAGAAGACTCTTCTCCATCTGCCTTTGGGATGGACTAGGGTTTGTATTCCCAGAATACTTCAAAAGATCAAGAATCTCTTATTTGGATCATTTGGTATGAACACATCTTTTTATGAATAACAGTCTCTTTGTGACTTAGTTATTTTTTGAGAGTTGTAGTGGTGGGAAAACACACATTTCCCTGTGGATAACCTATTAATGGAAACTCTGAATTTGACTTGGCTGGTTCATCAGCATTAAGACTTGTGCTCCAATAGCATATCCTATAAGAACTGAGGATCATTTCTACTACCCCAATAAATCTGAGGAGATAGTTTCCTTCTCACAAAAGCCATTTTGTTGATACTGATGATCCCTATGTTATAAAAGGGAGAAAAATACTTTCCCTTTCATTTAGAAAATAAAAATAGAATGATTGCAGACTAAAAGTAGAATCCTAGATTTGATTTTTATTTAATTTATTCTTACAATTAATTACTATTAATTAATTAATTTGATTTGATTCCAAACCAATTAGTGAATAGTGGATAATATTACTTTATGACCTCTTGCATGTTCTTTTGACATTTATTCTTGAATGGATGGCTCATTCATTTTCTATCATTTTGTGAAGAAAAACTTTTTTTCAAATGGAACAAAAACTGAACTGATTTTCATGATCTTTATTACAGCACAATAAGATTTATTCCATTTTAGAAATAAATATCACTGCATTCTACAGACATTGCATATTGTGAAATTGAGTGAACAAAAATGAAAAACAGAGGAGAAATATGTTTCAAGTTTTAAAAACTTAAATATGTTCAGTAAAATAAACATTAAATTGGGAAGCAGTTTTATAAGCATTATCATCTTGCTCCCTAGAATCTCATTCAACATTGTGATGAAAAGAGAGGGTGATAAAATGAAATAGAGTCCACAAAATAAATTATTAATTTATAACTCCAAAAATAATGTTTTTGTAAAATTATGAGAGAAAATATTAATATATTAACTATAAAGAAAATCATTAACAGTTTTATACACATATAGCACAACGTGCAAAGT
Source organism: Antechinus flavipes (assembly GCF_016432865.1). Classification (NCBI taxonomy): domain Eukaryota; kingdom Metazoa; phylum Chordata; class Mammalia; order Dasyuromorphia; family Dasyuridae; genus Antechinus; species Antechinus flavipes. The sequence continues at coordinate 482,827,951 of NC_067400.1, forward strand.
ACTTTGGAGGCATCACGCTCAAGGAACTTTAAAGCTACTTAGAAAGACAAGCTAAATAAATATTCAATAAAATATTAATATCCTGGATTATTTTAAATTTACTGTCAGTTTAATCTTTCACCCTTCAAGTTACACCTACCTCTTTTTTTATTCTTATTCTACCATCTTTTAATCACTGACTTCTCCATGATCTCATTCTTTATTTTAAGCATTTTCTCCAAAATATTTTTATGTCTTCTAATCTTTATTTTATTCTTGTTATTTACTCTGAATTTTTTATTTTGAATTTACTTTTTTGTGTGGATATATGTGTATATATGTTGCTATTTGTTATTTTCTACACATACACATTATGGAGGAACAAGTTTTTCTATAGATGCACAAATGAATAGGAAAGAGAGTGAAGGGGTTTGAGGAAGCTCAAGGTATAGAAAGTGTTAAATAGAAGTTAGTTACTATAAGAATTGATTCTACAGACACTGAGAAAGTGAAGGTTGGAAGTCATTGTTTTTGGACACAAGAAGATGACTGGCTATAATTATATTGGTGATTTCAATGCCTCAGTGGGAATGTAAGCCTGATTATATAGATTCAAAGAATGAATTTGAGAAGAGGAATCAGAAACAAATGCTGTTGGAAAATGTGAGAGAGAAGCATAAGAAGGGCAATTATTTCCCAGATGCAAAAGGAGAAAATAATTCATTTTTCCTAAAAATATTATTTGTTCTAAGAACAGCTGCATCAATCTGAAATACATTTTCTAGTACTTTATTTTAAGCTTGCTATTGAGATCAGATTTCTGTCATAGTTAAATCAGTTACTCTTCGGTACATAAAACATTTCTTGCTATTATAAACTCTCTTTATCCAAAATGACATGGAAATGTAATCTTCTGAAATTGGCAATATTCTGGTTTTCAGACAGACTTTTTATATCTATATCTATTTTATTTTGGGGAACTGGGATTTTAATTACTTTAGGTTTTGGTTTAGTTTAATCTAGGTTTTCAGTGGCACAGGGAACAACATGAAGGAACTCCCATTATCAATACAGAATGTCACCTACTTTTCTTTATTTATTAAAGCAAAATCCCTTCTAAATTTTTTCTCTCCCCCTCCATCATCCCCTAAATGGTTAGTAACCCAATTTATGTTAAACAAGTGGAGTTCCTCCAACTCTATGTCCACAATTATCATATTGCACAAGAAAAATCAGATCAAAAAGGGAAAAAATGGACTTCCGGGGGTGGTGCTAAGATGGTGGAGTAAAGTCAGGAAGCTGCTCGAGCTCTCCCAGTTTCCCTCCAAAGTCACATGAAACCAAGTCTCTGAATAGAGTCTGAGGGAAGGAAACTCCTCTGCAGCTCAAGACAGACCAGGAAATCTTCAGGAAAGGTCAGTCTCACTGGGGTGAAAAGGGTGTTCAGCCCAGGTCAGATGGACTCTGAGAAAGCTGCTGAGAGGGACTTAACTACAAAAAAATCAATGTCTAAGACCCTCAGTGCTGGCTCAGCAGAGGAGCAAAGCAGGGGGCAGCTTCCTGTCCCAGCTCAGAGGCAATGTCTGGAAAACCAGGCTGTTTCCTGAGCAGAGCAGGCAAAGTTAAACCTGCAAACACAAGGGGCTCTGTGCTCAGTGCCAAGGCTCAGAGCTGCATAGGAGGTTTGGAATAGCACACCTTTACCCCGGGGCAGAGTTTCGCTACAAAAGTAAAAAAAAAAAAAAAAAAAAAAAAAAAAAGGAAATATGAAAAGAAAAGAAAATGAGCAAGAAACAGAAAAGAACCTTCACCACAGAAAGCTACTATGGTGACAGGGAAGATCCAAATACCAAATCAGAAGAGGAGAGAATGTGCATAGAAAAATCTCAAAGAGTGAGAGAAATTGGTCTCAAGCACAAAGAGGTTTCTTGGAAATGCTTATAAAAGACTTTAAAAAGCAAATAAGAGAGGTGGAAGAAAAAATGAGAAAAGAAATGAGAGGTGTGCAAGAGAGAGTCAACAGCTTAGAAAAGGAAGGAAAAAAAAATTGTCTGAAGAAAACAATTCCTTAAAAAGTAGAATAAACCAAAGAAAATCTCACATTAAAAACTAGAACAGGGCAAATGGAAGCTAATGACTCTGTGAGACAGCAAGAATCAATCAAACAAACTAAAAAGAATGCAAAAATGGAAGAAAATGTGAAATATATCTTGGCAAAATAGCCAACCAGGAAAATAGAATCCAAAAGAGACAATTTAAAAATTATTGGCCTACTTGAAGTCCACCACCAAAAAAAGAGGTTAGATAACATTCTACAAGAGGTCAATAAGGAAAAACTGCCACAATATTCTAGAAACAGCGGGGGGGACTAATCATTAAAAGAGACCATCATTCACCTCAGGAAAAGATCCCAGAAGGAAAACCCCAAGGAACATTACAGTGAAACTCCAAAACTACAATCTGAAGGAAAAAATACTGCTAGCTGCCAGGCAAAAACAATTCAAAAATCAAGGAGCAAAAGTCGGGATTACCCATGATTCTACAATAAAGGATGAGAGGGTGTGTAATACCATATTCCAGAAGGCAGAGGACTGGGGTTACAACCAAGAATTAACTACTCATCAAGACTCAGCATCATCATTCAAGGGAGGAGATGGAGCTTCATCCAAGTAAGAGACTTTCAATCATTTCCATTGAACAAACTAAAATTCAACAGAAAATTTAATCTATAAACACAGGATGCAAAAGAACCATAGAAAGGTAAATAGGAGAAAAAAATATATTCATACTTTAGCAAAGTTGTAGGACATAAAATAAACCCACACAAATCATCATTATATCTATATATTACTAACAAGTCCATCAGCAAGAGAAATTTCATTTAAAATTACTATAGACAAAATGAAATACTTTGGGGTCTACCTGCTAAGAGAAATCCAAGAATTACATATATTAATTATAAAACACTTTTGACACAGATAAAGTCAGATCTAAACAATGGGAAAAAGATCAATTGTTTGTGGCTACATTGAGCTAATAAAATAAAAATGACCTTTGTACAAACAAAACTAATGCAAACAAGATTAGAAGGGAAGCAACAAACTGGGAAAACATCTTTACAGTTAAAGGTTCTGATAAAGGCCTCATTTCCAAAATATATAGAGAACTGACTCTAATTTATAAGAAATCAAGCCATTCTCCAATTGATAAATGGTCAAAGGATATGAACAGACAATTTTCAGATGATGATATTAAAACTATTACCACTCATATGAAAGAGTGTTCCAAATCACTAGTGATCAGTGAAATGCAAATTAAGACAACTCTGAGATACCACTACACACCTGTCAGATTGGCTAAGATGACAGGAAAAAATAATGATGAATGTTGGAGGGGATGCGGGAAAACTGGGACACTGATGCATTGTTGGTGGAGTTACGAACGAATCCTACCATTCTGGAGAGCAATCTGCAATTATGCCCCAAAAGTTATCAAACTGTGCATACCCTTTGATCCAGCAGTGCTACTACTGGGCTTATACCCCAAAGAGATACTAAAGAAGGGAAAGGAACTTGTATGTGCCAAAATGTTTGTGGCAGCCCTGTTTGTAGTGGCTAGAAACTGGAAACTGAATGGATGCCCATCAATTGGAGAATGGTTGGGTAAATTGTGGTATATGAATGTTATGGAATATTATTGTTCTGTAAGAAATGACCAGCAGGATGAATACAGAGAGGCTTGGAGAGACTTACATGAACTGATGCTAAGTGAAATGAGCAGAGCTAGGACATCATTATACACTTCAACAACGATACTGTATGAGGATATATTCTGATGGAAGTGGATTTCTTTGACAAAGAGACCTAACTGAATTTCAATTGATAAATGATGGACAGAAGCAGCTACAACCAAAGAAAGAACACTGGAAAATGAATGTGAACTATTTGCATTTTTGTTTTTCTTCCTGGGTTATTTTTACCTTCTGAATCCAATTCTCCCTGTGCAACAAGAGAACTGTTCGGTTCTGCAAACATATACAGTATCTAGGATATACTGCAACATATCTAACATATATAGAGCTGCTTGCCATCTAGGGGAGGGGGTGGAGGGAGGGAGGGTAAAAATCGGAACAGAAACGAGTGCAAGGGATAATATTGTAAAAAAAAGTTACCTTGGCATGGATTCTGTCAATATAAAGTTATTATTAAATAAAATAAAAAAAAATAAAAATTACAATTTTGCCTAAATTGGATTACTTAATCAGTGTCATACCAAATTGCCAAAACATTATTTTATAAAACTAGAAAAAATAATAACAAAAATTCATCTGGAAGAACAAAAAGTCAAGAATATCAAGGGAATCAATGAAAAAAAAAAAACCCACAAAGGATGGTGACTTAGCAGTACCACACCTGAAACTATATTATAATGCATCAGTCACCAAAATAATTTGGTCCTGGGTAAGAAATATAGTGGTGGATCATGATTAATAATAATCAAAGTCTATAGCAATCTACTATTTGATAAGCCCCTAAATTCCAGTTTCTGGAATAAGAACTTACCATTTGATAAAAATTGCTAAAAAAGTAGAAAATAGTGTGTCAGAAACTTGTCATTGAACTACATCTCATACTCCACTAAAAAATAAGGTCACAATGGATACATGGTTTGGACATAAAGGATGATACCAGAAACAAATTAGGAGAACAAGGGATAGTTTACCTATCAGCAATTTGGAGAAGGGAGGCATTTATGACAAAAGAGGAACATTATGAAAGGCAAAATGCACAACTTTGATTACATTAAATTAAAAAGTTTTTGCTCAAACAAGGACAACAGAAACAATATTTAAAGGGAAATACAAAGCTCCAAAAAAATCTTTGAAGCCAATATTTTTGGTAAAGGTTTCATTTCTAAGATATATAAGAAACTGTGTCAAATTTATAAGAATACAAGCCATTCCCCAATTGTCAAAAGATATGAACAGATAATTTTCAAATGATAAAATTAAAACCACCTATAGTTATATGAAAAAAATGTTCTAAATCACTATTGATTAGAGAAATTCAAATTACAACTCTTGAGGTGCCACCCCACACCTCTCAGATTGGCTAAGATGACAGGAAAAGATAATGATAAATATTGGAAGGTATGTGGGAAAACTGAGACAGCAATAAATTGTTGGTGGAGTTGTGAAATGATCCAACCATTCTGAAGAACCCAAAGGGCTATCAAACAGTGTATCACCTTTGATTCAGCAGTGCCATTACTGATTCTGTATCCCAAGAAAATCATAAAGGAGGGAAAAGAATTCACATGTACAACAATGTTTGTAGCAACTCTTTTGTAATAGTAAAGAATTGGAAAATGAGTGAATGCCCATCACTCATTGGGCATCCACTCAGTTTCCAGTTTCTTGTCACTACAAAAAGGGCTGCCACAAACATTTTTGTATATATGATCTTTGCCTTTAAGATCTTTTTGGGATATAGGCCCAGTAGTAGCACAGCTGGAACAAATGGTATGCATAGTTTGATAACCCTTTGGCATAATTTTAAATTGCTGTGCAGACTGGTTGAATCAGTTCACAACTCCAGCAACAATGTACTAGTGTCCCAGTTTTCCCACATCCTCTTCAACATTTATCACTATCTTTTAGCCAATCATTTAACCAATCTGAAAGATATATAGTGGTACCTTAGAGTTGTTAATTTTCATTTCTCTGATCACTAGTGATTTACAGCATTTTTTTTTTTTTTTTTTTTTTTTTTTTTTTTGCTGAGGCAATTTTTTTGCTGCGCTTAGGCTCACATAGCTAGATTTGAAGGCTGGATTTGAACTTGAGTCCTCCTGACTTCAGGGCTGTTGTTCTATCAACTGTGCCATCTAACTGCCTCCAAGCATTTTATTTCAGATTACTAGAAATGGTTTTAATTTTTTTTATCTGAAAATTGTTCATATCCTTAGACCATTTATCAATTGGAGAATGGCTTGTATTTTCACAAATTTGAGTCAATTCTCTCTATATTTTAGAAATGAGGCTTTTATCACAACTTTGGATGTAAAATGTTTTCCCCAGTTTACTGCTTTTCTTCTAACATTATCTGCATTGGTTTTGTGTGTGCAAAACCTTTTTAACTTATCATCAAAATTATCCATTTTGCATTTCACAATGTACTCTAGTTCTTTGGCCACTAACCCTTCCTTTTCCATAGACTAAGTAGATTATCTTTTGTTCTAATTTGCTTATAGTATCACTCTTTATGTCTAAATCATGAACCCATGTTGGATTTATCTTGGTATAGGATGTTACATGTGGGTCAGTGCCTACTTTCTGCCATACAAATTTCCAATTTTCCCAGCGAGTTTTGTCAAATAGTGAATTCTTATCCCAGAAGCTTATCCCAAAAGCTAAAAGTCTTTTTAGTTTATCAAATACTAGATTACTAAAGTCAGACTATTGTGTCACCTACTTTTCAAATTAGTCTTAGAAAGTTTCTTGGCTCATTGAGAAGTTAAATGGTTTGCCCAAAGTGACTCAAATAGTATATACCAGGGGTGGATCTTATATTCTGGTCTTACTGATTCAATGGTTGGCTCTCTACCCATTATGACATGTTTCCTAATACATCTTTTATTATATTATAATTATTTGAAAACTGGTACATGGACTACAGATTTTCAAAGAACTAGAAAAAATAGTGTATACCAAATTCAAAACTACCTGAAAATAATGAGATATTTCTTTTTAATATTAAACATTTTCCATAGTAATATTCAATCATCATTATGAGAAACAGTTTTTATTGAACAGAATATAAGACTAGAAAGTTAGGAAGATGGACTAAATGAGTTATAATGATCTTCTGATATGCCTAGGAAACTAGATTTCTTTTCAAAACAAATATCACTATTTGCCATATGTTTCTTTCAAAGGTGATATGGGTTGTACAAAAAAAATTAAATGAAAATTATTTAAGCTTATCTATTGTCAGAAGTTTGATAAGTAGTTTACACATATCAACTTCTGGAGGCTTTTGATTCTAGTCATTTAGAATTGTATAAATTTAGGGCTGTAAAGAACTTTGGAAATCTCATATAAAGGCCTTTATTTTATAAAAGAAAAATGCAAGTCTTGGAATAGTTTAGTTACTTGTCCAGATCACAAAGCAGGTTCATGACTAACCTATGATTACAGTCCAAATTTCCTGACTCTTTCAAATACTCTTATCCATCTGTTTAAGCTCACTTGTACTGAGAAAACAAGATGGAAGCTTAATTATAAAAATAAATCTGATCTGTATAGCTAGCTATAAAAGTCACTGAGTCACTTAGGTGCTTAGCGAAGAAGATTCATTCTAGTCAACCAGGAAAAAAATCTAAATGTTCTTTGTACACAAGAGGTACAATAACTCTTTGTTCAATCACTGTTGTATGAATAAATTTAATTCATTAATATACCCTTCTGGGGGATACTCTTTCACCTCTTTGACAACTATAATGTCCATGACTTAGAGATATGGAAGAGCTGTAGAATATTGGAATTAAAAAGATGGACCTTTAGGATATTTGAGGTCATTAGAAGAACGTGGGAATTTTTGAGAGGTAATCTAATCTGATTTCTTTCTCCTACTTAATTCTGAGTCCAATACTGCTCGATGCATGTGAGCAGACTGCAATTTGGAATTACAATAGAACCAAGGTAACATGTCATTAAAAAAAGCATAATTGAAAAAAAATATGAGCTGGTTAAATAATGAGAAAAAGAGATAACTGATGTGTTTACATGCTTGTGTGCTTCCATTGTATCTTTACAATATCAGGAGAAATCTAGGAAGGCCGCTGGCATATTTGGTTGACATCCAACTTATAGTAGAACTTATAGTAAAAAATGAACAAGTACAGGAATGACTAAGTTCTACTCACATCAATGAGATCACAGAACCATTGCAGTAACTAAATATTATGTCTTTCTAAGCAAGAGAAAGAAGAAACATAAATCTGTAACATATACAGTAAACTTGCATTATATAAATATATTGTTTGATTTCAGTTTTAATTGAAAATATGATTAATTTTTAATGACTGTACTGAGACTTCTTATTTAAGCATTTTTACTACCAACAATTGCTGTTATTTTAGAACAACTTTTAAGACGTAATTTTTTTGGATTAGTAATTAGTATTAGAGATTTTATCTTTTTGCTTAATATTCTGAGCACTTGAAACAGTGCCTGGTACTTGAATTCCATTGAACTGAAATGAGGTGGGTTCTAAGGAAGGCCCTGGAAGTACAAAGATGAAAAACAATACAAATTCTTTCTCCATGAAAGTTTATAGTCTAATAACAGCAATGTGAGGCACACAAATAAATATAATTTAAGGTAGAATTTGGAAGGAGCAAAAAATGATATGGGCAAAGCACTATAAGGAGGAAGAGATCACTTTCCATTTGGGAGATCAGAGAAAGTTTTATGGAAGAAGTAGAATCTGAAATTTCTTGCAGGAAGAAAAGGCAGAGATAAGAAGGAAGAGTGATTCAAGTATTCAGCTGGTGGTGTGTATGTAGAAAGTATGAGAGAAGACAGGTAGATTGAACAAAGGAGGGAAAAGCATGATGAGACTTGGCAACAGCTTATATGGTAGTTTGACAGGAATGTTTTGTGAGTGAAAGTGAGTAAATATTAAGTAAAGTAGGAAAGGTATGCTGGAGAGCCAGACTAAAAAAGTCTGCATTTTGTCTTAAAGAGAATAGGGAGCCACATGAGGTTTTTGGACAAAAATCATCATATGACATCATAGTCAGTTTTTTTTCCCATAAAATGTAGGTATATTTGGTGTTTACCATGGAATTCAGATTGCTATATCTTGAGAAATATATATTTGAGCCTTAGGATATCTTGAGGTTAATTATAATGGTCAATGGAATACAAAGATAGACTAAAATAATTAGGACTTTTTAGCTGTGAAACATGACATCCGAGTGTAGTTACCTCCCAAGGCTATAAACAATGGTATTTATGGGAAAGAAGAATTTATGGGGATACCTGTATTTGAAGTAGATCAAGGCAAAGAAAAAGAATGATTATAAAACATCAAGTAGTATCCAGGGATAGGGAAAAATAAACTTAAATAGGGCTTAGATACAATCAAGAATACAAACCCTAAGATGGAATTTTAAGAGAAATTAGGAATATTTGAGGTGCATTTTTAGTCTTTTCCTTGAAAAATACCTGTGATTGAAATTGACAAAAACAAAATGCTATTCTAAATGAATTAACCAGAATTCTAGACTGAGCTATTATAGCTGACTTCATTTTTATTTTTTTGAGATGTAGAGTTTTATTTTTATTTTGTAAAATAGTATTTTATTTTTCCAAATACATGCAAAGATAGTTTCCAACATTCACCTTTGCAAAACCTAGTGTTCCAAATTTTTCTCCCTTTCCTATCCTAATTAGGATTCCAAATTTTTCTTCTTTTTCTCTCCCCACCACTTCCCAAGATAGTAGGCAATCCAATATAGGTTAAATATGTGCAATTCTTCGAAACATATTTTCATATTTGTCTTCCTGTACAAGAAAAATCAGATCAAAAGGGAATAAAAAACACAACAAAGGAAAAAAAAAGGTAAACAGAAACAACAACAAAGATGAAGATACTATGCTTTGATCCATATTTAGTCTCCATAATTTTCTCCTTGGATATGGATGGCACTTTTCATCAGAAGTTTATAAGATTTGCTTTGAATCACCTTATTGTTGAAAATAGCCAGATCTATCATTGTTGTTCATCACATAATCCTATTACTGTTTACAATGTTCTCTTGATTCTGCTCACTTCACTCCACATCAGTTCATGTAAGTCCAGACATTTCTGAAATCAGTCCGCTCATCATTTTTTATAGAATAATATTCCATTACATTTATTTGCCACAATTTATTCAGCCATTCCAAACTGATGGGTATCCAGCCAATTTCCAGTTTCTTGCTAACCATTCAGTGATTAAGGGTAGGTTAGAATTGAAGCAAATAACAGCCTCTTTTTTCTAGTAAAAAAAAAAAATCCAATCTAGGAGGGGAAGACCAAAACAGAAAAATGAGGATTAACAGTAGCTACCTTCTGAGTTGCTATAGGGATAAATGAGATAGTATTTATAAAGTACTATGCAAACATTCAAGTGCTATATAAATGCTACCTATTGTTTTTATGATTATGTTCTTCAAGTAAGAATCTATGCTTTTACAAAATACACAAATTTAATTGGTATCTTTCAAATACCATGCTTCTTTATTTAAACTTGTTGCCAACTTGTTGCTTAATTGTTTTTTCTTACATATGACTTAGTCATTCAAAACTTCTTTATTCTTCTTAATTTTCACTGACTGTCTTCTGATTTTTGTCACAGGTGATAACTATTATCCTCAATCAACTAATCCATTTGCATTTTTAAAGGCCTACTATTTGCTAGGCATCAAAGGAGATTTCATTAAATGATATATAGAATTGCAATTTGTCATTCATATTCTCTTTTTGAGAATTTTGTTTCTCAATGAATAAACATATTAGGATGCACTGATTACAGTTATATTTCATGGCAATAAATTTAGAAGGTGCCAATAGCAGTTATCATCTTCTAATAGTAGCCTAATTGATTTCTGTTTCAAATTTCTCCTCACTCTTGTCTATCCTACAAACCACTGCCAAAAAAAGAAAAAAAAAAAGAAAAAGAAAATCTTATCATGTGAGATCCTCCCCATGCAGTCAACTCTAGTGGCTTTCTATTACTTGTAGGATAAAATATAAACTCCTCTGTTTAGCTTTTATTATTCTACATGATCCAACATCAACCTTTCTATACTCATTGAAAATTATTTCCCAAACTACTTTCTGTGATCCAGTCAAATTTACTTTCTCTCTGTTAGTAACACAATACTTCATCTCTTTGTCTTTGAGCTTTGGGATGGCTGTCCTATGGCAGCTAGATGCTGCAGTGCATAGATACCTGGGCCTGGAGTCAGGAAGACTCATCTTTCAGAATTCAAATCTGGCCTCAGACACTTACTAGTTATGTGACTCTGAGCAAGTCATTTAATCCCATTTGCATCAATTTCTTCATCTGTAAAATGAACTGGAGAAGGAAATGGGAAATCTCTTAAGTATTTTTGCCAAGAAAACTCCAAATAGGGTCAGGAAGAGTTGTATACAAATGAAAAACAACTGAACAACAATAGCAAAAAAGACATCTTTAACTCTACTTACAAGAATTCCTATCTTCCTTAGAGACTTAGCTCAAGCAATTTACTACATAAAGCCTTTCCTGATTTCTAACTGCCAAAGTTCTCCCTCCCAAATTAGTTGGTGTTTAAAATACTTTGTATGATTGTGTATATGTATAAATGTATAACTTTATATTTATTATATACATAATAAACAAAAATTATAAATATATTTTATGTATTTGTAATTACATATTACATAATATATAACATTATAAATTTATAATTACAAATATATTTATAAAATTATATATTGATATGTAAATATATTTATGTTAAAATTATATATATGTGTGGGTATACACATATGTGCATATATACTTATGTATATATACAACTGAGGAATCAACAGGAAAACTTGCTTATTTATAACTGTAATGACTGGGGTATAAGGAAATACAGTATAAATATAATGTATATAAAGGATCTCTAAGTAGTGCCATAATACACAGAGTAAGGGACCTGGAATCAGGAAGACACCTTCCTGAGTTCAAATCTGGCTTCAGACACTTACTATGTTACCCTGGATAAGTTGCTTTACCCTGTTTGCCTCAGTTTTCTCATCTGTAAAATGGATTGTAGAAGGAAATGGAAAACCATTCCAGTATTATTGTCCAGAAAACCCCAAAAGAGATCACAAAGGATTTGACATTACTGAAATTACTAAACAACAATTTATTGTTATTTTATGGTAAGAATTTAGAAATTGGGTATTATTCTATAAGTAGTTTTAGTTAGGGATAATGCCCCAATCTGAGTAATAAAATGGGACTTGGCCATAAATTTATACTTGGTGGCATATTTATATGGTCTCCAGACCTTTCATATTGGTATTATATAAAGTCACTTTAAAACTATTTGGCATCTCATTTTGATTATGCATGGATATATCTTAAAATATTTAAAGTCACTTCTTAATAATACTGTTTATTGTGGGAAAGACAATAGGATTTATGTCTCTATTGCTTCCTCTATTCCATTTCTTTAAGCTCCCTATTATTTTCTGTCTTCTAAGGTAACAAGTTTCTTAGCTCTAGTGGGTAAAAAAACAAGCAGTAGTTTTCCCTTTTCTCTTTTTCTGTAAGTGAAGAAGATTTCTAGGCACAAATGATTTCCATTCACAACCAGCATGTCTCAAGATCTGTTAAGCAAGTAGACTTCATGATGTTTGATAGGCTAGACCACACTCCACAGACAGACCATTTTGTTTGGGAGAAAGGGAAAGAGGCATTTGATAACAATTTTTGAGTACATGGATCTTTATGGAAATTTCTAGTTCAATCCATAAATAAATCTGTCAAAAATTACTTCTCTGAATTGAGAACACATTTCCCAGGAATAACTTTATAGATATCTACCCATATTCCTGTAAAAGTGTATGGAATTACATTACAAATCAATGCCTGCCTTATGACCCATTGGATCTATCTTGAAACAAGTCTACTCAGACTCCCAGAAAATTCCTGCTTATATCTAGTTCTATGTCTTTTCTACTGTAAAGAGTCAATTTAACTCTCATTTGGGTTTCTGTAGCCTGCTTCAGTTTCCTTTGAGGGTTAAAGGCACAATTATGAATTCTGCATTCTAATGTTGAGGTCCATTCAAAAGATCACTCTGGGTGTTGCCTCGTTTTATATCAGGTTAGTTTTATATTACTTTTAATGAAAGAAAACTACATTTTCTGTCCGGGTACAACTATATTGCTGATCCCTTTTTCAAGGCATAGTTCTAGTATAAGCCAAGTTGGGAGGAAATAATTCCCTTCACTTCATTCCATATAGCTAAAAGATAGCAAGATACAAATGATAATTTTGCTAATGATAGATAAGTAGTATTTTTTTTTTGAAATAACCAAAGAAATGTAATAAAAAATTGGGGAAAAATACTGCCTCACTCACATGTTCCACTTTATTGCCAGTTAAAAATGACTTCATCCTTGTTGACACATTATTAGTTGTTCATGTTAATGATTATACAATAAATGATGTTTTCTTGCCCTTTCTTAGACCTTCATTTATCAACTTGATCTTTTTTTCTCAGTCCTTTGTACTTTCTCCCTTTGTTTCCTTTGGAGCCATTGTCTGGCAGATACAATATATGTGCTGATTAAGTGCATCACAAGGATTAAAAGCCAAATATAAAAAAAAAATATGTCACATAATCAGAATTTCTTCTAAAAATAATTTTCATTCACATTCTTTTTTAACCATTTACTTCCTATCAGTACAAGACTGTTATATGTATTATATTATCTATTTGTAGGGTATATTTGAGTTATTATTTGCATTGCATCCTTATCTTGTTACCAAAATGAACTATTTTTGAAGTCTTCATTCCAAATTTAATGCTTTATTTTTACCATGAACTGTTAGTAAGGACTCAGGGTTCCCTTCCATATTTTGAATCATAGCATCTTTTTCTTCTGACAAGATCTGCATTTGTCCCATGGATAGTGATAAGACTACTTGTTTTGAAATAATCTATGAGAGTAAATGTACTGTAAGATGTTTGGCAAAATAGGGTCAATCAATAAACATTTATTAAATACCTACTAAGTTTCAAGAATTGTGCTAATTATCAAAAGAGCTTGTGATGCAGTGAAGCTGACAAGTGAACAAATATGCACAAACAAGCTATATGTAGAAATAAATAGAAAATAATTAATAGAGGGAAGATACTAGAATTAAGAAGGGTTGGCAATAGGTTCCTGTAGAAGATAGAATTTTAGTTGGGACTTGAAGGAAATCTGGAAAGCCTAGAGGTGGAGATGAGTAATGAGAGTATTCCATGCATTGAGATCAACCAGGGAAAATGTCCAGAGCTGAGAGATGTAATTTCTTGTTCATAGAACAACAAGGAGTCTAGGATCACTGGATAGAAGTATATGGTTTATGGGAGAGAGTAAGAAGTTACAAAATTGAAAAGGTAGGAGAGGATTAGGATATGAACAACTTTGAATTAAAAACAAAATTTTGTATTTCATTCTAGAGGTGATAGGAAGCTACTAGAATTAGAGATGGAGTGTGGTTGTACCTGTATTTTAGAAAAATCACTTTGGTGGCTGAATGGATAGTAGATTGGAGTGGGGAGAGACATGAGGTAGGCAGACTCACTGACAGACTATAGCAATAGTGTATGAGGTGATGAGAGCTTGTACTAGGGTATAGAAATTTCAGAGGACAGAAGGGAACATATTCCAGAGATTTGCAGGGATGAAACTGATAGACTGTGACAACTGATTGCATATGAAGGAAGTTGGGAAATAGTGAGAAGGTAAGAATAACAACTAGCTTGTGAGCTTGAAGTACTAGGAGGATAGTGTTGCCCTTGATAGTAATAGGGAACTGTCAGGGGAGGTTTTAAGGGAAAAGTTAATGAGTTTGATTTTGGACACATTTATTTACTAGGTCTAATGAATATCCATTTCAAACTGTCTAAAAGGCAGTTGGAGGTCAGCAGAGAGATTTTGCAGGGATAGATAGATTTGAGGATCACTAGATAAAGATTGTAATTAAACCCATGGGCATTGATGATGAAAGACAGGAGAGGAGGGTTCAGGACATGACCCTTCTCTAACCAAAAGTGGTAACCTTCTGGTTAGAGAGAACAATCTGCTTGGGGAAGATGAGAACCAGGAGGCAGGGTGTCCTGAAACCCTCTACAGAAGAGATTATAAAAGAGAAGATGGTGATGAACAACACAAAAAATTCCAGAAAATTTGAGGAGAATGAAAATTGAGAAAAAGCCATTAGATTTGTCAATTAAGAAATCATTTGTAATTCTGGAGAGAAAAGTTATAGTGGAATAATGAGATAAAAAATCAGATTGTAAGGAGCTAAGAAGAGAATGAGAGAAGACAAAGTGGAGCCACCTATTGTAGATGATCTTTTGAAAATATTTAGCCACTATGGGCAGAAGGGCTACCAGATGATATTTGGCAGAGAAAAAAGGATTGAATGAAGGCATTTTTTGAGGCACATGGAGATAGAAGACTGGAGATCAGCAGAGAATATGAGGCTGGATATGTAGAAATAAGAATCATCACTATAAAGATGCTAATTGAATCTATGTTAGCTGATTACCTAGAGATCCAATAGCAATTATGTCTTCTACTTAAGGCTTTCTGTAGTGAGCATTTACTTGAAGTCACAAAATAGGACAGTTATCAGTAATTCATGGATCACTATCTGCCAAATAATCTGTTTTCCATCTGAGATGGTGTTGGTTGGTGTATCTTGAGAGCAGAAATGAGGCCCTGGGGAAGGATTCTGCCAAAGGAAGACATTACCTAATCATTTTAGCATTTATGTAGTGCTTTAAGTTTGACAAAGTCATTAAAAATATTCATTTTATCCTCACAAAAAACCTGGGAGGCAAGTGCTGTCATTATCATAGTTTTATAGAAAAGGAAACTGAGGTTAAGTGACACACAATTGTCTGAGGTCAGATTTGTACTCAAATAACCCCAGGCCCAAAATTCCATCTGCTGTACCACCTACGTTGAAATTCATATTCAACACTTCTTTTTTGGATATTCCTTAAGACTCATAGTTTTTTAAGATTTGATTCCAATGCCTTAAATATTGAATACTTATTGAACAGTAGAATATTGATATGTGTAATATGTTTGTGTTGAACAATATTCTGTGAATTTCCTTTTTTAAAAATTATAATGGAGAATCTCAAGTCCCTTGGGCAACAAAAACTTAGAAGGTTTTCTTTTTTGTTTGTTTGTTTCAAGAGTAGTATTCTTTTATCCAGAATGAACAAAAACACATCATGAAACTCTCTCCTCTCTCTAGGTTTCACCATCTACCAATCTCCTCCCTATGGGGGAAAAAAAAATCTGATCAGCACAACAAACTTAAAAAAAAAAAAAACTTTATTAAATTAGTTGTTTGCTATCATGCAGTCTAAGATATTTAGTACAAATGTGTATTTGCTTTAAGTCAAAAAATTGCAGAATCAAAGAGTTTCAGAGCTGTCAGGAATATCAAAAGCTGTCTTATCTAAACTATGTCTAAATAAAAATACCTCTACAGAATTCTCCCCAGTATTTGGTAACCTGTTACGACCTGAAACTGATTATTCTAATCAGTTATCTCTAATCAATAGGAAGTTCTTCTTTAGGTCAATTCTAAATAATCTTTGTAACATCAAGCTCCTTCCTTGGCTCTTTAAAGTCAAATAGGTTAAGTCTCAATTTATTTTACAACTACTCATTCAAATACTTGAAGATAGATTTCACATCTATCATTTTCTCATCATGTCTATCCATTTCCTTTTCTTCTTTAAACTAAGTGCTCAAGAAACTGGAGACTAAATGGATGCCCATCAGTAGAAGAATGGTTGAATTAAGTTATGATATGTTAATGTTATGGAATATTATTATTCCATAAGAAACAATTAGCAGGATAATTTCAGATAGGCCTAGAAAGAATTACATGAACTGATGTTAAGTGAAGTGAGTAGAACCAGGAAATCATTGTATATAACAACAGCAAGATTCTGCAATGATTATCTCTGATGGATGTGGTACTTTTCGACAATGAGCTTGTGATGGAGAGAGCCATTTGCATACAGAAAGAGGACTATGGAGCATGAATGTGGATCACAACATAGGATTTTCACCTTTTTTATTATTGGGTGCTTGCTTTTTTTTCTTTCTCATTTTTTTCCCTTTTTGATATGATTTTTCTTGTGCAGCAGGATAATTGTGGAAATATGTATAAAAGAATTGTACATGTTTAGCATATATTGAATTACTTTCTGTTTAGGGATGATGGCGGGGTGAAGAAAGAGAAAAAAATTTAATCATTCATGTATTCATCCATCTATCCATCAATTCATTCATTGAATGTTTGCTGACTTGAGATGTCTTGGATTGAATTTACCAGTATCTACTAATTACAAAACATGTTCTGGAAACCAGCCCTGATAAAAAATAAATAAGATGTAATTTATACCTTTATAGAGTTTATTCTTATGTAAATTTTAAAAACATCTTGAAAAGGGGGGAAAATGACATGAGGGTCTTTCCATAAAGAATATTATGCTTTTCTGGTTTCAACTGGTGATAGGAACTGTCAGCAACATACCATTGTCATGAAGCTGTAGATTGATCCAGCCTTTCTGGAAAGCAATTGGCACTATGCTCAAAAAACTATTAAATTGCACAGATCCTTTGACCCAGTGATACTGATACTGCCTATATCCCCATAGAAATAAAAGAAAAAGGGAAAAATATCCTATGTGCAAAAATATTTATAGCAATTCTTTTCATGATGGCAAAGAACTGGAAATTGAGAGGATATCTATTGCCTGTGAAATGATCAAGTTATGGTATACAAATGGGATAATATACTATTGTGCATGAGATATGCCAAAGGGCATGATTTCAGAGAAACTTAGGAAGATTTGTATGAAGTGATGAAGAATAAACTGAGCAGAATTAGAACATTTTACAAAATAACAACACTGTAAGGACAAATAATTGAAAGACTCTAATTAAAACAATGACCAATCACAATGCCAGAAGATTCATGAGAATCACACTACCCACATCAATATAAAGAAATGATAGATTCAGAATGTGGATTAAACTTTTTTTTTTGGGGGGTGGGCACTGTCAATGTGGGAATTTGTTTTGACTACACATATTTGCAATGGATTCTGTATTTCTTACTTTCCAAATTGGGATTTGGGGCAGAGGGAGGATGTGAATTCACAACTGGAATTAAAATTTAATAGAAAAAAGCCAATGCTTTGTTATCATAAGATTCAACACAGAATCTTAGTGGTGGAAAGAAAATTGGGGTTAAGAAACAGGACACTTGGTTTTGAATCCCAATTCTGATAGTGTGTGTGTGTATATGTGTGGCAATTTCTTTAATTTCCAGATTTTTCATATATAAAATAAAGGACTAAAGTCCTTTCTAACATTAAATCCTATGACAAAAGACACAATACCCTATTCTAAATACACACTAAACCCCCACTGCTTTCTTTGGATACTTTAGGACTCTCTTTATTATCAATGCCTCTCATTTCTACCAATCCAGAGATTTCTAATTCTGACTTTAGAATGAAACATGACTTTTTTTTTTTTTTATCATTGCAAGGGGTCATACGATTGTCACTAACTTCTCAAAACAAAATTGACTAAGATGACTTTTAATATAAGAAATACATTTATGTTGTTCACCATTCCTAGGAAGTCTATATGTACTACAATTCAGAAATAAGATAGGATATTGTAACTAAAAATCTTCGTAATGCAGAATGAATAGGCAGTGAGGCATAGAAGAGAGAGAGATGACCTCAGACTTAGGAAGACCTGAGTAAGTCTTGCCCTTAACAAATATTAATCCCATTACCTTAGGCAGGTCAATTTTTTTTTTTTTTTTACCATTTAAGATTACCAATTATTTTTTATTATAGCTTTTTATTTACAAGATATATGCATGGGTAACTTTTCAGCACTGACAATTGCAAAACCTTTTGTTCCAATTTTTTCCCTCCTTCCCTCCACTTCCTCCCCCAGATGGCAGGTAGTCCAATACATATTAAATATGTTTAAGTATATGTTAAATACAATATATGTATACATATCCATACAGTTATTTTGCTGCACAAGAAAAATCAGACTTAAAAATAAGGTAAAAATAAACAGAGAAGGAAAACAAAAGTGCAAGCAGACAAAAACAGAGGCAGTGTTAATGCTATGTTGTGGTCCACACTCATTTCCCAGAGTTCTTTCGCTATGTGTAGCTGGTTCTATTCATTATTGAACAAATAGAACTGATTTGGTTCATCTCATTGCTGAAGAGCGCCATGTCCATCAGAATTGATCATTATATAATATTGTTGTTGTCATTTATAATGATCTCCCAGTCCTGCTCACTTCACTCAGCATCAGTTCATATAAGTCTCTCTAGGCCTTTCTGAAATCATCTCTTAGACAGGTTAATTAAAATAGATAAGACTCTTAGTGAATCAAGCAATAATTCTAAGACTAACCTGCTCAACAGTTGCTAATCTGCCTTAGTATGGGTGGTTTCCTTTATGAGAAACACTATACCTGGAATCATAAAGTATAACATTCTAACTTCAGATTCTGGACAAAATGAATGCAGTTTACTTTCATTAAACAAGCACCCATACTAATTAAGTGCCTAATCTGGGTTAGGATTAGGAAAATCAATGGTTCTTGTCCTCAAAAAACTTTTATTTCATTAGAATGATAAACTATATATATAGATAGGTAAATATAAAGTAAGTTTAGGGTGAGGATCTAATAAGGAGAGAGGGAATTAGAGAATGCCTCAAGAAAGTATCAGAACATGTTATAACATTTGAGATGCCTCTATCTATCCTTTGCTAGTACATTGTGATAGTGAGGCTTCAGTATAGTCTTTTCTCCTTTTGATGGTAGACACTATCATAGAGAAAAAAAAGCTTAGCCCAAATCATGATTGTTTTTATTAGTTGCTAGATTTAAAAAAATCCAAACAAGAAAATAAGGCTGTCAAATGTCAAATCTTTCCCAAACCCAAATCCAAGTGGCAAGTACTAAGCTGTGAAATTTTCATGCGCTGTACAGCCACATTTTACTTCATTCATGAAGTCAGCAAGAGTCAGCGGAAATTGCAACAAAAATAAATCAACAGCCCTAAGTGGTTTTCATTTGGAAATAATGAGAAAAACATGAGCAGGTGAGGATTTTTCTGCAGTTGGAAAAGCTTTCAAGAACAAGAGCATTAACTCGGGGAAAATAGAAGGCAACTTGAGTTACTAGAGTGTAGTATATATTGCAAGTAAATTGTAGAATCTGGGTTATCCTCAAGTTGCAAAGGCAATTTATTTTTTTTCCCCTTATTAAATTTTCACAGTGTAATTTGGCTGAAAGACCTGTACATGTTTAAACTGGAGAAGAAACGAGCAAGGGGAAATGTGATAACTGTCTTCAAATATCTGAATGGCTGGTATGTAGAAGAGGAATTATATTTATTCTGGGTGATCACTGTGGAATCACAGGGAAAGTCTAGGATAAATATGTATAAATATAAGAACTTAGAATTTGACAGATAAAGGTGATTCTTGAAACTATTAGCCCTGTCTAAAAACAAATTGATTTGCTTCAGTAGGTAGATATTTATATGACTTTAGGATCTTCAAGGAGAAACCAAGACCTCCTTTCAAGGATATAGAAATCATTGTTTTATTGTTGCATTGGTGCTTAGATCAAAACAGTTGGGTCTTTTACAGAATCAGAATCTTAATGTTTTAATAGACCTCAGAAACTATTTAGTATAATCTGCACCTAAATAGGAATCCCTTCTGTAACATACATAGCAATTGATAATTTAACCTCCAATTAAAGACTATGACCCCTCTGATTCCTGTAAAGTGAGTTTCACAATCTCCTAAGCCAGCCTATTGCACTTTTGCACAAAAGATAGCTACTTCAGGGAGCAGGTAGGTAGTACAGTCCCTGAAGTCAGGAAGACCTGAGTTCAAATCAGATCTCAAACACTTAACACTTCCTGGTTGTTCACTTAACCCCAATTGCTGGGGGATGAGGGGGGGGGACGGAAGCTACTTCCATTTCTCTGTCTCCCAAGTCCTCTCTTTGGCACAGTCTCTAGACCATTCTGTTCTTACATGTGGTATGGTTTCAGGAGCCCTCCTCAACTCTAGATGAAATAAATGTAGCTTGTCAATGTCCTGTTTAAATATGCCTCAAATTCACACAATCTTTTTGAGTTGCTTTAAAGGCAAGGTTAAAAATAAGAAAGGACTGTTTTTTATAGGATGGGACAATGAAATCGGAATTCTCTGATCTGTGAAATTGGCAAAGCTATTGCAATGTGACCTTAAGCTGCCTTAAGAGAAATATGGTATGCATAATTCTATATAGTCACACTGTACACTACCCTGGTGAGACTATGTGTATGGTGGTCATTCTGGAAACAATTTAAGAGTGACATAAACAAGCTAGCATGCAGACAGTTCTCACTTTATGTACATTCACTTAATGCAAATTCAACTTTATGTAAAGAATTACAAAATAAATCTATACTCCCCCCAAATAATTATGTTAACTTGAGTGTTCAGTGCTGTGTTTTCCCTCTCTACTCAGCACTCAGACCCCACCTTTCCATCCCTTCCTCAGCCCCAAACAATTCTCTTCCTCCCAATCCATTTAAAGAGAAATCAAATCAGACTATGAAGGGTCAGTGCTGGCAAGACTAGGAGCTTGGCTTGAGACTAGAGAACAGACCTTTGCCTAACCACTGTGTTCATTTACCCATGTGTTTGTCTTCACTCCTGCCTCTTTTCCTCCTTCTCTCCTCACTCCCAAATCCAGGCAAATTTGCATTAACTGCTTTCCATAGACTTCAGCAGAATGGTCCACTTACATAAAGCAAGAATTGTCCGTATATTCCTACTGGGGAAGATTAGAGGGGGGAAAAAAGTTCATTTTTTTACAGTATCTTTTCAAGAATTCTGTATTAAGTGACATTTTTATGTTTCATCAACTGACATTCACAGTGTTGATCCAGAGGCACTACAAGACCCTAGAGTACCTTCTGGATCGTCAAAGAAAGAGTAATATGCTATTGATGTGAATATTTGGTTGATCATAATACCTTATCCCTGGACTATACTGAATGACACAGAATTTGTTGTGTTGGGAAATTATCAATTTTAGAAACAGTCCTAACCTCAAAGTAAGAAGAATTTTACAAGACAAAAATGTCTGTATTTGTAGTAATCCAAAATGCACACTGGTCTTTGACATTTAATATATGAGGCCTAACAACTTTATTTCATTATACAAGAAACTAAAAGGTACCATGTTCAGTTACAAATTAATAAAATTCATTGACTTGTCCCTTTATATGACAAATAGTGTAACAATTTCAACTCTGAATGCTTTTTGAAAAAAAAAATGCTTAAAGAAATGCTAATATGGTTCTTTAGCCCCTGATCAACAGCAAACTGCTCTGGCAATCCAGCTCAAATTTTCATCCAAATATCTACTGAACATCAAATATAAACTTTGTCTATCAAATATCAACACATCCAGATAAAGAATGGAAAGGATGTCACAGAATTCCATAAAGTCAATGATAAACAAGTCATAAGAGCCACCTAATCCAACATACATGTATATGGAAATCCTTTCCAAAGCATTCCAAACACATAACCATCTAGTCTTTTTTTCTGAAAATTTCTGGAAAAAGCAGCCCATTCTATTTTTGGATAGCTCTAATATGCGGAAACTTTCCCCTCACAGTAAATTTGAATCTACTTTGTGATCTTTACACATATTTTTTCATCTCTACTCTTAGGAGTTAAGCACAATAAGCCCAATTCCTTTTCCTCATGACAACTCTTTAAATACTTGAACACAGCTATCATAATAGGAACAGCTAGATGGCACAGTGAATAGAGTGTCAGTCTTGGAATCAGAAAGATTCCTCTTCCTTAGTTCAAATCTGGCCTCAGACACTTACTAGTTGTGTGACCCTGGGCAAGTCACTTAACAGCTCGCCTCAGTTTTCTCATAAGTAAAATGAGCAGCAGGAGCAAATGACAAACTACTCCAGGAGTCAAAAAGTCAGATATGACTAAAATGGCCGAACAACAAACTATCATAATATTTTACCTCTAAGTCTTTTCTGAGTTATAAATATCCATTTTCTTTAATTTAATCCATATATGGTATGACCAACAGTTTTGCTGCCATTCTCTTTGTAGGTTCATCCACTCCTAAATCAGTTGAAACATATCCAATGTCTTTGAGGTATAAGTTGATATGCTTGATATGCAAGACATAAATGTTTGTCCTTCATTTGGTCAATCATAGGATATTGCTTTGACTCATGTATGAATTAGATTGAAGTGAGGCAGAGTTGCACAGAGTTATCAGTCTCAATCTCTCTTTGAATCATCAAAGGCCTTGGCAAGACCAAAGTCAGAATGATTGACAATGTCCAAAATGCAGTGGATGACCTGGGCATCTTGAAAACCGGGCCAAGTTCTAAATGCTCTGTAGTGGCTGCTTTAGCTGATTTCATAACCATTAGATCAAATTGTTCTTATTCTCTCTTTCTATTGGGAAAGTTTTTACCCCCTAACTTACCAATAGGTTTGAGGCCTGCCTTTTACTTTCACTTTATATGTATCTCGCTGCTTTAAATGTGTTTCCTGTAAACAACATATTGTACGATTCTGGTTTTTAATCCAATATGCTATTCACTTACTTTTACGGGAGAGTTCACTCCATTCACATTTATGGTTAAAACTACTAATTCTGTATTTCCTGTCATCTTTTCATCCCCAAATTACACTTTTCTATTTCCTTTTCCCCTTACCTCCCTTCCCAGTATTGAGCTTATAGATACCACTTGCCTCAAACAGCCCTCCTCTCTTCTCAAACTTCCCCTTAATATTTCTGTATTCCATTCTATTTCACATACCCCTTCCCTTTTCCTTTTTCCCCTCCTATTTCTCAGTAAGGTGAGAGAAGTTTCTCTGCAAACCAAAATGTCTAATATTTTCTCTTTGATCCAAATCTGATGAGAGTAAGATTCATAAAATGTTCATTCCCCCCTCTCTTCTTTCCCTCAGATACAATAGGTTTCCTTTGTGTCTTTGTGAGATGTAATTTCTATCATTTTACCTCCACTTTTCCCCTTTTCTGGTACATTCCCCTTTCTACCTTTTGTTTCTTTTTTATATTATAACAATAAAATCAAATTATACATGACTCTTTATGTATACCCATAACAGAAATACAGTTCTCAAGAGTTCATTTCTTTTTATGCTTCTCTTGAGTCCTATATTTGGCTCTGCTCTTTTCATCAGAAATAAATGGAATTCACCTGTTTCATTGAATACCCTTGTTTTTCCCCCTGGATGATGATGATGATGATGAAAAAGATGAATGCCATCTTTTTCCCTGGAAGAAAATGCTCAGTTTAGCAGGGTAGTTTATTCTTAGCTGCATTCCAAGTCCTTTTGCCTTTCCAAATATCAGATTCCAGGCCCTTCAATCCTTTAATGTGGAAGCTGCTAGATCCTGAGTAATCCTTATTGTGGCTCCTTGGTATTTGAATTTTTTTTTTTTTTTTTGGCTGCTTGATCTGATAGTTCTGAAATTTAGCCATGATATTCCTTGGAGTTTTAATTTGGGATTCTCTTTCAGGAGGTATTTGGTGAATTCTTTCAAAGGCTATTTTACCTTCTGATTTTATGACATTTGGGTAGGTCTCTTTGATGATTTCCCGAAAAATAGTGTCTAGGTTCTTTTTTTCATCATGGTTTTCAGGGAGTCCAGTAATCCTTAGGATTTCTCTCCTAGAACTATTTTTCAGGTCTGTTGTTTTCCCAAGTAGGTATTTAACTTTTTTTCTATTTTTTCTTTTTTTTTGGTTTTGCTTGACTGATTTGTGGTATCTCAAGTCATTCATTTCTGTTTATTTGGTTCTAATTTTTAATGAATTATTTTCTTCATTTATTTTTTAAATTTCTTTTTGTATTTGTCCAATTAAGTTTTTAAATGTGTTGTTTTGTTTTATGGAATTTTTTTCCATTTCACAATTTTTTTTAAGGCGTTATTTTCTTTTTCCAATTCGCAAATTCTGTTTTTCAGGGAGTTGTTTTCTTTTCCCATTCTATCTTTTAATGAGTTATATACCTTTTCCAAACCCTTTTGCAAAAATTTCCTTTCCTTTCTCCATTCTTCTAGCTCTCTTTTAAGATCCTTTTTAATTTCTTCTAGGAGAGCCTTGTGTGGTTGGGACCAGGTCATACACTCCTTTGGGGCTTCATCTGGAGGCAATCTGTTTTTAGTCTCCTTAGGGTTTGAAATCTGTTCTCTTTCACTATAGAAGTTGTCTACGGTTAGAGCTTGCTTTGCCTTTTTACTCATCTAAAAAAATGTTGGGGGTTTGCTTTTAGGGCCAGGAGGTTCCAATCTTCATTTACAGACCAGGAAGTGACCTGTGGCTGCTCTGGGATCAGGATTGCACAGAGTCACTTCTGGTGCTGGCTGGGCATGGCCAGGTCCTGTGAGACTCCATAGCTTTGGGGTACAATCTTTACCTTTTGCGTTTGTGTTGGATGTTTTATAATTTCTCTACTGGCTTGCAACCAAGGCCAAGTATCCAACACTGTGGTAGAGTCCTCTCCATAGATTCTCTGCAGCATGGAGACTGGCCCTGCCCCGAGTCTGCTCAGTGTGCTCAGAGTGCTCAGAGCTTCCATGCTCTGCCTCTCTATCTGTGCCTAGCCTCCTCTTGTGCCCATGTGTGATCAAAACAGACCTTTTCTGGCAATATTTGAAATTATCTTCGACTGGTAATTTGCTGTATTCCCAATATTTGTGAATTCTATCAGTCTAGCACTATTTCAGAGACTGAATTTTGTAATTTATGTGAGTATAGTAGGAGAGATCAGAAAGAAGCATGTGTCCTCTCCATCATCTTGGCTCTGCTCCCTTCTTTTAGATCTTTAAAAACTTTAGAGCTAAAACTAAGGTTGCTTTGATTGAAACTTGAAATCACTTATTTGAATTATTTTTATAATTTTGTATAGTCAATTTTGAATTCAATTCAAATTTTCAAGAATTTATTTACTTTAAGAAAAGCACTGTGCTATGAATTGGTCATACAAATATGAAAAATCAAACAATTACTTCTTACACAGTCTTAATAAAGATTCAACATCCAGAAAATTAAAATGGACATTACTATTGTCTTCCCTGAGTAGATTACATCTGAACTATTGTTTAATGTCTGACACATAGTAAAAGCTTAAGAATTCTTTGTTGCTGACTTTTTATTGACTTCCAGGAACCTCATTTTTAAGCAGGACATTAACAAATCTTAGTGACAAGAACCAATAGAGCATGACATAGAAGAATAAGTTGAAGGGACCAGGAAAGCTTAACCTGGAGAAGGGAAGACTTGGTGAGGATTGATAGCTGCCATCAAATGTTTTGAAAAGTCAAACATTTTGTTGTAGAAGAGGAATTTACTACGTTTGTTCCAAAGGACCAAACATGGAGTCATTGGTCATAGGATCAAGGGGTCATAGATTTACTGACCTAGAGCCAGAAGCATCTCCAAAATATAATAGATTCCTTTGGGAGATAGTGGGATCCTATCAAGTAGACATCTTCATATTATTATGTTGCCAAAGTTTTAAAGTGAATCCTTGTTAGCGGAAACTCATTGTGCGAATTGTACAAACTAGATGGACTTGAGGAACCAACATGATATAGTGGAAGATAAGACTAATTTGAATCTCTCCTCTGATGCTTACTAAGTCAGTAAAGTGAGAAAAATAATATTCACAATATGTATTTACCTCTATATTATCCTTTAAAATTGGTAAAAATGTGGTACTTTGGAAAGAATGTTATTGTTGGTGTCCTAGGATCTGATTTACTATTTGTACAACTTAACTTCTCTGTTCAGGCCTCAGCTTCCATATCTGTAAAATGAATGAGTTGGATTAGGTTAGCCCTAAAATGCCTTTTAGCTCTACATCTATTACCTATGATATCATTTCCCAGAGACATTATAAAGATCAAACATGGGACATATGTAAGTCACTTATCAAGTTAACCAAAATATTACCCCCTTATGATTCTGTGATTATTACACAATTAACTAATTATCTTAATATTAGTTAACTGAAAGACACTACATAAGGAAAGTGATATTTAAATTTTAGTTTCCTTTTCCAAATTAGTATATTTGGCAATGCTGCCATAATATTGTGTTCTCTGATTGCATTATTACTGATGGGAAGTCATTAGGTGAAATAGCAAAAACTCTGTAATTAAAGGTGAATATAATTTTATCTTACACAGTTTCTTATACTGGAATGCAGCTCTTCTCCATGTGAATTGTTCATTATGTCCACACCAGGTGTCCTTCTGTAATTGGTCTGCTTGTTGCAGATTGTGAGCTTAGTACAGATGGAAACAAATCATGCAACTTTTCAAGACATATCACTTAAGTCAGGAAATATAAAATGTGGAATGCAGATGTCAAACTGGAAATTGCTTTAACCATTGTAACCAATCTTTGTCAACTAGCCTCTTCATCTTCTCTCTTTCCTCTTCCCTCTCTCTCTTCCTCTCTGCCCTTCTGTTTCATTTCCTTTGCTTGTATCTCTTAAAACAGTCCTTTGCTCCTGGTTTCTGATGACAGACATCAAGCCTACTGTCTAGAAGTACCAGGACACCAGCTAATGAGTCAGTAGTCAAGTACACTAGACATTTCTTGCTTTCTCCTTAGAATATAGATTCTTTATTTTGTTTTGCAGATGAATCACTGCCCATCTAAAACACTGACAAAATAAGATCACAACATAAGATTTTTTTGGGGTGGGAGGAGGGACTACCATTAATAGTTCATGAATTGTCTTGTTGATACTAAACTAAACTAAACTTTACCTTGACTCCAACTTTAGATCCCAGATATTCTCTCATATACCCTGGGAGATCCAGTGATTTCTAAAGTTCTTGAATTATTCCATGCATCTATAATGCTGGCATTTGTTTGCTACAGTGCAAAGAATGTTTACTTATTCTTCCTCTTATGATTCTACTGAAACCAGTGGACTTGCAACAGACTAGGGCTGTCCCAATTAACACGGACTCAGAGTCCCATCCAGGGCTATTCATTTAATTTAGTGAACATTTACTATCACAAATCCATTACCAGATCTAAAATTATATTATAAAGCAGCAGTTACTAAAACCATCTGGCTAAGAAATAGACTAGTTGATCAATGGAATAGGTTAGGTTCAAAGGACAAAACAGCCAATAATTTAATAATATAGTGTTTGACAAACCCGAAGACACCAGTTTCTGGGATAAGAATGCATTATTTGACAAAAATTGCTGGGAAAATTGGAAATCAGTATGGCAGAAACTAGGCATTGACCCACACTTAACACCGTACACCAAGATAAGGTCAAAATGGGTTCATGACCTAGGCATAAAGAATGAGATGATAAATAAATTGGAAGAGCATAGGATAGTTTACCTTGCAGACCTGTGGAAGAGGGAGGAATTTATGACCAAAGAAGAACTAGAGATCACTATTGACCACAACATAGAAAATTTTGATTATATCAAATTGAAAAGTTTTTGTACAAACAAAACAAATGCAAACAAGATTAGAAGAGAAACAAAAAACTGGGAAAACATTTTTACAATCAAAGGTTCTGATAAAGGCCTCATTTCCAAAATATATAGAGAACTGACTCTAATCTATAAGAAATCAAACCATTCTCCAATTGATAAATGGTCAAAGGATATGAACAGACAATTCTCAGACGAAGAAATTGAAACTATTTATAGACATATGAAAATATGCTCCAAATCATTATTAATCAGAGAAATGCAAATTAAAACAACTCTGAGATACCACTATACGCCTGTCAGATTGGCTAGAATGACAGGGAAAGATAATGTGAAATGTTGGAGGGGATGTGGGAAAATAGGGACACTGATACATTGTTGGTGGAATTGTGAACACATCCAGCCATTTTGGAGAGCAATTTGGAACTATGCTCAAAAAGTTATCAAACTGTGCATACCCTTTGATCCAGCAGTGTTTCTACTGGGCTTATACCCCAAAGAGATACTAAAGAAAGGAAAGGGACCTGTATGTGCCAAAATGTTTGTGGCAGCCCTGTTTGTAGTGGCTAGAAGCTGGAAAATGAAAGGATGTCCATCAGTTGGAGAATGGTTGAGTAAATTGTGGTATATGAATGTTATGGAATATTATTGTTCTGTAAGGAATGACCAGCAGGATGAATACAGAGAGGACTGGTGAGACTTACATGAACTGATGCTGAGTGAAATGAGCAGAACCAGGAGATCATTATATACCTCAACAGCGATACTGTTTGAGGATGTATTCTGATGGAAGTGGATCTCTTCGATAAAGAGAGCCTTAATTGATCAAAGATGGACAGAAGCAGCTACACCCAGAGAAAGAACACTGGGAAATGAATATAAACTGCTTGCATTTTTGTTTTTCTTCCCGGGTTATTTATACCTTCTGAATTCAATTCTCCCTGTGCAAGAAGAAAACTGTTCGGTTCTGCACTCATATATTGTATCTAGGATATACTGCAACCCATTCAACTTGTAAAGGACTGCTTGCCATCTGGGGGAAGGGGTGGAGGGAGGGAGGGGAAAAATCGGAACAGAAGTGAATGCAAGGGATAATGCTGTAAAAAATTACCCTGGCATTCGTTCTATCAATAAAAAGTTATTAAAAAAATTCATTAAACTGGTCTCCTTAAGAACTACCTAATATTTTCAAAATTCATTTTTTATAGTTTTTATTTTTATATTTATGAGTATGATTTTTAAAAAGTACTCCTCCCCCTTCCAAATTTACTTTAATTCAATATAATTTTTCCCCTGTAAACAAACAAAATAACAATTTAGTGCTCTCTGTCTGTCTCTGTCTCTTTCTGTCTCTGTCAGTATCTTTCTCTGTCTCTCTCTCTCTTTGCCTCCATCCCTTCTTCCTTCTCTCCCTTCTTCCCACACTCCTTTTTTTTTTTTTGACTCAAAATTACCTTTGAAGTGCTTTCAGTTACAAAAGTAAGAGTAGGTCAATGTAATTACCGAGTAAAAACTTTCTATTCTGCTGTGGAATGTCAGGGTCAAGCTACTGAATAATAAGCTTACTTCAAAAGAAGGATGCTACATAACTTTCTAGGATTTGTGGTAATTCAAACTACGTTAATAAAGATTAGTATCATAGAGATCTCAATGGGAAACTCTTCTTAATAATTTTATTATCTCCAAAACAGAACACGATGACTTTTGGAGTAATGAGTCCTTTCTCACTAGAGGTTTTGAAGTGGAGATTGAATAATCACATGGGTGGGAGAAAGTCCTCTTCTGGTATGAGGTAGATTAGATAACCTCTGAGAGCTTTTTTAGTTTTGAGATCTTCTAATTATATGTTGTGCCTTAATCAACTGATAATTTGTAAAAAAATGTTTTGTTTGTTAATAAGTTCCCTTTAAAGTACTTAACACTCTATTTTAAAAATTAGAATAAATATTCGCTTTCAATTCTTATAGACACTTTAATTTGCACAGCAAAACTCCTATCATATTTGGCACAATGACAAATTTGAGATTCTTTCTCTTGCTGGAATTATCAGCGCACCATTAGAATTTTAGAGGTGGAAAGGGTTTTTAGCATGCATTATAAATCAGGATGCCATTTGACTGTAGTTTTATCTCTACTCTGGATTCATTGTGTGACTCTGGATGAGTTACTATTAATATGATGGGCTGACATTGCATGTCAACATCTTTGGAATGTTTATCAATACTTTTTTTTCTGATAATTATTTTTCTTTAACTCTCCATGAATTAGTTTTGTGAGGTTATCTCCAGTTTTTCAGTGAGGAAACAAAGCTAATAAGAGGGATGAAGTGACTTCCCAAAAGCCACACTGGCTGCCAGATGTTTAGTGGGAACTGGAGTTATTATTGCAGTTGCATTTTTATTTTTTGATCATCTGACTTCTTTTTGCCCTGCTTTATCCATCTGGTAAATAGGCTTTATAGCACAGAAAAGAAAAAAAGATTGTAAGAAAAAGAAAGTTCTATATTTTTCTTCTCTACGGCATTTTAATGAGATCCTTTTCACATTCTGTTTTAGAAGCATTAAACACACTGTCTGGGATTACTTGGAATATTGAATTTTTAAAGCAACGGTTACCTAGGCAGTTAGGTGATGCAATGAATAGCGTGTTGGCTGGATCTGGAATTACAAAGATTTGGGTTCAGATTTAGCTTCAGACACAAACTAGTTGTTTAATCTGGACAGCTCATAACCTCTGTTTCAATTTCCTCATCTGTAAAAAGGGAATAATAATAATATCTACCTCTCAAGGTTGCTCTGGGAATAAAGTGAAATATTTGTCAATTCTTTTGAAAACTTTAAAATATTACATACATGTATCATTAAGCTTGTCTCATACTTTGAGTTTACAAAGATTTTATCATTTTTTTCATTTGATCTTCATTAAAATTCTATGGAGAAGGCTTTATAATAATGATAATAGTAATAAACAACTCACACTTTAAATTTTACAAAACATTTCCCTTCAAACATTTCTGGGAGGTAGGTGGAATTATCACTAGCATTAATTTATCCTAACTCTTGTTTTGATATGTAAGATAGGTCCATCAAGAAGTTCTACTGAGCATCTAATGAAGAAATAAAGACTCATTTGCTAGTTTTCTTTCTTTCATGCTCTTGTCTCAGTTGCCAAAAGGCATAGTGTTCTGATTGGGAAGGAATGAAATAATTGGTACCTTACATCCTGCTTCAAGTCATACAAGCCCACACAAAGGTGGGGAAATTGAGGTCAAAACAAAGACAAAAATTTAGTTACATTTTTGACATTACATTTTCTTTGAAAAGAAACATCAAATGAAAACTCAAAAAATATTTTTCTAAATATACAATGTTTTAAAGTGCTGTAGAAATTTCACTCACACCAATATTAGGAATACCATGCTCCATTGAAAAGACTTAGTACTTCTTCTTTCAAAAGAGTATTTACAAATTCATTTATTAATGAAGATAAATAAATAATATGTATATGGGAAAATACATTTAATAGTGCAGTAATAGCGAGAGATCTTATTTGAAAAATACCATTGTGTTTAAGTTTTGTAATATTAATAATTTTGGCTGAAGATATCCTGGGCCATCACCAGTTATCTTGACTTTTGTCTTGTCATTGGACTTTGAAAACTTTGGAGAAGAGAGTAAGACTGACAATTTTGTGCAGGTCTGCCTCCAGTTCACATGCAAGTCAAAACTTCACCCCCAATATGTCTTTGTTTCTCTTCAAGAATAAAGGAAAAATAAGAATTTTGGCATAAACTTGCTTAAAAGAGGCAATCCAATTTCCAGGGGGAAAGCAGAACAAGATTACAATGAAGATTATTGGTTATATTTTACTTTATTCCTGTGGATATTGTTGTTGTTGAAGAATAGTTCAATGTTAGAGATACGGTATAATGGAAATACTATGGATAATTAGATTTAGAATAATGTTGATTGGATGATAAAACACAATTATGGTTCCCTTCTCTATTCACATTGCCACCATCCACATTCAGGTCTGTGTTACCTCTTCACCTGGACTATTGATTGCATTAACCTTTGAATTGTTCCTTCCTCTCTCAAAATTCTCCCTTTAAACTATTTGTGTCACAACAGTGAAAATGATCAAATTATTCCTCTGCTCAAAAATCTGTATTATTTCTCTGGTACTCTAAGATAAAATACAGATGCCTCTACTTGGCATTAAAAGCCCTTCACAATCCAGTTTTACCTTTCCAGATTGATTTCATATTGTTTCCGTTCACACAATTTTACATTTTAGCCAATTGAAAGCCCTTCACAATCCAGTTTTACCTCTCCAGATTGATTTCATATTGTTTCCATTCACACAATTTTACATTTTAGCCAAGAACTTGGCATTCTAACCCCTATTTCTATGTCCTTATATAGACTATGTCTCATGTACTTTCTCTTCACTTCTACCTATTATACTTATACTTTCAAGTCAGTTTAGTTTCCATATTTCACAGGAATTCTTCCCTAATCCTGCCCCCCCCCTTAGTCCTCTCTCCTTCCTCCAACTATTATGTATTTACTTATTTGTTTACATGCTATATTCTCTATAAGAATATAAGCTGTTGGAAGTAGAATTTTTTATTTTTATTTCCCCATTTGCATCTCTAGGACCTAGCATTGTGCTATGCACAGTAATCCTTTGTAAATATTCTTTGAACTGAATTGAATTTGAAAATTGTTAATGCAGAAACACTTTGAATAAATCAAGTAGTTCCATATAATAGTGATTCCAGTACACTTTAGTTAATCTCCATCTGGGAATTTCTTTTTCCTTTAAATATTGCAGCATATTCATCTCTTTAATATTTCAAACCATATTATTGTGACATTGACAAGACAACAGGAGATTTTGTTACAAATTGCTTTTTAGATAAATACAATTGACTTGTTTCCCATCATGAATTTATATGTCATCTGAAGAGACCTTAAATTGAAGGAAGCTTAAAGATATACACAGGAGAAAAGAAAATTCATTACTGGAAACTTCTATATTTAGAAGTTAACAAAGAGATCTTTCTAGAAATTTTTATTTTGAGACCTTGGCTTTAGATGCAGTTCATGATCCAGAGTCCTCTAATCCCTGGGTTCATATAGACTAGGTCTAAACCTGAAGCAGACATAAATGACCAATTCCTTTTTTCATTTATACTCCTACTTGGAGTTTGAAAAAAATCTCAACTTTAGTTTGTATCTAAATTAAGATAAATCTGCAGGAACTTCTGCTTCCATAAACATTTTGAAATTCCTATCCTGTAACTGGGCTATCTTGAATGGTGAATAGATCAATGCAAATTCATCTAACCCCAAAACAGATGATGCTTCACATCTTATTTAGCTTTCTTTGCAGGGAATCTGGTTATTTCTCCATTTTTTGTCCTACCCGTTACTGAACTTATCCTTTACCTCTCCTCTCCTAATTTTCCATTAAACCCTGTTCACTTTCTATCTCTTGTTTTTGGAATTGTAAAACAAGTCAATACTAAATTATTTTAGGAAGGGAATGGCAGTTGAGTACCTTATAGATCCCAAGAATTTGAGTCAATTAATTTATGTTGGACATAGCCCTGGTTACTGAAATCTGTCATCTAGGAAAACCTCAAACCAACTTAATTTTTTTTGTTACAACTCTAGACACTGAAATATTAATCAGGGATTGTGTTTGTCCTCTGACCATAATTAATGTACTAATCATTAATAGCAATTGCATCTTGTATAGGAAAAAGTATAGATAATAAAAGATTCTAAACAAAAGCTTACCTATCAATACTCATCAAATTGATATGAGGATGTACTTGTAGTCTTAAATAGATCTCAACCACAGCCTCAGAGAGATCATAGAATTAAATTATTCTTGGAATAATAATTGATGACATCCAAGCTATAGTTTCCATATTCAAGGTGAAGAGCAATCTGATCTTCTCTCATGAAACCCAGCATCACCTGTGTGTCATTTCATCCTCACAATCTATAAATATTCTTGAAGTTAAGTGAGACTGACAAGCTATCTTGACAAGAGTTTATGAAAGCAGATTAAATACTTCTAAATTATTGAAACATGCAGCTACTCAGAGTAAATCACAGGATGAGGACATAATTCAAATATATTATCTAGTCCTATAAATTTCCCAATGCCATCAGTCTGAGGATTGTCAGATTTAGAACTAGATGGATTCTTTGAGACATCCAAACCAAAGGTTTTTGACCTTTTTTCATGTGTCAATGGACTCCTGTTGCACTTTGGTGAAATCTATAGACACTTTCTCAGAATAATTTTTTTTTAAATTAAAGGAAATGCTAAATTTCTGATGAAGATTAGAGGAAATAAACTTGAGCTTTTCCCCACTGAACTTCATGGACTCTATGAAATTGATCCACAAGATTAAAACCCTTGATGTAGGCCTCTCTCTATCATTTAAAAAATGAATAAAGCCTCAGAGAAGTTGTGATTTTCCTAAGATCACTTAGACTGTAAGTAGTAGAGGCTGTTCTGCAAGGCTAGGTCTTTTCAAACCATGTTCCATATGAAGTTAACAAAAGGAGTAAGGGTGAAAGTGGGAATAGGGAAAACTTTTGAAAACAGATTTAATTTTGGGTTGTTGGGGAGTTCTGGATTTTTTTTTTTCATATTTTAAGTGTGTGGGGATATTTCTAAAAGAAGTTTGAAGGTATATTTACTACCTTTTTGAGATTAAAAATTAATGATTTTTTAAATTTATGAAATAAAAGAAGCATTTCCATAACATAGTATAATAAAAAAGAAGATTGCACATGAAACCAAAAATCTATTATGTAATCTTGATATTCCTTTTAAGTATATAATAAAGTTATCATATAAAGTTATTTTTTTCTTCCTTTCCTCTCTTCCTACTTTATCATGGCTACCCTTAGACCCAACACATATACACATATACATAATTATTTTATACATACTTTTATTTATTTGTTCTTTCTCTGTATACTGATAGCATCTTTCTTCATATGTCCTTCATAGTTTATTTGGATATTTATAATAGTAAAATGGCTTATTTGTTCATAATCATTCTTAAAGCACTATTTTTGTTATTGTATATGATGTTCTCTTGGTTCTGCTTATTTTGCTTTTCATTATGTTGTGTAAATCTTTTTGTGATTTCCTAAGATCACTGAGCTTATCATTTCTTATATCACAGTGGTATTCCATTACAATTGTAAAATACCTTCAGGTCAGCTCAGCAATCTACTCACAGAAGGTACTAACCAAATATTCACTGAAATTCATTTGAATATGTATGAGAAATATAAAAAAGAAAAAAAAATCTCTGAGATTCTAGGATTGTTTAATTCTAAGCTCTAATAACTTTTTAGTAGAATCTCTGGAGTTCTCTAGGTATACCATCATATCATCAGCAAAGAGTGATAATTTGGTTTCCTCATTGCCTATTCTTATTCCTTTAATCTCTTTCTCAACTTTTATTGCCAAAGCTAGCATTTCTAATACAATATTAAATAGTAATGGTGATAGTGGGCAACCTTGTTTCACTCCTGATCTTATTGATTCTAAGCTCTAAGTGGGAAGCCTTGTGCAATAATGGAAAGCTGATGGACAATTGTAGAGAGGGCATAGTATAGGTTCTAGAGAGAAAGGCTCTGAGTTCAAATCTTACCTATGATAATCATTATTTATGTAACATTGGGTAAGTCATTTTAATCCTTCTTAGTCACAATTTCCTTATTTATAAAATAAGATGGTTGGTCTATATGACCTCACAAATTTAGACTAATTCAATCAATAATTCTAAGTTAGCTTTGAATTCTTACTTTAGATGAGCTTGGTCTCAGTTTTTCATGATTCAAGTTGGTGTGGGGATAATTTTTTAAAAAGAAGTTTCCTTTTCTTCTTTATTGTCCAAATTTGTGGTTTTTTCCCCCACTGTCCATTTGTAAGTTTTGACAAGAATGTAACTTCCTTAGGCTTCAGTTATCAGACAGATAATCTCCAAAGCCTCATTCCTATTTTAAATGCTGATCTTAAATGCTGCCACACCTAGGTAGAAAGTACATGACATATTTTATCCTGACTAAATAAGGAACACTACAATAACAAAAGTTCTTTTTCATATAATACTTTATGATTTACAATGCATATTCTGCATGGTAATCTTGTGCAATAATAAGCATATATAATGGAGTATTGGAACTATGATCGTTGAGAGACTATTTTTAAAATTTTAGAGTATTTACACCTTGAATCAGTAAATTACAAATCAGGACTTTATTAATTGGTAATTAAAAAAAAACTTAAGTGATGGAAAAATGTTATTAATGCAGATTAAATGATTTTTCTTGTTTAAAACTTTTTTTAGTATTTTATTTTCCCTAATTACATGTAATTTGTTAATATTCATTTTTAAAACTTGATTTCCAAATTGTCTTCTTTCCTCCCTTCTCATCCCTCATTGAGAAGGCAAAAAATCTGATATGTTACATATATGTAGTCATACAAAATATTTTCATATTAGTCATGTTGTAAATGATAACAGACTCAAGAAAAATAAAGTTTAAAAAAGTATGCTTCCATCTATATTCCGACATCATCAGTTCTTTCTCTGGAGATAGATAGCATTTTACACTACAAGTCCTTCCAAGTTGTCTTGGATTATTATCTTACTGAGAATAGCTAAATCATTCACAACTGATCATCATATAATATTGCTATTACTCTGTACAATGTTTTCTTAGATCTACTTAACTTCATTCTGTGTCTGTTCATGTAAATCCCTATGGATTTCTTATGCTTGTATTATATCATTTATTATGGTTTATCATTTACTATAGCACAATAGTATTCTATCATAATACATAACATAACTTGTAAGTCATTCCTCAATTGATGAACTTTACCTCAACTGTCTGCTATGAGAAGAGTTAATATAAATATTGTTGTACACATAGGTTATTTTTGTTTTTGTTTTTTATCTCTTTTGGAACACAGACCTATTAGTGAGATTATTGATCAAAGGGCATGCACAGTTTCGTAACTCCCTGGACACATCCCAAATTGTTCTACAGAATGGTTTAATCTGTTCACAATTCTACCAACAATGCATTAATGTCTCATTTTCCCTCAACCCCTTCAACATTTGTTACCCCCTCCCTTCTGTTTTACTAGCTAATCAGGGACTGCAAGGTAGCACCTCAGAATTTTTAAATTTGTATTTTTCCAATTAATAGCAATAACAATTTCCAATAAAAATCAGAGCATTTTATTCATATGACTATATATAGCTTTGATTAAGTCATCTCTGAAAATCAACTATTCATATTCTTTGATCCTTTATCAATTGGGTAATGGCTCTCATTTTTATAAGTTTGACTCAAATCTGTACACAATTGAGAAATAAGATCTTTATCACAGAAACCTGGGCTCAATTTTTTTTTCACAATTTGATTTCTAACTGTATTTCTCTCCATCCTATTCCCCCTATTTCATTTATTCTAGTCTCTTTCTTTTAACCTGTTCATCCTCAAAAGTGTTTTGATTCTGACTATCCTCTTCCCCAGTATGTCCTTCTTTCTATCACCAGTTCCCCTTCTTCTTTTCCCCTTCCCCTTCTTCTTTTCTATAGGATAAGATAAATTTCTATATCCAATTGAGAACTGAGTTTTATGCCGTTCCCTCTTTGAATCAGTTTTAATGAGAGTAAGGTTGTAGCATTCCCTGATGCCTTCCCTAGCTGCCTTGGATTGTAAAATTTTTTCTTGACTTTTTCATGTGAGATAATTTACCCCACTCTACTCCTCCCTTTCCTTTTCTTCCATTGAATTTCTCCTTCTCATCCCTTAATTGAATTTTTAGTATCACCCCTTATATTTAACTCACATCTGTGCCCTCTGTCAATATATACTCTAAATATATGTCTTATATGTATATTATGTAATATACATATATAATATAATATAATATATGTCTTAATACTGAGAAAATTCTTATGAGTTATAAGTATCATTTTCCCATGTAGGAATGTAAACAATTTAATCTTAAGTCCTTTATTTTTTTACTTTCCTATTTCCCTTTTTATGTTTCTTTCAAATCTTGTATTTGAAAGTCAAATGTTCTATTCATCTCTAGTTTTTTCATTAAGAGTGCTTGAAAGTCCCCTATTTCATTGAATATCCATTTTTCCCTCTGAAAGATTGTACTAATTTTTGTGGGGTAGAATTCTTGATTGTAATCCTAACTTCATCTTCCAGAATATCATATATCAAGCACTCCCATAATTTAATATAAAAATTGTTAAATCTTGTGTTATACTGTCTGTGGCTCCAAGGTACTTGAATTGTTTCTTAAAGCTGTTTACAATATTCTCTCTTTGAACTAGGAGCTCTAGAATTTGGCCATAAAACAATGTTTTCAATTTGGAATTTTTTTGGAGGCGATTATTAAAGCCTTTAAATTTCTATTTTACCCTCTGGTTCCAGAACATCAGGAAAATTTTTCTTGATAATTTCTTGAAAAAAAGACATCTAGAATTTTTTTTTTCTGACCTTGGCTTTTAGGTAGTCCAATAATTCTTAAATTGTCACTCCTGGATCTATTTTCCAGGTCAGTTCTTTTCCCCATGAAATATTTCATTCCCTCCCCCATTCTTTTGGTTTTGTTTTATTATTTCTTGATTTCTCATAAAATTATTTGCTTCCATGTGCTCATAATTTTTAAGGAATTTTTTTTTCAATAAGTTTTTGTCTTTTCTTTCCCATTGGGTCAATTCTATATTTTAAGGATTTTTTTTTCCTTTGATGAATTTTTGTGCCTCTTTTTCTGTTTGGTGGATTTTGCTTTTTAAAGGAATACTTTTCAGTTAACTTTTGAATATCAGTTGTTTGCTCATTTTCCCACTCATTTATTGGTTTTTAACTCCTCCAAAATGGGTCTTTGTTTCCATGGTTGAGGAAGCATTGATATAAGCTTCAAGGGGGCGTTCAACTGTTTTCAGAAATACTTCTAGGGACTTGCAAGTTTTTAGGTCTTTTAAAAATGGTATGATCTAAGTAGAGTTGTGTTTATTACTCTCCTGACCTGTGCTCTGGGTCTGTGAATCACCAGAAACATTCTTTTCTGCCCTGAAACTGCTATGGGAGTCCCTCGTTCCCTTTAGCCATTAGTTCTGGTGTGCTAAGGATTCTTCGCATCCTGGGATTGCCATCCAGGATTATAATTCAGATTTGAATATGTCAAAATAAAAGTCTTGCCCCTAGTCCCAGCCAAGAGACTTCTGAATCTCCTTCTGACCAGTTGTTTGATCCCCTTACCATCTATGGGCTAAGGATTCCAGAAGCAGCCATTTCCATTGAGGATTCAGTGATTCCTAGGATCTATTCCTTGTCTGCTGGGATCTGGTTTGCATGGAACCCAGATTTGCACAGCCTGCATTGGATTATGCTCCATTCATATCCCAATGCAGCAGACCTTTTTTTTTTTTTTTTTTTTTTTTTTTTTTTTTTTTTTTTTTTGCCAATCATCTAAGTTACATTTGGTTGGAAAATTATTTCATCCTGTCATTGAGATTCTGCCACTCCTGAATTTGTTTTAGAGCATTATTTAAAGGTGTTTGGGGAAGAATTTAAGTTAGTCCTTACCTTTTCTCCATTATCTTGACTCTGTCTTATCCAAATTAAACTTTTTAAAAGGGATATTGTGTGTGTGTGTGTGTGTATGTATTCAGAGACCTGGTTGTGAAATATTCATCAATACATTCCTGAGTATAGGCATTTCAGAAGAGGAAACTGAGTCTGAGGGAGTTTAAATTACTTGTTCAAGGTCACAAAGCCAGTAAACATCAGAGACAGACTTTGGATTTAGATATGTGAATATAACAGAGATATTTAATTATAACCTACATAACCTTCTCTTCCAACTTCCTTATCATGAATCTACTTTTCCCTCCACTTCCATTTCTCCTTTTTCTCCATCCTTTTTATTGTTACATTAGCTTTCCCTTAATAAAAGATGAAAGGGAATTGTTGGCTACAAATTATTATCAATTTAAATTAAAATTTGAATTCTTGATGGGGTGGAGCCAAGATGGCAGAGTAAAGGCAGTAACTTGCCCAAACTCTCTCCCAAACTGCTCCAAATCCCTTTGAATATTGACTCTAAACAAAATTTAGAGCATTGGAACACCCCCAAAATGTAGCAGAACATTTTCTAGCTGAAGTCAATTAGAAGCTCAACAGAAAAGGTCTCTAGGATGAGAGTTGCACATGTATTCCTGGACTCAGCCCCAATCCTGGTCTGGCTTGATCTCTGAATTAGCAACTGTATTGATGGCTTACAGACCTCTCCAGCCAGAGAAACCAAAAAGGATCCGAAAGGTCAGCAGAAAATGGTCTGTGGAACCCAAATGTGTAATCCACCCCGGCTCCAGTTTGCATCCAGATCTCAGGTTTTGTGAGGCTAGACCCTTGAATCAGCAACTGGATACTTCTGGATTTCTCAGCCCAGAAACAACAGGGAGGATGGAAAGGTCAGTGGAGATCTGTGGCAGCAGGTGGAAGTCTGGTGTGCAATCTGCACAGTCCAGGCCAGCCCACTAGATCTTACAGCTACAGAGGGCAGGGACACACCTACGAGCTCCAGGATAGAAAAGAGTTCTTGTGGTCAGATTCCTAGAAGAATTTCTGAAAGCAGCTGCATGAAACCCCTGAAGTTTGGGACAGTGCATCCTCAATCAGAAAACAAAAC
The DNA here is from genome assembly GCF_016432865.1 of Antechinus flavipes. Classification (NCBI taxonomy): domain Eukaryota; kingdom Metazoa; phylum Chordata; class Mammalia; order Dasyuromorphia; family Dasyuridae; genus Antechinus; species Antechinus flavipes. Next base: position 482,869,150 of record NC_067400.1, read on the forward strand.
AGTGCTTTAATAGAGTTAATAGCAGAATAATAGGCTAGGAAAATGAGCAGAAAACAGAAAAAGTTTCTGACCATTGAAAGTTATTATGATGATAAGGAGGATCAAAATACACTCAAAAAGTGATATCAAATTCAAAGCTCCAAGAAAAATAAGAATTGGGCTCAGGCCATGGAAAAGCGCAAATGGGACTTTTAAAATCAAGTAAGAGAGAAAAGAAAAAAAAATAGGGAAAGAATTGAGAGAGGTGCAAAAGGAAATACAAAAAGGTAATGAGAAGAATGCCTTAAAAAGCAAAATTAGTCAATTGGCTTAGGAGATACAAAAACTCACAGAGGAAAATAAATCCTTAAAAAATAGAATTGAACAAATAGAAGCTAATGATCAAATGAGAAATCAAGATAGAGTAAAACAAAATTTAAAAAGTGAAAAAAATAGAAAAAAAGTGAAATATCTCATTGGAAAAACAACTGACATGAAAAATAGATCCATGAGAGATAATTTAAAAATTATTGGTTTTCCTGAAACCTATGATCCAACAAAAGAGCCTGGACATCATCTTTCAAGACATTATCAAGGAAAACTGCCCTGATATTCTAGAAGCAGTGAAAGAATTCACCAATTACCTTCTGAAAAAAGTCCCAAAATAAAAATTCCCAGCAATGTTATTGCCAAATTCTGGAACTACCAGGTCAAAGAGAAAATATTGCAAGCATACAGAAACAGTTCAAGTATAATGGAGCTACAGTCAGGATCACACATAATTTAGCAGCTTCTACATTAAAGAACCTGAGGGCTTGAAATAATGATGTTCCACAGAGCAATGGAGCTAGGATTCAACCAAGAATCACCTAGCAAAACTGAGTATATTCTATCAGAGGAAAAGGTGGTTATTCAATGAAACAGAGGATTTTCAAGCATTCATGATGAAGAGACCAGAGCTGAATGGAAAATTGATTTTCAAATATAGGACCCTTCATAAGAAGGTGATCAAGAAAATGGTATCACAAGAGACTTAATGTTTATCTGTTTACATTCATGGGATGATGATACTGGAACTCTTTAGAATTTTCTCATTATTATGGCAGTTAGAAGGAGTATAGGTAGAAAATGACATAGATGTGAACTGAACATGAAGGGATGATATCTATTTAAAAAGATGATGACATTAAAGGGTTAGAGAGGAATGGTGTGGGAGAAAGGGAAAAGGGAGAAGGGGAATGGTGCATACTACTTGCCATAAAAAAGAGGCAAGAATTTTTTTTTCAGTGGATGAGAAGAAGAGGAGGAAAAGAGGAATGAGTGAACCTTACTCTTGTCAGAATTGGTTCAAATAGGAAATAACATAGATACTCAAAAGAGGTATATAAATTTGATTTACCCTGCAGGAAAATAGGTGGGGAATGGGATATGGGAAGGTGGGAAGGGTAATAAAATAGAGAGAATAGTGGGGGAGTAAGAGGTCAGTAATAAATAAATTTGGAGGTTAAAGGAGAGAGAGAATAAATGTGTGTAGGGCATACAATTAGTAATAGTAATTGTAAACAAATTTCAAAGCAAGCTTCCCTGATGGAATATTTTTTTTCTGGGAAATGATAAGCAAAATGCTCTTAGGGCAAAAAAAGTCTAGACATGAACAAAATGAAAGATACTGTATACAAAGTAATCATAATATTCTGGGATGTCCAGCTGTAAATGACTTTGTTATTTTCAGTAGTATAACCATCCACAACTACTCTAAAAGATTTAGGATGGAAAATCCTATTCATACTCAGAGAAGCTTGAATATAGATCAAAGCATTGTCTATTTCTTTCTCTATCTCTCTATTTTTAATTTATTTTTTTCTTGACAATTTTTATTTTCATTAGGATGAGATATCTGTTTTCTTTCACAACTTAACTTTTATGGAAATGTTTTGCATTACTTTACATGTGGTTTCTTAATTGTGGGTGGTGATAAGGGAGAGAAACTAGAACTCAAAACAATTTAAAAAAAGAAATATCAAATATTATTTTGAATGTAACTGGGAGAAAATATTAAATTAATTAATTTAAAAATAAAATTTAAATTTTTTAAAATTTTTGTTAAAAAAAAACCCAAAATGTTGTTTTACTTTTTGCTTTTAAAATTTTATTACCTAATTATGGATATATGCTTCTATTGGACAACATTTTTAAAACCTCAAAAAATTTGAGAGTAGACTATTGTTACTTTATGTACAATGCTACAATTTCTAGTAGTGATTAAGGCAACTGAACACAAACGTAATCAAAAGATGATGATATAGTGAGACTGAAATAAGATATTCTTTCCTTTTTGGCTTTGTATCTTAAATTGCCAGAGTTTATAATGATGGAATAAAAGAAATGAGTGGATGTTTTTATGAATTCCTCTGGCATTTGTGTGTGTGTGTGTTTTTTTTTTTTTTTTTTTTTTTTTTTTGTGAGAAGAATAGCATTTGTAAAAACAAGTGGTGGTAGAGACTCCTGAGCACAGTTCATAATGTTGTCCTTATTTTTAAATACTGCATAAATAGATCTAATGAAGTGCTAAGTGATTATCCTTATTATTTTAGCACCCTCTAGGCACCATTACACAAAAAGGATGCAGAAAATGTGGAAAAAGATTTAGAGGCTGACTTTTTCCATTGACTAAAGAGTCTTTTGGGAGTAAAGTAATCTAAATGAACACAAGTTAAATGAATTAGGATGAGTAACCAGGTAAAATATTTCTGTTATGAGTATACATAGAGAGTGCATGTATAATTTGATTTCACTGTTATAATATAAAAAAGGAGCTAGAAGTAGAAAAGGGATTGTACCAGAAAAAGGAAAAAGTGGAGATAAAAAGAGGGAAATTACATCTCATGAAGAAGCAAAGGAAACCTGTTGTATTTGACGGAAAGAAGGGAGGGAGATGCACACTGTGTGAATCTTGCTGTCATCAGATTTGGCTCAAAGAGAAAATATTAGACATATTTGGTTTACAGAGAAACTTCTCTCACCTTATTAAAAAGTTGGAGGGGAAAAGTGAAAAGAGAGGTAAGATTAATAGAAGGAAATACAGAAATAGTATGAGAAAGATATAAGAAAGGAGGAGGGATTCTAAATGGGGAAGGTCTCTAAATGGGGAGGACTACTTGAGGCTCATAAGTTAAATACTGGGGAGAGGGGTAAGGGAAAAAGGAGAAAGAAAAGTATAATCTGGGGATAGATAATAAGATGGCAGGAAATACAGAATTTATAGTTTTAACTATAAATATGCATGGGGTGAATTCTCCCCAAAACAGAGGCAGATAGCAGACTGGATTAAAAGCCAGAATTCTACACTATGTTGTTTAAAGCAGAATGATACATACAGAGTAAAGGTAAAAGGCTGGGGCAGAATCTATTATGCTTTAGGTGAAGTTTAAAAAAAAAAAAAAAAAACAACAACAACAACAACAACAAAAAACAGAGATAGCCTTCCAGATCTTAGATTTAGCAAAAGCAAAAATTGACCTAATTAAAAGAGATAAGGAAGGAAACTATATCTTGCTAACTGGTTCCATAGATAATGAAACAATATCAGTACTAAACATATATGCATCAAGTGGTATAGCATTAAAATTCCTAAAGGAGAAGTTAAGAGAGCTACAAGAAGAAATAGACAGCAAAACTATAATAGTGAGAGATCCCAACCTTGCACTCTCAGAATTAGATAAATCAAATCACAAAATAAATAAGAAAGAAGTTAAAGAGTTAAATAAAATATTAGAAAAGTTAGGTATGATAGATCTTTGGAGAAAACTGAATGGAGACAGAAAGGAATATGTTTTCTTCTCAGCAATTCATAGAATATATACAAAACTGACCATATATTAGGACATAAAGACCTCAAAATCAAATGCAGAAAGGCAGACATAATAAATGCATTTTTTTTTCAGATCACAATGCAAAAAAAAATTACATTCAATAAAAGCCAGGGAAAATAGACAAAAAAGTAATTGGAAACTAAACAATCTCATCCTAAAGAATGGGTGAAACAGCAAATCATAGACACAATTAATAATTTCATCCAAGAGAATGACAATAATGAGACAACAAACCAAAATTTGTGGGATGCAACCAAAGTGGTAATAAGGCGAAATTTTATATTTCTAGAGGCTTACTTGCATAGAGAAAGAGAAAATCAATGAATTGGGCTTGCAACCACAATAGCTAGAAACAGAGCAAATTAACCCCCTACCCCCAATCAAAGAACAAACTTGAAATTCTAAAAATAAAAGGAGAGATTAATAAAATTGAAAATAAAAAACTTGAATTAATAAATAAAACTGAGTTAATTTTATGAAAAAAAAAACAACAACATGGATTAACCTTTAGTAAATTTGATTAGAAAAAGGAAAGAGGAAAATCAAATTCTTAGTCTTAAAAATAAAAAGGGAGAACTTTGCACTAATGAAGAGGAAATTAGAGCAATAATTAGGAGTTACTCTGCCAAATTATGCTAATAAATTTGAAAACCTAAGTGAAATGGATGAAAATGAATGAAATGAATGGTTATACTTAGAGAACTCCAGAGAATCTACCAAAAAGCTAGCAGAAATAATCCACAACTTTAACAAAATTGCAGGATACAAAATAAATCCACATAAATCATCAGCATTTTTATATATCACTAACAAAATCCAGTAGCAAGAGATACAAAAAGAAATTCCATTTAAAATAACTTTTGATAGTATAAAATATTTGGGAATCTATCTGCCAAGGGAAAGTCAGGAACTATATGAGGAAAACTACAAAACACTTTCCACACAAATAAAGTCGAATCTAAACAATTGGAAAAATATCAAGTGCTCTTGGATAGGCTGAGTGAATATAATAAAGATGACAATACTACCTAAACTAATCCATTTATTTAGTATTATAGCAATCAAACTCCCAAAAAACTATTACTGATCTAGAAAAAATAACAACAAAATTCTTTGGGAAGACAATATGTAACTTTGCTTTACCTCTAGTCGACCAAATTTTCTTCTCTTTTTGTGAGAGTATGATGGCAATAAAAGGAGACTGAGAGGCAGTTTCTGTTCTCTGACCTCCCCACTGAGAGGCCATTGCATTGTCTGACCTCTCTCCTCTTCCCTCTGCCTGCAATTTATTTTCCCAGTCTACAAGCAACACTTGTGTCAATAAAGGATGCTTTGTCATATGACCTTCAGATGTTCGCAGCTCTGAAGGCTCTAGAAGAATTGACCTGCCCTTACAGTGCACTTAGGCATGGTCCCTAACAAACTTCCTCTGAAACTATGAATTTCAAAGTAACTTGAAAAGTCAAGAATTTCAAGGTAACTAATGAAAAAAAAATCAAATGAAGGCAGCCTAGTTGTACCAGATCTAAAACTATATTATAAAGCAGCAGTCATCAAAACCATTTGGTACTGGTTAAGAAATAGACTAGTTGATCAGTGGAATAGGTTATATTCAAAGGACAAAACAGACAATAACTATAGGAATCTAATATTTGACAAACTTAAAGACCCTTTGGGGATAAGAATTCACTATTTGACAAAAACTGCTGGGAAAATTGGAAACTAGTATGGCAGAAACTAGGCACTGACCTACACTTAACACCATATACCAAAATAAAATCAAATGGGTTCATTATCTTGACATAAAGAATGATATTATAAATAAATTAGAACATAGGATAGTTTACCTCTCAGATCTGTGGAAGAAGAAGGAAATTGTGACCAAAGAAAAATTAGAGCTCATTATTGATCACAAAATAGAAAATTTTGATTATATTAACTTAAAAAGTTTTTGTACAAACAAAACTAATGCAGACAATATTAGAAGGGAAGCAATAAACTGGGAAAACATTTTTACTTTCAAAGGTTCTGATAAAGGACTTATTGAGAATTGTCTCAAACTTATAAGAAACCAAGCCATTCTCCAGTTGATAAATGGTCAAAGGATATGAACAGATAATTTTCAGATGATGAAATTAAAACTATTTCTACTCATGTGAAAGGGTGTTCCAAATCACTATTGATCAGAGAAATGCAAATTAAGACAACTCTGAGATACCACTGCATACCTCTCAGATTGGCTAAGTGACAGGAAAAGTGCTGAATGTTGGAGGGAATGCGATAAAACTTATACATAGCTGGTGGAATTGTTAACAAATCCAACCATTCTGGAAAGCAATTTAGAACTAAACTCAAAAAATTATCAAACTATGCATACCCTTTGATCCAGCAGTGATACTACTGGGATTACATCCCAAAGAGATTGCAAATTAGGAAAAGGGATCCACATGTGCAAAAATATTCGTGGCAGCCCTTTTTGTAGTAGCCAGAAACTGGAAACTGAATGGATGCTCATCAATTGGAGAATGGCTGAATAAATTGTGGTATATGAATGTTATGGAATATTATTGTTCTGTAAGAAATGATCAGCAGGATGATTTCAGAGAGACCTGGAGAGACTTACATGAATTGATGCTGAATGAAATAAGCAGAACCAGGAGATCTTTATACACAGCAACAACAACATTATACAATGATCAGTTCTGATGGATGTGGCTCTCTTTAACAATGAGATGATTCAAACCAGTTCCAATTGTTCATTAATAAAGAGAATCAGCTACTCTGACTGAGAATAGCTTACTCCCAGAGAGATAACTATGGGAAATGAGTGTGAAACACAACATAGCACTTCCACTCTTTCTGTTATTGTTTGCTTGCATTTTTGTTTTCCTTCTCAGGTTTTTTTTTTCTTTCTAGATCTGATTTTTCTTGTGCAGCAAGATAACTGTATAAATATGTATACATATATTGGATTTAACATATACTTTAACATATTTAACATGTATTGGACTACCTGCCATCTAGGAGAGGTGGTGGGGGGAAGAAGGGGAAAATCTAGAATAGAAGATTTTACAAAGGTCAATGCTAAAAATTACCCATGCATATGTTTTGTAAATAAAAAGCTATAATAATAATAAAAACTTGACTTTTATGGAAATGTTTTGCATAACTTCACATGTGTTTTCTTAATTGTGGGTGGGGATAAGGGAGAGAAACTAGAACTCAAAAAATATTAAAAAGAAATGTAAAAAAAATATTTTGAATATAACTGTGATAGGCACTTAGGATACAAAAACAAAGATAAAATCATTCTTTCTCTCAAAGAGTTTACATGCTGTTAGGGTATAACATGTATGCAAAAAAAAATTTATAAAATTATTATAAAGTAAATTTGTAGGGGAAGGGCACAGCATCTAAGATAAAAAGGAAAGGAAAGGAAAAGAAAGAAAAAGAAAGGAAAGAAAAAAAGGAAAAAGGAGATGAGAAGAGGAAGCATTTGAGTGGTGTTTTAAAGGAAATAAGATATTCTAAAAGGCAAAGCTGAGGAGTGAGTTAATTCACTCATTGAGAATAACCAATTCAAAAGCATAGAGAGTAGAGATGTAAAGTCACAGGCAAGGAGGGAAAGATAGTAATATGTAATATAATAAAAAAATTGTATGCCAGAGCTAAACTATGAAGTTCTTTAAAAGTTGGCTAAAAGGGAAAAAAAAATTCCTGTTTTTTAAGACATGAGGAATTATATAAAAATGGTTCTTTTTATAATATTATACATCTATTCTATCTAAAACTAAGAGCCAAAATTGAATATAATAAGGATAAACTAGACTTTTCCTCTAAGATCAGGAAACAATATCTATTATCAGTATTATTATTTGATATAGTTCTAGCATTCATTTATAATAAACTTTTGAGCTCCAAATTTTTTTCTCTCTTCCTTTCTCTCCCTCCCAAGACAGTGAGCAATTTAATAAAGATTACATATGTGCAATCAAGTAAAACATACTTCCATATTAGTCATATTTGGAAGAAAAAAAAAACATCATGCTTTGATCTGCATTCAGACTTCATCAAATCTTTCTCTGGATGTGGACAAAATTTTCCATCATGAGTCTTGGAATTGTATTGCATGTTTGATGTAGGTCTAAAAATTATTAGCTATAGAAATAAAATAAAGAAGAATAAATTTTAGAAAAAAATAAGCAAAGAGAAAACATTATGTGACAAGTTTGTAAGATAATTAGAAAATAAATTTAAAATTAATCAATTGAAACAATAGCCAGCAAAGTTTTAGGACAAAAAATATATCCACATAAATCATGAATATGTATCTAAATCAACAATAAAAAGCAGCATGAAGAAATAGAATAAGAAATTTAATTTAAAATAATTACAGAATTTACAAAATACTCAGGAATCTGTCTAGTGCCTTTTCAGATGGTCATTTCAGCCTTCTCTGTCTCTTTAAATACTAGAATGGTCCTTCTCCAGCTCATTTTATAGATGAGGAAATTGAATCAAACTTGGTTAAATGACTTGCCCAGGATTATATAGGTGAGGTCAGATTTGAACTTCTATCTTTCTGACTCCAGATCTTGTGTTCTATCTACTGTACCACCTAAGACATTTACAGGAATACAACTAGACTACAACTAGAACTAGAACAATTGTTCTTAATGGAAATAAAGGCTGACTTAAAAATTAGAGAAATATTAATTGTTTATGAGAGGCCAAGCAAACATAATACAAATTATAATACTACCTAAGTTAATTTATGTATATAGTGTGACACTAATTAAATCATTACAGGATTATTTTATAGAAGTAGACAATATTAAGAAAATTAATTTGGAGAAACAAACAAAAAAGAAGTTCAAGGGAAATAATGAAAAAAGTGGGAAGGAAGAGAACCTAGTAGTATTATATCTCAGACTTTATTACAAAGTAGTAATCATCAAATCACTAGTTATTCATTAAGAAATAGAAAAGTCCATCAGTGAAACAGATTAAGTACAAAACATATAGAAAAAAAATAAGAACAAGTAAGGGCGTAATAGTGTTTCAAATTGAGTGTTCAAAGATATTAGTTTTGTGTTCTTTCCTCATCTCCTTATCTCAGAGTAATTATTCTGTTTGCTGATATTTGCATAATGAAAACACATTCATGTGGCCAAAGACTCTGAAAGAGATATACCTAGAGTTTCCATGTGGAATTTCTGTATATGCTATGGGAAAAAAAAATATTAACAGACAACCAACCATATCAAGAATATGAACAGTTGGAAATCTGAACTGAGAATGCCAGAATCAGTCCTTATTTTTCAAAATATTTCTTATGCTACCCAGTACTACCTAGGAAAATATACAGAATAAATATAAAGTTGAAATAATAGTGACCTACTCTCACAACTTTTGCCCAGAGATAAAATATTTTCAAAGATTTTGGATCCATGAAATAAGTTGGGCATGAAGCAGAGGCAAAAAAATTTTTTTTGAAAAAATTAAAAGAAAATTCTGAAAAAAAAGTCCTAACATTTATTTTAACTTCTCATTACAGATCCAGCTCCATATTTAAAATTATGTATTATGTATAACTCAATTTTCAAAAAATATTATTATGTTTTATATATTTAGAAATGTGGAGGCTTATGGAAAAAAAACTAAAAAAAATTGGCAAGGAAAAAAATTCTTCCTCTTTTCCCCACTTCATTTTTTTTTTTGAAAATAAGAGAAAAAGAAAAAGTTCTTCAATGAGTTTTTTAACCTCTTCAGTTTTTTCCTCTATCCAATTCAATTCAGTTCAATAATCATTTATTAAGCACTGCTATGCTGTTTTTCATATGCACAATGCTATAAATTTAAAAAAAATAAATACATATATACACACAAATAAAAAATGATACTTCATGCAAACATATATATGTATTACAGGGGCAGTTACATAGTGCAGTGAATTCAAGGCCTAGAGTCAGAAAGATGCCTTTCTTCTTCTCCTCCTTCTTCTCTTCCTCTTCCTCGTTCTTTTCTTCTTCTTCTTCACCTTCTCCTTCTCTTGCTCTCCCTCTCCCTCTTCCCTTCTCTCCCTTTTTCCCTCTCCCTCTCCCTTTTCCTCCTTCTCTTCCTTCCTCCCTCCCTCCCTCCTTTCCTTCCCTCTCTGTCTCTGTTTCTTTCTCTCCCTTTCCCTCTCTGTCTCTTTTTCTTCCTTCCCCCTCTCTTTTTTCTCTCTCTCCCTATCTCTCCCTCTTACTTTTCTTCTCCCTGTGTCGTTCTGTCTTCCCCCTATCTCACTCTTCTCTTTCCCTCTCCCTCTCTTTCTCTTCTTCCTTTCTCTCCACTCTGTCTCTTCCCACCTCTTTCTCTTCTCTTTCTCCTTCTTCTAACCCCTTCTCCTTTTTCCTTATGAACATATGCCAACTTGCTGCTGCTACAGCTTGAAATGTAAGACAGTATAATATAATTCTTCTCGATTTGGAATTATAAGACTCAGCTTCAAGTTCCAATTCTAGCACTAGCTGGCTATTTTATCTTGTTATTATTATTGTTCAGTCATTTTCAGTCAGGTTTAATTCTCTGTGACCCCATTTAGGGTTTTCTTGGCAAAAATACCAGAGTGGTTTGCCATTTTCTTCTCCAGATCATTTTACAGATAAGGAAAGTGAGGTATACAAGGTTAAATGACTTGCTCAGGGTCACACAGCTACTAAGTGTTTAAGGCTGCATTTGAACTCAGGAAGAGGAGTTGTCCTAATTCAGGCTGTGAAATCTATCCATAGCACCCCATACCTGTGTTTACTTAATTTAGGAGCCTCCTAACCTTTCTGTCTCATTTTCCTCTTTTGTAAAGGGAAGGGGGAGGAAGAGAGAGAATGCTCGTTCTATTTAAAAAAGGGAGGGGGGGGTTGTATGAAGAAAAAAAAAATCTCTTTGTAAACTTAAAAAACCTCATAAATATGCATGTGATATAATACAATATAAATGAGAGATATTATCTATAAAGTGAAGCTAATGACACTTGCACTACCTATCTGACAAAGTTCTGAGAAAAGTGTTAGGAAAAGTGAACTATTATTATGACTACAGATGTTTACCATAGAGATTGATTCACAACCTTTTTGAAATTGCTGCACTTCTTTATTTGTTTGATCCTGGGATTGCTGCCAGAGGTGCCATATGGTATATACTTATTTTTAAATTAAAGTGAATCAAACTTCGTTTTATATTCAGAATTTTCATTTAATTCTTGATTCAGTTCAACAAATCAACAAACATTTATTCAGAACCTATTGTATTAAAGATACTGTGTTAGGTGTTAGTACACCAAAATGAAAAATGATGCAATTCCCGCCCTCAAGGAGCTTATAATTTAATGGAATGATAAAATGTATACACATATTCCCAAGGTACAAAGTAGGATGTGTTTAAGACAAAAGAGAAATAAAGATAAAGTGGTCTAGAAAATATTTAGCATAGAACTGAAGGAATTTTGAGTGTCTTAAAACCAAGGAAACCATTGTCTTTTAAAACTAGAAATTCCTTATTCAGTCTATAATACTTCTTAATGGCTTTCCATGCTTGTCTCTACCATATTCTATGTTAATTATAAAGTTTAAGATAAGGCAAGGGCCACACATCCAACTCATGGGTGCTAATTGAGCAGAACAACTTTTCTATAAATCTTTCTTTAAAATTTCTGAAGCTGAAGTAGTCAAGCTAAAATAAAACCAAGGTTAGTTCTTGAAGAAGAAACCTTCCTAGGCTAACATAGCTCACTCAAGCCAAGTCTACAAGAATTGGTTTATGTGAATACTACATGCCAGGCACCGGGTACTACATGTCCTTCTTGTGTTCCCCTAACACTTGTATAGACAGTCTATGTTGCATCTAGTCTATATTTTCCCATTGAGGGTAAAGATGGATGTTTTGAGGAGGAAGAAAGTTTTCCTGTTCCAAGGAATGCTGATATTGATCCATGTTGACACCAGAATAAAGCTCATGATGTACTTGTCAGAGGAGGAAAAAATTGAGTCAAGGTGCTTGGCAACTTCCTTCTAAGAGCTACAAGGCCTTATGCCATTTGACATGAACAGTCAGAAAATGTATTTTCTTTCTCAGCCTTACATGTATCTGATAAATGACAGAATGAACCAACACGTGTCAAACTTAAGAATCACTATTCATCTCTGTAATTCATCAAATTACACTAACAAACACTCACATACGCACATATGAAGAGAAATTTATATTTGCATATCTACATATATAGAGAGACACAGAGAGAAAGAGAGAGGAGGGAGAGAGAGAAAGAGAATGAGATCTTGTCACTGATGGCAGAAAGACACACTGAAAAAATTAAAAAATTTTGAAAGGAGAAGTATTTATGATTTGCAAAGTACTTTACTCTTGACTACATACATGACTACATATATATGTATATATGTTTATTGTTCAGTTGTTTCATTGTGTCCAACTCCTTGTGATCCCATTTGAGGTTTTTCTTGGCAGAGATACTGGAGTGGTTTGCCTTTTTCTTATCCAGCTCATTTTACAGATGGGAAACTGAGGCAGAGTCAAATGACTTACCTAGGATTCTTTAGCTAATTGCTAAATGTTCTTCAAATGTCTCCTTTTGCTTCATTATTGAACCTGACATTTCAGGCTAGCTTGGTCAGTCCTGTACTACTCCAATTTACCTTATAGATATTTTATGAGGAAAACATTTTTTAAACCATTAAGTACTTGCTTAAAACTTTCAAATTTTGTCTGTTTATGTCTTTCTGCCATCAACAACAATCTCATCTGATTATATTTGAATAACTTGTCTTTGAGAATTTCTGAGCCCTCCCAAATTCATTACCTTATGACCATAGTGATGATAAATCTCACTGAACATAGAGTGGTCCTCAGAAAACAGACATACGGTTTATGACCTGATCCATTACTGAAACTTTTCTAGCTTTGGTAGATTCTGCCTGAACTTTCCTTTTTCTAGTGAAGACTTGAAGAAGCCAAATTCTCCTCACCAAGCTGAGGACTCCAAATAGACTTTATTCGAGTATAAAATGTGAAGTATTATTATACAGCTATTACAGATACTGAATAAATAAATTAATACCCCACATTAAAACATTGATGCCTACAATGATAGACATCAATTTAATTGCTGTCAAAACATTTTATCACTGTCATGTATTCAAAGAACTATTTTACAGGGGGCTAATAATAAAAATATAAACAAATATCAACAGATGAGATTTTCTAACTGTGGTAAATGGCTTTGCAGTCAGGGGTTATTTTTCTTTTAAAAAAATCACCATGATGTATTTTTTTTGAGGAGACATTGAAAAGTTGCTTTTAAAATGTTGTATATTTGCTGTGAAATGAATGTAATCAATCATTTATTGGTTGCTTCTGTTTGTCTTTAAAAATACATAAACACAGTTCCTTCTGTGCTACTGGCATCTATAAATTCTTCAGGGTAGTTCTGGTTGTTCAAATCCTGTCAAAATGTAAAGATAAAGTTTGTGTCTGTGTGAGTCAGTACCTTAGGACCAATAGACCAAAGAGAAATCAACATTGTAGGCATTGACAGAAATATGTAAAATAATTTATTTAGAGAGACTGGTGCTACAGGAAAGATCACATTTAGATAAAGAATGACACCTACTTTCAGGGATTTTACTCTTTAGTAGAGGAATAAAATGTAAGTATAGCTAACCAATAGACTGGGCAGGTGGTAACCTGGGGTTAGAGAAGTGATGAATTAATTTTCCATGCCTAATCCCCAATGATTTGTATATTTGGTAAACTGCAGCAACTCTTGGGAAGTAAAAGTGTAATCATATACACAATTCACTTTATTTTTCAAGAAATTTCGGTCAAATAAATTAGCTAGTCAGATCTCTTATAAGCAGTGAATGAAAGAAAAGCACAAGAAGATCTTGCTGAATTTTGCTCTGATAGGGCCTTCTAGGTGAAGGTGAATTCTATCATGTCTGTAGTCCCATGTCTCCAGTCAATGCTCTGAGTAAATCCTAAATTCTGTGTGAGATTCATGGGAACACCAGCAGCAGTTCTGTTTGGGACCTGGCTCCTCTGCAGATTTTTGTTTTGTTTTGTTTTCAGAAAAATTCTTGCTTCTGATGGGTAATCCTCATTCTTTGCACAATGCACAGTGATGGGTGGGGAGCTAAGTGATTGAAATCATGATTGCTCTTTCTGGATTGTGCAGAGTATGATGGATACAATAATCTCAGGAATTGTTTTGTAGATGGATATTTTCTTGGACTAGGATGTCTGAAGATTGGGGCTTCTAACAGAAATGTTGGACAGCAAATAAAAATAAAACTAACTAATAATCTTTGAAACATTTAAGTTACATTGCAAATATATGTATGCATGTTTATAATTTACCTAGTCAAAAATCTCTTTCCTTGAAAAATACTTTACAGATGTATTCTTGTATTTACTATCCTCCTCCTCCCTCTCTTCCTCTCTCCTTCCTTCTCTCTCTCTCTCTCCTCTCTCTCACTCTCTCTTGTCTCTTCTCTTTCTCTCTCTCTGTATATGTTTATATATGTACACACATATACATGCACACATATATATCATATTCTATGCAGAAATATTGTGTATAAAAATACATAAATGAACAAAACTTCACAGTTGACTTTCCAGTCACTCATTTGGTTTATAGTGTTCTCTCCAACACTATAATATGTAATGTTTCATGACAAGTGCATTAGAGAAATACATAACAAAATGCTACATAATGCCCAAGAGGAAAGGGCATTATTAGTCATATCAAGGATGTATATTTGAGACATGGTTGGCTAGAATTAAGAATTTAAGGATGCTCTGACTACTGAACAGAATTTTTCTTTACCTAAAGTTAAATAGATCATATGGTATTGGAAACCTTATAGTTTCCTTAGGATAATCCAACAATTGGATTAACATATCTTTCCACTGCCCTTCAAAATTCAAAACAAAACAAAAAAAGAAATCTATCATCCATCAGCATTTGCTATTTCTTTCTTTTTATTTCTAATTACCTTATTATCCAGATGCTTATATATGATGCAAAGAAGTTGAGAGATAGGGTGATATAAGAAAAAAAAAGATTTCTAGTCTATAAAATCACAAAACTTGGATTATAATTTTATTTCTACTATTTGTTAGCTATGTGATCTCTGGCTTTGAATATCAGGATTTTATTTTATTGAATATTCATTAAGAAGCTACAGGAGGTATTTAATAGAGAAATGATGTGATTATAACTGCTTAGAAATATTGCTTTTGTTATGATTTAAAAGGATTATATTGCAGAGGGGAGAGACTAGAAAGAGTGATACCTGCTATAAGGTTACAACTTTTTCAGGCAAAGGATGTTGAATACCTTTATTGATGGAGGTGAGGAGGAGTGACTATGTGAATGTAGAGAAATAAGCTGATGTTAGATATATTATAGAGGGAGAGTCAATCGGGACTGTTCAACTGATTGGGTTTAGGAAAGGTAGGGTGAAGAAGAGGAAGTATTTCAAACTTTTAAGACTGTGATTAGAAAGATGAATGTAGTAAAAACAGAAAGGGAGGCGTTTTGAGGAATGTTTAAGATGGAAAATAATGACCACAGATTTGGACAGGTTGAATCTGAAGTACTAGCAGGAAATGCAGGTGGAGTTACTCAACAGAGTTAGAATTTCAAGACTGGGCAATAGGCTCCCATTCTTTTAATATGATTATGATTTGTCTCCTTAGGACTGGCTTATTTTTTAAGGCCTAAGGCTCTTACACTAATAGAGGAGACAGTATGGGGCAGACAAAAGAACACTAGATTTGGACTCAGGAATGGCTTAAATTTGAATACTAGCTTTAATATTTATTGTGTGAATATGGGCAATCTGTAAAATGGGGAGAGTAGCACCATATAGTGCTATTGTTATGATCAAAAGAGGTGGTATGCATTAAATGCTCTGAAAATATTAAATTCCCATGAAAAAATCTTGTGATTTTGTGAAGCAATTAGTTTTTAAACATGTCTGATGTTTGAAAGAAAGTTAATATTGCTTTCAAATATACCTAATTTAAAATCTAAAATTACTTTTGACATAAAGGAACTTAAGAGTAATAAACAGCAATAACATTACCTCTTTTAACCAGAGGGTCCATGGAAGGTCTTACAATATCTTTGCTTATGTCTTGTTTGGATCCTAAGATGGAAATTTCATTTTTTGGGGGGTTAAGTGACTTGCCCAAGGTCACACAGCTAGGAAGTGTTAAATATCTGAAACTAGATTTGAACTCAGTTCCTCCTAACTTCAGGACTGATGCTGTATCCACTATCCACTATACCACCTAGCTGCCCCTAGAAATTTCACTAAGTACTTTGGTTATTGTCATATTTTATCAATCTCTGGTCCCCTTCTTGCCCTCATAGGAATAATACTGAAATCATAAATGCATATCAGGCTTTTAAAAATAAGCATGTAGCTAAGACTTAATCTTGTTATGGATTAGAAGCAATGACTTGAAAGAAAAAGTCTCTGTGAGAGAAAGGCAAGTTAAGCCAACTCTGAGGTACCACTACACACCTCTCAGATTGGTTAAAGTGATAGGAAAAGATGATAAAAAAATAAAAAACAAAAAACAAAACAGGGGCACTAATACATTGTTGGTGGAGTTGTGAACTAATCCAACAATTCTGGAGAGCAATTTGGAACTATGTCTAAAGAGCGATCACACCATGCAGACCCTTTGATCCAGCACTGTTTCTACTGTACCTGTATCTCAAAAAGATTATGAAAAAGGGGGAAAGTGAGGCATTACACATTCACATGTATAAAAAAGTTTGTAAATGTGCTTTTTGTAATGGCAAAGAACTGGAAATTGAATGGATGCTCATCAGTTGGGGAATGGCTGAATGAAACAATCAGTAGGAAGATTTCAGGAAGGCCTGGAGAGACTTAGATGAATTGATGTAAAGTGAAGTGAGTTGAACAAAAGAACATTGTATACAGCAACAAGATTATGTGATAATCAGTTCTATTGGCCGTGGCTCTTTTCAACAATAACATGATTTAGGCTAGTTCCAATAGATTTGTATTGGAAAGAGCCATCTGGTCCTAGAAAGAGTTCTGTTGGGTCTGAATGTGGATCATAACATAGTTTTTTCACCTTTTTGTTATTGTTAGATTTTTTTTCTCATTTTTTCCTCCTTTTTGATCTAATTTTTCTTGTGCAGCATGATAAATGTGAAACTATGTATAAAAAATTGTTTTATGTTTAACACATATTGGATTCCTTGCTGTCAAGGGAGGGATTGAAGGGAAGAAAAGGAGAAAAAATTGGAACACAAGGTTTAGCAAGGGTGAATATTGAAACTATTTATATATATATTTTGAAAATAAAAAGCTATTTAAAAAATAAAATAAAATAAAAATTTAAACTAAAAGAAAAGAAAAAAAACTTCTGATTTTCTATTATAGCCTCTCAAATTAAAAATCTGCTGAATTCTGTGATTTTCCAGGAAAGTTCATGAATAACATGTTATACTTTTTTTGGTATAGTTTAAAAAATATATACATATATGTATATTCTTTTACACATACATTCACATACAAACATTCATATGCACACACAGAGACATATACTTGCTAATTTAAAATTTTATATCTAGAAAAAATGATGCTAGTTCTCATATGTTGATTTATTTCAATTTCAACCCTTTTTCTAAAAAGAAATATGTATGGGAATTATGTACTTAGACTCTGGGAGCCTAAAGAAAACAACAGGCTTTTGTTTCTGATTCTGAACAGGGTCAGCCTGCAGGATCATGGAAGAACTAGAGACCTCAGAATTTATTTAAACTCCAAATTGTATAGCTAAGGAGAAAATGATCCAGAGACATTAAATGATCTGTCCAAGGTCACAATTAGAAATACTGGATTCTGGATTTAGACCTACGTCTTCTATTTTTTAAATCCAAGGTTGCTCTTATTATTCCTTATATATCTTATGGTAAATTTTTATTGATTTATTTTGGAGGATGCAGATTTTTTTCTTCACTTGATTGTATCTCTAATTCTAGTTGTAATGATTTGATTGTTGCAAAGCTTTTTATTTTATTTAATTAAAACCATTTTGACTTCAGTAATTTCTACCTGTCTTTTGTTTGCATATGAATTGTCCTCTTAGGTGTATATAGATTTGATATTTTCCTCTAGTTTTTTCTTTTCCTGATATGACTTTTTATGCCAAAATCAATTTTCCATTTTGAGTTTAATTTTAGTATATGGTATAAGTTGCTGATCTAAAACCATTTTTCTCACAAAGTTCTTTCTACTTTTCCTACTAGAGCTTTTAGAATAAGGAGTTATCACCCCAGTAGCTTGTTTTCTTGATTACTTTTGTAGTTTTGAAAAGATCATACATATAGGGAAAACAAATGAAACTCAAGAATAGAAGAGGAAGTTAGTTAGTTTTTAACAAATTAGTTTATTGAGCTTTAGTTTTAGGCTTTTAAAGTTTTTTTTTTAGTTTTAGAGTTCAAATTGAACTAGTTAGTTTTTTTAACTAATCAAAGTTGGTTTTTCTTTGGCTTACCTGGTTTTGAATATATTGTAAAACACCTTCCAGGATTAATAAAATGTAAACATTGATTTTATATATGTTAATTATGATACTACATATTTCAAATTGAAAAAAGAACCAAATATAATCTAGATCTGTAAAATATAAGTACCTTGAGAACAGGTATTGCTTCATTTTACCATTTTAGCCCCAGTACATGGCTCAGTATATGACATAAGCAAATACTTGTCCAATACATAGGTAATAATAATTATGCCATTAGCTGAGTGAGACAATCAACAGAATTCATGAAGGTTATCAAGGAATTATCAGTAAGTACCAGCTCTTCATTACAATCAACTTCACCTAAATTTTAAATAATGACTTTAGGTAAAGATTTTTTTTTATTGGCAATCCATATATTTATTTTCACATCCCTTAAAAGAAACTTTATGAAAATAATATATATATATTCACTGAGGGCTTCTTTCATGAATGTATGAGAAAAGAGAGGAAAGTTTTTCAAAAATTATGTGCTTCAGTAGATTATACCTTTGCAGTTACACTGTTATGTTTCAGTCTGAGGTATGAAAAGGAAACCTTTCAAAAATTGAGTTCTTCAGTGTATCATATTTTTGTTAATGTTATTTACCATAAATTATGTAAAATTCAGAATAATACTACATTTATACTTGGATATTTTTAAAAAGTCATTGAAAATCTTCAATGAGATGTCTCCAAGGCATATGTTGGCCAGTAAGACAGACAGATATTTGTTGTTTGCCCTTCATTATTATTTTTTTTTAATTTTAAAACTTTTTAATTTTCAAAGCATATGCATAGATAGTTTTCAACATTCACCTTTGTAAAACCTTGTGTTCCAAATTTGTTTTCTTCCTCCTTTTCCCCATCAACTCCCCTCTAATCTTTTGGAAAAGAAAGGCTCATATTTCTGAAGCTAGGAGAGCAGCAAGTAGTAATAGACCAAAATCTCATCCTCAATGTGGAGATGAAAGGGACTTGAAATTTTCAGTCTTAAATCACCGAGTTATTCAGATAATGTAGTTCTGACATGTTCTTGTTCCAAGATCCCAAATACACTGCTATGCCAAAGGAATTCCACAAGGTCACATGAATATAAATGTAAAAAAAAAATAGGAGTTAGCAATACATACATACAATACAATACATACATCAGAGAGATGTATAAATGGCAACTCTAATTTTTGAGGTTTGTGTTCTTTTTGTTATTGTTTTCCCCCTTTTAATTTAAATTACATTTTTTCAGTCAGTAAAATTTTGCTTTCTCTGCCAGTCTAGTCTCCTCCTAGTTGAAATATAAACAAAGGAAAATCCCCATTACAAATATGTAATGTCAAACCAAATTTCCACATTGACCATGTCCAAAAATACATATATCATTCTACACAATGAGTCCTTTGTCACTTTATCAGGAGGTGAGTAGTTCATTATTAATCCTTTGGAATAATAGTCATTATATCAATCAAAATTCCTGATTCTTTTAAAGTTATTTGTCTTTATCATACTGATATCATTGCATAAATTATTCTTCTGGTCGTTTTCACTTCCCACTGTTTCAATTCATACCAGTCTTTGCAGTTCCTCTGAAACTATATCCTTTCATGTTTCTTATATCACGATAGTATTTTATCACATTCATATACTATAACTTGTTCAAGTGGTTCACTTGATCCTTCCATCTCTGCTACTATTTTCCCATTTGTCTTCTGTCCTTTTTAGCCAAGCTGCTTGAAAAGGCATTTACAATCCCTCCACTTTCTCTTGTCTCATTCTCTTCTTAACCCCTTTTCATTTGGGCTTCTGATTTTTAGCATTCCCCAAAATGCTCTATTTAAAGTCTCTAACCATCTCTTAGTTGCCAAATCTAGTGACTTTTTTTCTATCCTCGTTCTCCTTAATCTGTCTGCAACCATTGACACTGATTCCTTGATACTGTCTTCCCTTTAGGTTGTTGAGACATCACTAATTCTTGGTTCTTCTACCTATGTGGCTACTCTATTTTTTGTATGATTCTTTTCCAGATCATGTTCTCTAACCACGGTGTTCCTCTGGCTGTCTTTTGGTCCCTCTTCTCTATTTCAACTATTTTCACTTGATGATCTTATAAACTTGTGGTGAACTTTTTCTTCTCAAAGCACAGCCAGGTGATAAAAGTTCAGATCTTTTATTATCTCCAATATAACCCGGTTCGCTTAGAGGTCTATCTCTCTGCTTGGTTCCAAGAGCTCCCTCTGAATGTCGCCAAATCCAAAGGTTCTGTCCTTCAGCCATTGCCTCTGCTTTCTTCTGCCTCCAACCAGCACAGAGATGGAATGAATCTCTTGTTTCCTTCATTTGGGGCTCGGCTAGCTTTCTGGTGACTCTTTCAGACCAGCTTGGTCTCAGTGGGGGGCGTGCAGGAACCCAGCCACCTACCACAGTGGTGTGAGATGAAGATGAATCTGGTTGTCCACTGAACTCTCGACTCGTAGCTTCTTCCTCTAAAAACTCTTCTTCTGCCACCAGCCAGCCAAGTGGAAAATATTCTGCCTTGCCTCGGAGAGAGGGCTTCTGGCGTAATTCCACTGAAATCTCGACTTGTAGCTTCTTCACTCTGAAGAACTTCTTTGACTGGCCCATTGAAGCTCTATTTATGCTCCTTCAAGAGCGGGATTGTGGGTTTTCTCCCATAGTGCTCTCTGGCCCAAAGAGCTTCAAAGGAGGTGTGAACTCATAAAGTTACAAAGTTTACTTTGTGAAACTCCCATACTTGTGAACTCCAATGAGTAAAGGTGTGAACACAAGCCTTGTATTAATTAGTTCTACTTAGTACCTTGTTTCAGGTTCTGCCCAAAACATCTTCTTGTAAGATTAGATCAACTCTAATTAGTTAGCAGTTTGTAAGGATTCCAACATAAACTCTTTTGGATCTCATTATCATCTTTATGCTGATGATTCTCATGTTTGGCTATTCTGCTTCAAATTGTAGATCTTCAGTCCTAAAGGTAATCTCCAATTACTTTTCAGACATCTCAAATTGGATGTCCAGTGGACATCTTAAACTCAATATGTCCAAAAACAGAGCTTAATATATTTCCTCTTGAATCCTCTGTACCTTCTACTTTCTCTATTATTGTAGAAGGCAACACCACCCTTTGAGTCTCTTAGGCTTGCAACCTGGGAATCATCCTGACTCCTCAAAATCTTTCATTCCCAACATTGCAATCTGTTATAGCCAAGGCTTGTTGATTTCAACATTTTTGCAACATCTCTCATATATGTCCCCTTCTCTCTTCTGACATTGTCACCATTCTATGGCATGTACTCCTATATCTTGATTATTAAAATAGCCTGCTGGTGGATCTGCCTGATTCAAGTCTCTCCCCACTCCAATCTATCCTATATTGAGCCATTAGAGTGATTTTTTTAAAGCGCATCTGACCATGTCACCTTCTTATTTAGTAAACTACATTGGCTGTTTAGTATTCATAACCCACCCACCCCCACCTTTCCTTTCTTATAATGCTTTATACTTCTTAACACATATTCTTTGATCCAGTGACATTGACTTAGGTAAATAGGTAAGCTACTTCAGTAACAAGATTTACCATCTATTATCTCTGACTATTTTCTTTGGCTGTCTCACATATCTGGAATGCTCTTCTTCTTCCATTCTCGGTGTTGACTTTTCTGTCTTCCTTTATGTTCCAATCTTTTCTCAGATACTCAACAGCTGTATGATCTTAGGCAAATCACTTAAACTCAGTCTGCCAATGTGTCCTCAAATATAAAATAGAGTTAATAATAGCACCTCCATTCCAGGATTGTTGTGAGGATCAAATGAGATGATGTTACCTACCTGGCACATATTTGGTCCTATATAAATGCTAGCTAGTCATTTAGCTGGCTAACTGGTATTATTATTCCATTGCAATTATATACTATCACTTGTTCATCCATTTCCCAATTTATGGGCACTTCCTCAAATTATTTGCTGTTTCAAAAAGATATTGATATTTTTGTATATCCTTAATTAAATTTGTTTTACTTAGAGTAATCCCTCCCTTAATTTATTCTTTATTTCTTTTCCCCTCATTTCTCTGTTGAGCAAAATCTATACTCAACTGCATTCATATTTATTCTTCCTTGCTTTGAATAGTTCAGATGAAAATGATGTTTAAATAACTTCCCCTCCCCAATTCTCTTCCTTGTTTGTATAGATGTTTACTTTTACACTCTAATTATGAGAGAGAATTTTCCTTAACCTTCCTTTTCCTCCCCTCCCCATCACAGTATATCCCTCTATACCCCTCTATCTCTCTTTTTTCTTCTCTTAAATTCCTCAGTACATAATAGAACCCCTTTCAGGCCTTGCCTAATTAGGCTCTTTCTATGATCTTTGATGATGATAGAGCTGAGGGGACATAGATATTATGTTTCCATATTATAATGTAAGCAATCATACTTATTTAGGCCCTTATCACTGATATCTTTTTATGTTTCTCTTATCTTCTGTGTTTGAACTTTAATATTTCTACACATCTTTTATCTCTTCAACAGAAGTTCTTAATTTTATTAAGTCCAATTCCCCCCACCCCTACCCCGTGAAATGTTTTATTTAGTTCTGCAGAGTAAGTTACTTTTGTAACCCCTGCCTTGTAGAATATTACATCCCAAGCAGTCTATTCCTAAAAAGTGATGGCTATTAAATTTTATATGATCCTTATTATGTCACCTCAGTCCTTGAATCCTTTCTGTCTGGATGTTTGCTGTATTTTTTTTTCTTTGACCTAGATGCTCTAGGTTTTAGCTATTATCCTGACAGTTTTCATTTGGGGTTTCTTTCAGGAAGTGACTGATAGATCCTCGATATTTCCACTTTGCTCCATCTCTAAAAGCTATGGGCAATTTCCTTTTCAGATATCTTGCAAGGTGATATCTAAGCTCTTTTTTTTTTTTTTTTTTTTTGGTCATGGCCTTCAGGTAGTTAGGATATTATTCATAGTTCACAATATCCATGAAGAGAAGATAGAGAGATGTCAGCTAGAAAATAGATAGTAATAAGGATTTGCTAGTGGTTCAAAGAATGTGCTCAAAGATTAGCCCATTATTGAATATAAATTGGAATGAAAGAGATTGTAATGGAATGCCTCTAGGAATTTGTCTTTGCTACAATCCATGTTTCCACATTCATTGAACGTCATATCTCCTCCCTGACTCTGAAGTCCAGCCAAAATTGGTTATTTTTTGTTTCTCAAACACAGTTTTTCATATCCTACTTCAATCTCTGTGCTGGTCATCCTTCAGACCTGGAATATACTATATATTTTAACTGCTAATTCATAGAGTTCTTCTCATTCACTCAGAAGCAATTCAGACATGATCTTCTGCATGGACACTTTTCCTGATCCCACCAACTATTGATGCCCTCCTTTTAAACTGTCTTGTATTTAAGCATTTTGTCTATATTTGTATTTATTTTCTTTTATAAAAATACATATCTATCAAACTTTATCTATCTGTCTGTCTGTCTGTCTGTCTATCTATCCTCACTATCTTATCCTATTGGTATATAACTTCCTTACTAGTAAGTGACTGTTTTTTACCTACTTTTACCCTTAGTCTATATTTATTTTTATGCACTTGTATCTTCAATGCCCAGCACTGTGCCTAGAATGTAGTAGACATTTAACAAGTATATCTTGATTGGTTTTACCCTTATCCAATTTTTTTTAATCAATTTCTTGGAAGAAGAACCAGAAAAAAAATATTAAATTTTCAGATAAAAATATGGAATGAGAGAGTTTGGGCCATATAATGGTTTATGATTTGATTATAAGAGAAATGTAAGTCAAAAGTATGACATGATAGTGAAAGATCATATTGTATTAAGAGAAATATAACACCTAGAATAATAAAGACATAGTCCTATGAAATTCTTCCCTAGTCATAGCACATTGTTTCAGTTGGAAACTGCTATTGATTGAATGAACTAAGTTCTTTTAAAGAAGGACAATAATGATGGGATTGGGAGCCATAGGAGTATCACTTAAAGAATCTAGGAATTAGAAAAGAGAATATTTTGGGGAGGCATAATGGCTGTCCTGTCAAAAAGGGATTAGAGTTGTTCTGCTTAGGTCTAGGGGATGGAATTAGGAGACCTGAATGAAGATAGTTGTTGTAGAATGCATTGCTCTCTAGGTACAAACTAGACATGATATCATCTGAATTCTCTTTCAGCTCTGAGATATAGGTTTATGGATGTTTTCTCCTACAAC
This sequence comes from Antechinus flavipes, assembly GCF_016432865.1. NCBI lineage: Eukaryota > Metazoa > Chordata > Mammalia > Dasyuromorphia > Dasyuridae > Antechinus > Antechinus flavipes. Next base: position 482,893,868 of record NC_067400.1, read on the forward strand.
GGCATGTTCTTTTTATGCTCCATGTTATTCTATAGTGTTTTCAATTTTCCCAATAGTATTACTCTAAACACAATCTAGATTGTCATATTTTTGTACTGTCTTCAATAAATTATTTTATCTTCTTTGATAATTCATTTCTTCTTATTCCAGCCAATTTAGCATCTGAAGTCACAATGAATTCAGGAGAAGAGTATTTGCCTTAGTAATAGTTTTAAGGGAAAAAAATTATTAAAAGTTGCTTAGCAGTAAAGTATTAAGTTCTGATTATGTCCAAGGCTAGCATTTTATTCTAGGTTTAGCTGTTTTCAAATGTAAAGTTACTTGATATTACAAATAATAATATAGTTATCCTTTGAAAATGTTTCTTGGCTGAGCTGAAATGACTGTTAGTATCACTGATCTTATTAAATTATCAGAGAGAATCTGAGAACCAAAGTGATGAGAACAGGATGTGAGGTTGCCTTGAATCCTAATGATTTGGCCTTGTTTCATTCTTATTTTCAGACATCCCTTTAGAAAAGTGGATTCCTTCCCTAGTAATATTATTTTAACTGGAGAAATGGGTAAGAATTGCCTATAAGGCTTGTTTCTTAAGAAAATGGAGAGATTTTTCCTGTAAGAGACTGTGAAAGAAATTTAAATATAGTTAGCCACAAAATTCTTGCAGATTTTTCTGTATTTTAATTTTTTTTATTACATCAAGGTTGCCAACATTCAGTCAGCTGTTGCCTGAGATGATATACAATTGACCCAGAATGTACTCCATCATAGTTGAATAGTAATAGTTCACTGAAGCAACTAATGCTTATTTTCACTGCAGAAAATCCACCTTCCTGATTTGATGATGATGAGATAGACAAAGCTCAGAATAACTAAGCAAGATGAACAATATGATCACATATAGTGAAGTGGAACTTGAGGTTTTATTGAGCCTTTATCCATTCTCTGCTATTTTGATAATAATTAGCAAATCCAAATATTATTACATTTGATACATTTAATAAGATAATAAGTGACTTATATTTACAGAATCTTGAGATGGAAGGACCTAAGTTAGTATATACTCCAAACAATACAAGAAAGAAAATTCCCACTAACAAATACCCATCAAATACATTTTTGTTTGACCTGCAAAGAGGCAAAGATTATTTTGCCTGATGTAATCTATTTTACTTTTGAATAGTTCTCATTGTTAGAAGACCTCTCAAAACCAGTCTTAATCTGTCTCTTGGCAACTTATACCTGATTCTTTTTCTGGAGGGAACAAGTACTGTAAGTTTAATCTTTCAGCCTTTGCCAAATGACAGCTCTTCAAATGCTTGGTAGCTTTTATGTGTCTGTTGAGTCTTTTTTCCAGGCTAACCATCCCCAGTTTTTCAATAGATTCTTAGTTGTATTTATTTTAAGGTCGTTTGCCACTCTAGTCAACCATCTCTACATGCTATATAGCTAGACTTTTCCTAAAATGACACACCCCAAACTGAAGAAACTATTCTTGATATAATCAAGCCAGAATATAACAGTATTTTTATTTTATTTTTTAGTGATGCTGCCTTTCTTAATACAGTCTTAAGTCGCATTTTTTATTCATCCTGAGCTTACAGAATACTAAAACCTTTTCCCCTAGTAACATGATGCTTTTGATAAAGTACAAGGCTAATCAGGAAGACCTGAATTGATTTCTGCTTCTAACACTTTCCATCTGTGTAACACTAAACACATCCATTAATCTCTCTACACCTCAGTTTTTTCATCTGTAAAGTGGAGATGATAATAACATTGTTATTACAGAATTAATGTTAAGAATCAAACAAAAGCAAAGCACTTAAAAAATTTAAAATGCTCAATAAATACATCATCACCATGCAGACTGCTATCTAGTCATTCTCTCTCTGCTCCCTGCCCTCTTGTATTTATGAAACTTTTGGCCACTGAAAAAAAGAAGGAAAACATAAAGGGAAAAATGCAGAAGCAAAAATGGGCTCATGGTGAGTTCCAATTTCATTGCTACAATTTTTTAAAAGTATTATTTCAACTATTGGCTTTGTCTGATAGCCTCAGCAAGAACAAGAGAAATTAATAGTTCTTAATCACTGATATTGAGTCATTGTACTAGATCTCAGACAGAAAGTGGCAGTGATTGATTATTAAGGCAAAAGCAGCCTGTCTAAGCTAAGAAATGGTAAGATATTTCTTTTTTATGGGATAATGAATCAGAGGCTTTTCACAGTTAATCATTTCCTACTAATCATGTATATAACTTATTTGTACATGGTTGCCTGTTGTCTTCCTCATTAGATTGTGAGCTTCTTGAATGTAGTAATTGTTTTTTTAACCTTTATTTGTATGCCTAATGCATAACACACCTGATGTAATAAATGCTTACTAAAATGCTTAATGACAGATTGACCTCTGAAATGGTTGTTTAGCCCACATTCTCAAAGGCCTGGGCAGATGCTACTACCTGAGTCACTTGAAAAGTGACTATAAATTGTTAAAATGTTTTAGATATCAATCCATAAGAACTTTCCGAGCACCCACATGAAAGATATGATGTTATTTGGATAAGCCACACAAAGAAAAATTAGATGTAAGCCTTGCCATCCAGATAACTCCAAGACATTATACTATCATTCCATCAATAAATATGTAAAATGATCATTATATGCCAGTTACTGTGCTGAAATATAAAGCTAAGTTACAAAACAAAACTAATAATAAAAGGCAGCATATGTTAAGTGCCATGGGAATTCAAAAGTAAGAAGATAATTTTTGGTGGGTATGGTCAAGGAAAGCTTGCCTCAAAGAGAAGTTAAGACTTGACTAGGCTTCAGGGATGAAGGCTATGTAGAGGCAGAGGTGCATGAAACATATTCCAGCATATTCAACAAACCAGCCCATCTTTAAGGAAGAGTCTGGGTAGTGAATATAATGTTTCTCCTCAGGAGTATGTAAATAAACTCCTCGAGGGTAAGGGTTATTTTGTTTTTTCTTTGTAGAATCAAAACTTAGCCCAGTGCCTAATACATGGCATTTAGTAAATGCCTACTGAATTAAATTGTTCTCTGACATAAGACAACTATTGCTCATAAGTGAATATAAAATTTCATTCCTTTTTATGAGGTCAATTCCTCATTTTATTCAAAGTATATGCTACTTTATATCTTACCAACAATCCTCAAACAGGGACTCAGGTGTCTACTTTTACTCTGTATTTTGCAAATACCAAAATGGTTCACAATCAAAACTCCCAAACAAAAATAAATAATTGGAGAATTAGGCTACATTTTTAGTTTATCAATCATATCTTCTTTATTAGTATTTTAAAAAAAAGTTTTGCTTGTCTTATGTGCCAATACGGTGGTGATACATAAAAGTTTGCCTGCTTATTTTTAATAGATTCTTTCTTGAAGAATCCTAGAAACAAAATTAAAGGAAAAGAAAAAGAAACCATAAGTGTTTTACCTGAGACAATTCAGATTTAAAATTTTATTTTAGATGGATATATCCCTAGAGTACTGTTGCCATGTATTCTGCAAAGACACTAAGTAAACAAGAAATTCTATCCTTAAACTGTTAAAAAAACACTTTTCAGAATTTAGGCTAAATAAAAATTACTTTGAAAATAAACAATTTTCCTTTATATAGAGGAAAGACTGAGCAAGTGAAAGATCAACACTTCAAATGACCCTTGTTTTCAATATTGTGAGCACTTGTAACACAACACTGGCATGCCTTAAAATAGATTAAGTAGATTTTTTTAATAGTAGGTTTAAAAAATTCTTTTAAAAAGTAGATTAAAATCATTTTGTGTTGACTAAACTTCTAAGAATGAACGTTTCTTGTTAACAATCCTACTGCACCAAAAATTTATTGGGAGCCAGAACTCCTGAAATCTTTTAAGCCTTAGCCTTAGACAGAGAAGTTGGCAAAATTGAGATCCACAGTATCATATATAATTTTGTTCAAGAAAAAGAGGTAATGAAAGGAGATTATGAAAATATGGATTACCAGATGATTATCAGTAATAAATTTGCTATCAGGCATATGGACTATCCCTTAAAACTTTAGTACAATAACAAACATACAAATCTGGATAGTTAAAGTAGAATTCTTAATTATGATTCTAAAAATATGAGGTGCATAAATGTACATCAGAGAGTTACAATGGATTGACATAAGACCTGAATAAATTAGAGAAAGAGTCAGAGACAATCAGAGAAAGACAGAGATATAGAAACAAAGGACAGGAAATATATATATATATATATATATATATATATATATATATATATATATAGAGAGAGAGAGAGAGAGAGAGAGAGAGAGAGAGAGAGAGAGAAGAGAGAGAGAGAGAGAGAGAAAACAGAGACAAAAACAGAAAAGCAGAATCAGAGATATACATACAGACAGAAAGAGAAGGTGGGGGAGAAATAGACAGAAATAGACAGATGGAGAGAGACAGCTTCACAGAGATAGAGATGGGGAGAGCAGTGGGGAGAAGGGGAAAGAAACATGCAGAGAGATAGGGCAGAAAAGAAAGAGGAAAAGGTAAGAAAAATAGAAATAAAGCCAGGTTTAATTCCTAGTTGAAGAGAAAATGAAAGAAAGATAAACATTCTTGCACTTCATTTTATCAAGCTGTCAAGTCCTCAATCCCATGATCTTTTTTGGGATATTGGCAGGAGGAGAAAGACATGATTCACCCCATTCAGATAACTAGAATGTATCTGTTGCCAACTCTGACATTGTCCAGGAGAACAAAGTTGGAGATGTCATAATAATATGATGCTACTTAGGCTGATTCTTAAATAATAATCTATTAGTGAGTCTACAAAAACTTTTTTCTACTTATTAAGACTTGCCACAAGTTATTCTCTTATAGAATCACATTCTCTTAGAACTGAGAGCATCTCACTGCTATACTATTGTATTTATTAGCTAGTACCAATAAACAATATAATTTATTATTTATAAAAAATATTGTTTTAGGTCTGATACTGCAAAGCACTATCCTTTGTGGTTTTGTTTTTCATTAATTCCATTGATATTCTTGAATTTTGTGTGTGTCTGTCAGAAGTGTTTTGTAATTGTGTTCATATAATTCCTGGGTTTGTCTTGGCAAGTAGATGCCCCAAGTATTTTAATTTGTCTACAATTATTTTAAATGGAATTTTTCTTTCTATCTCTTGCTGTTCAGCTTTGTCAGCAATATATAGAAATGCTGATAATTTGTGTGTATTTATTTTATATCCTGCAACTTTGCTAAAGCCGTGAAATGTTTTGAGTAGATTTTTGGATGATTTTCTAGGATTCCCTAAGTATATCATCATTTCATCTGCAAAGAGTGATAAGTTTCATTTTCTCATTGCCTATTCTAATTCCTTTAGTTTCTTTTTCTTTCTTATTGCTAAAGCCAACATTTCTAGTACAATGTTGAATGATAGTGGTGATAATGGGTATCCTTGTTTCACCCCTCATCTTATTAGAAATGTGTCTACTTTTCTTCATTACAAATAATGCTTACTGTAGGTTTTAAATAGATACTGTTTATTATTTTAAGGAACGTTTTCTTTATCCCTATGCTTTCTAGAGTTTTAAATAGGAATGGGTGTTGTATTTTTTAAAAGCTTTTTTTTTTTGCACTATTGAGATTATCATGTGATTTTTATTGGTTTTGTTATTGATATGGTCAATTATTGTAATAGTTTTCCTGATATTTGAACCAGTCCTACATTCCTGGTATATATTCCGCTTGGTCATAGCATATTATCTTGCTGGTAAAGTGCTATAATCTCTTTGATAATATTTTATCTAAAATTTTTACATCAATATTCATTAAGGAGATTGGTCTGTAATTTTCTTTTTCTTTTCTGGCTCTTACTGGTTTAGGTACCAGTACCATATTTATGTGATAGAAGGAATTTGGCAAGACTCTTCTTTCCTTTGTTTCCAAATAGTTTCCATAGTATTGGAATTAATTGTTTTTTAAATGTTTGGTAGAATTCACTTGTAAATCCATCTGGCCCTGAAGATTTATTTCTTTGGGAGTTCATTAATGGCTTGTTTGATTTCTTTTTCTAAAATGGGACTGTTTAAATGATTTATTTCCTCTTTTGTTAATCTGGACAATTTAATTTTGTAGTTATTAGATTGTCATATTTTTTTTTCATACAATTGGGAAAAATAGATCCTTATTATTGCTTTAATTTCTTTGTCATTGGTGTTAAGTGCCCTCTTTTCATAAAGTACTAAACTGCTGATTTGATTTTTCTTTCTTTTTTTCTAATCAAATTAACCAAAGCTTTATCTATTTTGGTGGTTTTTTCATAAAACCAACTCTTGGTTTTATTAATTAGTTCAATAATTTTCTTAGTTTTAATTTGATTAATCTCTCCTTTGAGTTTCAGAATTTCTAACTCAATATTTAATTGGGTTTTTAAAATTTTGTTCTTTATGTAGCTTTTTTAGTTGCATGCCCAATTCACTGATCTCCTCTTCCTCTATTTTATTCATGTACCTATTTAGGGATATAAAATTTCACTTAAGAACAGCTTTGGTGGCATCCCTTAAGTTTTGGTGGCACTGATTGACTCTTACCCTTTGCTCTGTCTTGGCACATCAGAAGAGAAGTCAGAAATTTTGTATACCACTTAAGAATGACTGGTAATGTTTGATTTCATGAAATCTGCATTTCATTAAATTTTTGTTTTGCCTTGTGCAGTGGTCACTATGTGCTAAGTACACTAAAAATCACACATGTATTTTGATCATGCTGTATTAATTTAACACATTGTGATGAGAGAATTTTCTTATTGGGCATCAGCTTGTACTTTAAGTGTGGCAAGCAAATTTACTTGGCTATATATTTATTTTATATGGCTGCACATTGATGTTTTAAAATCCTAAAATATACTACTAAATGACTGATATATTGATGGCTTCCATTAATTGCGAATCCTCTGATTTTATTGTATATATATATATATATATATATATATATATATATATATACATATAACACAATTTCATGACAATTGACATTTTCTCTTTGTACAATAATCCTCAAGTAAGCTGAGATTATACTTTGATGTCTGGTCAAATCACACCAAAACTGATATCTATTTGAAATTTGGTAAGCCTGTTGCCTGAACAAGATATTGATTGAATCCCCAGCAATTTGATGAGTTGGGAAAAGAGTAGCATATGAGTCTCAACACAAGTGCAGATCAGGAACACAGATATCAAGTCATTATCAAGAATCCCATAGAACAGTTAATGAGCAGGAAGTGGCCCAGAAAATGAGACATTATAGGATTGTAGACTAGGAAAGGTCAACTGAGCATAGACTCACAGAAATTAGAGATTCTGAACAGACCACGGTGGTCTTCTAATTCAGTCCATATCTTAATGAAATCTCTATAATATACCCAGCAAGCAGCCATTTCACTTCTGCTTGAAGATTCCAAGGAGGAGAAGGCTATACAACTTCTTAAAGTTCCCCATTATACTTTTAGTCATTTGTAGTATTTAGGAGCTTTATTCCCTACATCAAGCCTCAATTTGCCCCTTTGAGACATCCATTCAGTATTCCAGATTCTTCCCTTTATACTAATAGAAAAAATTGAATCTGCTTTTAAAATGAGGTGAACATAGTTATTATGTATACCCTCTAAGTCTTCTTTTGCTCAGGATTAACATTCCTATTTTTTCAACTAATAACCTTGTGACATGGAATTAAGGTCTTTCAATTTCTAGGCACCTTCCTCCAAGTCAATTGTGGTGCTAAGGACTAAAGACAATACTCCAAATGAATTCTGATGAAGAACATATTTTACAGAGGAATTATCACCTCTGTTACTGAAAGCTGCACTCTTAATTCAGCCCTAAGAATGTATTGACTTATTTACTCATTCAATCTACAGAAACCTGCAGAACTTTCTAAGAAAAGCAACTATCTGAATATTATTCCCTTGTTATATACCTTTGAAACTTATTACTTTGTACCCAAGAATAAAACTTTATATTGTATTTCTAATTAAGTGTATCATATTAGCCTTTACCCAGTGCTCTAGTTTAGTCCATAAAATTATTTTTGAATTTTGTTTCTGTTGTCTACTGTATTATGTGTTATCCCTCCCACATTAGTGTTACTAGCCCATTTGATGATCATTCCATCTCTGGCTTTATAGAAAAGATTCCTAAAATGTTAAACAATACAGGGCCAACCAAAGATCCTTGATGGGGAGAGCACTGCACTGGAGACCTTTTGTCAGATTGACTACTAACTTTATTTAAACCCAGATCCCTCATTATGTAGGTGAAGAAACTGAGGCCCAGAGAAGCGGTTTGTCTACAGTCACACACATAGTGAGCAACAAAACTAAGATTCAAAGCCAAGTCCTCTGATTCCAAATATAATATTCTTGTTGTCTGAAACAGGAACAAGATTATTACAAGAAATTAACAACCATGACTGAGTTTTAGACTGCACAGATTGGATTCAAGAAAATAGACAAAGTATTGAACTAGAAAAAGAAGAGAGCCATTTGTTCACCTTGTACCCTTTACATAAGCATGCTTTAAACTCCTCTGTTCAAGATTATGTACCCTAACCTCACCAAATACCCTTCTACTGAATTGTTCCTAGTACCATCACTGCCTTCATTCATCTCTGTGGAATTCATTGATAAACAAACATTCACAATCAATTTTCTTCATACTATACAAAATAAGAATTTAAAAGGTTAAAAATAACTATTCAGTTATTTTTATTTAGTTATATCTAAAATAACTATTTTAGACTATATATACATTTCTATCCACAAAATATTCTGTACTAACACAGGGACATAGTGTAATTTCCATTTTCCTTTGGAATCTTTTCTCTAAAGCTTCTCCAGAGTAAAATAATTATCAGAACATTTTGGTGAATGTTTAAAAAATCTCTCTTGATAGGACCCTCAGAGCCCATAAATTCCAAATCCTACCAGGATCACTTCTACAGTATTGACAACAAGTGGCCAATCAATCATAAGGACCTCTGGGGAAGGGGAAAAACATCTCAACATCCCCTGAAAGCAGCTCATTTCATTTTTGGACAGCTCTAATTATTAAGAAATTTTCATCTACATCTAGTTAGGGAAACCAAGTAATTCAATGGAATCGGGAGGATTCATCTTTATGAATCCAAATTTGATCTCAGACACTTATTAGGAATGTTACCCTAAGCAAGATACTTAATCTTGTTTGCCTCAGTTTCCTCATCTGCAAAATATTCTGGAGAAGGAAATGGTAAACTGTTCTAGTATCTTTGCCAGGCTAATGGTATATGGAGTAACAAAGAGTCAGGCATGAATGAAGTGAGCTGTTTCTCTGTAACTTTAATTTACTCTTCCAAATTTTGATTTCTAGCACTTAGTTCCAGGGATCCTCAAACTTTTTAAATAGGGGGCTAGTTCACTGTCCCTCAGACTGTGGAGAGCAGGACTATAGTAAAAACAAAAACTTTGTTTTGTGGGCCTTTAAATAAATAAACTTCATAGCCCTGGGTGAGAGGGATAATTGTCCTCAGCTGCCGCATCTGACCCGCAGGTCTTAGTTTGAAGACCCCTAAAATGGACACTTTCTAACTTTCTAACTTTCACATGATAGGCCTTGAAAGACTCAAAGACAAATATCTCTCCAACCCACATAATAATATCTCATTTTCTCTCTCTTATGCTAAAAAGCATGTCCTTAAACTGAACATCAAATGGAATAGTTAAATATATTCTAAGGACAAAGAAAATGAGATCTGGAAATATTAGTCCTTAAATGTAACAAAACCCTTTCCTTAGATCAGTTTTTTTGGTGGATATTTGGAGAACTAAATGAGTTAGAGGTAGATAATAGTGGAATTACAAAACTAGTACTGTGTCATACAAGAAGAAAGGATCAAGTTAAATGATCATTTTCAGAATAAACAAGAAACCAGTACCTGTAGGAGGTGGGAGTAAAAGAGGAGTTCTTGGGATTCCTGCTCTAGTGTATTTTCTGTATTCTATATTGCTTTTTCCACGTAAGAAGAAAATGCATGCTTTTCTGCAAAGCATTCAGAGGTCTTTTCTGAGTGTTAAGCATCGACACTTGGATTGTAATAATCAGCATTCATGAGATGCAGCACCCATAAGGTACCAATACTTGAACTGTCACAGAGACATGAATTTTAAGTGATCTCTAGAATATTGAGTACATCTTGCTTTATGTCATTGTAGTTTTTTTTATTATACACACATATTTATTGAGTTATTGTCTGAATTCCATTTCTTTATAAAGTTAAAAGAAGTTATGCTATTGTCATATGCTCTCTATGGTTTTAGAAGCAGAGGTTTGTAGTAGAACCACTTATATTGGCACTCTCTAGGGGTCACTTGAGTCATATTTATTATAACAGACTCTAATATCTGTCATTCTATGCAAGAGCAGTTTTTTCAAGAAGCATAATGGCTAATCTGGATTTATTTACAATATTATTATTTTCCTCTTTCTTCTACCTATAGAATTTTGAAGCCCTTCATCTTTGTGGATTAATGTATCCATATTTTGTGCAAAATTTGAATGGTCTTTTTCATGTTAACATTTTGATATTAAAATAAACATGTTTTAAGCCCTTACATTAATTCAAATTCATGTATCTTCCCTATTTTATATAATCTGTTTCACTGGCTTCTCCTATCCCCCAGTTATCTGAGAGAATTTTGTGTATAAAATATAGTCTCGGAACTGGTACTGCTCTGTTTAACTCAGATACTGTAATGTTTTTTACCTTGAACTTTGCAAGAGCCATGAATAATTGTGTGCTTCAATATCTCCTGTTGTGAACTCCAGCAGCTGGCATAGTGCCTGGTATATAGTATGAGTTTAATAAATACTTGTTGGTTGTTTGATTATGAAAAAGAGAAGATTAATTGTTTAGGATGAACAAGAAAAGATGGATTGCAATGTCCAGTCTTGGAGTGGATATGCATTTTATCAGATCACAAATCTGTTTGGAATCATTTGATGATATTTTATTGTGACAGCCTGAGGAAATTTTTTATTATAAAGATAAAATTTTATAATTTTGTTGTGGAATAATATGGATTAACTTACCTGCACAGGATCACAGAGCTAGCCAAAATTAATTGTCTGAGGCCAAATTTGAGCTCAGGTCCTCCTGAATCAAGGGTCAATGCTGTAAACAAAATACCATCTAATCACTCCTTATTCTTTTAAAATATAGTCCTACTTCATACTTTTTTGCATTCAAAATCTTCCTTTTCATACACTTGTTTTTTTAAATTAAGTATTGACTCTTAAATATAATTTTGTTCTTGCTTGAGAAGAAAGTCTTCCTGAGAATATTATGAGATTTTTAAGTCCTAGTTGAAACTCTTATTTTTTCTTCAGGGTTATTGACTGATCTTTCTTTTTTTTGGAATTTCTATTCTTCTTAGAATTAATATCAAATATCTTGTAGCTCTTCATTTCTATTTCTCAATAAAAGTCATGAAATGATGGCTCTGCAATTTACAAGCCATGGATAAGACATTTAACCTATCTAAGTGTCCATTTTGTCATCTGTAAAATGAGGGGATTGTGTTAGATCTATGGTTTCTTGGAACTTTAGGCTCCCTTTTGGTCTGGGATTCCTTCCCTATTTATTCTGCTGAAAGCTTCAGATCAGGTTTGAGACTGAACCAAGACCCCATTTTGCTCCAGGGTTTGGAGCCACAAAGTTCCTGCTGGCTTCTGAACTTGTTCTTCTTTTGGTATCCAGAACAGGTCCTGAGGCTAGAACACTACCTAGGTAAAGTCCACTCTTTAGTCCATCCTAGATCTGTTGCTACTAAAGAGTAGCTACAGAATTGCCAGGGGACATCTAATTCTGTAAGTGCTCAAATTTAAGTCCCATTTGTGTGGGAGTTCAGTCCTCCTCTTGCCTTAGTGAATAGCTTCTCCCTGCTCTTGGGTGGTCTGATAATTGTCCTTCTGGGTATCCTTAGTGATTGAAGACCTGTCTGTATTTACCTGAGTTGAAAAAAATATGACTGTGATTTTTTTCTTGGTTTTCCTAGTTAAGATTCAGATTCACTCTGATGCATTTTCTAGATCTGTTTTGAGAAGGATTTTTTCTTTTTTTTTAGGGGAGATGGGATAGAATGGTAGTGAGATGGGGAGTGGGCATCTCTTTGCATTCTACTATCTTGACTCTGCCTAAATACTTGTAGAATCCTAAATTGTTTTTTCAATGTTGCTAATTTCCTTTGCTCCTAATGTAGTTACAGTTGTCTCAGGATGCTACTAAGACTAGAATTGGATGTAAAATCCAAATCTACAGTTCCTTTGAAGTTCATATTGTACCTCACTCAGAAAGGGTGAAAAGAAGACTAAGACTTAGGACAAAGTGCTCTCTTCCTAATCATGTGATTATTCTTGGGATTTTGTGAAAGCTGCTTTTATCTATCATGCCACTCATTCTATATTACTGATCCTAGTCAGTTTTTTTTTAATTAAAATAATCAGTTCTTGTTGAGGCGTATGTGTGTGTGTGTGTGTGTGTGTGTGTGTGTGTGTGTGAGAGAGAGAGAGAGAGAGAGAGAGAGAAAGAGAGAGAGAGAGAGAGAAAGAGAGAGAGAGAGAGAGAGGACCCTGCACTGTCACTTTCATTGGTGCAACAAAAATCTATCATTATAAGACTATTGGACAATCATGAAAAGCTCATGATGTCCCTCTCTAATTCCATTTCCCCTTCCTTTTATTTTACTTTCCCCCTTTCTTTCCTTTTCCCATTTCTTCCTTTCCATCATCTCCCTGCAAAACATTCAGGGTATCTTAAAATCTTTCACTCTGAATACCAGAGAATTGCTGAAAGAAGGACAGAATAAAGATTGGAAGACAAAGACTGTAATTAGTATGGAGATTCTGCAATTCTTGATGAGTTACACTTTTATTTAATAAATGGGAGTGCATCAATTATGGAATGGCTGAATAAGTTATGGTATATAAAAGTAATGTAAAATTCTATTAAAAATGGTAAACTAAATGATTTTAGAAAGTCCTGGAAAGATGTACACAAACTGATGCTGAGCGAAACAAGCAGGGCAAGGAATGCATTGTACACAGTAACAGCAAGAGTGTTTGATGATCAACTATGAAAAACTTGGTTCTTCTCAGTGGTTCAGTGATCCAAGAAAATCCCATTAAACTTTGAATGGAAAATATCATCTGCATTTAGAGAGAGAAATATGGACACTCAATGTAAATCAACACATGCTATGTTCACTTTTTTCCCCCTTCTGCTTTTTTTCCTTTCTTATACTTTACTCCTTTTGTTTTGGTTTTTCTCTCTGAACATGATTCATAAGGAAATGTGTTTATAAAAATAAATGTACATGTATGACCAGAAAAAAAAAAGTAAATGGGAGTGATTCTCAAAGCTGAATGAAATTTTTTGAGTTCATAAAGAAATAGGGACTGGATAACTATATAATTCTTTAGTATTTTGTTTCATTAAAAAATATCTAGGGGAAATTATCATAGAAAATATGCTAAAAAGAAATAAAGTGACCAAAGTTTTGTGAAAGACTATTTAGACACTTTACAGCTGTACAATTTGAATGCTTTCTTTAAGAAGAGAGTTGGGAAGTGCTGGATGTGAGTAGCAATGCACATATAGCATAAAGAATGAAGTATTTTTAAATAAAAATTTTAACCAATTTAACAGTTAATTCAGTGTGAACCATCTGTGTGTAGTCTGATGATAAACTAGATGGTCAAGTAATTAGATTAAGAGTCAAGACTGATGAATTATAATCAAGGAATATAACACAACATTATATTAATATAGCTCCAACTCAAACTTGATTAAACTTACCATCCACTATGAAAAATGGTATGTGAGGGAAAATAGAAATTGAGACTATCAACATTTTAAAAGAGAAATATAACAGATGCAAAATGGTTACCATAATGAGGAGGCTGACAAAGTCCATTAACTTCTTTAGCCTGCCAACTACAGCTATAACAGTTGTGGCAACACGAATTTAGACAAAAACTCATGTATAAAACATTGCAATGTGACAAAAGAGGATCAGTAGGTTTGCCTCCCTAAAGAGTGAAAAATAGTTGAGAGGAAAATGATTCTGCAGAGAATTTTTATTGCCTAATATCAAGAGACTAACTCCTGGTCATTTGAGAGGTATCAACAATACATGAGATGCTAAGAAAAAAGAAAGTGCATAATACACACAATTGCCCTAGCTACCTTTCCTGGGATGATATAGCAGAATAGATACCAGTCTCAATTTTTCCCATCATTACTGACTATGATATTGCTGCTTACTGAACATGTCCCTGTACAAAAACAATATAGTCCAGTAGAATATAATTTTATGAGGATGGGGACTGTTTCATTTATATCTTTGTATTTTCACTGTTTTGGACTTGTAGATAATAAAACATTGATAAATTGATTTAGAACTAGAGGAGACCTTTGAATCACCTTATCCTTGATATTTTAGAGCTAAGGAAACTAAAACTCAGAGAGAGTTAATTAACTGGTCGATATGCTAGAAATGGTGTCATGTTCTCACACTGGTTAAATGTCAGAGGCAGGATTTGAATTCATATCACTCTGACTTCCAACTCCAGTCCTTTACAATCTGGCACTAATCAAACTTTACAGTCTTATTATACATTATTCCTATTATACATTATTCCTCTCTGAAATCCCACTTTGTTGGTCTTGTTATTTCTTATACTCCACCTTCTGTCTCTGGGCCCCATTTATCCCAATATCTGGAATACATTCCCTGTTCTCCTATATCATCGAATCCCTAATTTCCTTCAATATTCAGCTCAAACACCACTTATAAAAATGTAGCCTTTAATGATTCCTACAGATTTTAATGATTCCTTTCCCCAAACTATCTGGTATTTATTTCTCATATACTTGTATATGTACCTGTGGTATCCCCTGAAAGAATATAAACACCTTGGGGGCAAGGATTATTGTTCTTTGAATCCCAGAGTAGACATTTAACAAATATTTGTTAGTTGATTAGTGTCCTCTCTATTCTGCCATTTAGTAGCAGGGCATTATTACTGGAATTTATAAAATGTAACTCTTGTATCAGGTTGATAGTAATGAGGACCTCTCCACCTTACAACAGCATTATTTTTTTTTTTTTTTTTTTGCGTAGAGTGGGAAAATTGCCATTTAATTTGTGTTTCAGAATTTTGATAGAAACACTAGCTTTAACATTTAACCAGAGTCCATCACTGACCCTAGAGTAGGGCACATTATCAAGATGCATTAGATCTGGCTTGGTTTTCTAATAAAATCATGCTGCCAGGTAGATTTACACTGCTCTATATATAAACTCACAGGAGCCAAGATATGTTACTAAAATGTAATATTTCACTGTGTAGAAACAGCCAATTTCCAGCACTAAATATGATGTTTGTGAAATGAAAATAAGCTATTCTAAACTGCTGTAAATCCACAGCCTGCCTGAATTATCACCAATTGAAAGCACTAGCAATGTATGAGCATTACAGTGTTGATTCTTTGAGTCAAAGTAATTCCAATCTGGAATTACACTTAGTAAAGCGAGAGTATAAAAAGCCTTAAGAAAAGGCAACATTCACCAAAGGGATTTGGTTGAAAAAGCAGAAACAATTCAACATTGCTCTTTCCCAAGTTACTTTATCTGACTAAATATAGCTTATTCCATGCTCTACTTAGGAAAGTGACAAATATGAGTATTAGAAATTATGTTACAGAGGAAACATTGCCTAACATTTAATAGGAAAAGCATTTTGTAGTCTTTTTATTATGGTAATCATTCAAAGAGATATGGGCTGCTGGGTTTTACAACTGAAACAAAAAGGGGGGAGGAAATGCCAGTTTTAATTATGTTTTATAAAATCCAGAACACCACCTCTATATATTGCCATGTCTCTTGCAAGAGACATAGTCACAGAGGGCTCTAGGGTGATCAATCTTTAATAGCACTAAAAAGAAAATCTACTACTTCTTCTGACCCAGATGGTCGGCTTTTCCTGAATGTAAACTCAATACTATTGTGAAGTAATGATGATTGTCCATAAAGGTAGCCTAACCTATCATAGTGGGAAAAAAGTCCATGAAATCAACAAATAAATAAATAAATAAATAAATAAATAAGAAAGCACAGAGGAATGACTCAACAGAAAATGGAAATTTAAAAAAAAAGTTTTGTGGTCTTATAAAAATAGTTTTGAGAAACTAAAGCTTTTTACCATCTCTTCTGCTGTTTTATTAGTTGGTATATTGTTAAAATTATATAATCTCTCATATCTTTTAGCTAATGAACTCACACTCTAAATTATGTTGTTCTTGGATGCCATATCTTCTTGATTTGTGAGATGATCAAATGTTTGCCACCTGTACCAGTTTCTGGATTTCACTGGTCTCCTTGTTACGGCTATAGCTTTGAATCAGTTAAAATTTCCTAAGAAATGGGGTTGGAACCCATGTCTTTTTACACACGTACATGCTATTTTTCTCAAGTTTGATTGTTTAGGTCAGAACTTCTGGAAGGATATGTGTTACATATGGCTTAGATTTTTTGCATTTAATATGATAGTGACTGTCTTTTAAACTGTTAACAAATAGCTGATTTTGAAATTACAGTTATCAATAATTTCCTTATCCTGGAATGGAAACAGATTCATTTTTTGTGATTCCCTTTTAGGAGTCACTATATATTTTACCTTCTGTCTCCTTTGTAAATAAAATATTAATGATCAAAGATATATGGCTTTTGAGTTGTTTATAAAAATTTGGAGCAGATAGGTAGTGCAGTGGACAACATGCTGGATTTGAAGTCCAGGAAAACTCATCTTTTTGAGTTCAAATCTGGCCTCAGACTTATTAGCTGTATGATCTTGAATTAGTCACCCATCTTTGCCTTAGTTTCCTGTCTGTAAAATGACATGGAAAAAAGTTAAATTATTCTAATATCCTTTCTAAGAAAGCCCCAAATGGCATCAGGAAGAGACAGATATGACTGAAATGATTGAACAACAAAAACAATAAAAATTTGCTTAATTTCTTGATGAAATGATATTTTTCAATATGATTTTTACTGTCATTCTCTCTTTACACTGACTTTGATAACTATCCATGAATATATGTGTTAATTTAATTTTCAGGATTTTGTTGTTTTCTATAGAGTTTGTCTTAATTTATCATTTGTAAAATAAGCTGGAGGAAAAAAGTTAAATTACTCTAATATCTTTGCCAAGAAAACCCCAAATAGAATAATGAAGAATCATATATGCCTGAAATATTTGAACAACAATAAAATTTTGTCTTAATTTTCTGATTGAACCACATTTTTCAACATGATTTTTGCTGTCATTCTCTGTGCCCTCCTTCACACTGACTTTATTAAGTATCCATGAATATAAATGTTAATTGAGTTTGCAGGATTTTGCTGTTTTCTATAGAGTTTGTGCACAACTTTTATCCTCTTATAGATATTGGCATGTAAGCTATTATTTATGTTCATGTTCTCCGTCTGTTTTATTTCATTATTAGCTATTTAAAGTGAGATGGTAAAATGGCAATTATCCCATGAAATGTGACTTGCTATCTCTGGAACATTATAAAACCAACTCCTTCAATTTTTATTTCATTTATTTTATCTTTCCAGCAGAACATATATTTTATCTTGCATTTTAGCTGTACTTCTTCATATCTTCTAGTTTTGAGAATATTACTCTGATTGTGGCTCAGTTTTTCTAGTAGCTTATAATCTTGTCTGCCATTAAATAAGGATTGCACATTAAAATAACATAAGTTAAGTGGTTTATAATAATAAAATAATTATAAAGTTTAATATATAGATAGAGAGGGTTTGAAAGGTATAGTGTAAAGTGCTAAGAATTATGGAATAGTTGAATCTGGGGTAATTTTTTTCTTCAGATACAGATGTGGATGGGTAGACCAGAGGGAATACTATATTTATGCTAGTTACACTTCTGGTGATTAGGCTATATAGGTTTACTTCCTTTTTTACTCTGTAGTCTATATAGCCCTTTTCTCAGCAATCCCTGATGTTTGCATTCCAAGTTCTGTGCTACAACTGGGATCAATCATTTGGAGCTTCATTTTCTTTATAAGGGACATGTTAATTCCAAAATAAGTAGGAACAATGGAACAGCTCCCTTTACAACAAAACTTGCTCCTTCCACCCACTTATAATACTTATTATTTCTTTCTCCTTCACCTGCTTTCTGAGATTTCTTTTTCAGATAAATAGGGGTGGTGGTGGTAGAGGAGTGAATGGTGTAAAATAGAGAGGCAAAGCCTAGTAGAGTGGAAGAAACACTGGTTCTGGATTTAAATATTTAGGCTCAAATCCTGCTATTGAAAATAATTGTATATTGGGCAAATTGTTTGAACCTCATGTCTTGATTTTCTATTTATAAATTGAGAGGGTTACTATTTAGGGCTTATGAGATCTCTTCTAACGTTGAATGAGCTAAAACATATATTTTCAGTTTGGGGATGAGAATGAGCATTAATAATTAAAATACACATTACTTGCAAAGAGGAATTTTCATTAATTATATTTGCATATACACTTCAATTTCACAATTCCTTCTCTCTTCCCCCCTCAAATTGCAATTTCTTGTGTCTACTTCTTCACATTTTACTCATTTCTCCTTCTGGCTTCTGATTCAATATCTGCTTAGTATAGTATCTTTTTATGGGCCAGAACTCTGAACTTGAAACAAGGATTCTTACAAGGTGTTAAGTCAGTGGAATTAATAAAGACAATGGGTATCTAGTTTAGCATGGTGCTTAATAATTCTCTAGTTCAATACATGTACTTAGTACTGAATATAGTTCTACAAGATTCACACCTATGATAACTCAGCCAGAATCAGAGGGCAGAGAAGATAAAAGACTGGAGGTAGAAGCTCAAGCTCTGGGAGCCAAGGAAAGAGATTCATTTCCATCTTCATCAGCTAAGGTATACTCCTTAGCTTCTCCATTGAAACCAAGACTCCAGAAGACCATTGAGAAAGCTAACCAGGCCCCAGGAAAAGAGACAAGACTTTGAAAGAGATAAAAAGAATTTGGATTTTAACACCTGGCTACTCTTATGGTGATTACTGAACTGAAATGAAAACTGCTCCCAGAGACCTCCAAAAAAAAAAAAAGCAAACAAAGAACATTACAGTATCTTGCATACAGTGATCACTGAATAAGTATTAATTCTTAATTAATTCTTAATTATTGAGTGATCAGCAAAGTATCATGTAGAATTTGAAGGGATTTAGGCATTGCTTTTTCTAAGACTTTTGGATTCAGGTTTCTAGGATATCTCCATTGGGGTTGAAAGGATGATGGTGGCTAAGGTGGTTGTGGGAACACAGATCAAGGCATTTATGTCTATTTGCCTTTTCATGGCAATAGATGAAAGGTTATTGCTTGTGTTGATGAGAAAAGTGGGTCCCTTATTTGCAATAATTTGTTCCCTCAATGACTTGTGGGATGGAAAGAACTGATATTCCTAAGATTTTGGGGTTCAGAGTACTGGACTATCTGTATAAATTTCTAAGAGTGATTGATAGTCAAGATGATAGTGATTTGACTTTGTTGGCTCATGATGCCTCTTTCCTCGAGTGATATAAACCGTGTCTAGAAAGACAATTGGAAGTCAAATTATGAAAGATTTTAAATAGTAAAGGGAAGAATTTATGTTTTGTCTTAATGAACCTTTTCAATTTATTAAGCATGGAAATGACTTATCAGACCTGAATTTTGTGTTCACAATGAAATGGAAATTGGAAGAGGACAAAGACATGGTCTCAATAAAGACACTATTGAAACAGTTCAGAAGAGAGGAAATGAGGAACTGAATTAGGATAAGGATTATATGAAAATAGAGGAAGATGCAGATGGGAAAAAATGTTGTGAATTTGGAATTTTAAGACTTGGAAACTGATTGGATATGGGGGGTTAAGGTTAAAAAATATTGAAGAATGGAAGATGACTCAGTCTGGTTGAATGCAAGGATGTCAGAGTTCCTAACAGAAGATTTCAGTTCAGATATTGAATCAGAAACCAGAAGGAGAAATAGTAAAATGTGAAGGAGTAGACACAAGAAATTGCAATTTGAGAGGGGAAGGGGAGAAGGGATTGTGAAATTGAAGAGATAAAGAAAGACAGTTTGAAGGGATGACAGGCCTGGGCATAATTATAGGCAATAAGAAAAGAATCAGCAAATGAAGAGAAATATACAATAAGCAAACAGAGAGGGAATAAATTGTCTTCCTTCAAGATTCAACTTAGATTTTAGATTCTCCCTGCAGCTTTGCCTAATCCAGATTCCTTCCCACCCCTACTTTCTAACTTTTAGTAATCTCTTTTCTCAGTTTTCCTTGTATTTATCTATTTGCATAGATAGGGTTATGGGATCATGGTTTTAGAAGAAGGGTCCTTAGAGAGACCATGTCTAATACCTCAACTTGCAGTTGAATAAATAGACACAAAGAAATTAATGGATTTCCCCCAAACCATTTGGAAGATAACTGGTAGAGAGAGTATTCAAACAGGGGTCCTTTGCTTCTGTTATGACAACAAAAGGAGATTTTAAACAACTTGAAGAACAGGGGCTGTATTAACTTTTTGTTTTTCTATTTCCTTTGACTAGCACAGTGCCTATCACATAGTAGGAACTTAAATGCTTGTTGCAGAACTGAATGAATGCAAGGATTTGGAATAGAGAAAGGAAGACTTAAAAACATGTGCAAGAGTCATTCATATTAATGAGACTACTTTCACATCAATCTAGCTGCTGCTATGCTAAGTTTTTGTCAGGGTCCCAAGTGTGAGTGCATTTGTGCAGGGTGAAACTCGAATGGATGCTTATTAGGTGTCCTGGAGCATTGGTTCAGAGGTGCATTTGCTCTTTTTGTCGAATGACTTGTTTTATGGCTATAGGCTCTAGTGAAAATCTCTTTCCATATAAACATGTGTAATATATTACCCATTCATATTATGAGCAGCACAGCCTGGAATTGAGATTTGTATGCTCTGAGACACAGAAAAAAGGAATATAATATTCTGATTTCTTTCTTTTGGATTAGATATATATTGAAATAAAATCTGTGACATGTCATGTTTTTATGCACAATGAGAAAATGATTGTCCTGTGTCTTGCAGGTTTGATGGGCTGATAAAACACTATGTGACAATCAGACTTCCTGTCTTTCCTTCATGATTCAAGATGAATGACTCCCTGTCTGATTTGATGAAACTGGCCTAAATTCCAACTCCTATCACACATATCAATATTTGAGCCAGAGGATCTTGGATTTAGAATTAATATTCACAGAGGTTAATTTACCAGAATGCTTCATTCATATAGGTAATAAGGTCCAGAGAGCCCACCTGGGCTGGAGTGCAGTTTTGTTATTCATATAATTTTGGACAAGTAATTTTTCCTTTCTGAACCTCAATTTCCTTTTCTGTAAAAGGATGGAGTTGCACTAGAGGAATTTATTTTTATAAAGGTCTTTTAGAAATTGAAATCCTTTGAGCCTGTGAGTTTTTCTTTCTTAGGATATTTTCATATTGCTTCTCTAATGCTGGTTCACTCCTTTACATAATTCTATTTTTTGGAGGTAATTTGGGTTATGTGATTTGCTCAGGGTCACACAGCTAGTTAATACTAAACTTAGATCCTCTTGACTCCACTGTCAGTGATCTAGGCACTATGCCATCTAGCTGCCCTGAAACTTCAATCCTGGATCAATTCCACTGCATACTTTTGTCTTGTTTTAGGGGGAAGAGAGTGTGGTCAGCTGCAGAGTAGGTTCTTAATGACAAATTCATTATGAGTTTGGAGATGAGCAGGTACTTAGTACTTTAATTATGCATTGGGATGACCTGATAAACAAAAGCAAAGAAAGAGAAAACTTAGGAGTGAAGACAAAAGTTTAATTCCAAGAATGTTGCCTAGACACAGGGGACCAGATTCATGGAACCAGAGATATCAATGTGACTGTTTGAGAGATTCAATTTGTGCTGAATTGTATAATTCATTTATTTGGGTGGTTAAAAGCCATGTTGGAGAGAGAACTGGTCTTGTAGTGTTAGTCCCATCAGAAAATTATTAGCCTTGGCAAATCACTTAATTTTTTTGAGCTTCAGATTGTTCATCTGTAAAATGGGGGTAACAGTAACACCAACTTCACAGGGTTATTGTCAGAATAAAATGAGATAACATGTGAAAAATATGAAAAATACTTTATAAATATTAAAGCATAATATCCATTTTAATTATTGTAAACCATGCTTTGACTTCATCCTCTTTTTTTCTTTGTCTGCTTCATGTTTTATTGCAGTGTCCTGACACATGTTTGAAAACTTCCTTTATATTAGGGCTTCTCTCTTGCATTCTAGGATTTTGGTGGTCAGGGAACATTAGTGTATTCATTTTGTTAGCCTCAGAGGAAGTAGGTTGGGATGGGATTCTTAATTCTTTACTGAAGCCTATTGTGTTGCTAAGTCATTTTAGTCATGTTTGACTCAAGAAGATGTCTTCCTGACTCTAGGCCTAGAACTCTAGCCACTGAATCATCTAAATGTTAAACATCTACCCTCCTTTCCCCCTTCCCAAACCATGAAGTCTATATATTTCAACTTAATGATGGACCACAAGGACTTTCAGTACTCCAAAATTTTTTTTCAGTGATGAAACATCTTCACTTATGATCATCACTGGAAGAGGGTGCTGGTAAACTTTATGAATACTTGTCAGGAGAATGACATAAGAGGGGGGAAAGAATTCCTTTTTTTTTTTTTTTAGGAAGGATGGTAATTCCAGCTAATAGGTCACAAGGCTGATTACTTTTCTCCTGGGAACAGGAGCATTTCTTGATTGAACATCTTGCTGGAGGGGCCATTCATGAAGAATTTTGGGGTAATTATTAGAACTTTCCTCACTGATCATAGATGTTCATCAATCCCTTGCTTGTAAGTCATCTTGGTGAATCAGAAGATGGATCATATATCTTCCTGGCAACATCCATTCTTCCTAGACAGCTGGGAAAATCATATCAATGTATAAGGGTCAGAGGATAGAGCCACAGATAGTCTGAAATAGCATCTTGTCTGTAGAGGAGTGAAATAAGTTGTTTTTTTGCATTCAGCGGAAGTTAAGTAATTCTGCCAGGGTCATCATCCTTCTTTCTTGAAGAGGACAAATAATATCATAAGAATGATGCCATATATTTGGTATTGGTTAAGAAATAGATTAGTTGATCAGTGGAATAGGTTAGGTTCACAAGACAGAATAGTCAACTATAGCAGTCTAGTGTTTGAGAAACACAAAGATCCTAACTTTTGGAATAAGAATTCATTATTTTATAAAAACTGCTGGGATAACTGGAATTTAGTATGGCAGAAATTAGGCATGGACCCACACTTAACACCATATACCAAGATAAGATCAAAATGGGTCCATGATTTAGGCATAAAGAAGATAGTTTATCTCTCAGACTTGTGGAGGAGAAATAAATTTGTGACCAAAGATGAACTAGAGACCATTATTGATCACAAAATAGAAAATTTTGATTATATCAAATTAAAAAGCCTTTGTACAAACAAAACAAATGCAAACAAAATTAGAAGGAAAGCAACAAACTGGGAAAATATCTTCACAGTTAAAGGTTCTGATAAAGGTCTCATTTCTAAAATATATAGAGAATTGACTCTGATTTATAAGAAATCAAGCCATTCTTCAATTGATAAAGGGTCAAAGGATATGAACAGACAATTTTCAGATGATGAAATTGAAACTATTACCACTCATATGAAAGAGTGTTCCAAATCACTATTGATCAGAGAAATGCAAATTAAGACAATTCTGGGATACCACTACACACCTGTCAGATTGACTAAGATGACAGGAAAAAATAATAATGAACGTTGGGGGGGATGCAGGGAAAACTGGGACACTGATGCATTGTTGGTGGAGTAGTGAACGAATCCAACCATTCTGGAGAGCAATCTGGAATTATGCCCCAAAAGTTATCAAACTGTGCATACCCTTTGACCCAGCAGTGTTACTTCTGGGCTTATATCCCAAAGAAATACTAAAGAAGGGAAAGGGAACTGTATATGCCAAAATGTTTGTGGCAGCCCTGTTTGTAGTGGCTAGAAACTAGAAATTGAATGGATGCCCATCAAGTGGAAAATCAATTGGGTAAATTGTGGTTTATGAATGTTATGGAATATTATTGTTCTGTAGGAAATGACCAGCAGGATGAATACAGAGAGGCTTGGAGAGACTTACATGAATTGATGCTAAGTGAAATGAGCAGAACCAAGAGATCATTATATACCTCAACAATGATACTGTATGAAGATGTATTCCGATGGAAGTGGATTTCTTTGACAAAGAGACTTAACTCTTTCTTTCTTTCTTTCTTTCTTTCTTTCTTTCTTTCTTTCTTTCTTTCTTTCTTTCTTTCTTTCTTTCTTTCTTTCTTTCTTACTTTCTTTCTTTCTTTTTTAAAATAATTTTTATTGACAGAACTCATGCCAGGGTAATTTTTTTACAACATTATCCCTTGCACTCACTTCTGTTCCAATTTTTCCCCTCCCTCCATCCACTCCCTCCCCCATATGGCAAGCAGTCCTTTACATGCTAAATAGGTTATAATATATCTAGATACAATATATATGTGCAGTACCAAACAGTTCTCTTGTTGCACAGGGAGAATTCGATTCAGAAGGTATAAATAGCCCAGGAAGAAAAAAATACCAGCAGTTTATATTCATTTCTCAGTGTTCTTTCTTAGGGTGTAGCTGCTTTTGTCCATCCTTGATCAATTGAAATTGAATTAGATCTCTTTATCGAAGAGATCTACTTCCATCAGAATACATCCTCATACAGTATCATTGTTGAGGTATATAATAATCTCCTGGTTCTGCTCATTTCACTCAGCATCAGTTCATGTAAGTCTCTCCAGTCCTCTCTGTTTTCATCCTGCTGGTCATTTCTTACAGAATAATAATATTCTATAACATTCATATACCACAATTTACCCAACCATTTTCCAATTGATGGACATCCATTCATTTTCCAGCCTCTAGCAACTACAAATAAGGCTGCCACAAACATTTTGATACATAAAGGTCCCTTTCCCTTCTTTAGTATCTCTTTGGGGTATAAGCCCAGTAGAAACACTGCTGGATCAAAGGGTATGCACAGTTTGATAACTTTTTGAGCATAGTTCCAAATTGCTCTCCAGAATGGCTGGATGTGTTCACAATTCCACCATCAATGTATCAGTGTCCCTGTTTTCCCACATCCCCTCCAACATTCTGCATTATCTTTCCCTGTTGTTCTAGCCAATCTGATAGGTGTGTAGTGGTATCTCAGAGTTGTCTTAATTTGTATTTCTTTGATTAATAATGATTTGGAGCATATTTTCATATGGCAATAGTTTTAATTTCTTCATCTGAGAATTGTCTGTTCATATCCTTTGACCATTTATTAATTGGAGAATGGCTTGATTTCTTATAAATTAGAGTCAATTCTCTATATATTTTGGAAATGAGGCCTTTATCAGAATCTTTGACTATAAAAATGTTTTCTCAGTTTATTGTTTCCCTTCTAATCTTGTCTGCATTAGTTTTGTTTGTTCAAAAACTTTTCGATGTGATATAATCAGTTTTTTTTTTTTTTATTTTGTGGTCAATAGGGATCTTTAGTTCTTCTTTGGTCATAAATTCCTTCCTCTTCCACAGGTCTGAGAGGTAAACTATCCTATGCTCTTCCAATTTATTTATAATCTCATTCTTTATGCATAGGTCATGAATCCATTTTGACCTTATCTTGGTGTACAGTGTTAAATGTGGGTCGATGCCTAGTTTCTGCCATACTAGTTTCCAATTTTCCCAGCAATTTTTGTCAAATAATGTGTTCTTATCCCCCAAACTGGGGTCTTTGGGCTTGTCAAACACTAGATTATTAAAGTTATTGGCTATTTTGTCCTTTAAACCTAATCCATTCCATTGATCAACTAGTCTATTTTTTAGCCAATACCAGATGGTTTTAGCAACTGCTGCTTTATAATATAATTTTAGATCTGGTACAGCTAGGCCACCTTCATTTGATTTTTTTTTTTTCATTAATTCCCTTGAAATTCTTGTCCTCTTGTTTTTCCATATGAACTTTGTTGTTATTTTTTCTAGGTCATCAAAATAGTTTTTTGGCAGTCTGATTGGTATAGTGCTAAATAAATAAATTAGTTTAGGTAGTATTATCATCTTTATCATATTTGCTCACCCAATCCAAAAGCATTTAATACTTTTCCAGTTGGTTAGATCAGACTTAATTTGTGTGGAAAGTGTTTTGTAGTTTTGCTCATAAAGTTTCTGATTTTCCCTTGGAAGATAAATTCCTAAATATTTTATACAATCAGTAGTTACTTTAAATGGAATTTCTCTTTGTAATTCTAACTGTTGGGTTTTGTTAGTGATATATAAGAATGCTGATGACTTATGTGGGTTTATTTTATATCTTGCGACTTTGCTGAAGGTGTGGATTGTTTCTAATAACTTTTTAGTAGAATCTCTGGGGTTCTCTAAGTATATCATATCATCAGCAAAGAGTGATAATTTGGTTTCCTCATTGCCTATTCTTATTCCTTTAATCTCTTTCTCAACTCTTATTGCCAAAGCTAGCATTTCTAATACAATATTAAATAGTAACGGTGATAGTGGGCAATCTTGTTTCACTCCTGATCTTATTGGGAATGGTTGCAGTTTGTCCCTGTTACATATGATGCTTACTGCTGGTTTTAAATAGATGCTGCTGATTATTTTAAAGAAAAGTCCATTTATTCCTATACTCTCAAGAGTTTTTTAATAGCAATGGATGTTGGATTTTATCAAATGCTTTTTCTGCATCTATTGAGATGATCATATTGTTTTTGTTAATTTGATTATTAATATAGCCAATTATACTGATAGTTTTCCTAATATTGAACCAGTCCTGTATTCCTGGTATAAATCCTACTTGATCATGGTGTATTATCCTGGGGATGATTTTCTGTAGACTTTTTGCTAATATCTTATTTAAGATTTTAGCATCAATATTCATTAGGGAGATTGGTCTATAATTTTCTTTCTCTGTTTTCAACCTACTTGGTTTAGGTATCAGTACCATGTCTGTGTCATAAAAGGAATTTGTTAGGACTCCTTCATTCCCTATTTTTTCAAATAGTTTATAAATCATTGGGGCTAATTGTCCTTTGAATGTTTGGTAGAATTCACATATAAATCCATCTGGTCCCGGGGATTTTTTTTAGGGAGTTGATTAATAGCTTGTTCTATTTCTTTTTCTGAAATGGGACTATTTAAGCAATTTACTTCCTCCTCTGATAATCTGGGAAGCTTATATTTTTGGAGGTAGTCATCAATTTCTCTTAGGCTATCAAATTTATTGGCATAAAGTTGGGCAAAGTAACCCCTTATTATTTCTTTAATTTCCTCTTTGGTGGAAAGTTCTCCCTTTTCATTTTTAAGACTACTAATTTGATTTTCCTCTCTCCTTTTTCTAATCATATTTACCAAAGGTTTATCAATTTTATTGGTTTTTTCATAAAACCAACTCTTAGTTTTATTTATTAGTTCAATAGTTTTTTTTTTACTTCCTATATTATTAATTTCTCCTTTTAATTTTAGAATTTCAAGTTTAGTAATTGATTGGAGGTTTTTAATTTGGTCTTTTTCTAGCTTTTTATGTTGCAGGCCCAATTCATTGATCTTCTCTTTCTCTATTTTATTCAAATAATCCTCTAAGGATATAAATTTTCCCCTTATTACCACTTTGGCTCCCATAAATTTTGGTATAATGTCTCACCATTGTCATTATCTTGAGTGAAATTATTAATCATGTCTATAATTTGCTGTTTCACCCAATCATTCTTTAAAATGAGATTATTTAGTTTCCAATTACTTTTTGGTCTATTTACACCTAACTTTTTGTTGAATGTAGTTTTTATTGCATTGTGATC
Source organism: Antechinus flavipes (assembly GCF_016432865.1). NCBI lineage: Eukaryota > Metazoa > Chordata > Mammalia > Dasyuromorphia > Dasyuridae > Antechinus > Antechinus flavipes. Next base: position 482,921,984 of record NC_067400.1, read on the forward strand.
TGAAAAGAAAGCATTTGCTATTTCTGCCTTCCTGCATTTAATTTTGAGGTCTTTATGTCCTAATATATGGTCAATTTTTGTGTAGGTTCCATGAACTGTAGAGAAGAAAGTATACTCCTTTCTGTCACCATTCAGTTTTCTTCAGAGATCTGTCATATCTAATTTTTCTAATATTCTATTTACCTCTTTAATTTCTTTCTTATTTGTTTTGTGATTTGATTTATCTAAATCTGAGAATGCAAGATTGAGATCTCCCACTATTATAGTTTTGCTGTCTATTTCTTCTCTCAAAACTCTTAACTTCTCCTTTAGGAAGTTAGATGCTATATCACTTGGTGCATATATGTTTAATACCAATATTGCTTCATTGTCTATAGTACCCTTTAGCAAGATATAGTTTCCTTTCTTATCTCTTTTAATTAGATCAATTTTTGCTTTTGCTTGATCTGAGATAAGAATGGCTACCTCTGCTTTTTTGACTTCACCTGAAGCATAATAGATTCTGCTCCAACTTTTACCTTTACTCTGTATGTATCTTCCTGCTTAAAATGTGTTTCCTGTAAACATACAATATGTTGTTCTGACTTTTGATCCAGTCTGCTATCTGCCTCCTCTTTATGGGAGAGTTCATCCCATTCAAATTTACAGTTAAAATTACTAATTCTGTATTTCCTGCCATCCTAATATCCCCAGATTATACTTTTCTTTTTCTTGCCCTCCTTCCCTTCTTCCCCAGTATTAAACTGATTGGTCCCATTTATGTCATACAGCTCTCCCTCATTAGTATCCCTCCCTCCTCCCTTTGAATCCTTTCTCCTTTCCCAGCTGGGAAAGTGCTGGGCAAAGAACTCCCCCTCCCCCCAGTGAGATAATGACTGCCCTGAGGCTAGACACTGAGCAGTGACAGTTTCACTACCCCAAGCCAAATCCTGCCTTGGGGCTGTGGATATTAGCAGTTGAGCAGTGAGTGGATTGGATTTGCAGGGACTCAAAGTGTCTGCCCGGGAAGCCAGGTCTGCTGGGAAGTTCTATTGCCCCAGGCTGAGTCCACCATTGTGCTGATTAGAAGCTGCCCAGACTGTGCCCCCTGCCGTGCAGATTTGCAACTGCCCCAACAAAAGCCCGGAACTGTGGGATATGGCTGCAGGGCTGTGTTACAGTCTGCCTGAGTCACTTCAGGGTTTGAGGGGTTATAGCCAGATCTTGTTAGGTTCTGGCATTTTTTAGAGTAGCCTCTGTTTTAGGTTTTAATTTCTCTGCCAGTTTACTGCTTTGTAGTCAAGGAAGAGCAGTTAGCCTATAGCAGAGTCATCTCTATAACTTCTCTAGCCACAGAGATCACCCCCACCCCTGGTCTGCTCAGAACGCTAGTCTCTCGCTGCCTGTGCTAGTCTGTTCCTGGCCCCTCAGGACAAACCTTTCCTCAAGATCTTCCAGATTGACTTCGGCTGGTAAATTGTAGTGCTTCTAATCTTTATGAATTTAAGCATTAAAGAGCTATTTTTGAGGCTGAATTAAATAGTTGGTTATGAGGGGAATGAGAGGAGCTTAGCAGTCATGTGTGCCTTCTCTGTCATCTTGGCTCTGCCCCCCAACTCAGTTTCAATTGATCAAGGATGGACAGAAGCAGCTACACCCAAAGAAAGAACACTGGGAAATGAATGTAAACTGTTTGCATTTTTGTTTTTCTTCCTGGGATATTTTTACCTTCTGAATCCAATTCTCCCTGTGCAACAAGAGAACTGTTCAGTTTTGCACACATATATTGTATCTAGGATATACTGCAACATATCTAACATATACAGGACTGCTTGCCATCTAAGGGAGGGGGAGGAGGAGAGATGGGAAAAATTAGAACAGAAGTGAGTGCAAGGGATAATGTTGTAAAAAATTACCCTGGCATGGGTTCTGTCAATAAAAAGTTATTATAAAAAAAATGATGTTATAACTTGTGCATGAGTTCTGTTTAAGTGAGGCAGAGATGTGCAAAGGTATCAACCTCATTTTCTCCTTGACATTCAAGAAATCCAGTGGCAAGACAAATGTCAAGAAAATTGGCAGTGCCCCACCTTATCTTAAATATTCTTCTAGTTTATGTACAACATATTCATTTTCATTCACCAGAGTATGAAGTGGATGGACATGTGCATATTAGGCAATGATTGAAGATTTTGTGACCATTGTAAACTGCCTGAAACCCAGGAGCATTTCCAGTCCCTAATGAGATCCATAAAAAAGAGAGTAGTTGGAAATTCATTACAAAATTAGACAGGACTTATTGAATACACTGAAGTCCACTGTAGAAAAAGAAAACATCTAATATTGAAAATGTGAAGGGTTAGTTTGCATGCATGTGTGTGTGTTTGTGTGTGTATGTGTGTCTGTGTGTGTGTGTAAAAAAGTGAAAGAGAAAGTCTCATTTTTGTTGGCTAGAACTGTGGTATAGATTGTTAAATATTTAGCATACCCAGGGATGGGCCACAATTTCAATTATTGTTTTCATTAGGGGAGTGTACCTACTTACATAGAGAGGAAGATTTTGATGTCTAGCTAGAACATATACAGAGAACATAAGTAAAGTCTATTATAATCCAGAGGTCTCTTGAATTTTGTAAAATTTGGAGTAATGTTCTCTATAATTCTATGGACAACATAGATAACAACAACTATGGATTATACTAAAGTATAATATGGAACCTAGAACTGCAAACTGTATAAATATATCCAATATAATTTGCAGGAAAAAACTGACTATTTTAATGGGGAGTGAGAGAAGAAAAACAGCTTGTATACTTGTATATTTGTGCTGAGTTTAATTTTGGCATGATTTTTTTTAACTAAGGAAAGAGTGTAATGGAAGCATATTCCTCTGCCACTGACTTTGCTGACAATGGCTGGCAATTTTGCCTCATTTCCTCTTGTGTTTTGGGGATTTCTTGAGGCTTTAACTTCAAGTTTATTAGCATTATCTGTCTTTTATCAGAAGTAACTGGTAGCACCATGAACAAAATACTGTGTCTACAGTCAGGGAGACCTCGATTCAAATCTGGTCTCAGACAATTAGTAATTACGTAAACTTGGGTAAATCACTTCACCTGTTTGCCTTAGTTTTCTTAATTGTAACATTTACTTTGAAGGATTGTTCTAAGGATCAAATAAGATAATATTTGTAAAAGGTGTCTGGTACATAATAAATACCACATAAATGTTTATTATCTTACCTCTCTAGTCAATGGGGGTGGAAAATTTGGACTTTGAGAAGTCAAATGAAGAGTATGGATATTTTTCTTAGCCTTAAAACATATTCATCATAAAGTACTGATGATTTGGAGACATCTTACATGAAGGCCAAAATGAAGTCGAGGTAAATGAAATTCAGTCACTATAACAGGTGAGAGTGAAAGCTAAGGAGACCTTTGGTCTAAAAGAGTCATTCAAGAAGACTTAGGATTTGGTGAATTCTTCTGTAAGTCAGAGGGGTGAGGCTATACTAACAACAGATTTGTGAACTGTTTACTAGCCTGGCAGTATGTTGGCTCAGATAACTTCATCTTCAAATAATTTTCACACTGTTGTAAAGGTAATAATGGTGGCTGTTACACTGAGAAGACTGAGACAGCTATAGAATCTCAACTAATTAGAGAAGTTACTGAACCAATCACTGAGGTTCTTGGGGAATCAAGTATAAAGTACCATCTAAATATCAATTATTATTTTTGTTCCTGGATCAAATTGAAAAGAAACATCATGATGTAGAGGAGCAAATCCAAATCTGGTTCTTTACCAGGATAATGAATTTTTCAGCTATGTAGATCTGAGGGAGGGCATTCTGTAATGATGCTCAGATCTTTTACCCATTGAGTAGGTGAGCTTAATCCTATTTCTGAGGTATAGCCCCTTATAGATCTGAAATACCTATATAAATGGAGAAGATAGAGCTTCTAAAGTGTATATAGGTTGCTTAATTCTTTAGATAATCAAAATTCTTTTGATTAAGAGAGTCTAAAAATGTAGCAGAAACACTGCGGGGGAAAGAACAAAATTTTAGTACTGCTGACCATTCTGTTATCGTGGCAAAAATTACCTGTTTTTATTACATGAGGAAGAGTTTGAACCAGTATTCCGAAGATGCTGACTTATTTGCTTATAACTTCTTGTCACTAACATGATTGGTGGTTCTGATTTGATTTGCACTCGAAGACCTTCTTTAAGGGCTTTTCTTGTAATAAAGTAATAGGAAGTTGTCCAGCAGATGGCACTTGTAGTCAACTGGGGAGCCATACAAGCCAGCTTGACTTTATCTTTCTGTGTATGTTTATGTTTCAGACATAAACAACCAAGTCTGAGCTAGAAAGTAAAGATTTCAATTGTTTGACCAGAGAACTTCTCTGGCTGACTCATGTTATGTCAATGGCTTACTGGACTCTACTATAGCTATATCTTGCCTTGTAAAAGCAGGTAATTTGAAGGAGCAGAATTCTTACTTAGGAGATCTGGGCCAGCTGCTATTGGGAAGCAACATCTACTCTGCTGCCAACTTCTGTTGTTTGGCTTTCAAGGCTCTCTGTCATCTAGCTGGAATCTACCTTTCTAGACTTACTACCCATCATTACTTTTCTGCTCATGATCTGTGTTCCAGCCAGACCATGCTACACAATGCTCCTTGTTTCTACCACTTTTATTCACATCAAACCTAATATTTCACTTTGTCATAAACCCATTTGTGTGGCTATTTCCTTCATTCTGCCTTTACTTGTCTTCATATCTATTTGTACATAACCTAACATTTTAATGTTTCACTAGTCATTACTTTATGATGGCTACCTTCTTCCTAACCTATTGAACTCCATCTACTATTATCATCTTTTTGCAATCTGTGTTATTAATTCCAGGATTCTGACCACTTCTTGGGGAAAGTCACAAAATGGAGATGATTTATCTACCAGCTGTTTCTGGGGCATTATACAGCTACTACTTTCTTTCATTGTTTAGTTACTTCAGACATCTGAGGCTTTCTTGGCAAAGATACTGGAATCATTTTCTATTTCCTTTTCTATTTCCCACCCCTAAAAATGTCATTATTTGATAGATATTTACTGTACTATAAGCTGTTACAGATGAGAAAACTCAGGTAGATAGATTAAATGACTGAACTAGGGTCATAGAGTTTAGTATCTGAGACCAGATTTGAAATCAGGTTGTCCTGATTCCAGGTATGATCCATAGCACCTGTTGATACTTTCTGTTATTCTTTTTTTATTCACTTACTGGAAGCTTGATAAGAATAGAAACCATGATTCATGTAAACTCCATATTTTGTCTATCAACTAATGTACCTTTCTGCACATATGTAATGAAAGAAAAGCTAATTGAAATTTATGAATATAAACTTAAAGTAGATATTTGTAACCAGTTAAAATGCATAAACCAAAATACATAATAATGAGAGAAAGGAGATTTTTAGGAATGGAAGAAGGGGGAAGCTTTTATTAAGTGCTTATTATGTGCTAGGCACAGTGATAATTGTTAGGGATGAAAAAAAAAGATAATTTTTGTCCGCAAGAAGCTTACATTATACCTATATCTCACACAACATATCAAAAAAAAAAAAGGTAAAAATGGGTACATGATTTGGATATAAAGGATGAAACCAAAAACAAATCAGGAGAGCAAGAGATAATTTACCCATTGGATGTTTGGAGAAGAGAGGAATTTATGACCAAAGAAGAATTAGAGAACATTACGAAAGGTAAAATAGGCCATTTTGAATACAATAAGTTAAAAAGTTTTTGTACAAACAAACCCAAGAGAAATAGGATTAAAAGGAAAGTATAAAACTGTTATAAAATCTTTATAATCAGATTTATGAGAAAGGTCTCATTTCTAAAATATATAAAAAATGGTGTCAAATTTGTAAAAATACTAATAATTCCCCAAATGATAAATGGCCAAGGGATATGAATAGACAATATTCAGATGATGAAATTAAAGCCATCTATGCTTGGAAGTATAGTGAAAAAATGCTCAATCTCTATTGATTAGAAAAATGCAAGTTAAAACAACTCTGATGTACCAGCTGAGATACACCTCTCAAATTGGCTAAGATGACAGAAAAAGATAATCATAAATGCTGGAGGGGATATGGGAAAACTGGGGCACTAATGTATTCATCATTGGTGGAATTGTGAAATGATTCTGGAGAGCAATCTGGATCTATGTGTCCAAAGGGCTATCAAACTGTGCATACCCTTTGACATAGCAGTGCTACTACTGACTCACGGAAATCATAAAGAAGAGAAAAGCCCACATGTCCAAAAAAAAATATTGGTAGCAGCTCTTTTTGTGGTAGCAAAGAATTGGAAAATGAATAGATGCCCATCGATTGGGGAATGAATGAGTAAGTTCTGGTATATAAAGATAACAGAATATTATTGTTCTATAATAAGTGATGAATAAGCTGATTTTAGAAAGGCCTGGGAAAATGTATATAAGCTAATCCTAAGTGAAACAAGCAGGTCAGAAATACATTGTACACAATAACAGCAAGAATGTACAATGATCAACTATGAAAAACTTGGTTCTTTTCAGTGGTTCAGTGATCCAAAGCAAGCCCATTAGACTTTGGACAGAAAATGCCATCTGCATCCAGAAAAAGAACTATGGAGGTTGAATGTAAATCAACATTTTTGTTGTAATTGTGTGATTGTAGCATCAATATGCTATGTTCACTTCTTTTTTCTGTTTTTTTCCTCTCCCATGGTTTTTCACTTTTGCTCTGATTTTTTTCTTCGATCATGATTCATAAAGCAATGTGTATTAAAAATTAATATATATTTGCTTCTATAAGCTTCACAGAGGAAAGAGATTATATTTTATTCATCTTTTATCTCTATCAACACTATCTTAAATTGTGCTCTTCCTTAATAAATAGGTGATGAATGTAATTATGGAGCCAACAAATGAGAACCAAAAAGTGATAGAGTGCAGGGAAGATGATGGTAATAGAGGATAACCCTTGTGTGGCAGCAAGGGACCATTAATTTGAAATTTATAAATTAAAAGAAAACCCAAAAAGTAATGAAACCTGGACACACTGGATCCCTTTTAAAAAAAGCAGAGACTCTGGAATAACTCACTAATAGCACAATGGGGCTGACCTGGTTGAGGAATGATTATTTCAGCCCTTGATTTTTGAAAAGTTGTCTTAGCACTTTATGGTTCAAGACAAATTGATACTATGGCAAATTATGTTTTTTTTTAAAGAAGGTATGGAAGAGTGTTTGGGGGAATTGTCAAGAAAATGCTATTGCTCTTTAAGCCAGATTAAGTTCTCCAATGGTGGTAGCAAATAGAATTTGATACCATACTTTTCTCTGGCCTTTATATACAAATTTAAAATTTGTTAGGAATAAAAAAAACCTTGGAATCAGAAAAAAAAATCTTTGAATTTGTTTAAACTGTATTTATTTTGCTTTATTGTAATATTTCTGTATTTATTTTGGTTTTCAATAATCTGAAGTGTTACATATGAATTAATATGAAGAGAACCAAATTATGGAAGTAATAGATGTCTTTTTGTTGACTTTCAAGTGGTTTTTGAGTATGTAATATATTGCTGAAATTTTATAAGAGCACTAGATTTCATAAAAAACATTTTCCACAATGCAGTACACAAGTGATTATTAATGTCTTTCACTGTAAGGATAATAGCATTATTCTTTGTCATCTATTCGGAAATATGATGTGAATATAAAATGCTATTTCATTGAAATTTCACTGACCTCTATCTTTAAATATTATCCACTCATTCTTAAATACATATCAATTACAAAGTTCTATTAAGTAAATCTTCTTCGCCAAGAAAGGTGTTTATAATCATGGCCATTCATAATCATGATTTATTTATTTTTTTTTGTTTAAGGAAGAAAGATCACTGCTTATGATAGGAAAAGTTTGTCTACTAATTATTTAGTTAGAGGATGACCTTATATAGGGAATGATTATGACCAAACTTGATTCAGTTCCATAATTTCATTCAACACCCAATTATTAAGTCTCTTTTATGGATAGAGTACCATTCAAGATGATGGAGATAGAGATAAAAAGATGAATAAAATACAATTGTTTTCTTTTGTGTCACTTACAGACTGGTAGTGAATATATAAATGAATATATTATGTACTATAAACTATCCCAAAGGAAGAGTAGAAAGTACTATGTAAGATCCAAGGAAGAAAGGAATAGTGTGGATATATGGAAACGTGTCACAATTCCTTATTTTACAATGTCGTATTGGAATGAACACTACATTCACTTTAAAAGAACTGAGGTTTAGTCATGATCCTATCAGCTAATTTGATGGGAGATTTTAGGCCACTTGTAACCTCACTCTTGGTTGTGCTTTATTTGTGAAATGAGTGGATTGGACTGAATGATGTTTAAGATATCTTATAAAATACAGTAAAGAACACATTTCCAGTAGAAAGAAATTGTTAACATTAATTAATTAGCTAATTGTTAAATCATTCAAACTGTGTCAAGATAAGAATGGGAAGGTAAATGACATGGACATTTGCTAGCTGTATGGCCCTGGTCATGATACTTAATCTTTTCAATTTCAATTGCCTATGTGTAAGATGGGGATGAGAATAATCCTACCTCCAGGTTTGTGAGAGGTAGTTGAAATAGCACATGTAAATTGCTTTGCAAACCTTAAAGCATTATCTAAATGCTATAATTAGAGATTAGAAAAGCCAGTTTTCATAGAAAGATGAACACTTGCAAAAGTGAAGTCCTAGGATCATGGTATTTCTGAGTTGAAAGGGACTTTATTTGCTCTCTAGTTGAATTCACAATGTACTTAATAAAGGACAGCACATCTATTTATAATGAAGGTAGGATAGGGACCCTACCACAAGTGAGAGAACGCATTGACTTTTGGGTAGATTTAATTGTTGGTTTTGTTTTTTGTTTTGTTTTCCTGAAGGCAAGCCAAAATTTGCCTTCTTGAAACTTCTATTTATTGCTTCAGATTCTACCCTTTAGGGATAAACCATCCTCCAAATAATATCCTTTCAAATACTTTGTCAAATATTCTGTCTCCTTGGGTTCTTCTTTTTTCTTTAGGTTAAATTATCCAAGTTCATTTGAAGTCTCTCAAATGATAACAGACTCAAGGCCCTTCACTATCCTTGTGGCTTCTCTTGGATCTTACACAGTGTATCGATGTCTTTTTAAAACTGTAGCATCTAGAACTTAATGCATCACTCTAGATATAACTTGAACAAGGCAAAGTGCAGAAATACTATAATGTTCATATTCCTGGAAACTATGTTTCTCAATGAAACCAAGTTTATAATAGCTCTTTTAGCTACAATCACATTGCTGAATTGTTGGAATCTTTACAAATTGTTAAGTCATTAGAGTTGATAGAGACAATAATTATCTAATTTAGCATGATTCAGTGTCACTGATCTGATTTTACAAGGAAATGTTTTGGGCCAGAACCTGAAACAAGGTACTAAGTAGAACTAATTGATACAATGCTTGTGTTTACACCTTTACTTATTGGAATTCACAAGTATGGGAGATTCCTAAAGCAAACTTTGTAACTTTGTGAATTCACACCTCCCTTAGATGTGCCTCCAGAAAGAGAAGTCAACCTTTGGGAGATGATATATAAGAAGCAGACTCACTTGAGAGTTCAGCTGAATTAGATTGGAGAGGAACATGCTGGGACAGACACAGAGCACTCTGGGAGATTGAGAGCCAGAAGCCCTCTCTCAGAGGTAAGACAGATTCAACTTGGTGCTGGCTCTGGAGGCTTAAGAAAGCAGAGGCAGAAGGAAAGTACAAAGCTGGAATAGCTCTTAGAACCAAGCAGAGAGATAGGACTCAACTAACTGGGCTATATTGGAGGCAATAAAAGATCTGAACTTTTATCACCTGGCTGCATTTTGGGTGATTATTACTTTCAACTGAAACTAAGGCTGCCTCCATAAAACCTCCCCGAGAAACCTGCTTTTCTCCCAGAGAGAATTACTATATATATTTTAAAGGAGAAAAACCCCACACTGAATCATATTAGATTTGCAAACTACCAAAACCTTCAGTGGTTTTTTCAAGCAAACTGCTATTCAATTATGTTCCTCCTATCCTATAATTATGATTTTTTGGATCTTGGTATTGCAGATCATTTTATTAGATTTAGCCCCATACTCTAGCCCAGAGGCATTATACTTGCAGGCCATGATAGATACTACTAAATGGAGCCCCAACCAAATTAAAATGAAATTGGGAAATATTTGGGGAAAAAAAACAAATAAAAATATAATAAAATGCAGATAATCTTAATATGTAGGTTTCTAGATCAATATGGGTCAAAAATTTTTGTATCTGGATAGTCATTCATTGAATCAACTCTTTCCAGCTTTGTATTATCTCCATATTTGATGATTATGCCATCAGTATCTTGATATTGTTAGAGTTACTGATAAAAAATTTTAAGCAGCATAGGGCCAGGTAGAGATATACTTATCCTTGAACTCCAAGATTTTGTTTAAAAACAGAAACCCCTTAAGGTCCTTAAATCCAATTCAAGAGTTTACTATGCTCAATTATCTGAATGTGTTCAAATAATCTACTGGATTATATAACCTCTTATTAGTAAAACAGAATATAGTATTTGGGGATCAACAAAGTGAGATACATCCCTGGGATTCTCAAAGCAGATTCTCCTATTTGTTAGGGAGTCAGCCTGAAGCTGACTTGGAGAAAAACTTGGATTTGCATTCAGATGACTTTGGTTGGAGTTCTAATTCTGCCCTTTACAGGATTCTAATCCTTATATGGCCTTATATGGCCATTTAGTTAAGTTGAACCCCTTTATTGTGAAGATGAGAAAAATGATCCTGAGATTGGTTAAGTGACTTGTCCACAGTCACATGGCAGCTACATTGCAAAGAGGATGGAGTAGAGGACTTGGAATCAGGAAATACTAAATACAAGTCTTAGACTCTTTAGCTAGATGATCCTTGGCAAGTCACAACCTACCCAGGTTAAATTTGATAAAAATGGCAAAATGGGAATAATAATAGCTCTTACCTGGCAGGGTTGCTGTGAACATCAAATGACATACCTCATAGAAAGTGCTTTGCTAAACTTAAAATGCTATATCAAAGTTAATGCTGAAAATGCTGCCTATGAAATAGAGTTAGCATTCAAATCTAGGTCATCTGATTCTAATCCCCACAAGCTGATGTAACATGTTACTTACCTGTATGTCTTTTGGGAGCTCAAGCAACTCTCTTAGTTTTTTTGGGAATTATTTTTTCATCTAAAAATTGAGTTGGTATTGAACTAAATGACTCAAGGTAATTTTAAATTTTAACTAGAAGATGCTATGATCAGTGATGTTGGGCATTTGTGCTTCTAATTGAAGTTTCAGATCAAATGATAAGGTAAACTTTCAGGTCCCTTCTAACTATTATATTATCTTATGATTCTATATTCTAATAAAAACTGAAGTACTCAAGATGTAACTTAAGAGTATTCCTGACCAACCTTCACAGATCACAGCTGTCTATAAAATTCTGTAGGATTTATTCTCTGTACCCCTCATGAGGATCTTACATAGCTGATCTTACACTTTAAAAAACCAACTAGATATATGTATATACATGTTGTGTATGTATGCACATATGCATATATTTACATCTTTATCTATATCTATAATATTTATATCTCCTTCCCCAGGTTGATGATGACAAAACATTTGTGGGCATGCTCTGTAGACTAGGCATCTAGGGGCCTTGCTTTTTATGTACTGAACTTGCATTTAGGAAGTTTGAAAGTGCTTCAGACATTTGCTAGTTGTGTGACACTGGACAAGTCACTCAATACCTCTGTGTCTTAGTTTTCTTATCTATAAAATGGAATACTAACTTCCTAGAGTCGTTGTAAGAATCAAATGAATTTATACACATACACACATATATGTATATATAATTTTGCAAATTTAAAGCACTATATAATTGCTAGATAGAATTATTATTTTATTGCTTTCTAGATAATATAGCATATTACAGTATTCTGAACATAGCAGATAATTAACAAGTAATTATAGATTACATTGGTTACTTATATCAAGAAACAATAAAAAGGAGCAATAGATTGACCTTCAAAAGGATATGCCCTTGGTTCTTCCAGATCTAATAGGTGAGTTTTTACTTTATCTTGTCAGGAAAATAGGCCTTTATACCACTTTCTAGTCACGTTTTCATATTCTTGCAATTGTCCTTGTCTTCCCACCTTAAACTTGAACTCTGATGCCTTAGTAAGCTTTTCCTCAGTTTGCCTGCAACGAGAATTTCATGGTGATTCCTGCATTTTAATCTCTCTATTACATATTGTTCTTCTTCCATCAGAATGTAATCTCCTTGAGAGCAGGAACATTCTTTTTAGTTGTGTTTGTATCTCTAACTTTTCATTCATAGCAAGTGCTTAATAAATGCTGTCTGTGTCTCTTTGCCTATGTCTGCCTTCTTATCAATTTATTCTGAACTAATACACCTTAAATCACTGTGATACACAAAGTGCAGTAAATCTGCTAATCAACAAACATTTATTTAGTTAACATGTTAATGTTAACTCTGCCAGGCTAGTTTGTGTCTCTTCTGAACTTCAGTCAGTAAGAATTTATTAAGTGCTTATGAAATACCAGACCTTATGCTAAGAAGCAGGGATACAAAGAAAGGGAAAATATCCCCACAACGCCACACTTATACTCCCCCTTCCACACACACACAGTTTTTGCTCTCAAAGAGTATTCATGGTAGAGTTGTCAATTACTTCAATTTTGTTTGACTCTTTGTGATTCCATTTGGGATTTTCCTAGCAAAAATGATGGAATGGTTTGGTGTTTCCTTTTCTATTCATTTTATATATGAGAAATTGAGGTAAATAGGGTTAAATGATTTGCTCAGGATCATACATCTAGTAAGTTTCTGAGGCTGCATTTGGCCTTGCTGAGGTGAGTCTTCCTGACTCCAGGTTCAGTGAACTGTGCCATCAAGTTGCCCAGTGGTAGAGAGACATATAAATAACTGCATGCATACAGAATATGGATAGATAGAAGGTTAATAGATTCTAATTGTCATCAAATAGTCCCCTAACATACATATTTTAGTTGCTGTTATGTCATTTCTTGTTTGTTTAGTCAATTCATATGTCCTGCAAATTATCTGGAATTTTAAGGAAATCATAATTAGAAATTCTTGTCTCACATTCCTCTTTTCAACAATGAGATGGTTGAGGTCAGTTCCAATGATCTTGTGAAGAGAGCCATCTACAATCAGAGAGAGGATTGTGGGAACTGAGTGTGGATCACAACATAGCATTTTCACTCTTTTTGTTGTTGTTTGCTTGCCTTTTGTTTTTTCTCATTTTTTCCCTTTTTGATCTGATTTTTCTTGTGCAGCAAGATAATTATATAAATATGTTTACATATATTGGATTTAACATATATTTTTACCATGTTTAACATATATTGGATTACTTGGCATTTAGGGGAGGGGGTGGGGGGAAGAAGGGAAATTTGGAACACAAGATTTTGCAAGGGTTAATGTTGAAAAAATATCCATGCATGTGTTCTGAAAATAAAAAGCTTTAATAAAAAAAAAAAAAAAAAGAAGAAAAAAATTCCTGTCTCAGGTAGATCTGTTCCCTTGAAGAATTTTTTTTTAACTCTAGTACCAATTAAAATTTTTATCTTGGTTTAATACCAAAAAATTAAAGACTTGGTTTCTGTGATGCACTGAAGGAAGACTATATTTGGAGTCAGGGGGCTTAAATTATTACCTCTGTGACTTTGGACAAATCACTTAGTATCTCTGGAAATAGGTGTCTGCTCTGTAAAATGAAAATATTGTAATAGACTTGAAGGTTCTCTTAAGCTTTAAACCTATGATCCTGACTAGGCTTTTTAAATTAAAAGAGTAAGACCTTGGTACAAGTTTTTATAACTAATATAAATTGAGTTGGGGAGATAAATAGAGGTGGGAAAAGGCCATAGAAATCATTGTGACTTTAAATAACATTTCATGCTATTGATGACTATTCTGAATTTAAATGATTGTTTCTATTGTAACTTTTTTATGGAGTTCCAGATTGTTTGTTATTACTTATTATAAGGATTATAGCTTTCAGGCTCCCTCTGGTTTTGGCTGAATACAAAGTGCTAGTTAATTTTGATTTATCACTTTCATATACAAATAGATTCAAAAATATTTTATTTTTCATAAGGGCTCTTATAGGCATTCTATTTTAAATTATTTTAATAAGCAATCTGTTTTATTTTAGGGGTATTGCCATTCTCACTAGTGTTAGGAGAAATGTTTGTTTCTATCATGACGCTTTTTACTATCTCTCTCTTTCCAGACAGTTGAGGATTTACTGAGATTCTTGTCTCTTTGATTCATGAATAAAAAACAAACAAACAAACAAACAAAACCAATGAGCTGGAATAGTTGAAAAGAAGTCAGAAGATCTTTGTTATAATCCTAGCTATGCTGACAACTACAATGAGATCTTGTATATGTCATTTCACTTCTCTAATTTTCAATTTCTTCATCTATTCATAAAAATGAGTAAACACAGGAGTTCTGGGTATAAAAGAATCTCAAAGTTATGTAGCCCAAACCTTATTGAATAAGAATTCCTTCTGTAACAAGTTAGGGGAAACCATGTTTTCGCCATGTTTCAATCTTCTTGCCACTTCACACCATCCTTCACATTGCTGTCAAAATGATTTCCCTTAAAGATCTTATCATTAACTCTGCTACTCAATCAATTCTAGTGACTTCCTATTATCCCTAGGAACAACTCCTCTGTTTAGTGTTCAAAAGTCCTACACAAAATGGCTTCATCTTACCTTTTAAATTTCAATTGGTATTACTTTTTTCTCCCACACAATGAAATTTATCCAAACTAAATTTATTTCTTCACTAACGTCATCCTATCTTTTATCTCTGTGATTTAACCTTGACCATCTCTCATGCCTGGGAAGAACTCTCTCCTAATCCCTGCCTCATGAAATTCATCTTTTACCTTGAGATGCAATTCAGGCATTATTTTTCTTTTTGTTTTCTTTCTTTCTTTCTTTCTTTCTTTCTTTCTTTCTTTCTTTCTTTCTTTCTTTCTTTCTTTCTTTCTTTCTTTCTTTCTTTCTTTCTTTTTTTTACTAAAGCTTTTAAATTTTCAAAACATATATATGCATAGTTTTTCAATTATTAATTCTTGCAAAATCTTGTGTTCCAATTCCCCCCTTTCCCTAATCTTCTCCCCTAAATGGCAAGCAATCTAAGATATATATTAAATCCATTATATGCATACATATGGATATAATTATCTTGCTACACAAGGAAAATCAGATTAAAAAGAAAAAAAATGAGAAAGGAAATAGTACAAGCAAATAACAACACAAGAGTGAAATATTATGCTGTGATCCACATTCAGTCCCGCCAGTCCTGTCTCTGGGTGTAGATAGCTGTCTTCATCACAAGATCATTGGAATTGGCCTGGATTGTTAAAATGAGCCATGTCCATCAGAATTGATCATCGTATAATTTTGTTGTTGCCATGTACAATAATCTCCTGGTTCTGCTCATTTCACTTAGCATCAGTTCATGTAAGTCTCTCCAGGCTTCTCTAAAATTATTCTGCTGATCATTTCTTATAGAACAATAATATTCGATAACATTCATATACCATAACTTATTCAGCCATTCTCCAACTGATTGGCATCCACCCAACTTCCAGTTTCTTGTCAGTACAAAAAGGACTGTGAGGCATTATTTTCCACATGAAGTCCTCAATTCTCCCCCTCCTCCAACTCCCATAGTAACTTGTATTTCACTACTATAATAAATATATGCACAAATGCATACATGTTAATGTTAACATTTATGAACTTTATATTTATGTTATATTTTCTAATGTATTTGTTTTCTTTCTTATTAAAATGAGCTCATTGTGAGAAGAAATTATTTAAATTCTTGTATTCGCATCCCCAGATGTTAGCATTGTTCTTGACATATAGTTGGTACTTAATAAATACTTATAGAATGATGAATTTTGTACATGTCATGTACTTGACATATCCTAGAATGATAGACAATGTCTAGTTCAATTCTTTACCTCATGTATTCAGAATAGTGCCTTGCATAAAATGATTCTGTAAATCTGCATGGATTGTTTTCATCTTGCCAGAACTATTTATCTGCACATTGGACTAAAAGTGTTAAGGAGATTTTTTAATCAAACACTCCCTACTTCTAAACCCTGGAAAATTAGGATATTGGCAAGAAGACATTTTGGTAAGTCACAGTACTGATTAATGATATTCACTAATTTCTTCTCCTAGCAAAAAAAGAAATATTAATCAAACACATTAAATAAATGTACACTGATTATTCGGGGGAAATCTTAGGTAAAAATTACAATTTACTGAGAAAAAAAATTCTACATGGACATCTTTAGTCTAATATGAAATTGCAAAATCTATTTTTACAAATGTACATATCAGGACAAATGGAAATAAATCCAGGGATGTGCTGCTAAGTGTTTATCTGGGGGGGGGAAAGTATATCAGATATACTTTTAAGCTTATTCTTCATTTTAACATTCCCTCACCAATTACTTTACTGAATTTAGACCATCAATAAAACAATAAAATAAGCCACAAATTGTACCTTGTGATAATTTTTGAAATATAAATATTCACAATGAAAATTTAACAATTGGCCATTGGTTTGAGCTGGCTTCAGCATACCTCTGATTACATATCTATCCCCAGATGCAATGAACATTAAATACCTAGTGTAAATAAAAGCCTCTTGGCAGCCTCTTTTTAGAAGACAGAGCACCACATCAGAAAATTGCTATCCTCACCAGCTGACCATAAAAAGGGAGGAAATATGCAATGTTTTAATCCCTTAAGATCGTGTTCAAACACTTTGTTTATATACATATATGCACATTTGTAATATTATTATAATATGACTAATATATAATATAATATTTTTGGATTTATTATATTTAGATTATATAGGCATATGTGTAAACACACATATATAAATAAATCCTCACCTCCTTGAGTGTGGGAGTGGGATTGGACTTTTTTGTAATTGAAATCTTTTTTTTTTTTTTTTTTTTTGAGTGCATCACACTGCCCTCCTCAGTGACAGGGCCAAATTGTAGGAAAGATAATTTCTTCTTCTTCTTCTCCTCCTCCTCTTTCTTCTCCTCCTCCTCCTCCACCTTCTCCTCCTCCTTCTCTTTCTTCTCCTTTTTCTCTTTGTACTCCTCCTCTTCCTCTTTTTTTTTTTTAAACATAAAGCCATGCCTGCAATTCAATGATAAATCCAAGTCCTCCTTTCCTAAGGAATTTGTTTGAAGGTGTCTGTCTCACCAAGCAAAATAGTACAACAAAATTCTTACCATTTCATTGGAGCATTATCACACAAGACATTTTTGAGGTAAGCTGATCACTATATATGTTCAAAAAATGTTGAAAAATATCATACATACTCTTGCTAATTGGAATTCTCAAATGTTTACCTGCTCTTATGAATTCATTAAGTCTTATTAGAGCTACAACTCTCTTCATCCAGATAAAAATCTATTAGTGCCTCCCTATTTTTTCTAGTTCTTGTTTTTTTCTTCTAGTTCATTATCACAGAAGGTCAACTCAACTTTTTTTTTTTTTTTTAAGGTAGTGGGGACTCCATTGAATCCTCTTGAAATTTGCAAGCATATCAGAAATTCACATGATTATTTCTTGCTCTCATATGTGGCTAGTCTATATATTTTGTTCCTAGGTTCACAGAATCAGAGGATCTTAGATTTAGAGCTTCACAGAGTCAGAAGCCACTGAGTTCATATGGAAATTCATTTCAGAAATGAATTAATTGTGGCCCAAAGAGGGCAAGTGACATGGCCAAAGTCATAGAGCTAATAAATGTGTATAAAAGGTATAAGTAGTGCTCAGGTTTTCCTAACTCAGAGTTAAGTGCTCTATCCATTACTATATGCTTCCTGATTTTCCTTAACAATTCCTTATTTTTAATATACTGTGGTCTGTTTAGATCTGCCATGTCTTTCCTTTACATTTTGGGTAATGTTCTTTAAGAGTTCTTAACCTTTTTTGTGTCATGGTCCTTTTAACATCTAGTAAAAACCTATGGGCTCCTTCTTTGCAGGATATAGTTTAAATGTTTACCATAAAACACACAACATTACATAGTAAACCAATACTATTAAAATAAGATCATCAAAAATATTTTTAAAGTTCATAGACACAGCTCTACTTCATATTTTCAGAACCTGTCATATTAAGGCAACACTTGAACAATGTTAGTATTAAAATGGAACATAAGAAAGGATCATATCTGTTGTTTCTCGAAAATCCATAGGAGACAGTAGACATGGGTAGCTTATCTAGAAGTTCTATGTGTGTCTATATGTGGAAGAGCAGGTGTCATAAATATCTATTGAGTGAATGAATGATAGAAACAAGTTATAATAAATCATATAACACTTTTATAACTATATGAAAACTTTTTGAAAAACGTTGCCACTCAAGCCTTAGAAATCGAAACTTTCTGACAAAAACAGAACAGGCATTCAAGAGAGAGCAATGAAGAGGGTTACAGCTCTGACAGGACTCATATAGAAATTGAAAAATTGCAGAATAGGGGGATATGTGACCTGACAAAAAGGAAAGTGAGAGAAGGACTTAATTGAAGTTTTAGGATTGTGAAGGGCATAATAAAAACTGAAAAGTCTCTCCATTTTATGCTATGCCATAATGCCTGATCAAAGGTTCACTGGGTATAAACGTTAATGTCAAATAAATTTCAAGAAGGAGAAAAGAAATGCTTTAATAGAAAGTCAGTGATTGATATACAGACTCCAATATGATGCCTTGGAGGGTCACATATTCTACTAAATTTTCAAAGGAAATGAATATTTTAAAATGAGAACTGACATTTATAGTTGCATAAACAAAGATCATGAAAATAAAGTGTTAACTGAAAGTATAAAAATCATTTTTTCTTTATGATCTACATTGATTTATGTGGCATAGTTATTTTGATATTCTAGTTCTGTTACATGACTATGACATCAGAAAGTAGTATGTAATACTGACCGCATATAGGATAGAATTCTTTAGAAACAATTTTAGAGCCACGGGGGACCTCAGCCATTTTCCAGTCTAGGGATTCTCAACCTAGAGTACAGGAATATTAAAACATTTATGATGACATTTCAATATAATTGGTTTCCTTTGTAATTCTATTTATTTCATTTTATGCTTTAAAATATTCTGAAATAATTTCACAGATTAAGGAGTTTATAACATAAAAATAGCTAAGAACCCCTGATTTAATCCAATCTCCTAATTTTACAGAAGGTATTTCGTTATTCTACAGTCACTTGATGTTACACAAAAAAGTGACTTATAATGCCTTCTCAGAGGCTTTGAAATTACCCTACTTTCTCAAAGGCTATGAGGGGAATGCAAGCTCTATAGGTTGTAAGAAAAGTCAAAAAACTGTTGAGTCCTAGAAAAGTTAGAAACAAACTACATATGTCTGTCATCCAAGGATTGTACTTCCCAAATTTGCAAATTCTTCATCAGGAGCAGAGACAAGTTAATGGAAGAAAGGGGACTCTAGGTGAACTCTTCCAATGTTTCCCTCTGTATTACTTTAAAATAATATATCAAATTGAATTACAAAGTAGCATAACTAGCAAAACGTTGGGGTGGGATATTCTTCTAGTCCAGGACAACTTTGGAAGACAGAAGAGGTCTGTGGCACTTGGGGTGGAAGGTTGGCTGAGAGCATAGTGAAGCAATATCACCTGAGAGCCTGCAGGTAGCTGTGGAAGCATCAACAGTATCAGAAACTCTTACTACCTAGAGAGAATAGGAGATTGAATACAGTCAGAAAGAGATTTCAGGGGACCCCTTTGCTAGAAGGGGGCACAGGATTAGGTACTATTTGGCAACTCCATTGCTGATTAACCAGAACCAAATCTAGGGTGGAAGGGAATGTTTGAAGTTTCAAGAGAGCAGGGCCCTGAGTTCTGGTTCATAATTCTAAGATGGAGAGAGGTGCTTGTGATCACAAAGGATCAGGGACTCTACCTGCATAAGGATCAAAGTATAGAACAAGAGAGTAGTGAATGCACCTCTCCTCAGACCATACCATTTTAGTGGCATTAAAAACTTATAGGTCTCAAGAGCTATCTATGAAAACAGCAGATCAAAAAAGCTTAGAATCTCAAGACAGTGACATCTTCCCCTCAGAGAGAAGCAAAGCCCATCACTAACATAGAAATACAAACAAATTGAGGAGAAATAATTTAAGAATTATTGAATGACATGAAAGCCTTGAGTAAGAAAAAAACAGCCTAGATATCAAAAATCCATAGGAGACAATAGACATGGCAAAAGAGAAATGGAATGAATTCACTGGTCACACCTTGAAAGAGATTGAAAAAAATGAAAACTACAAGGAATATTATAGTCAAATTCTAGAGGTCCCAAGTCAAGGAGAAAATACTGAAATAAGTCAAAAAACAACCATTTAAATATACAATCATAGTCAAGATTACACGAGATTTATCACCATAAAGAAGAGGAAAGCTCATAATATAATATTCCAAAAGACAAAGGAGTTAGGATTATAAATAAGAATATTCTACCTAGCAAAATTAAATACAATCAAATTGGTAGAAAATTATCTCACTTAAAAAAGGCATAAGAAAGAACAGTTTTTTCTTTTTTTCCTTTTTTTAATCTCTCCCATGGTTTTTCCCGTTTGCTCTGATTTTTCTCTCCCAAGATGTTTTGTAAAGCAATGTGAATTAAAAATAAATAAATTTGCTAGGAAAAATTAAAATATACTTTATAATTCTTCATTTACTCTGTGTTCCAGTCACAGTAGCCTACTTCTTTATGATCTCCCTAAATATCCATCTCTTGCTTTTGTACCTTTTTTTTTTTTTTTTTTTTTTTTTTTATAAATTCCTTTCTCATCTCCAGTTCTTAAAATCTCCAGCTTCCTTCAAACTTCAGGTCATATACCCTTATTAAATGAGGCAGTTCCTAATCTCCCTTCCCTCATTCCAAGTACCAGTAGATCCTCTCTCTAGAAATATACTTTGCAAAAAAGTAGAGTGATTACAACCCAGAAAGTTTCCATTTTAAAGGTCATCACATCAGGAGATGGCATGGTAAGCAATCAAGATTATGTTCCTTTTTGACTCTGTTATGATTTGTATGATCTTGATCAAATCACCAACTCTTTCTTGAGCAGCTCATTTATTAATAAGAGAGAAAAGTTTCCTGTTTGAAGGTAAGGGTATAAAAATGCTCCAGTAAAGACTAAGCAGACGTTTCAAATTTAAGGTCCTTGTATAAACTACGAAACTTCTAAGTGTGGCAGTATCCAGAAATGAAAAATGTGTAACAAAATAAATAAAATACAATGCAACATAGATAATGCTAATTTTTGATTTTCTAAGTCTATATGGAACTTCATGGATCCCTTTCATTTGAGTTTGACACCACTGGCTAGTGGATCCCCTGTCCAGGACATTGTAGCTAAGATTTATTAATTTCAGTAGGGACTGTATTTTATGATCTTTTAGGTTCCTTCTAATCCAAATGTTTAAGAACTCTAAAATAGTTCTCATTTAGAACTACTTCAACAATTCATCTTTAAATAATCAAGATTAGATTTCTGTGTTGACCAGCTTCAGGGGTCTGATTCAACCCATTGAATCTTCAATCAGCTCAAGCCTTTCCAAATGGGACCCTGTGGGATGACGCAGCTCAATGCCCATTAAGCTGAAGTAGTTTCAGAAGATGGATAATTGTCCCATGCCCCAACAGACATTGGGCCCCATTTGTTTAGAAGGTACTGGAAGTGGTTGGTGAATAGACCTCAAATTACTCAGTATCTGAATGGGTTCCCTGAAAAGAATCCATCAGTCCTGGGAAGGGGGAAGGTTAAATAGGATTATCGCCAGTCCCCTGCTGCAATGTATTTAGAACATAGGATGGGGACATCATGTTAAAATTTGAGTTAATATTATTGAAAAAGGATATGCCATAAACAATTTAGTTTGATGCTTGTGAAATTATAGAATTGTAGAGGCTTGACCAGCCATAGACAAGTGGGTACAATTGTGTCCTAATAGAGAAAGAGGATTCTATGCAACTGCCTGTTCAATTTGGAATAATATCTTGTTTGCTGCAAGGGTTATATATCTAGAAAATGCAGATCAAGGAGTAAGTTGATTTTACATGTAAAAAGGTATAGATCTCTTCAGAAGATTTGGAATCAAGTTAAGGACTTAAGGCAAGTGATAGATACCAATACCTGGGTAGAATTGGTAAAGTACTCTGCAAAGAGTCTGAAAATCAATTTCTATATCTGTGCTACAGGTTACCCAAAGCCCAGAGAATACCATTCCCTTTGGGTTTGAAAAACCACAAGAGTGACTTCTTCCCATTCCCAAAATAGCATTCCTGGGGAAAAAAATAGCATTCCTGGGGAGAATTGCAAGGATATTAATTGATGAATTCAAGGCTAGAAATCTAGTTCTGGATTTGAGTTATTCCTACTCTGGTGAGTAAATATTATTGAATAAATTATACTAGAGAGGCAGTGAAGGGAATAGCAGAGTAGCTAGCAGAATGGCATGGGGAAATAGAATGATTCTAGAAAGGTTATTGGCAGGAAGAGGAGGAATATGTGTTACAATCAGAAGTAATTTCACTCATAGTATAGCTCTGTAAGAAGAATTAGCAGAGAATTCAGAGATTAATTATCTATCCCGTGTAAGGAGATCTGTGTAGAGGTTAATGCATTTTTATGAAGTGGAATGTAAAAAAAAAAATTAGGCAAATTTTAGGGGTTAGAAAAGGATGTGGAAACCAAATTATTAAAAAAGGAAAAAAAAGGAGTGAAATTGTGAGAAATTGATGGATATAGAGGCCACAGATAGTGGGGAAACCTTGAGTGAGGCATAAAACCCTTTAGTCCAGTAAAAGATCTACTGATGTATCCAATTTGGCTCCTCATCCCCTATAGGGTCATCTAGGCCTTCCTAAGAAGTCGGGGGTGTGACAATTTGTGTTGTAATTGAAGTGGAGTTATCTATCTATCTATCTAATTATCTATCTATACATACTAAAGTGGCAAGGAGACAGCTGCACACAATAATAAGTAGTTTATGTGGTTCCACATGCATAGTACTCTATAGTTAGCACATGCACAGTGTGCTATAGTTATGTAAGTGTATTAGGGTGACCCTTCACTCCCATGATCAGTATTTGGACTGGTACTGAAATCCTCTAGTGAGCAAGTCTGGACAGATGGACATTTGTTTTCAACAGTTATGAGAATTAAATTGGGGAAATGAAACAAATTAGAAAGCTAAAACCCACAAGGACATCAAAGAATGATCAAGAGTGAAGTTTATATTCCCCCAAAAGAATGTGACCTACTTGGGACAGGGACTGACTTTTGTAATCAGAGGGTGGCCTGAGATTTGAAAAGAATCTTTTGTTCTTTACCTTTAGCTCTCCTCTGTTAGCTTCTCCCTTCTAGAGTGTAAGCTTGTTGGGAGCAGGTTCTGGCTACGTAATGAGAGGTGGAAATTCATGTCATGTAACTTCAGTAACATCCAATTAATGGGGACTCAGGGAAGGGATTGGTGCTTCAGGATAGGAAATAAAATGCTGTCTTTGGAGTTTCAAAGGTGTGTCTACTAATCTAGGTACCCATTCTTGCAAGAATGTAAAATAAATCTTTTCTGCATTAAAAATAATAGAACTGCTTCAAGACCACCTGGGACTTCTAGAGCCTAAGATTGTAGGGAGTATAAGTTAAAATGATTAGTAAAGGGAATATTTCACAGTATGAAAAGTAAAAGAGCCTTGTAAGAGCAAAGTTTTATCAGTGTTCTACACTACATTCAAATGATACTTTCAAGCATTTATAATATAATTTTAACCTTTGACATTCAACTTTTATGGGTTAAGCTAAGGATTTTATTTTTGAAGAAAAGTCTAGGATATATCAAAAGAATTCATGAACATCAAAAGTCTTGCAAAGCCATATTCTATGAGTGAAACACAAATAATTAGAATTGCATATATTCAATTTTTAGGAAATGGCTTAAAAATTAAGGAGCATAGATCTAGAAAAACATAATTTGAACATTATTGAGCCCCCACATGCATGACTATGTCTTGAGATCACTTGTAATTCTAAAACACAGCTGGGTAATGTTTTTTGGCATAGTTTAGTGCTTTCTCTCCCAACCCTCCCTCGATACTCCACCTGGTTATATTTTAAGACTTGGATTTTATGCATTCATAATTCATCTTACTCTTAATAGAAAAGCCTCCAAAGTTTGGACTTAAAACTCTATTGAAGCAATGGCCAGTGCTATGATGAAAGTGAACAATTTGCCATGAACAGGCTAATATTCTGAGTGATTTCTTATGAGAGGTATTTGCCATTTCTGTTAATGTTGCAGTAATGACCTCAAATACTTCTACATTCCGATTTCTTTTATGTCAAACTTGTTGGTTTACATGCTTGTTATGGTTATAAAAATATGAGAAGTTACCCTGCTTTGACTAAGATAGCACATTTTTATGCTCATAATATAGAAAGGAGGATCTCTATTCTTCTCTAATAAAGATAACAGACTACTCTTTCATGAAAGGGTGCTCTGCCCTCAGGTATATGCAGGACTGGGCCAAAAAGGAAGAAAGTAAAAAGAAACTCAAAGAATCATCTTTATGCTAGGGTAGTTTATCATCTCTTGTGTCCTGAGATGAGTCAGGGTTGAGGTAAATGAAGAACCTACAGGACAAATTAGTACAACAAAAAAAGCTAGAATACAAGTTATCGACTGTTAAGTGCAATAGGAACTCAGAGAAGGGAAAGAACATTGTGGCCTATGATAACTAAGATGATGAAAGAAGTAGAAGATTGAGATGACTAAAGGAGAAAAGCAAAATGTGAATTTGCAGAGATAGGAAAGAGAATCACTTTCCACATTAGGGGGGAAAAGCTTAATTAGAAGCAAGGAAGTAGGAATTAGAATGCATGAAAATAGGAAACTAGCTTTATTGGGTGGAGTTTTGTTCTCAAAGAATAGTGAGAAAATGAGATACTTGGCACATAATAAGCATTTAATCAATATTTATTGATAGGTTAGTTGGATAAGAGGCTGACTATTGGAAACATGGTAATATGGTATAGTAGACAGAAGATTGACTGGACTTGAAGGAAAAATTCCTCAGTTTACCTCTCACACATATTTATATACTCTCTTGGGCAAGTCAATTAGTTTCAGAGTCTGAACTATTTCTTCCATCACATCAGAACAATGATACTTAAATGCAAAAATACTTAAAACTACCACTGTATGTTAGAATCCTCATCAGAATCCTAGCCTCAGAGATAGAAAGACAGGTTCTTGTTTTACTTCAAACATTGAAGATGAGATGCTTGTCAAGTTGCTTAACTTACCAGTGCATGAGACTCTTGATTAAGTTACTTCCTTTATCAGTGCCACCAACAACTCTAAGACTGGGAATTCCAAAGATATGTTGCTTTGGTAGAAGTTAGTTTCATCAAAAATACCATGTCATACCTCAAAATATTATACTTGCTTACACCTTAAAGGTTCTTTCAAGGACTTTTTCCATAATGACTCCACTGCCTTCTCAGCCTGGACTTCCTGTAGTAATCAGGATCCTCTTCACCCTGGAACATCCCCTTCTTTTTAATGATCCCTATCTTTCACCGGGGAGTTCCTCCTGAGGATAGCCATTTTGGAATTGGAAACTAGCACAGGTCAGCCAATTTCTCAAAATGGTTACCTTGCCTTCCTATACCTTTTCAGATCCTTTTTAAGGATTGTTTTCTTAAAGAGCAACCTTCTTGTCCACTGGGTTGTCTTTATGCTTATATTTGTATTCCCAAGATTCAGCATAACACATTTAATACATGTTTTTTGCCTGTTGTCATCCTGAAGAAAGAGAGCACTTTGCAAACATTTGTATTGTTGCTTTTGTTCAGCTGTGTACAACTTTCTGTGACTCCATTTTGAGGTTTTCTTGGGAAAGACATTGGACTGATTTGTTACTTCAGAAGAAAATCTTCTAGCTCTTTTTACAGATGAAGAACTAAGGCAAACAGGATTAGGTAACTTTTCTAGGATCGCACATCTAGTAAATGTCTGATGTTGGAGTTGAGCAAATTAGACTTCCTGATTTCAAGCCCAGTGTTCTAACCATTGTACCATCTAACTGCCCTTGTAAACATTTAAGTATTATGAAAATGTGAGTTTTAATGTCCAAGTGACTTTCTGAAAGGGAAAAAAAAATAGATCAGAATGAGATAATCTTTATTTTGGACAACTCAGAATAAGCTGTTCCCTAGATCAGGGAGTCCATGTTCCACTTTGTTCCTTCCTAGGTGGTCCTCTATGTCCAGGGAAATTTCCCTCATTTTTACCATGAAGATCACTAGTTACTTTAAAAACTGCTCCAGTGCTACTTAGTACACGTACTTTTGATCTCTCATGTTAGCAAGCTTTTCCTCTTAAAATGACCTTGTATAAATTTGGTTTTACCTTAAATCTTTTTATCTTTATACATGCTCTAGTTCCATCACAAAGTGTAAGCTCCCTAAAGGCAGAGACTGTTTTGTGCCTTTGTCTTTTAGCATATGGGATCTGAATAAGGTTGACAATAAATATATACTGTTAACATTTTTGTAAACTTTCAAGTGATATATATATACATATATATGTATATATGTATATATATATCACATTTGTGTTTATTGAATTAATTTGAAATAGGCATTTATAATTTTTTAAATCTATATTTTACCTCATCCAGAGCTTTATTGGCAAGGGCAAAGTGAAATTAGCAGTGTGAATATATATCTATATAGCTATGTACATACATGTATGTGCAAATATACATATACATATGTACAAATATATATGCACACACACTTTTAATACATTTCTTTTCCTTCCTTATTCATGGAGCCACCAGTGACAAAGAATTAAAAAAAAAAGGATTTCAGTAAAAATAAAATAAACACTACATCAATTGTGTAGGACAATGAACATACTGTTCCATACCTGTAATCTCCACCTCTGCAAAGAGAAGAAAGTGGTGATATATTTTCTCTTTTCTAGAAGGAAGTGATTTTTTTCCTAATCATACAGAGTTTAGCTTCATTTTTGTTGTCACCATTGATATTATTCTTTCAATTTTCTTATTCTTAGACTTTGATCTGGTCATTCTTCTGATGACTAAAATTAGGGACCCAGTTTTTTGCATCCTGTGTTTTTTCCTTCTATTTCTTCTACCACTGATCCTAAAACCTTTATCTAAATTGAGTTTAGGAAGTTTAAGTGTGGGAATAGTGAAGAATGGGAAAATTTTGAAAAGGGGTCAACTCTTCTAGGAAGAAGTCTATAAAGATGTATTAGTGTGTGAATAAGGACTTCTACTGAGCAGAGAGTAATATCTCTATAAATTTTCCATTCAATTCCTTTGTTCAGATCTTTATACCCAATAGTTACTCAAAGATAGTATATATTATTATTATTGAATTGAATTGCCACATGATATCTAGGCAATATAGATGGACAGGATTTTCAGAGCACCTGAACCTACCTACAGATGCTTAGAGTCTTTCACATTTGCCTTTCTTTAAGTAGTGAGTTGAATTTTTAGCCTATTTAATTATTCTTGACAACCTTAAAGGCACACAGAAATCTGTAAGGGATCTCTTCTTCCTCTGTTGGTGCCTGTATTCAGGATTTCAATTAGGGTCAGGTGTTTAGGGTGATGAATCTTTTGATAGGAAGAAGAGCCAATCTTTGAGACCCTTGACATTTTGGGGGTATCCAGTTATCTGACTAGAGTTCTATTTCATCATCTTTCTGGCTGCAGTAAGCATAATCAATCACTCTTCAAGTCATGAGCTCATCAACAGAAGTGCCTGAAGTGAAGCCCAGCTTTCCCCCAGCTGTGTCTGCCTTTGCATTTACCTCCTTAGATTCAAAAAAGAGATGTTTTATTTGCACCAATGACACAATAAGCAGTCAGTTTTCACTGATTTTTACAGAATTACAGAACTGATAACATCTTCAGAGGAGCAACTACTATCCTAAGAGGAATCTTCCCTAAAACATTGCCAATAAGTTATTTAATTAGTCTTTGCTTAAAGACTTCTACTGAGGTGGGAGCCAATGAATTTAGAAGTACGCCATTCCTATTTTGAAAACTAATTATATAAATTCTTCCTGCTATTGAGCCAAAATTTGCCTCTCTGAAACTTTCACCTATAGTTCCTAGTTTTGCCCTTGAGCTAACCACATTGTAATTTTTCAATATTAGGCATTTGCTAGTGAATATTTTACAATCAGCTCTCCAAAATACTTAACACTGTAAAGTTTAATTATTGACATTTTCTTCATTGCTTTCTCATCTAGAAAATCAACAAAACAATAAATTAAACCTAGATTTATAGTATTAGCTAATTTCTGAGGTGTAAATGTTTGCACTAAAAATTTAACAATTGACTCTTTCTAACACATCCCTACTCTTCACATATTGAAGACAGCTATAGTGCCCCTCCTAAGTCTTTTCTTCTCCAGACTAAATTACAGCAAGCTGTATTTTCACAAGGGATAGTCTCCAATAACCTTTTCATTGCCATCTCTTGGACACACTCCAAATGATGAATGTTCTTTCTAAAATGTGTCATCCAGAACTGAATGTTTCAGATTAGAGAATGGTATATAGCAATCTCATTATATCTTGTATTCTGGATTCAATTTCCCTATTAATTGGAATCAAGTCTGAAAAATTAGATTGTTTGACTGCTTGGTTGTAATGTTGACTAGTTTCAATTTTGGACTACATTTCTTAAAGAGGAATGGTTGTCTATCCATGTATCCATCCAACCTGTATATATTAAGTTGACTTTTGAACTCTAAGTCTAGGACCTTTTCCCTATTAAAAGTAAACTCATTTGATTTATGCCATTATACTTGCATACACAGATCTCATTTGTTGTCAAGTATTTTATTTACTTCTCCTAGCATTTACTACATGCAGATCTGAGAAGTGCCATGTATATTTTTATTTAAAGCACTGGTAAAAGCTTTATTAGAACAGGATCAAAGACAGATCCTTGGTATATTTCATTATAAAACCAAACCCAATGCTGTCACTGAACTACCAATGAATTTACCTTCAGTAATTTAACTAATTACAAATGAAAACAAGAACAATAATAGCAATGGATAGTTAGGAAGTGTTTTTTTTTTTTTAATTTCTCAAGCTCCTTTACAGATTTTTCATTTAAACCTCACAACAAATATGTGAGGTTAGTACTCCAGCTGTTGTTATTTACATTTTACAAATGAGGCTTAGAAACGTTAATTAACTTGACCATGCACGCATGAATAAATAAGGCATTGTATTAGACAATTACAGTCCTAGAACCTTGATGCTATCACTTGACATCACTAAGGGCAGCTAGATACACTCTCAGAATCTCTTCATTGACTGTTTTCTCATCTTTGTTAATCATTTTTAATTTAATCATTTCAGTACAAGTATTATTTTTCCCGTCAGAGAAAACAGACAAAATTAGAGTTAAGTAGTTCTGGTTTCTGTCCATTGTTTTTTATTGTTGGCATAAGTCAAATAGGGATTGTATCTCCTTTTTTCTTATACTTCTCAGCTAAGCTTTAAGACATATTTTTGTTGTGTTTTTCATTTAGGTATATATGACAGTAATTCTGAAATTTAGGAAATCTGCCACTATTGATATAGGACCATGATGGATTTTCATATTTCTCTTTTCTCATTTGTCTTTGTCTAGCTTATATATGTTTCTGTTAAAACTATAATTTGGTATCTAAGTTCCCCATATCTAAGTTCAAATACATTTGTCTCTTTAGATAACTCTTCACCTTTCTCTGCTTTCTTTTTGCCTTAAGAATTTCATTCTTATTGTTCTTATATTATTGTTCTATAAGAAATGATCATCAGGATGATTTCATGGAGACCTGAAGAGACTTACATGAACCTATGCTAAGTGAAATGAGCAGAATCAGGAGCTCATTGTACACGGCAACAAGATTATGTGAAAAACAATTCTGATGGATATATCTCTTTTCAACGATGAGATTATTGAGGTCAATTCCAGTGATCTTGTGATAAAGAAAACCATCTACTTCCAGAGAGAGGACTGTGGAAACTGAGCATGGATCACAACATAGTATTTTCACTTTTTTATTGTTGTTTGCTTGTATTTTGTTTTCTTTCTCATTTTTTCCCTTTTGATCTGATTTTTCTTGTGCAGCACGATAACTGTAGAAATACATTATATATATATATATATATATATATATATATATATATATATATATATATAATATATATATATATATGAATTGTATGTGTTTAACAGATATTGGATTACTTGCCATCTAGGGGAGGGGATAGAGAGAAGGGAGGGAAATTTGGAACCCAAGGTTTTGCAAGGGTCAGTGTTGAAACTTATCCATGTATATATATTGAAAATAAAAAGCTTTGATAAAAAAAATAATTTTGTTCTTAAGGAACTGGAAACTGAATGGATGCATATAAGTTGGGGAATGTCTAATAAGTTATGGCATATGAATGTAATGAAATATTATTATTCTATACAAAATGATGAATAGACTGATTTCAGAAAAGCCTGGAATGACTTACATGAACTGATGCCAAGTGAAGTAAGTAGAATAAAGAGGCTGGATATAGATCACAACATAGTATTTTCATCTTTTTGTTGTTTGTTTGTTTGCTTGTTTTTTTCTCATTTTTCCCCTTTTGATCTGATTTTTGTTGTGCGGCATAATATATGTAGAAATATGTTTAGGAGAATTGAACATGTTTAAGCTATATTGGACTATTTGCTGTCTAGAGGAGGGGAAAAGACAGAGAGAAAAATTTGGAACAGAAGGTTTTGTAAGGATAGATATTGAAAATGATCTTTGTATGTATTTTGGAAAATAAAAAAAACTATTATTATTTTAAAAAAATGATTCTTGAAAACTTCCATCCCACAACAATAAACTTCCTCTATGGGAATTAAAACCATGATATTATAGCTTTCCTTTCTCTGAATGTAATAAGCTTCTTTTTCTTTAGATTTTTCCTTTCTACTTCCAGCTTCTTGCATTCATTGAGCCATAGCTCTCTCCTGATGACATAGCTTCCCTGGTCATGCTTTCCAGCATTGATTGTAATTTTATTCATACCTATAGAGTCACTGGTCATACTAAGTGAATCAAAATATTCCTTATTCTCCATGGACACTTTTAGATCTACTCCTTTATCACCATCATTTATCACCTTCTGCTCTTTTGAGGTTTACTCAACTCATATTTAATATTCAATCAAGATTCTGGCAGTTGATACCTACAGATTTCTGGGATGCTTGCTTCTTTTCTCAATTAATTCAGTGGATGGTTTAGTCTTTCTCTTCTACCCAAATGCCATCCTAATATTAGAAGACTTCAATATACATATTAATTTTCTCAAACACTCTGACTGCTGAGGTCTGCAACTTAGTTTTCATGAGTAATTTCAGATCTTCGTGACTTCAGGGACGATGCTCTATCCACTGCGCCACTTACCTGCTCCTCATGACTAATTTCTTCAAACCTCCTCAACTAGATAAAAATAGTTAAAGCCTTGACCTATACCCTCAAGTCCTGCACTTTGATGTTCATTAACTCTGAAATTGTTTATCTGATCATAATCTTTTATCTTAAATGATCCCTAACCCATTTGTATTTTGTTCTTAATGTGATCTCCCAGGATACAATAATATCCTCTTCAGGATATTACCTCCGCACTGGTTCCAGTCACCTGCCTTCCGTATCTTGACCTCTTGGTGAACTAATTCTATTCTACTATATCCTCTCATTTCATGTCCCTTTCCCCGCTATCCAAGTGTTAATCATATCCAGTTAAGCCCAAGTCTTAGATTATGATTACTATCCATCATCCATTGCCTTTGCCTCTATTCATATGCTATTCAATGAAATGGGAGAAATACATAAAACTATGTTGATTAAGAATATTACAAATTTATATTATATAATGCCAACTGGGATCCCATTGAGGAAATATAATACTTAGACATCTATATGCTTCCTTAATTAATTCATTATTCTACTCATTATAGAGAATTTTCTAAACCTTTTCATCCCTCCTCAAAATATACCATTTCTTTTTCTCCCCCTATTCTCTCTCAACTGAGAAGTTTGATACATATTGTACTGAAAAAAAATGAGAATATTCAGTTCTTTCTCTTTATCTCATATTCAATTGCCTTTTCCAACTATTTTCTTCTTTATCTCTGTCTCACATGAAGAAATGACCCTTCTTGTTACCAAAACCAACCTCTCTAGATGTTTCCTTGATTTCATTATACTCTGTATTTTCTAGAAGATAGCTCTTTGTAGTCCTGTCTCACTAGTTTTCAAAGTCTATTAGTTCTCCTCCTTCCTGCCTACCAAATGTCTCCAGGTTTCCCTCATCTTTACAAATAAACAAAACAACTAATCTATCATACTTTTAAATTATAATCTTATACCTCTTACTCCTTTTATGTCTAAACTCATAAAGTAATCTACAACCAGTATTTTCTTAAGTGTCTACAGTCTAGCTTCTGACTTGATCATAAACTGATTACTACAAATTTATAAT
Organism: Antechinus flavipes; assembly: GCF_016432865.1. Lineage (NCBI taxonomy): Eukaryota > Metazoa > Chordata > Mammalia > Dasyuromorphia > Dasyuridae > Antechinus > Antechinus flavipes. The sequence goes on from NC_067400.1 coordinate 482,954,877, forward strand.
TTCTTAATTAGCACATCTAATGGTTTTTTCTTAAATCTTATCTTTCTTGACCTCTCTGAAATCTTTAAATCCAACTAACATATTCTTCTCCTAAATACTCCTTCTCTCAATTTTTACAACACTGCTTTTCATGGTTCTTTTGACTTGCCTGACCATTACTTCTCATATTTCTTTGCTGGATCTTCATCTGTTAACCATGTGCATCTCTCAAAGCTCTACCCTCAGCCCCCTTCTCCTTTCTGTCTTTACAAATGGTGATTTCTTCAGTTTTTACAGGTTTACTTTTTATCTCTATGCCAGATGATTCCCAGATTTATGATTCTAGCTATAATGTTTCCTGAAATCTAGAATTAGATGTCTTAAAGATAAGATTTTGAATTCAACATACCAAAGACAAAACTCACAGTCTCTTCCCTTTCCCTCACTCAAATTCTCTTTTTTTCCCCAAATTTTCCTTTTACTGTCAAAGTCACCACATCCTTCAATTTACATACAATTTTATTTGCATCTTCACTTTCATAACCTTACATATCCAAATCTATTGTAAATTGTGTTCCAACTATGCTTCTACTAACTAAACATCTCTTCTATATACCTTTTTCTTTATTTATACAGTTATCAGCTTAATTTTAACATACGTCATTTCTCATTTGGACTATTGTAATATTCTAGTTAGTTTCCCTATGTCAATTCTGATATTTTTTCCTAAAACAAAACTCATAATCTTATTTAATAAACTCCAATGTCTGGCTTAAGATAAAGTTTTCTATTTTATATCTAAAATCCTTTATTACCTGTCTTCTTTTCATTTTCTTAGTCATTTTAGTCTTTTTTTTTCACCTATAGTCATGCTCTTTTTTACCTACCCTCTTGCAGTTCTTTGCACATAACACTCCATATTCCATATGCATATTTATTGGACATTGCTCTAATTGACCCCATGTCTAGAATGCTCTGCCTCTTCACCAACCTTTTACTTTCCTTCACTTACTTCAGGTCACAGCTCAAATTACACTTTCTATAAGAGCTCTTTCTCAATTTCTTCAGCTTTCAGTGCTTTTCTCTCTGAAAATAACTGTGTGCAATTCTCATGTTGGAATACACAGGAGCTGTTGGAATATAATGGGAGACACCTGACAGAGGCTGCTGGAGATTCAATCTAGACCTGAAGAATAGATCTCTTCATGTGAGAGGATGATACAAGGAGACTGAGAGGCAGTTTCTGACCTCTCTGATTGAGAGGCCGTTGGGTTGTCTAACCTCTCTCCTCCTCCCTATGCCATCAACTTATTCCACAACATCTGTGTCAGCAAAGGCTGCCTTGCAACTCCTTCAGATGCTATGATTCATGGCTATGGAGGCTCTAGGAAAATTGACCTGTCCCTTAACAGTTCCTGTTTTTTTTTTTTTTTTGGTTTTTGCTGTTATTCCCCTCCTGCCCCCCCCCCCCCCCCCCCCCCACACACACACAGCATGGTCTGTGCACTGAGGAATGCAAGCAGCACTATCACTTTTGGATAGTTGTATAGCAGGTGTTGATCTTATCATGGAGGCAAACTTTCAAACAGAAAAGAGGACTATAGTCAGAACAGGACTTTAAGTCTCTCATCAGTCTCCTGGCTCAATCCTTTTATGTGTTAGTCCATTTAATTACTCCAACTAAAAACGTCTTACCGGGGCTCTTCTTTTTCCCTTCCTTCCCCGCGGGTGACTGAAAGAACTCTGGGAGGATCCTTTGAGGTAATGTCTCTGAAAGAATTCAGACTTAGTCTTCAACCCAAGCAAAGGCATTTACTGAAGTTAACATACTCAATAGGCAGGTTATGCTCCTTGAAAGAGTCAGCAGCCCAGCAAAGCAAGACAAGGATATTTATAGAATAAATGGTGCTGATATATTACAAGAGATGTAGATTTTGAGGTTATGGAAAATTTGCTAAAATGGAGTGGTCCTAAAGCCTTGGTAGAATTGTGCATGTGGTTACCCCTAATGCATATAGAAAAGCCCATTGTGTATGTGTGTGTGTGTATGAGGGTGTAGTATTAATGTATGATAATGACATTATAAATAGCATACGTTCATCTAAGGATAGCTAAGTAATGAAAGTGTGCACATGCCACATTGGGGAAAATCCCTTCTGTAGTTTGCAGTTCAATTCCTATTCAGCATCCTGTTGGTACTATTCTCTTATTGGTTGGTTTCTTTGGTATTTCTAAACCAGTTAGTGTGGTTACAGAGCATACTGGCCTGCTTGTCAGCTAGTGATTAAGGATTTTTGTGGAGTTTGGACTGGGGTGGGCTGGGGGCAATGATTTGAATCCCCTCAATATGTCTGCATCTGGAATCACAATTGTCCATTACATTGATCAGAACATGTCTTTCAGGTGTGAATTTCTTTACATTACTGGGATCATTATATGAATGAACATTTTCTGATACTTCACTTTGTGTCAGACCATACAAATCTTTCCATTAAATGCCCTGGGAAGACATATGACTTCTGTATTATTCAGGAGACACTGATGAAGAGTAGCCTCAATAACTCTGAGCAGGGAAAATCCAATGAGCAGGTCTTATCCCTTCTTCCTCTGACTGTTACTGGTGAAATTTCTCCTGAAATATCCATATCATCATTACTTAAAACTTACAATATATTAGGAAACATCTTATTTTCCAGAGCTAAGACCCAGCAAACAAAATGGGCCCTGAGCATAGTCTAACAACAATCCTTTGCTCCCATTCTCTGGATGATCTGAGTCAAAGCAAAATCCCAGAATTGTTTCATTTAATTTTTGTATTATTTTGATTAATATGTTTTTTTTTTTTTTCCTGAGCTCAAATACCTGCTATATCCATATTCTGATAATAAAGCACTGGTATGAATAAACTTGTCACATTGTTACTATTGCTTCTTATTATCAGAGCTACAATTCACAATTGGTATAAGTATTAATATTTGGCACTCCCCACTAGGGATTGGGCTTTAGCCCATGTGTCCTTGCTTGTAAGCTATTTCCCTTACTTTCCCCTTACTGGTTCAATTAAACCAGTTTGATTCCTGTCTTTCTTGATTTGTGGGGCTCTGGCCATTTATAAGTGAGAAACTGATTCCATCTGGGTGACAGAGCATAAAAATCTGCTTCCTCCATAGAAGGTCTAACTCTACTATTCATATGAAGAATCTGAGACCAATTCTATAATTCCATATGTCTAGTGGTATTATATTTCCTTCCTTCTTTATATGAAATATTCTACTCATTCATCTTCCAAATACCAAAGAAGAGGCTAATATTGAACTTTCCATATAACCAAATTCTCACTTTTGTTTTATTTTCAAATTCTATTTTCATGACTGTATTATTTTCTCTATGAAGCTGGAGAACAGAGGCAAGGATGAACTTCTGATGATCTATGGAGTTTGAGAGGCTTCTCATTAAAGACAAGATGATTGTAATTGGCCTGAAAAACAAGGTATTAATAGAAAAAAATGTATTTTTGGAATATCTATTGAGAGTCAATAAGTCTATCACTTTAAACTTTCTTTGTCACAGGCATAAATAAAAAAAAAACAATAAATGCTATATGAAACAACTATATATGTAAAATTTTCACAATTATATTTTTGTAACTCCTAAAGTAGTAATTACTAATTAAAATAACTCTTTGATGAAGAGCCTCCAAAGGAGCCTGATAAAGACCACCACATACTTCAGTAGAGTTCCCAGCAGAGAGGTAATGCGAACCAACTATCAACATAAACTCTATGTGCTTTAGTGTAGCCCCAGGTAAGCAAGCAGGCTCCAAAGGCCACACTGCCATGTGCTTCAGAGTCATCTCAGGAAACACAGAAATACCCCAACAAGTCACCGAATATACTAAATATCACCATAAGCTCAGTACCAGGTAAGCTACCAGACTCCTACAGACTCCAGCAGTACTAGCCACCCCAAACTCACACCTTCAGTGCGGTACCAGACACAAAAGTACCTCATGAGCCCCAACGCAACATCCATGCAATATCAGGTAAACAGCTAGGGCATGAAACCACTGGTGTAAGAAGTCTGATACAGTATTCCTCTACTCTGGGAATAGAGTTAAAATTTAAAAGAAAGAAAAAAAATCCCTTCTCCCCAATCCTCCCTTCTTCCCCCCCCCCCATTTTTCCACCCTTAAAAAATTTGAATAAAAACAACAACAACAACAAAAAAGAATCTGACCATAGAAAGTTATTATGGTGACAGGGAAGACCAAGACAAAAACTCAGAAGAGAAAAAAAATGTCAAAAATCTATGGGAAAAATCCCAAAGATAAATGGAAAGTAGTCTCAAGCCCAGAATGAAATTATGGAAGAGCTAAAAAAGGAGCTTAAAATCATATAAGAGAAATCCAAGAAAAATTGGGGAAAACATGAGAGTAATGTAAGAGAATTATGAAAAAAAGTCAACAGGTTGGAAAAATACTTAAAAAGTAGAAATGGCTAAATGGAAAAGAAGACACAAAAATCTACTGAAGAAAACTTCTCTTTAAAGAGTACAATTAGCCAAATGGAAAAGAAAATCTAATTGAGGAAATTAACACCATAAAAGTTAGAATTGTCCAAGTTGAAGTTAATAACTGTATGAGACATCAGGAATCATAATTGACCTGGGAAATAGATTCAGGAGAGAAAATTTCAAAATTATTGGAATACCTAAAAAAAAAATAAAATTCGACTCTTAAGAAATCATCAAGGAAAATTGCCCTGATGTCCTAGGACCAGAGGGCAAAATAAACATTGAAAGAGTCCACAGATCACCTCAGGAACAAGATCTCAAAATAAAAACTTCAAGAAACATTGGAGGCAAATTTCAGAATTCTCAAATCAAAGAAAAATATTATAAGGGGTCAGAAAGAAAAAATTCAGATATTAAGGAGTCACAATCAGAATTGCACAGTATTTGGCAACTGCAACATTAAAAGATGAAACATGATTTTTTAGAAGGCAAAGGACCTAGGAGTATAACTAAGAACCATGTACTGGACAAAATTAAATATAATACTTCAAGGGGGGAAATGGTCATTCAGTGAAAGAGAAAAAATTTCAGGTTCCATTAGAAGACCAAAACTCAACCAAAAATTTGACCTCCAATGTCAAGACCCAAGAGCAGCATAAATAAGGAAAAAAAGGGAAAGGAAAATAAAGTATTGGATAGAGCTAAATTCTACAAGAAGTTGATCCATCAATCCCTACACAGAAAGATGATACTTCTAATTCTTGAAGATTGTATGATTAATTGTACAGCTAGGAGAATAAATGTAAACAGAGGGTACAGTTATGAAGTCCCCCCCCCACTTTGATCTGTTTTTTTCTTTCACAACTGTGACTAATATGGAAATATGTTTTGCATGACAGCACATTATGATTTATATCAAACTACCTAGCATCTTCAGAAGATGGGAGGAGAAGGAAGGAGACAAATTTGGAATGCAAAACCTTATAAAAATGAATCCTAACTTTTTTTCTTAATATGTAAACTGGGGGGGGGATACCATTAAGAAAAAAATTAAAAATAAAATCATAAGTAGTATCTATCTACAAAAAAGATTATAAATTACAGAGTAATTGTTGATCATTGACAGGGGGAATTTTTTCACTCAGAGTTTAGTATAACAATGAAGTTGTTCTGAAAAATATCAGGGGAAGGGGAGGATCTTAATAGATTGTGTAAATTTTAAAGTATTTAAAGGCCTAATATATGGAAGAGACAATAGATTTGTTTTATTTGGCTTCAGTAGTTAGAACCAAAAACAATGGGCGAAGGTTTCTAAAAGATTGGTTCAGTACTGAAATCAGGATAAACTTCCTAACAATCAGAGATATCCAAAATAGAAATTAGCTGTCTTAGAAGATGCTGGCTTTCTATGTCTTAGAAGATTTTGAGAAGAGATTGAACAGCCCTCATCAGCTATACTATGGGGGCATTCTTTTCACATATTTGTTGAACTTGGTTGATTGCTGAAGTCCCTTTTGACACTCAAATTCAGTGTTTCTGTGATATCATAATCAAAACAAAACAAATAACCTTAGGAATATTGTAATAGTTGCTCACAAACATTTAAATTACTGCTTTATATGAGAAAAATTTCATTTATTCTACTTAACTTGGGGAAAAAAAAATCAAAGCCCATGTATAGAAACTGCAAAATAGAAATCATAAGAATAAAGCTATTCTGAGGAAGGATTTCCTAATAGAGGTGCCTGAAAATGGAACAAGTGACAGTGTTTGACCCTGAGATTTTTGTCAGTAGGTAGTATTAAAGACAAGTTGATATAATGAAGCATATATTACATCAAGTAGGAGATTAGATTAGAGAACATCAAACTTCCCTTGGAAGTCTGTAGTTCTGGAGCTGTGCACCTTCCAACCTAGTTTTTGTGCTCATTAGAGCAAGGACTATGTACTACATTTTGTACCTAATAAAATTGTAGACATAACTGCCATTTTTATTATTTGCTGAATTTTATTTTTCTGGAAAAAAAAGCATACAACTGCATAATATAAATTCTTTCAAATTCTGTAAGTGTTTTATTCCAGAGAATATCTGTACTGAACTATTATTACTTTTTGGAACTCAAGTGCCCCTTATTTTTTATTCAAGGTTGAATGTATTACATATGTAAAACTTGTAAAAAAAATTGTCCCATAACAGTTTTGATGAAATTTCTCATTGCTTTTCCTGGCATGGAAGATTTTGTCCTGGGGCTATAAAATATCTTGATAAGCTCATTCTTCTTTCATACAACATTAGATCTTCTGATGTGTCTTAGTGTTCTTTTGCAATTTCATATGCCAAATAAGAGAACTTGCTAGTTATACATTTGATCATAGATTGAAAAACAAGGATCAGAGGGGTTAAGTAACTTTTTGGAGGTCAAATGAACACAGACTAATTGAAAGAGAAAGTATTTGAATTCATATTCTCCAATTCCAAATATGTTACTCTTTCCACTGTATCACATTGCCTCTCACACAAAAATGTGAGAATAACATGTTATAGCTTTCTCACCTATTTAAGTGTATGGATTTTTTTTTTACTTCATATATGATAACTTGATTTTTGATTATACATGTAAAATATTCTCACCTACTTCATTAATTGTAATTCATGAATGAATATGACTTGAAAGTAGTTTATAATTACTAAAGACGTCATTACAGTGTTAGGATTATTATGTTAGAGGAAATTTTCTATAAGATCATGCACTACTTTGTGGCCAATAATTATCATACAAAAAAAAAAAGTTCAAAACAATCATCTGGATTATGTGACCAGTTTGATGATGATGATGATTACCAATATAATTTAACATTTATAGTTTATGAGTTATATTTATCTTGAACAAAGACATGTAATTACTGTCAGCAGCAAATAGGAACTTGTTCCTCAGGGTGATGAAGCAGAGGAAAAGACGCCAGTATTGTGCAGGTGCCAGTTTTGGGGAATGACACCTGTCAATTCTCTTCAAACTGGGCAATGATTAGTCTCCCTGAAATTATTAGTATCTCTAGTAGTGTCATTCTAGAGAAAGATAGCAATGAACAAAGTAGCTCAAGTACGAGTGCATAGCTGGAGTGCTATGTGATGCTTAATCCGAATCAAATGAGTTTTGGAAATTCTGGACTCCCTTGCTCTTATAGTATGAGCTTCCTTTGGCCTTCTGAAAGATTTTCTCAGAATGGCAGGACACCCCGAAGGAAGTTCTCATATTTATTTTCCTTATAGGCAAGTGGACTCCCCCAAGGAATTAGATTCACCTACATTGCAACCTGTTCCCAGGCCATACTTACATATTACCAGAATTAAATAGAGTGCCAAATGTGGTGCCTTGTACATAAAGATCATAAGTATTTCCTGAACTTCTTCTACAAACAGTTTAGGGTCATGTATTTTTTATTTTTTATTTTTTCATGCTTCAGTGGGTACTGATAATGACATTAATCCTTTTTCTCATTGCAAGGTGGCATATAACTATAGTTAGAAAGTCTGTAGTTTTATCTATTTTCCTGATAGTATGTAAGAGATTTGCATTAATTTTTTTTTCCTATCTACTATATTTTTGTATTTCTTAAGAAGGTTTTCCAGATATCAAGAGAAATTCCCTTTTCCTTCCCCCAAGATCTATTATATGACAAATTTATTTTGAAATCAGCCATGTTCTCTCATGATCCAATAATCTGGACAAAAGATATTCTCACAGAGTCAGACCTCTTCCACCAGTAGATCTCTTACACTTATTTTTTTTTAAACAGATAAATTATTTTTTAATATTTTTTTTCTTTTTGGACATAATTTTTTTAAAATAACTTTTTATTGATAGAACGCATGCCAGGGTAATTTTTTATAGCATTATCCCTTGCACTCTCTTCTGTTCTGATTTTTCCCCTCCCTCCCTCCACTCCTCCCCCCAGATGGCAAGCAGTCCTTTACATGTTGAATGGGTTCCAGTATATCCTAGATACAATATATGTGTGCAGAACCGAACAGTTTTCTTGTTGCACAGGGAGAATTGAATTCAGAAGGTATAAATAACACGGGAAGAAATATAAAAATGCAAGCAGTTTATATTCATTTCCCAGTGTTCTTTCTCTGAGTGTAGCTGCTTCTGTCCATCTTTGATCAATTAAGGCTCTCTTTATCGAAGAGATCCACTTCCATCAGAATACATCCTCAAACAGTATCGTTGTTGAGGTATATAATGATGTCCTGGTTCTGCTCATTTCACTCAGCATCAGTTCATGTAAGTCTCGCCAATCATCTCTGTATTCATCCTGCTGGTCATTCCTTACAGAACAATAATATTCCATAACATTCATATACCACAATTTACTCAACCATTCTCCAATTGATGGACATCTTTTCATTTTCCAGCTTCTAGCCACTACAAACAGGGCTGCCACAAACATTTTGGCACATACAGGTCCCTTTCCTTTCTTTAGTATCTCTTTGGGTTATAAGCCCAGTAGAAACACTGCTGGATCAAAGGGTATGCACAGTTTGATAACTTTTTGAGCATAGTTCCAAGTTGCTCTCCAGAATGGCTGGATGTGTTCACAATTCCACTAACAATGTATCAGTGTCCGTTTTCCCACCTCCCCTCCAACATTCCCCATTATGTTTCCCTGTCATTCTAGCCAATCTGACAGGTGTGTAGTGGTATCTCAGAGTTGTCTTAATTTGCATTTCTCTGATTAATAATGATTTGGAGCATATTTTCATATGTCTATAAATAGTTTCAATTTCTTCGTCTGAGAATTGTCTGTTCATATCCTTTGACCATTTATCAATTGGAGAATGGTTTGATTTCTTATAGATTAGAGTCAATTCTCTATATATTTTGGAAATGAGGCCTTTATCAGAACCTTTGATTGTAAAAATGTTTTCCCAGTTTATTGTTTCCCTTCTAATCTTGTTTGCATTTGTTTTGTTTGTACAAAAACTTTTCAATTTGATATAATCAAAATTTTCTATGTTGTGGTCAATAGTGATCTCTAGTTCTTCTTTGGTCATAAATTCCTCCCTCTTCCACAGTTCTGCGAGGTAAACTATCCTATGCTCTTCCATTTTATTTATCATCTCATTCTTTATGCCAAAGTCTTGAACCCATTTTGACCTTATCTTGGTGTACGGTGTTAAGTGTGGGTCGATGCCTAGTTTCTGCCATACTAGTTTCCAATTTTCCCAGCAATTTTTGTCAAATAATGCATTCTTATCCCAGAAACTGGTGTCTTTGGTTTGTCAAACACTATATTATTAAAGTTATTGGCTGTTTTGTCCTTTGAACCTAACCTATTCCATTGATCAACTAGTCTATTTCTTAGCCAATACCAGATGGTTTTAGTAACTGCTGCTTTATAATATAATTTTAGATCTGGTACAGCTAGGCCACCTTCATTTGATTTTTTTTTTCATTAATTCCCTTGAAATTCTTGACCTTTTGTTTTTCCATATGAACTTTGTTGTTATTTTTTCTAATTCATCAAAGTAGTTTTTTGGGAGTCTGATTGGTATAGCGCTAAATAAGTAGATTAATTTAGGTAGTATTGTCATCTTTACTATATTTGCTCACCCAATCCAAGAGCATTTAATATTTTTCCAGTTGGTTAGTTCAGACTTAATTTGTGTGGAAAGTGTTTTGTAGTTTTGCTCATAAAGTTTCTGATTTTCCCTTGGCAGATAGATTCCTAAATATTTTACACAATCAATAGTTACTTTAAATGGAATTTCTTTTTATAACTCTAACTGTTGGGTTTTGTTAGTGATATATAAGAATGCTGATGACTTATGTGGGTTTATTTTATATACTGCAACTTTGCTACAGTTGTAAATTATTTCTGATAGCTTTTTAGTAGAATCTCTGAGATTCTCTAAGTATATCATATCATTAGCAAAGAGTGATAATTTGGTTTCCTCATTGCCTATTCTTATTCCTTTAATCTCTTTCTCAACTCTTATTGCCAAAGCTAGCATTTCTAATACAATATTAAATAGTAACGGTGATAGTGGGCAATCTTGTTTCACTCCTGATGTTATTGGGAATGGTTGCAGTTTGTCCCCATTACATATAATGCTTCCTGCTGGTTTTAAATAGATGCTACTGATTATTTTAAGGAAAAGTCCATTTATTCCTATACTCTTAAGAGTGTTTAATAGGAATGGATGTTGGATTTTATCAAATGCTTTTTCTGCATCTAATGAGATGATCATATTGTTTTTGTTAATTTGATTATTAATATGGCCAATTATATTGATAGTTTTCCTAATATTGAACCAGCCCTGCATTCCTGGTATAAATCCTACTTGATCATGGTGTATTATCCTGGGGATGATTTTCTGTAGTCTTTTTGCTAATATCTTATTTAAGATTTTAGCATCAATATTCATTAGGGAGATTGGTCTATAATTTTCTTTCTCTGTTTTCAACTTACCTGGTTTAGGTATCAGTACCATGTCTGTGTCATAAAAGGAGTTTGGTAGGACTCCTTCATTCCCTATTTTTTCAAAGAGTTCATAAAGTATTGGGGCTAATTATTCTTTGAATGTTTGGTAGAATTCAGATGTAAATCCATCTGGTCCCGGGGAATTTTTTTAGGGAGTTGATTAATAGCTTCTTCTATTTCTTTTTCTGAAATGGGACTATTTAAGCAATTTACTTCCTCCTCTGATAATCTGGGAAGCTTATATTTTTGGAGGTAGTCATCCATTTCGCTTAGGTTATCAAATTTATTGGCATAAAGTTGGGCAAAGTAACCCCTTATTATTTCTTTAATTTCCTCTTCATCAGTGGTAAGTTCTCCTTTTTCATTTTTAAGACTGCCAAATTGATTTCCCTCTCTCCTTTTTCTAATCAGATTTACCAAAGGTTTATCAATTTTATTGTTTTTTTCATAAAACCAACTCTTAGTTTTGTTTATTAGTTCAATAGTTTTTTTACTTTCTATATTATTAATTTCTCCTTTTAATTTTAGAATTTCAAGTTTAGTAATTGATTGGGGGTTTTTAATTTGGTCTTTTTCTAACTTTTTAAGTTCCAGGCCCAATTCATTGATCTTCTGTTTTTCTATTGTATTCAAGTAAGCCTCTAAGGATATAAAATTTCCCCTTATTACTGCTTTGGCTGCATCCCATAAATTTTAATATGATGTCTCATTGTTGTCATTATCTTGAGTGAATTATTAATTGTGTCTATAATTTGCTGTTTCACCCAATCATTCTTTAAGATGAGATTATTTAGTTTCCAATTACTTTTTGGTCTATTTACACCTAACTTTTTGTTGAATGTAGTTTTTATTGCATTGTGGTCTGAAAAGAAAGCATTTACTATTTCTGCCTTCCTGCATTTAATTTTGAGGTCTTTATGTCCTAATATATGGTCAATTTTTGTGTAGGTTCCATGAACTGCTGAGAAGAAAGTATACTCCTTTCTGTCACCATTCAGTTTTCTCCAGAGATCTATCATACCTAATTTTTCTAATATTCTATTTACCTCTTTAATTTCTTTCTTATTTATTTTGTGATTTGATTTATCTAAATCCGAGAGTGCAAGATTGAGATCGCCCACTATTATAGTTTTGCTATCTATTTCTTCTCGCAATTCTCTTAGCTTCTCTTTAAGGAAGTTAGATGCTATACCACTTGGTGCATATATGTTTAATACTGATATTGCTTCATTGTCTATAGTACCATTAAGCAAGATATAGTTTCCTTCCTTATCTCTTTTAATTACATCAATCTTTGCTTTTGCTTGATCTGAGATAAGGATGGCTACCCCTGCTTTTTTGACTTCACCTGAAGCATAATAGATTCTACTCCAGCCTTTTACCTTTAGTCTGCATGTATCTCCCTGTTTTAAATGTGTTTCCTGTAAACAACAGATTGTAGGGTTCTGACTTTTGATCCAGTCTGCTATCTGCCTCCTCTTTATGGGAGAGTTCATCCCATTCACATTTGTGGTTAAAATAACCAATCCTGCATTTCCTGCCATCCTAATATCCCCAGATTATACTTTTCTTTTTCTTGCCCTCCTTCCCTTCTTCCCTATTGGTCCCACTAACGTCGCACAGCTCTCCCTCTTTAGTATCCCTCTCTCCTCTCTTTGAATCCCTTCCCCTTTCTTGTACCCTTCCCTTATTACTCTTTTTCCTTCTCCCTTTTCCTCTCCCACTTTTTAATGAAGTGAGAGAAGAATCTGTGTAAAAGAAATATGTCAATTGTTTCCTCTTTGAGCCAACTCTGATGAGAGTAGGATTCACACAATGTTCCTCCCCATCTCTAAGTTCCCTCATATATGATACGTTTCCTTTGCCTCATTGTCACATGTAGTTTCCCTCTTTTTATCTCCCTTCTTTCCTTTTTTTGATGCTATCCCCTTTCCATTTCTACTTCCCTTTTTTATGTTATATTGGTAAAATCAATTTACACATATGATTTTTATGTATATTCACAACAGAAACACAGTTCTCAAGAGTTCTTTTTACCTTTTTCTACTTCTCTTGATTCCTGTTGTTGAAGATCAAATTTTTTGTTTAAGTCTGGTTTTTTCCTTAGAAACAGATGGAATTCCTCTATTTCATTAAATGTCCATCTTCTTCCGTGAAAAAAATACTCAGCTTAGCTGGATAGTTTATGCTTGGCTGCATTCCAAGTTCTTTTGCCTTTCAGAATATCTGATTCCAGGCCCTTCGATCCTTTAATGTTGAGGCAGCAAGATCTTGCGTGACCCTTATTGTGGCATCTCAGTATTTGAACTGTTTTTTCCTGGCTGCTTGTAAAATTTTTTCTTTAGTCTGGAAATTCTGATGTTTGGCCACAATATTCCTTGGAGTCTTTATTTTAGGGTCTTTTTCAGAAGGTGTTCGATGAATTCTTTCAACGCCTATTTTCCCTTCCCGTTGTATTGCTTCTGGGCAGTTCTCTTTGATGATTTCCTGTAAAATAGTATCTAGGCTCTTTTTTTCATCATACTTTTCTGGTAGTCCGATGATCCTCAGGTTATCTCTCCTAGATCTATTTTCCAGGTCTGTTGTTTTTCCAAGTAAATATTTGACATTTTTTCCCCAATCTTTCAGTTTTTTGGTTTTGCTTGACTGATTCTTGATGTCTCAATGAATCAGTCATTTCTATTTGTTCAGTTCTAATTTTTAGTGAGTTATTTTCTTTGTTAGCTTTTTTTACTTCTTTTTGTATATGTCCAATTGAGTTGTTTTGCTCTATGGAATTTTTTTCCATTTCACTATTTTTTTTTTTTTTTTTAGTGAGTCATTTTCTTTTTCCAATTCGCAAACTCTGTTTTTTACCTTTTCCAATTCACATTTCAGGAAGTTGTTTTCTTTTTCCACTTTATCAAATTTTTCTTTTAGTGAGTTATGTGTCTTTCCCCATTTCTCTTCTAGCTCTCTTTTAAGGTTTTGAATAGTCTCTTCTAGGAGAGCCTTTTGTATTGGAGACCAACAATCGTCTGGAGACTGTCTGCTATTAGTCTCTTCAGGGTTGAAAAGCTGTTCTCTTTCTGTGTAGAAACTATCAATTGTTCTTTTGATTTTTTTACTCATTTTGTTAAAGCCTGTAAGGTCTGCCTTCAGAGCCAGAAGGTTACTAGCTTCCTCTGCAGAGCAGTGAAAGGTATATGGACAGTGTAGCTGTCCTGTTGACCAGCTACAAAAAGCAGGGAGGTACTGGAGTGCTCTGGGAAAGAGTTCCCCACCAGAAAGTAACCTGGGAAAGTGCCTTTCAAAGAACCTCAGCTGTGTGAGATAACGACTGCCCTGGGGCTAGACACTTAGCAGTGAGAGTTTCACTGCCCCAAGCCAAACCCTGCCCTGGGGCTATGGGTATTAGCAGCTGAACAGTGAATGGATTTGCAGGGACTGGAAGTGTCTGCCCAGGAAGCGCAGTCAGCTGGGGAGGTTCTATTGCCCCAGGCAGAGCCCCCCACACTGCCGATTAGAGGCTGCCCAGGCTGTGCCCCACTGTCATGCAGATTAGTAACTGCTCCCGCAAAAGCCCTGAACTGCCGGATGTGGCCACAGGGCTGCGGTAAGTCTGCCTGAGTCACTTCCGGGTTTGAGGGGTTACAGCTAGATCTAGTTAGGTTCTGGCGTTTTTTAGAGGACCCTCTGTTTTAGGCTTTAACTTCTCTGCCAGTTTACTGCTTTGTAATCAAGGCAGAGCAGTTAGCCTATAGCAGAGTCGTCTCTATAACTTCTCTAGCCACAGAGATCACCCCTGCCCTGTCTGCTCAGGACACTAGCTTCTTGCTGCCTGTGCTAGTCTGTTCCTGGCCCCTCAGGACAAACCTTTCCTGGCGAGCTTCCTGATCGGCTGGTAAATTGTAGTGCTTCTTATCTTCATGAATTTAAGCAGTGAAGAGTTATTTTTGAGGCTGGATTAAATAGTTGGTTGTGAGGGTAATGAGAGGAGTTTAGAGAGTCGTGTGTGCTTGCTCTGCCATCTTGGCTCCACCCCGGAAGTCCTCTCTTACACTTATTGATCTTTTTTTTTTTTATTTTTCAAAATACATGCAAAGATAGTTTTCAATATTCACCATTATAAAAAAACCTTGTGTTACAAATGTTTCTCCCTCCTTCCTCTAGACCTCTCTCCTAGATAGCAAGTAATTCAATATTTACTGATTATTTTTAAAAAGAAGTTCAATAGCAGTGTTTAGCAGAATATCTGGCATGTAGTAGTTGCTTAATAAGTACTTTTGAATTCATTCATTGCTTCATTTACCAATTTAGGAGAAATTTACATATAAGATACATGATAAGTAGTATAATCAATTATACAAATATAATAAAATAACTTCTCTGAATAGAAATACTTTCAAATATAAAACTCTAAAGAAATTGAAAGTACATATATACACAGAAAAAAAAAATGAGGTTCACATAATCCAAATGCTTAGACATAAGGCCTAGAAACTTTGAGCCACATGGTGGCAGAAAGGGCTTGCTGGAACTTTATCAACCAACTCTCATATGCATCTTAATAGATAGAAAGCCAGAGTAGCAAAATGACACCCATTTCTCTCAGATGAATAATTCAAGCTATTTTTTAGTCTCACTGATGATAGGTCAAATAGCAACAATCCTTTGTAAAGAGAATGCTTTGATGTCTGTCAGTGGCTACTGTCAAGGACGTAACTTAAAAGTTTTTATACTCAGAACAGGCATTGGCTGGGCAGTGGGAGCTACTTTCTCAGTTTGAAGATAGAAGTTGAATTAAGTAGTAAAGAAGATCGCTGCCTAATATTCTAGTTTAATGTCTGAACTAATTATTCTTACTAGATGTAAAGTTTTGATAATTCTGTGTTGCAGGTTTAGATAATATTTACTAAATTTGGCATTGTGGGATAAGTGCCAGTTGCCTTCTCCAGTCCCACTAGTTATAACTATATCAATCTTTTTTTTTTTTTTTTTTTCTCACCTCTCCACTTCCCTGCTTTTCTATTCCCACAGTCAGGTTTGGGTCTATCATTTCTGGAAATTCCACACTTTGAGTAAAAAGTCAACTATTCTATCAGTCTTCTTTCAGGTAAGAAAGGGGACATGCAGCCTTTGCCCAGTCCGATTTGGCCATAATACTTAAAGTTTATTATACATAGTCCAGATAAAATAATAAGAAAGCCTATTGTGTCTTCAAATGGAGTGTTATTATTGTAACTTTATCATTTTACCTGAAAGTGTTTTATTTATGTCCTATTTATGACATTTGGGCAGCAACTAACTGTACCTTATTAGGCAGTAGACATGCAAGTAGTCATAATCTTTCCCTGTTAAAGAAGAAAGGTTCTTAATACAGACCAAGTAATCTTAGTTAATACTCATAATTTTTTTTTTACAATCTTCAATTAATTTACTCCAAAGCTCTGCATATATGATGCCAAACATCTGGTCTCTATTCATTCTATGAAGTCAGAAGTTGGACTGAAAGTTCCTAGTGGACTATCTGATTGGTTCTCACTGTTGATGCTGTCTTTCCCCTTTTCATAGCTTTGATTGTTGGTGTGTTTTGTTGGAGTGTATTTTCAGTTGAATGGTTCTGCTCCAAAGCTTATCTTTTTGACTTTTGAATTGACTGACACCAATTGGGTTCCCAAGGGAAAGTCAACCTGAGGGTATAGAAAGTACAAAAGGTAAGGCAGGGGATTTAGACATGCTTTCAAAGGGAAAAGGCATCAGAGAGAGAGCTAAAACTTTTGGTCTTTCTAAGTAAGAGTATTCTAAAACTGATTCTTTGCCTGATAACTTCTAAACATTAAAAAAAATTGAAGCATGTTATATTACGGAAAAATATTATACCTATCTTGGGTTTAGAGTTGTTAAAGAAAAACAAAAACAAAAGAAAAAGGAAAAAGGTGTGGAGACTTTTGTAAACCCTTCAATATATGTTTTGGTTTAAATCTTATGGTCTCTTTACAAATGAATAATAACCAAAATAGGGGGCATTTTATTAAGCACTATTGAAGTATAAGCTATGCCAGGTTTTATATAGGTTATATATAGTGTATGAAATGCAAAGATATCTTCTAGAAGCTCATAATCTACTTATGGACTCCTACATCTAGAAGGAAGTTTAATTTCCCACTCAATGCATGAATCTTCTCTGCAACATTGCTGACAAGTGGCCTTTCAATTCTCAAAATGTCTAATACCAAGAATAGCATATTTTAAGGTAGCCCATTCCATTTCTGAAAGTTTCAGGTGTTAAGAAGTTGTTTATTATATTTAACAGATTTTAATATGCCTCTATGTGATTCATACCTATTAGTACAAATTCTTCCTTTGAGAATCACTCCAAATACGTTGAATTTCTCTTCTATAGGCCAGATATAGATACCAGAGAAAGATAAAGTAACTCCATTTTTTCTGTAGTGTCTCTGTCTTGCCCCTGACCTTCTTGTATTGCGACCCTCACCTGGAGTATGACCTACCTTCCTGCTGAAACAGCTAGGATAGCTCTATCTATTAGAGAGGAGTTATGAGAGAGAACTAACTTGAAGAAGAGTCTTTCTTCAACAAAAGGACCTGTTGGGGATACCATATTTCCAATACT
Source organism: Antechinus flavipes (assembly GCF_016432865.1). NCBI lineage: Eukaryota > Metazoa > Chordata > Mammalia > Dasyuromorphia > Dasyuridae > Antechinus > Antechinus flavipes. The sequence continues at coordinate 482,972,470 of NC_067400.1, forward strand.
TATCTTACAACTTCCTAAAAAAATCCCTATCCTACCCTGAGGTACTCCATACCCAAAACACCTCTTGCCTAAATTGAAATCTATTTAAACTTTATCTTTTTTCATTTGTGTGAGTCTCTGATGGTACTGATGGGGATCTGTTGCTAACAAACTCAATAAATACTTGTTGGTCCCTAAATTTCTGATTTTTGTTTTGATTGTAGTTCTGGTTCTGGTTTATTTCAGTACTGAGAATTTTACCCACAAGTATTCAAATATGCAAAGATGGCTATCATAAAACCTGTAAATCCTCACATTTTCCAAGCAAAATTATCTCAGTTTCTTCATCTGTTTCTCATAGGACATAATTTCCAAACATTTTACTATTTTAAAAAATCTGGACATATTTCAATTTGGAAATTTCCCTCTTCAAATTTAGTAACTAGAAATGTTTTTCTTAAAAGGTAGTACCTAGAACTGAAAATTCTATATGATCTGACCAAGATAGAGTACAATGGAATTGTCACCTACCTTATTTTAAATGCTTTACTTATTGGAATTTAATCTGAGATTGCATTGACTATCTCAGGCAACTCTATTCCCAGTGGCTCACTGATTTTATTGTTTGAAAATACTTCTTAGTTTTGTTTTTTTCTTTTACATGAATTGATGGTAATCTTTTTCCCTTTGACTTTCAAGATATAGAGTTGCTTTTTGAAGTTAAGTGTAGTGTTTTAAATTCTTCCCCATGTAATTTCAAGACAGAAAAAACATAAATACATACATAATAAATATGTGTGATATAAAATTGGGAATGAAGAGAAGTCATAAAGTTGAAGAGGAATATTCTCAGCTCATAAATCTACCCTTATAAAACTACCCTAGATAACTTATAAAGAACAACAATGGTCATGGACTGACCTACACAGGCAAAATTTTGTTGAAAGGTATCTTTGAGTTTCTCAGCAGAAATGTTATCAACCTATGTTTCCTATTCTTATTAAAAAAAAAAAAAAAAAAAACAGGTGGGATGAACAACAATACTATTTAAAATACTACACTTAGGTTCAACAACAAGAAGAAACCCATTACCATATTTTCAAGCTATAACTTTTTAAGTTGCCTCCTGTTCATACCCAAATTCCTAGAAAAAAGTTAACTATATTAATTACTGCTATTCTTTTTTCTCTCCCTACCTCTTAGGATCCCATATTCTAATCCCATTATGCTATTCAACTGAAAGAGCTTTTTCCAAAGCTACTAGTGATCTTAATGTTTCCTTATCTGCTAAAAACAATGACATTTCTTATCCTTTATCTTTAAAAAATACTCTTTAAACATTTGATGCTGTTGAGCATCATTTCATCTTGGATACTCTCTTTTTTGTGACTTCACATAATATTTTTTCTCCAAGTTCTCCTTTTGTTTGCCTCATTGCTCTTTTACAGCTTCTAACTGGATTGTAATCTATGTCATGCTCTTAAGCAATGTAAGGATTTCTTTTTTTATACTTTCTCTGTTAATTATTTCATCAACTCTCATAGGTTTAATTATCACATTTACGAGGATGCCTCTCAAATATATCTATTCATCATTAGTCTTTCCTGAGCTCCAGGTCTATATCACTAACTGTGTATTGGTGTTATTGAGTCATTTTCCAATCATGTCCAATTCTTCCTGACTATATTTTGGGTTTTCTTGGCAAAGATACTGGAGTGGCTTGCCATCTGTGGCTCATTTTATAGATAAAAGAACTAAGGCAAACAGGATTACATGACTTGCCTGGGGTCACATGGTAATCAGTGTCTGAGGCCAGATTTGAACTCATAAACATGAATCTTCCAGATTCCAAGCCCAGTGTTCTTTTCCCCATTACTACTTACTAGACATTACTAGCTGCCATTACTATTTATTAAATGTTTCTAACTGGTTGTCCCATAGACATATTAACTCAACATGCCCAATACATTACTGATCATCTCCCCCTCATACTCATCTTCCCTTCTAAATTATTTTTTCAGAAATACCATCATTGTTCAAGTCACCTGAGTTTACAACTTTATAGATATTTGAAAATTTTCACTCTCCCTCACTCTGTGCAATCAAAGGCTTATTAATACTATTTCCAGAATATATCTTACATCCATTTTTTCTTATTCATTCAATAACCATTTAGTGTAGAATTTCATTGTATTTCTGTTATACTAGTTAATAATCTCATTGTTCTCCCTCCCTCCAGTCTCTTCCCTTCACAAACCATTATCTGCACAGCTTTCAAAGTGATATTCCTATGCAACTGGTCTGAATATGTCATTTCTCAGATCACCAAAAAATCCAGGAGCTTCCTATTGCCTCTAGGATAAAACACAAATTCCTTTGTTTGGTATTTTATAGTCTGGCTTCATAGAATGGCACTACTGAAAAATCAATGACTCAGAATCCTATAGTGTCAGAACTGTCTAGTCTCATCAGTGTTGCTCAGAGAGCTACTCAAGATAATTTGCTATTTGTTGCAAGTTGATTAGTATTTTGGGCTGGTCATGTTTGTATTGTCCAGAAAAGTCAGGTTAATGAACTTTGTAATTTTCTGGGTTAAAGGGAACTGTTATCCAAATAAAGAAGTAATACTTTCTCAGTGATTTTTTAGGTGGACTACAAGTTAAAAGAGCTGTTAATACTTTGTCTGTTTGAAAAGAGAAGATTTGCCCAGCTAGAAAACACTGAGGATTAGAAAAGGAGAAGTTAACACAGGAATAGGTTTGTATGTTATAAATGTTCCTTAATTTACCAAAAACATCAAAACCTGAGTCCAAAAATGTGTTCCTAGAACACTGACTTTCCTCCCTTATATGCTTTCCTCTTAGGTTTCTGTGTGTACTGTCTCTGATACTGAGTGGATATAGATTATGATCTAGGTTTATATGAATTTTATAATGTATTTATCATTCCTTCGTTAGATGATTATTAGTAATATTGTTATAGCTATCATAATTATTGTTATTGTTATTATTTATTTTACATTATTGATAAATGCTTGTGTCAAGAGCTAAAATGCATCATTATGAGTAGCTGATTTGTGTCAATGGAAGAATAGTGATAGGGGCTCAGGGATTGAAATGGTGAGTAGATGGAATATATTCTTGCAAAAGGGCTACTTCTAAGAACTGACAGTGCTTGTTTGTAATTATGTTGTAATTGTCCTTCTTTGGGAATCCAGATCTGCCAGAATTAGAATGTCTTGAGGGGATGAGTCAAATTCCATCACATATGTGGCGGGTAGCCCATCCCCCATGTGAAGAGAGAGATTAGTGTTTGTGGGTTCACAACAAAAGACCTTTCAAAACTCAATTCAAGCTTTCACTAGAAGACAGATTTCTTTTTTCTTTCATAAGTTAACATCCCTTAAATTTTCTTTGTATGTATGTAAGTATACATATTTTCTCTTTTATACATGACTAATTGATATGTGAACTATGGAATTCTTCACTCATATATAGTTTTTAGATTCTTCTACTTTGTTACTCATGTGAGTCAGTTTGTCTCCTTCAGAATCTATACAGTTTGTTGGCTCTGTGTTTCCCACCAAAGAAGGCATCTTTCGTGAAGAACTATCTTTATTCAGGCAGATTAGGAATAGGATTCATTACTAATAAAAATCAGTCTGAGGCAAGATTAGTTCCTTTTACATATAAAAATAAACCTTTGGAGTGTCTTTATTCTTTATTCAAGTATTTCAGGACTTGAGGAAAAAGAAAGTATCATGGTACAATTGTAAGCAGGAAAATGGCATGATAAAAACAGAAAGATAAAATATTAAAAAATAAATGAAGTGGAGGCTGTAATTTTTCAGTAATTATATAGATAACAATACTAAGAAGCTCAGACATATGAATGAACTGAAAAGAGAGACTAATACCTAGTTTAGAAAAATGGAACCAATGATACCTTTAAGATAACTTTGAATAAGAGTTCTTTATAAAAAGAAATATCTTGAGATCTACTTTTCCAAATATTAGCACTCCCAAATCAGAGTCCCCAGTTGTAGTCTTGTGACACAAGTTTCTTGGATACATAGCTATGTGCAATACATTTAGTAGAAGAAATGGTTAAGCAGATGTAGTTTTGCCACAGATTGGTTCGATGTCTGTGTAAGTCATCTGAATTCTGTAGGTTGGATGGGAGATGAGACGGGACAATTGCATTCACAAACATAATTTCTGAACATTATTCTTTGGCACCCAGACAGGGACTGATTCAGATCCATCTGAACTAGATCACAACATTTTGGCGCCCAACGTGGAGCCAAAATGTGGTGAGCTTTTTCTTCTCAAAACACAGCCAGGTGATAAAAGTTCAGATCTTTTATTATCTCCAATATAGCCCGGTTAGCTTAGAGGCCTATCTCTCTGCTTGGTTCCAAGAGCTCTTGCCGCTTTGTCCTTTGCTTCTGCCTCTGCTTTCTTCAGTCTCCAGGGCCAGCACCACTCTTCATGTCATTCTGGTGAAATCTGACCGAGAGCCTCTGTCTGTTTCTTTTATACAAGAGGGAGGAATTGTGGGATATGAGAGAGAGGGATTATGGGTTTTCTCCCATAGTGCTCTCTGGCCCTAAGAGCTTTAAGGGAGGTGTGAATTCACAAAGTTACAAAGTTTACTTTTGAAGCTGGCATACTTGTGAACTCCAATGAGTAAAGGTCTAAACACAAGCATTGTATTAATTAGTTCTACTTAGTACCTTGTTTCAAGTTCTGGCCCAAAACATCTTCTTGTAAGATTAGATCAACTCTAATTAGTTTGCAGTTTGTAAGGATTCCAACATTATTCAATTGTTTTTGCACTTTGTATATTGAGGTTAAACATGTGATTGTGGCCCAAATTTGTAATTCAGTTTGATTCATGGAAAAATCTGTCAAATCTAGTTTAAGATGTATTGAAAAAATTAAGATTTTCCTCATTTATCCAACTTAAACCTATGTAGGCTCTTTTAGAAAATCAATACTGAAGCAAATTCTTATCCTCCTTGGAAAACTAATCTAATAATCCATACTATCACAAAATTCTTCCACCATCAAAGTGGATACTTTCTTGAGAAAAGAGGGTATTTACCTAGTGGATTTCTCTCTTTCTCTTTCTCTCTCTCTCTCTCTCTCTCTCTCTCTCTTTCTCTCTCTCTCTCTCCCGTTCCCCCCCCCCCTTTCTGTATAAGAACAACAAGAGAGATTTTTGTAGACTTGTACAACAGTTGTTTTTTCTGAGGTCCAAGAATCTGTAGAGGAACATAACTCTCCTAGGAACCATTTATTTTCTTCCACCCTCTGGTCTAACACTTCTTATATCAAACCTAAATCTCCCTAATATGATTTAAGACTATTTCCTGTTTTCTGCACTCATTAGGGAGGGAGAACAGCTGCTCAGATTCTCTGTGTAATAACCCTTTATATACTTAATATAGTTATATATTCAATATTAAATTATTCCAAGGGCCTTATTTTTCTATGCTAAGTATCCATAATTTCTAAAGCCTGTTATTTTATAAATTATTTTTTTTCTGCCTTCTATTTCATCAGCTTTCTGTGACTACAGGCAGTAAGATTTTCTAAATTTATTTTGGGTAACATTTCCCTCTGTGTTGACAATTGAAAATTATGAAAAGTCTCATAGATATTTCTTTGGATCTATACTAGATTAAATGTGTTTCTTTTTTTCTCATTGGAGGATGGGAGTGCTATTTATTGACTGAATAAGCACTAATAAAATTCTATTCTTTTAGTAGCCTGAGGTAACACAAGGAATCCCACTCCTAACAGAAATAATCCTCCTGACATGACAAAAAATTGCTCCCACATCTATCCTCTTCCAAATTGCCCCGTGCCTAAATATAAAAATCCTCATCACTCTTGCAGTCTTATCTACCATATAGGTGCTAAAACCATAGAAAGTGCTTTTTAAAAAGCTTTTCTTGCCTATATTTATAAGCACAGGAGCCTAGGACTTAAAAGATTGGATTCTAGGACAATCTTTTTATAGCTCTCCTTTATAATAGAGCCTTTAATCATAGAAATTATATTTTTAAACTCTTTGATAATATCTACATGTCATTAAAAAATCAAGAATTCAATCCACTGCTTTTTTTTCCTGCAGTAGACAAACGAACATTTTGATTTTTCACTGATGTTTTGTAATTACAACCTTAGTCAATTTGAAATACATTTTAAAACTTATCTAAATATAAGCAGGTGGTTCACCCTTCTTGTTTGGTCCTTATTAATGACTCAGAACAAGTAAACAAGTAAAATACATAATTTACAATCTTCAGTCTTCTTCCGTAAGGTTGTGTTTTCTCCTTCTGCTGGTGACTCATATTTCAAGAATTCTTGGTTTCATCAGTGGCAGTAAAAATGCCTTTACCCCTTTCTTGCTGGTTTTCATAAGTCAGTCAGTCAGTCAATATGTTTTTATGAAGCACCCAGTATGTGCCAGGTACTGTGCTAAGCTTTGGGGATATAAAAAAGAGACAAAATACAATTATTCCCTTCAAAGAGCTCACAATATAATGGGAGAGACAAGCAAACAATCTGTATATAAGATAAGTAGATAATAATTTATAAAGGAAAAGGCATTAGAATTAAGAGGGGTTAAAAAAAGACTTCCTGTAGAAGGTGGGATTTTAGTGACATAAAGGTCACTAGGGAAGCCAGTGTGTAGAAATGAAGAGGAAGAGCATTTCAGTTATGGGGAATGTCAAAAAATTCCCGGAGCTGAGAGATAGAGTTCTGCTTGTGAATTAGCAAGACCAGTGCCATTAGATTGAATTGTATATGTTGTAGAGTAAAGAAACAGGAAAGGGGCAGGGCTATGTTATAAAGGACTTTAATTGGTAAAAAGAGGATTTTAATTTGGTTCTAGAGGTGATAAGAAGCCACTGGAATTTATTGAATAGGCTGTGTGTCTCTGTGTGTGTACTTTAGCAAATCACTTTGTAGACTTAATGGAAGATGGAGTGGAGAGAAAGTTGTGGCAGACAGACATGCCAGCAGAGTTTTGCAATAGTCCAAGTGTAAAGGGAAGAGGACCTACCCCATATGGTGGCAGTATCAGAAAAAAGAAGGGTCCATGTTTAAGATACGTTACAAATGTTAATTCAACAAGCCTTCACAATGGATTTCTTGCAGGAGTTGTTGATGATGACATTGAAGAGTCCAGGATAAATGGGATCTTGGGAAGATGGTAGTGCCCTCTATAATAACAGGAATTATTAGAAAGAGGAGAGTTTCAGGGAAAAGATAATGAATTTAGTTTTGGGCATGAGAGATTGAGTCCCCCCAAAATCTTGACCTGATGACTAATTTGATGAATAGCCTTTCTGAAGTTAGCTAGGCTGCTCCACAAGCAATAGACAGACTACCTATCACCAAGCCGATACTTCATGTCTTCCAGCTTAATGGTATCTGTCTGAGCTCATGATATTCTGTCTTAGTTTTGGGGAATCTAGTTGCTTTTCCAAGCCATATGGAGCAAAGGTAAAGAATATGGATAAGGAAGTATGGTGGACTCAACATTTCAACAATTCATTGAATTTATCTTGTTATTAATCTAGGTATTTTCTCCACTGATATATATTTTCTTATCCTCTGAAATCTTATCAGGGACATTCTATAAAATTTAGAGAGCCAGAGGTTCTTAACTTGAGGTATACTTGGGTAGATTTTAGTACACCTATCAATTTCTTTTAAAATACTTTGATAACTATTGTTTCAATATAATTGGATTCATTAGTAATATTATATATTTTATATATTTGACAACATTGCTCTGAAAAAGAATACATAGGCTTCACCAGAAAACCAAAAGTGTTCTGATAAAAAAGGGTAAGAATATTTGCTAAGAACAAAACAAAATACAATAATTTATAAATAGCAGCATTAAGAAAACACACATAATTCTTCATTGTTACTCTCATAACTGTTTTCATGAAATGGTCGATATGACAACCTTGCCAGAACAAGAATTCATTTAACACTCATATGCTAAAGCTTTATTGTTGTTTTCTTATTTTCATTATCAAAAGAAAGATTTAGAACCTTTTCAGTACTTCACAGCATGAAATGAAGCAATGTACTTAAAAAAAATAGTGAGTGTATACAGTGGTATACATGCCTTAAACAATCACACACATCTTAGATTTCATTTATGGCCCTTTATTTGGAATTTTATTGGTATTTTTGTTTGTTTTCCTAATGGGTTTCTAGTTATATTTCTCTGGAATAAAGATGAAATAGATTTTATGGGATTAAAATAGGGTGGAAATACTTTTTGTCTAGGTTTTCAACAATACACAGATTTCTCCTCACTCTTTTGTTTCTCTTGGTAATTTGTTTTTGTGAAGATGCATAAGCCAGGTTAATTCAAAGAGTCTGATGTTGACCTAAGACACTTTTATAACATTATTATTATTTAGGGATTTTGAGTCTGAGGAAAGTTGGTGGTAATTGCCTTTGGTCAACATTATGTGAAAATACTACCCAAATTACTGAAAATGCAGTGATAGCTCAGAACTTTGCACCATAGGTATCTATTTTTAATTAAAGGAGAAAGGCTACCCACTAAGGCAGCATGTGATTGAATACTCCTGGTTTGTCTTCTTTTTGTCCTTGGATAAAATTATTATAAAAAGCAAAAAAAAAAAAAAAAAAAAAAAAACCCCACAACATTTTGCTTTAAAAATACATATCTGTTGCTTAGCATATTGTGTTACACAAAGTAGACATTAAAACGGATGGTGAATGAACAGCCTAAGGGAAATCCATTTACTATTTCTGAATACCAGGTTACCATTTGAGTTTTCAACAATATCACAATCAGTTAGAAGTTGGCAGTATCTGATGTATATGTGAGAGCAAGGAACATGACCTCCTGCTAATCACAGCAGCATCAGGAATGATACATGCATTTTAATCAGTATTATCCCTAAACTCCTCATCCTTTCTTCTCTACCTCCTCTCTTATTACCACTCCTTTCTTCTTTCATACAAGGAAGACCATAATCTTGTTTTCACCATCATTTCTAATGGTTCTACCTTCATCCAGTAATCTGAACTCCCCCTCTGGGATTACAATATTCTGCTTTATTTTGCTAGAGCCCATGGCTAGTTCTATCCTAGGGATTTTGTCCATAATGGTAACTAGCTCACATATCTGTAATGCTTAATGGTTACAAATTATATAATATGTGTTTTATCTTAATCTTGATACCAAATCTGTGGGGGAGGTACAAGTACAAGTTTGATTATCTTTATTTTACAGATGATGAAATGTTCAATTAGATTTCATTTAATTGGCCTGGCCTTAAATTACAGAACTAGCAAGTGTCAAATCTTGGATTCAACTTCAAGTCTTCTGTCTCCAAATTGAGTTCATTCTCTATTGTACCCCATTGTTCTTTCACTTTGTCCTGGGTATTAGAGTTGATAATATTCTCAAAGATAGAAATCCTAGGAATGCTTACATAATATTAACTAGAAACTATAAATTTAATTCAGAATTGAATTAGTTCTTAGTGACTCCTTGGATTAAAAAAGAAACTTGAACCAAATCAGATGGATCCCAATCATTGTTTGAGAATGGACTTGAGATAAACCTTCTGAGAAAAAATATAAGATAAAATTTACTAAGAGGAATCAGAAGAGCTACCTATATGTTAATTTAGTCAATGTCATTATTCTTTACCCCATTTTCTTTATCTGGAAAATCCTTATTAGGCTAAATGATCTGTAAGGTTCCCTCTAACTCTCAATCTTATGAAGGGAGGTGCTATAACCTAAACCTAGCCTATTATTGTTATTGTGGTACAAGCTAATCATACTACCTTGACTGTATCTCTCTGACTTTTAGATTGCTCATCTGAAAATGATAGTTGAATTGGATGTACTTATAAGGTTCTTTCTTTGATACTTCATTAGATTTATAATCTTTATTGGTTTCTTCCATTAGTTCATATAATACCCAAATGAAATTTTTGTTCTTGTTCTTCTACAGATCTATTTATTTAATACATTGGAAAACTTCCTTTAGTTTAAGGTTTTTTTTTTTTTTTTTTTAACAATTTTTGTGTCATAGATTCCTTTGGAAGTTTGGTAAAGTCTATGGACCTTTTATCAGAATAATACTTTAAAATAAATAAAATAAAATGCAGTTATCAAAAAAATAAAAAAAAATAATGGGTCCAAGGTTAAGAATCCATGCACTATGGTTTTTATATTTTGAATACACAAATGAAGGCACAATGGATGGAGCTTTGATGCAGGAGTAAGAAAAGATCTTATTTCATATCCAGCCTCACTAGCTGTGTAATCCTGGGCAATCCACTTGTCATCTCATCTTTCAGGGTTGTTGTGAAGATCAATTTAGACTATAATTGTAAAGTGCTGAGTACAGTGCCTGGCACATAATAAGCATTATATAAATGTTGTTATAAATATTATTCCAAATTGTATGTATATATGTGTGGGAAATAACTTTACACACCTCACTAAATTACTCAAATGGGTTAATACATCTACCTTAAAAGTCATCATACAACTTTATATATATATATATACACACATATATATTATATATGTATATATATATACACACATACATCTTTATATATATATACACACATATATATGGCAAATCCCCTTAAAGAGTTTATTAATATCATATATATATGTTACATTGATCTTTTACCACTTGACATTTCAAAAAGTGCAATCATAATATATTTATAATGATTAACTTATTGTGCAAATCTTGCAATCTCTGCAAAGCTATGATTTTTGATATAAAATAGAAGCAGGCATCAGGAATTCACCAACACAATTTAATTAGCTAATTAGTCAAAAGGTGATACAGCAAAACAATTCTTCTCCTCTTCTGTGGCTGACAGATCCTTTAAAAACAATTGCATAACACAAACCAAGCCATTTAATTAAGTAGCTATGGTAACTAAAGATTCTACAGGTAGCTAATCTCTTATGATATATCCATAACATCTCTTGTCCTTGTTAAATAGGCAATTAGAATGCATAGATTTTTGCTTTCCCTTTTATTCCATTGCAACTTTCTGTTACTCTTTCTTCTGTTGCTAAAAATGCTAGATTTAGCACCTTTTCAATAGCCACTGGCAGAAAATGGGTGTAAAGTTCTATTATTTTCTAGGAGATCATTTAAAATTGATTTTCAGGGTTTTTCTGTGTTTCATATGCTAGAGCTCTTGTGATTTATTGTGGATAATGGATTGCTTTTTATATTTCATATTAGTCAAAGTTATGATGCTGATTTTCTCTGTTATGCAATTTTTTTTAGGTCAAGGGTAGTTAAAACTAAAGATGAAAAAGTTCCTGCTAAAATTTATATGATCAAGACCTTAAGAAAATCTGGTGTATTTTCATATGACATATATTTTCTGTTCATTCACTATTTTCGAAGTCTCACACTTGATTTACTGTTGAGTACACAATTATTGGTACACATTTCCATTGAAAGTAGGAATGAGAACTATGGCAAAATTGTCAGTGCTTTAGGAATGAGTTATGTATCCTATTCCATGTAATAGACCACCTAAATCATTATATAAATCATTATATTCTAGCAGTAGCTGTTAGCCAAAACTTCAGAGTCTAGGTAATAGTATGCATGTAGCTCCACTCAAATTTTATCATAATGCCTTCTTAGTTTAGATGATCATGGGTTCATAAAGACTGGACTAGCAGGGGACAAGCTCTGGGGATGTCCAGATTTTAACTCTGGTTCCAGTGGTGGGCCATCAGCTGAAGAACAACCTAAACTCAGAGATAACTTATCACCAGAATGTTGACTACCAGGTAAAGAATGTTTTGGCCTTGGAAAATGAGCTCTCTCATTTTGAGAGCAAATTTGAGTTCAGAAACGAACCACACTGATGAAGTTAGAGATCTATTGAAGGGGAGAAAAAAGGAAATTGCTTGAACAAGTTTTGAACTCTCTGGATCTGTTATTAATAATAAGAGCTATCATTTTTATAACCTTTTTAGCTTTGCAAAGCACTTTTGCATTTAATCACATTTGTTTATTTATAAAGCAACCCTGTGAGGAAGATGCCATTATTATCCCCATCTGACAGACAAGGAGACTGGCTGACTAAGTTTAAGTGAATACCTAGCTAAATAAATAATTTCTGGTGGCACTTGACCTCTGGTCTTCCTGCTCCAAGTTTGGTGCTATCTAGCTATAAGAAGTTGAATTAACTGATCTTTAAGACTCTGTGGTTTCTGCCATGGGGCAATATCCAATCCTTCACAGTCTAAAAATTGTTAAAAAGATTCTTCTAGTTGAATGAACTAAAAAGGAGCATTGCTAAGTTTAAATAGACACCAAGAAAAAGAAAAGGTAAAAAAATACAACTTACAGCAATTTTCTATTTCAGGTAACATTCCCACACAGGAATTAAGAAGCAATTATTTGTAAGACTGGCATTTAAAAGCATTTTGATATTTCACAAAGCTGGAGAATAGGTGATACTATAAAAGAATTAAAAATTTGTGATACTTATGTTTATACTTATAAAGTATTAGTATCTGATATTTTTAAGTTAGTATAGTAAAATCAAATTTCATTAAGACTCTGTAGTACAAGTGCATTTCACAGGAGCATCCTATAAGTAATTATGAAATATTTTGAAAGAAACAAAACAAATATATGGAAATACATTTGCTGATACTTATATACATATGAATATATGTATATGTATACATGTACAAATATACACAATATGAATATATGAATGTATGTGTATCTTATCTCAGTTCTTGTCAATCTAAGTGCCATTAATTATTTCATTTAAATTAAAAGTGAAATCATTTCCTTTCTCCCCATCTCAACTATATCATCCTACGGTTCAAATTAGCCCATATCTCATCTTTTCTATGTCATAAAGCTATACAGAGAATATGAAAATTGAAGCCTTGTAGAGCTCATTCAAATTTCACATTTTGTAATCCCCTCACTATCCCTCCCAATACATATCTTTTTTTTTTAAATAACTTTTTATTGATAAAACGCATGCCAGGGTAATTTTTTACAGCATTATCCCTTGCATTCACTTCTGTTCTGATTTTTCCCCTCCCTCCCTCCACCCCTTCCCCCAGATGGCAAGCAATCCTTTACATGTTGAATGGGTTGCAGTATATCCTAGATACAATATATGTGTACAGAACCGAACAGTTTTCTTGTTGCACAGGGAGAATTGAATTCAGAAGGTATAAATAACCCGGGAAGAAAAACAAAAATGCAAGCAGTTTATATTCATTTCCCAGTGTTCTTTCTCTGGGTGTAGCTGCTTCTGTCCATCTTTGATCAATTAAGGCTCTCTTTATTGAAGAGGTCCACTTCCATCAGAATACATCCTCAAACAGTATCATTGTTGAGGTATATAATGATCTCCTGGTTCTGCTCATTTCACTCAGCATCAGTTTATGTAAGTCTCGCCAGTCCTCTCTGTATTCATCCTGCTGGTCATTCCTTACAGAACAATAATATTCCATAACATTCATATACCATAATTTACTCAACCATTCTCCAATTGATGGACATCCTTTCATTTTCCAGCTTCTAGCCACTACAAACAGGGCTGCCACAAACATTTTGGCACATACAGGTCTCTTTCCTTTCTTTAGTATCTCTTTGGGGTATAAGCAATACATATCTTGATAGTCCTCAATACAATCCAAGTCTCTCTACCCCCAAATCAATAAAGATATATTAAACCTCTATTATGTATAAAACATTGTGCTAAAAACTATGGTAAAAACAAACTATATCTGCTCTATAGTTTTATTAACTTTTCCAAGTTACCTAACTTCTCTTAGATTGAATATTAATTATTATTCAGTAGTATCCAACTCTCCATGACCTTATTTGAAGTTTCCTTGGCAAAGATACTAGAGTAGTTTACCAATTTTTTCTCTAGCTCATTTACTGAGGAGGACATTGAGGCAAACAGGGTTAAATGACTTACTCAGATTCACATAGTTAGTAAGTGTCTGAAACCACATTTGAACTCAAGAAAGCTGAGTATTCCTGACTTTAGGCTAATCACTCTATTCACTGTGCCTCCTAACTGACTGTAATGGGCTGAGGCTTGAGTTGATGCACTGAGGTCCCAAGCACATGAGGCTAAATAGTAATTGGACCATACTCTATTAATACGTAAGCTTGGAGAAAGAATGGCCCCCACCCACTCTTTGTGCAAGTCCTGATGTGTTGTATAGGAAATGACGATTTTGGTGGGTGGAGGCAGGGGAGTGGAAAAGGAAGGGGAGGAGAGACCTTTGGGACGGCCATTGCCACGGCTGCCTACACAGTTGGCTCCACTGTTGGCTCGGCTCGCGTCGCTCTCTCTTAGCTCGCTTCCTGTCGCAACTGCCTATATTTGCTATCGCAATCTTTCTTGCCTATATTTGCTATAGCAATCTTTATTCACCTCTTCACTTCAATAAATATTGAAGATTTTTCCCTTAACCTGAATTCCTGACTCCGGCTGACTTTAAACATGTGGTCATTACAACTGACATTTAGATTCAGTATACTGGTTTATGAAATGAAGGGTTGTAGTAACCAAAATGATATAGTGGAATGAGTTAGAAAATTTGTGTTAAAATCTCAGCTCTGCCTCTTATTGTCTAATCTTGGATAAGTAAAGTCATGTTTCTCAGCCATAATGTTCTTATCCTGCGAAATTAATGAAAAAAGTGTTTGACTAAAATTCTTTCAGCTTCAAATGTATAACTTTATTTTAACTGTAGAGCAAAGTTATATTCCCAATAGGCTATAATTTTTTATCCCTTACATACAATAAATACTGTTGGATCAGGATTAAACTTTTTAATTTATATTTTTAGATACTCTACCAATTGATTCAAGCTTAGTTATTCATATTCTAATCTTACAGATTCTTCATTTTGATCCAACTGATCATCTTGTCTATCACAATGACTGTGTTGCTCTTCTGAAACTGGTATAACTTTCTATTAAGGTCTTATTCAATTTCCACCATATGTTTGCCAAAAAGATTATTTTATGGAGAACTCACAAGTGCTCACAAAATGCTCAGAAAAAGTGATACCAGGTAACTCTCAAAGTTATTCCTAAGAACCTTAGAATTGATTGTATCTCAAGGGAGACACTGGACTGGCACAGGACCGTACAGTATGGCATACCTTTATCAGAGAAGGTATTGTACTCTATGAGCAAAGCAGAACTGAATAAGTTCAGAAGACGTGCAAGATGCGCAAAGTTAGAGAATCTACTCCAACTGTTCATAGGGAGTATTTATGTCTGATTAATAGTAGAGCATTCCAAAATTGTATTGGTCTGATCAGCCACGGTTAGACAAAAAAAGTTGACTCTTACACAGTGATATAATTTGGGTCATCTTCAAGAATGAAGGACAACTTGTGACAGCTCTCTTTGTAGTGGCCAGAAACTGGAAACTGAATAGATGCCCATCAATTGGAGAATGGCTGAATAAATTTTGGTATATGAATAATATGGAATATAATTGTTCAGTAAGAAACGACCAACAGAAAGATTTCAGAAAGACCTGGAGAGACTTACATGAACTGATGCTGAGTGAAATGAGCAGGACCAGGAGATCATTATATACTTCAACAACAATACTATATGATGATCAATTCTGATGGATCTAGCCATCTTCAGCAATGAGATGAACCAAATCAGTTCCAAGGAGCAATAATGAACTGAATCAGCTACACCCAGTGAAAGAACTTTGGGAGATGATTAAGAACCATTACTTTGAATTCCCAATCCCTATATTTCTGCCTGCCTGAATTTTTGGATTTCCTTCACAGGCTAATTGTACCCTATTTCGGAGTCTGATTCTTTTTGTACAGCAAAATAATGGTTTGGACATGTATACTTATTGTGTATCTAATTTATACTTTAATATATTTAACATCTACTGGTCATCCTGCCATCTAGGGGAGGGGGTAGGGGGAAGGAGGAGAAAAATTGGAACAAAAGGTTGGCAATTGTCAATGCTGTAAAATTACCCATACATATAACTTGTAAATAAAAAGCTATTAAAAAAAAGAATGAAGGATAACAACTAATCACCTAAGTAAAATATTTCTTGAAATTGTATTGACCTTTTAAAATAAGCATTATATTTATAATTTATACAGTACACTGAAACAACAATGATTTTTTGCAATTTTTGACTTCTCCAATTATACTCTAAGTTCTAGTATATTTGACTTCATTCATACCTACTATATGTCAAGGGAACCTGGTATTTGTAGTGTTAACTATGGCAGTGGAAAACTGAGGGAATTGTAGAATAAGAATATACACAAATATATTTTTATTATTAAGAAACATAATCTAAGAGTTTGAAGGGATTTCAGAAATAGAATTACACAATATAAGAATTAGACGGTACCTCAGCACTAATCTAATGCCATTTGTGAAAAGAAGCCCCACTATAATATATCAGGGAAATAGTCCCATTTTACAAAAAAGAAATTAAACAAGTTATTGATCAGCTTCCTAAGAAAAAATCTCCAGAGCCAGATGGATTTACAAGTGAGTTCTACCAAAAACTTAAAGGGCAAGTAATTCCAACACTATACAAACTATTTGGAAAAATAGGGAAAGAAGGAATCCTACCAAATTCCTCTTATGACACACATATGGTGCTGCTACTTAAATCAAATAGGGTCAAAAGAGAGAAAGTAAATCAGGACAATTTCCCTAATGAATATTGATGCAAAAATCTTAAATAAAGTATTAGCAAAGAGATATCACCAGAATAATACACCATCACCATGTAGTATTTATACAAGGAATACAAAGCTGATTCACTATTAGGAAAACTATTAGCATAATTGACTATATCAGTAATCTAATAAAAATCACATGATTATCTCAATGCATGCAGAAAAAAGCATTTGACAAAATACAACACCCATTACTATTAAAAAATACTACAGAGTATAGGAATAAATTGAGTTTTCCTTTAAATGATCAGTAGCGTCTATTTAAAACCATTAGCAAACATCATATGTAATGGGGATAAACGCGAAGCATCCCCAATAAGAACAGGGGTAAAACAAGATTGCCCACTACCACCATTATTATTCAATAATGTATTAAAAATGTTAGCTTTAGCAACAAAAGAGGAAAAAGAAATGAAAGGAATTAGAGTAGGCAATATGTCCCTTGACATATAATAGGTATAAATGAAATAAAATATAATAGAACTTTTAGAGTAGGAAAAAAAATTATCACTCTTTGCAGATGATATGGTATACTTAGAGAATTCTAGAGAACCAACTAAAAACCTACTCTAGAAACAATTCATGACTTCAGCAAAGTTGCAGGATACAAGATAGATAACTCCTCATAAATCATTAACATTTCTATTTGATCATATTAAGTTTAAAAGGTTTTGTAAAAACAAAATGAATGAAACCAAGATTAAAAGGGGATCAGAAAACTGGGAAAAAAATTTATATCCAAGAGTTCTGATAAAGGCCTCCTTTCTAATTAAACTTTATATATATGTGTGTGTGTGGGTGTGTATGGGTGTGTGGGTGTGTGGGTGTGTATACAGAGAGAGAAAGAGAGAGAATTGACTCAAATTTATAAAAATGCAAGCCATTCTCTAATTAATAAGTGATCAAAGAATATGAAGAAACAATTTTGAGATGAAGAAATTAAAATCATTTCTAGGTCATATTTCTAGGCAAAAAAATGCTCTAAATCATTGATTAGAGAAATGTAAATTAAGACAACTCCGAGGTACACCCCTCTCAGATTGGCTAAAATGACAAGAAAAATAATGATAAATATTGGAGGGGATGGGGGAAAGCTAGGACACTAATACATTGTTGGTGGAGATATGAAGTGAGCCAACATTCTGGAGAGGAACTATGATAAAAGGGCTGTAAAATTGTGCATACCCTTCAATCCAGCAGTGTCTCTACTGGGCCTGTATCCCAAAGAGATTATAAAAGAGGAAAAAAGAACACATGTGCAAAAATGTTTGTAGTTGTCCTTTTTTTTTTTTTTTTTTTGTAATAGTAAGGAACTGGAAATTGAGTAGATGCCAGAGTTGGAGGCTGAATAAGTTATGGCATATGAATGTTATGGAATATTATTGTTCTATAAGAAGTGATCAGCAAGATGCTTTCAGAAAGGTCTAGAAAGATTTACATGAATTGATGCTATATGAAGTGAGTAGAACCAAAAAAAAACATTTTACACAGCAATAACAAGATTATGTTATGATCAATTCTGATGGATGTGGCTTTTTTCAACAATGAGGTGATTCACTCCAGTTCAGATGGTCTTGTGATAGAGAGACCCAATTGCACCCAGAAAAAACTGTGGGCACTCAATGGGGATTATAACATAGAATTTTCACCTTTTTTGTTGCTTGCTTGATTTTTGTTTTCTTTCTCATTTTTTCTCTTTTTGATCTTATTTTTCTTGCATAGCACAATTGTGGAAATAATGTATAGAAGAATTGCATATGTTTAACAGATTAGATTACTTGTTTAGGAGAGAGGGTGGGGAGGAGGAAGGAAGTAAGAAAAAACTGAACCGAGGTTTTATAAGGATGAATGTTGAAAACTATCTTAACATGTATTTTGAAAATAAAAAGCTACTCTTCAACAATGAGATGATTTAGACCAGTTCCAATGATCTTGTGATGAAGAGAGCCATCTACACCCAAAGAGAGGACTGTGGGAACTGAGTATAGATCACAACATAGCATTTTCACTCTTTTTTTTTGGTATTTGCTTGTATTTTATTTTCTTTCTCACTTTTTTCCTGTTTGATTTGATTTTTCTTATGCAGCAAGATAATTGTATAAATATGTACACATGTATTGGATTTAACATATTTCTACCATGTTTAACATATAATGGACTACTTGCCATTTAGGGGAAGAGGTCGGAGAGGGAGGTGGGAAATGAGAACACAAGATTTTGCAAGGCTTAATGTTGAAAAAAATATCCATGCATATGTTTTGAAAACAAAGTTTTAATAAAAAAGAAAATAAAAAGCTATTTTTCAAATATATATATATATATATATTATACCAGGGAAGTAAGGAATGCTAGACACCAGTTAGTTCAATGAGATTCCTACATTATACTTATCTGTTTAAAAACTACTGAGGAAAGGGTTTTAGGTAGCAACTAGAGTTCATTTGGAGGCATGCAGAAAATTAAATAAGAAAAAAAAAGTATTGGAAAGTCTGAGCAACACTGGATTTTGAGCAAGAAGTTTAAAATCTGCCTTTGCTTCTTGATACCTGTCTGACCTAGCACAAATTGCTAAATTTCTGAGCCTCATTTCCCCCATCCTTAATTTAAGGGGTTAATCTTAGTCCTAGAGACCAGTTATAAATCCAACTAACATCTCTTCAAGGAGAGGCAGGAATTTATGGGTTCAGAATGTTGTATATATTATGAGGCCCTTTTATGCTGCGGTAATGTAGCTTAATTGTTTTGTCTTGTTATAAGGAAGACGTGTGTGTGTGTGTGTGTGTGTGTGTGTGTGTGTGTGTGTGTGTGTAGATACAGGCAGAGTTGTAAATGACCAAAGACAGAATGCATTAACTAAACTTACTTTAAACAATAAAATGAAGAGGCCAGACTAGATGATCTCTAATTCTCTGAAATCCTTTGATACTCTGTGGTGATGATACGATGTTACTTATAAGGCAAACTCTTCCTTCTTTGTGGCAGTCTTTGGCAGACTGATTAATTGAAGCTGAGATGTAGCAGAAATATGGCAGACTGCATGAGCTCATCTAATCTTGGGAAACAAGGGAATGTCGTTGTGCCAAAGAAGTAATTTCTAAGTCTGAGACAATCCCATGAACGAAGTTTTCCTGAACCTTAGCCAACTTGGCTTTATCTCTGTTCCTCATATATAGCACTTCATTTCCCATCTTCATACCTTTGCAGAGATCATTCCCTAGGCTTATTATACTCTCTCTCTTCACCATTGCCTCAGGGGATTATTTTTATTTTCTATAAGATATGTCTCAAACATCACATTCTGTTTTTTTTTTTTTTTTTTTTGGGGGGGGGGCGTAAAACATTTGGGATTAAGTGACTTGCCCAAGGTCACACAGCTAGTACATGTTAAGTGCCTGAGATAGGGTTTGAACTCAAGTCTTTCTGACTTAAAGGACTATGCTCTATCCACTGCACAAGCTAGCTGCTCCACAAACATTATAATCTGAATGTAGCCTTTTCAGATTCCTAAAATTTCTAGTGTTTTCTGTCCCAAGCTACTTTGTATTTAATATATATTTATGTTATTTTATGTTTATTCTGCACATATTTATGTATAATCTTTTTTTTTTTTTTTTTCATTTACAATTTTAAACCCTTTGCTAATGACACCTTTGAGAAAAATTTAAATGCCATGATGGAAATTATGTACAATAAAGAACAAAACATAATGTGAAGAGAACAACGAGATACTTCCATTCTTGATGAGTATTATCTAAAATTAGACAAAGTGTTTTAGGCATCATTGCACATTCTCTTACCCCAAAAGTTTGTTTACTGGAAATCTGTTTCAGGCCATTTATCCTTAGTTATTATCACTATTACAAATGGCCCTCATTTTTGTTCATATTTTTTGTCCTCTAAGTTATAAGCTAAAAGGTTCTCTTTTATATTGTGTTCTTCCCACATATCTTTGTTCTCCATGCAAACATTACTACATTCATATTTCCATGATCAGTTGAGTGATGTGATCATCCCAGGACAATTCTTCCCCCACTCCCAATTCAAATAGGTAGATGTGGGGAAATACCTATTCTGGGTTGGACCAGAGGAATTGAAATACACTTGAGTTGAGGATCATGGACTCTGAGAAGGAAAAGACCTTAAATGTAATCTAATTTAACCTTCTCTTTTGGATATTCTCTTACATCTCCAGCAGCCTTCTCATTTAGTAAGGTGCTTTTTCCTTTCTGGTCTGAAAAAATTTTTTGGTCTTGTGGCCTCCTCCTCTGATTGATAAATTCCTGTGAACATTCATTTAACACAGGTCTCAAGACAGTCATAGTCACTATTTTCTTAGAGGTTTTCCCATCCTATTTCTTTCAGTGCTTCTTCAATCTTCCTCTTTCTCACCCATTTTTCAGATACCATTTTACATGTTATTTTTTCCAATAGGGATGTAAAACTGTGGGAAGTGTCATGATTTTTGCCTCCAATTGTGTCTTTAGCACTTAATAAGTGCCTGAAATATACTAAGTGTTTTTTTTAAAAATTCTATTTATCTATCTTATTTATTTTTTATCTCATTTTATGAAGGAGGAATCTGAAGCTCACAAAAATGAATTAATTTAGTCAAAGTAATTCAATTAGTAAGAAGCAGAATAAGGACACAACATTTGTATCATGTGGAGAAGGTTGATCTTTGAAGAAGTAGTAGAAATTTCTAACTCTTTCAGGCAGAGTTGTGAAGAAACTTGAAAATTCCAGAAACACCTGAGTAAGTACAATCAATCAATAAATCAAAAACACTTATAAAGAGCTACAAAAAAGAGAAAAGACAGTTCTTGGCCCCAAGGAGCTCACTTCCTACTGTGGAAACATTATATGTTTATAACAAGTCATATATAAGATGCATATATATATATATATGTATATATATATATATATATGTATATATATATACATATATATATATATATATATATATATATATATATATATATGATATACACAAAATAAATGGAATGTGGTCTGAAAAGAGGAAGCAGTAGCAGCTGTAAGACCAGGGATGGGGGGGACAATGAGTCAATCAATCAGTCTTTTTAAGTGACTACAATATTTCATGAACTGTGCTGAGGATTAAAAAAAAAGATGATGTTTTTCATCATATGAGCTACTGTTTTGTAGCTACATTCACTGATCTTAGACTTTAATAGGGGAGACAATATGCAAACAGATATATACAAAGCAAATTATATCCAGAATAAATCGAAAACCATTAACCAAGAAAAGGTACTAGAGAAGATGGAATTCTGGTTTGTGCTTTAAAGGAAGCCATAGAGGTCAATAGTTAGAGTGGAAGAAGAGTGTTGTTTCAGGTTTGGGGGACAGCCAGAGAAAATGCAGAGTCAAGAGATGAACTGTCTTGTTCATGGAACTGCTAAGAGGCCAGTGCCACTTAGATCTACAAGTATGTGTTAGGAAGTAAGGTGTGACAAGATTGGAAAGGTAGAAAGGACTTTGAATCAGAGAGCATTTTGTATTTGATCCTAGAAGCAATAAGACGCCTCTAGGATACATAATTGATTAGAAGGATCAGGAGAAATAAAGATACAAGATGGAAGGAATTTTGTTGTCTACGGAAAAGACATTTCGGTAGATTCAGAAAAAAAGGTTCTGTGAAGTTCAGGACAATAAAGACAAAGATAGTGAAATGGGACGCAGAAAGAAAGGGCTGAAGAAACTAGGAGAGAAGATATTTTGGAGATTGTGTCAAGGATAAAGAAGAATAAGATTCAATAAATTTCTATGGGAAGAGTAGGAAAGTTTCTTGCTTTTTTTTTTTTTAATTCTGAATTTAACAGATACCAAATAAAATGGGCATTTCCATATACATCATAGAACAGGAGAAGATTATACAAGCTCTGTTATATAAAACTTACTTTTATTTTAAAGCATATAACATTAACTTTCAAAGTTGTCTTGCTAATATAAGATTCCTTCTGGTCTTCCTTCTGTTCACTTTACTTTTTTTGGGGTGGGGTTTGAATTAAGCTTCATTCTTAGCTTTCTTTTTCTTTCTATTCTCCCCAACTTAAAATAAAAATACAAAGGAATATACAGAGACAAGAAAAATTAGGAATGACTTTTCAAATGAGCAAATTCTTTTCTTTTGCAATGTTAAAGTATAATGATTCTTGGTTTAATCACTATTGTCCACTGCTGCTTAGAGGCAGACATATTTTTAGTGATATGACGCTGTTCATTTAGCAGGGGCTGAGAAGCAGATGCTGTAAAAGTGAGTGCTTAAAATTGTGAGAATTATATAGACAGACCTCACACATGCTCTGTATTCTCAGGCATGATTCCTTTAGTATGACTCTCCCTCTTGCCAGCCTCTCTTTTTCCCATTTCGCCACATTAGGACATAAGTCTTCACTTGTTCTTCCAATTTGTTTAGTATTTATAGCAAATCCAGCTTCTTATGGGGGCACTGCTTTTTTACTCTTGCTTCCTCAGCTCAGCATCTTGCTTTCCCAGCAAGATGATAACTCTTCATGACCAATTTAAAGATTCTTCCTCTTCTTGTTTGAGCAGGAGCTTCCCAGGTAAAGATTTTGTTATTTTCATCCCAGACTGCATGAACATCTTATCTTTAGTTCTATTCCATTCAATTCAGTGGACATTTCTTAAGTTGTTGCTACATGCATTAAAAAAAAGAAGAGGTCTCTTTCTCTAAGGATCTCATATTCTTCTGATGAAACAGATTTTTTATTTTTGTTGTCTAGTTTTTTCAGTCATGCCCGACTCTCCATGGCACCATTTGGGTTTTTCTTGGTAAAGATATTGGAGTGATTTAATATAATATCAGAGCAAATCTAAAGTAATTTTGAATGGGTGAGAGATTTGGGGGTCACATATACAACCATCTTCTAGTTGTGATTGGTAGAAACAGTATAATTACAAACTCAAATGCCTTAATTTTTTAACTTATTGTTATATAGCACTTATAATTTTCTTAATTGTTTTCTTGATTCTCTATAACCAGGCCCTGATTTGTAGTGCGTGACAATTTCCAAGGTGTAAATGCTCACACTGAAAATTTTACAATTGCATCTCATGAGCTAATAGGAGCTGGCTCTCAGTTAGTTGATTTTAATATGAAATACTGTTATTCAGACATTCATCCTATGTCTTTGTCAATAATTTTGACTTTTGTCTTGCTTTTTTTCTTGGACTTTGATAATTGAAGAAGAGAATGAGGCTGATGAGTTTGCATAGCTCTGCCTTAATTAAATCCAATTCATGCTCAAAACATCATTCTTATGATGCCATTGGACATCTTATGTGCTATAGAACACCCTTTGCTATCTCCCAAGTCTGTACAGGCTCATATTTCTTGTTTCCATGATGCTATCTCTCCATGTTTTTCTCTGCTGTTGCTCTTTCCTTTTGCTTTCAATCTTTCCCAGCATCAAGGTCTTTTCCAATGAATTCTGTCTTATTATTTGGCCAAAGTATTGAAGCTTAAGCTTCAGTATTTGACCTTCCAGTAAATAATTTGAATTGACTACTCAGATCTTGCTGTCCAAGGGATTCTCAACATTCTACTTCAGCATCCCAATTTGAAAATATCAGTTCTGTGGTTCTTGCTTTTCTTTATAGTCCAACTCTCAAAGCTATACATTGTTACTGGAAAAACCATAGCTCTGACTAATATGAAATACCTTACATTTGGCACTCCCCCACCCCCGTCTTTTGACTTTGTTTTAATTTTTATTATCACATAATGATGTTAACTTTAAAAAATCCACCCTACTTGTTATATCCCAATTTTCATCTTATAAGATATTATGTTTATATTGTTTTAAATTATATATAATCATATATTTTGAAATAAACTATTAATACTTTTTAAAGACTTTTCTTCATAGTTCTCAGTTGATTTTCAATTCTGTCTTCTAACACTTTTATTGACAAAATAATTTCACTTTAATTAAAAAAGAAAGAAACAATTAAAAAAAAACTTCCAATTTTTGTCTTTCCTTAAGCTAGATTGGTAAAGCTGAGATATAAACCATTCCAGGGGGAAGAGTTATAATAGACAAATTGTAGCTTTTCTGGGACTTATGTAGAAAGACAAAAGGAAAAGTGCTTCTAAGTGAGTCACAGATGTCAGTAAATCAATGTAAATTTGGGTGAATTGGCTAAATCCAACATATCTTTGAGACATGAGTAAAGTTTGTTTTTGTCCAAGATATTTGGTACTCTAAGAAAATAACTACCTCCAAAGTATTCAGAGTTGAGTGATCAATCTCTTTGTGTCCAGATAAACACATAAGTCTACTGTCAGGATTTGATTAGATTTGGGGAAAATAAGGTGACTTTTTCTAGTTATGTATAATAAATTAATAGATTAAACCACCAATAAACATTTATTGAGAATACATGATGTGTTAAGTATTGAGCATAAAAAGAGAGCAGAAAATAATATTTTGTCCTCAAGTCAAGAAGCTTAAACTCTATCGGGGCAATAAAATATGTGTGTGTGTGTGTGTGTGTGTGTGTGTGTGTGTGTGTGTGTATGTATCTCATGAACAAAGTGAACATAATGGAAGGTAGAGCACAGGTAACAAAAGACTAGGAAAAATCTTCTATACAAGACAATGTTTGAGTTGTATCTTGAAGGAAGACAAAGACTTCCATTAGATATAGAGTAGTAGGAAAAATATTCTGTGCAAAAAGGAAATAAACTCTGTGAATTAGAAATCACATCAGGGTTTTTACATTTTATGTGAGGAAATAAACTGATGTATATACTATTAGGGTACAATAGGGAAAAAAAAACAAACAAAAAAATGCCAAAATTTTAATGAAAATTTGGAATTTATTAGTTTTTTAGACATGGTAGTTAGTGAATTGATTTTTGGGCAATAAAATTTCGGCTAACTTCTCTTTTTTAGGTTTGGCTGGTAAGAGTAAGGATTTAAATTACTTAGAGGATAGAAAGAAGGTGTGAAAGGAGAGAAAAGAAAAAAGGAAAAAGGGGTAAAATGATTATAGCTTGCTAGTAGAGCCTTTTTAAATTTGCCACTTGATTTCTAAGAACTCCAATAGACACCTCTTCTCCCCAACCCTCCTTCAATTGCCTTTTCTGGTAAAATATGAACTCCTCCTGTAATTGGAAAATTGAGGGAAGATAGAGAGTTATTAATACTTTATTTGAAAGGGAGAGATATACTGGGACCAAATGGATCCATGGTTTGGTCCCAGGGCTGAATGAGACTATCATCTCCAAGAATCCAACAAACAATGTGAGTTCTCAATGACATATATATGTATGTGTGTGTGTGTGTGTGTGTGTGTGTGTGTAGTTAGTTAGTTATAGCTATATATATAAATATAGATATAGATATAGATAATTATATAGATAGTTTTTTACACACACACACACACGCACACACACACACACATACACACACATATAAATAAAACTAACAATCTGGTTCTGACAGTGTAGGGGGAGGCATTCTGATAAATTGGGATTACAGAATGGGGAGAGGCACCTAACATTCTGATGATGTCTAAGATAGAAAGTATTTTTCCTTATTTGAATCATCATGATTAGGAGGGAGGGGTGATGTTACAGGACTGAACAGAACAATTAGGAATTGAGGCAGAACAATTCAGGGAAACTGAGGCAGGGCAATAAAATAGAACTGTGGTACAACGTTCCACATTCTCTCTCTTCTGAATATTCAAATCATTGAATTACCCTCCTCTAGGTACTGGAAAGGTCTTAGCACCATAATGTTGAACAACTCTATGTGAAGCAAATAAACCAAAATAAAATTGGGACTTATGTAGAAAGACAAAAGGAAAAGTGCTTCTAAGTGAGTCACAGATGTCAGTAAATCAATGTAAATTTGGGTGAATTGGCTAAATCCAACATATCTTTGAGACATGAGTAAAGTTCAAATTCAAGGACTTTTGGCAAGGACAAGTCTCTCCCTGATAACCCAGTGTTAACAGCTGTACAAAGGCTCCCTGTTGCTAGCATATCAGGTCCTCTGCAGTTCTGGAGCATCTCAGCCAGAGAATCCAGTTTGAGATGGATAGTTCACTATGAATTAGGTCTGTGGTCATTTGTGCATTTAACTCAGCCTCTGCTTATACAGGGCGTAGCAGTGCTCAAGGGCTCAAGGCCCATTCAGAGGGACAACCTGCTCCAGAGGAGAAGGGTGAGGCTTGGAATGGCTCCATTTGTCCCAACCCAGAGGAACAGACAGGGCTGCAGAAAGGATCGATTTCTTAGCAGCAAAGCTCTGAACTTTTAGAGGTCTGATACCAAATTGCAAGGTCCTTTGTGAATGCTGAAATATTAATTAAGGAACTGGGGTTACAGGAGTGGAGAAACAGATCAGAGTGACTGACAGTCCCTAGATAGGTATCTGATTTCTGGTTGTTTCTAAAAAAAAATAATCCCCAAAACTGAGTCTGCCAGGACAATTCCAACAGTATAAGGGATTTCAGAGTTAAAACATAACCAGCAAATCATAGTCCAGTAAATTTAAGGACTTCCAATTAAATCTGAACTAGTGAGATAGGGAGTGGGGTAAAAGTGCCCAAGGCAAAGTGAGTAGGAACTAGGGTTTCCATTCTCCCTTTTTTTTTTTCCTCATGGAAAGAAATTATCAAATAACCATCCCACATATAATTCTCAAGAGGGAATCAAAATTCCTATACATGACAGACCAGTACAGTAAGTTTCCTGAAAATTCCTCAAATCTACAGCAATAATTACACAGTTTTAACAATTTCCATCCCAAATCTTAAACACACAATAATAGATGACCCAATCAGGATTCCCAAATTCCCCATATCAGTCCATCAGAGGATAAGGGATGAAGCCTCATTCAAAACTGCTTCAGGTTGAGCATGGGAAGAGACTCTCAGTCCATGCAGGGGATGGGTGTGGTATGTCATGCTGACAATCAAAGCTGATCTAGGTCTCAGAAACAAGTCAAAATCTGTAATTTGATCAAAATCTAGAACAAAAACCCCCACAAATCTAACAAATAAAAATTAAAACAGTCTGAGATAGAAAGACTGGTCCACAAGGATTGCATCAAGATGTGGTGAGGCCAAAAGAGATTGGTCAGCAGCTTCTTATGTGAAGCCATGCTTGTCTTATAAGAAAAAGACTGTGAGCTATAGTCCCCATTAAAAAAAAAAAAAAAAAAAAAAAAAAAAAAAAAAAAAAAACAGCAATTAGGTCTCACAGACCACTGTTCATTATCCTCTCATTAGTAAGAAACCTTAAAAAAAAAAAATAAAAAATAAAACACTTGAATATCATAGACACAATATCCAGTAACAGATAGATGGCCAGACTAAATACTTATTTGTCCAATTTTTTAGGATATAATGATTACATATAACCAGATTGGAAATAGCAAGGTATGACACAATTGAATTGCATTAATGGTCTCTAATTGCTCTGATCATAGAAATCAGTCACAGGAGGAAAAAAATGTAGGGACATAACTATAACATAACATAAACAATCAAAACTGATCCCTAAGCTCATACAGCATAAATAGCCACTTTAACCCAGTTTTACTCCAGATAATTGTCCTCATGGATCTTTAAAACTCCCAAATAATAACTACAAAGCCCAAGAACTTTTATCCCCAATAATAAATCCCATTAACCAAAGTTTCAGATAAGTCCTAAACAAATATTTACCATAATCTTATATTTATAACAGTAAGAATTTGTCTCAGTAAGTTCATTTCTTTCATATTTAAGTAGAGTTTCATAAGTGAACATTATATACACAAATCATTTTGCTTTTAAATACCCAATACATAGACAAAATTGCATATTGTCCATAACAGAAACATTTTCAAAAGGACAAAGAAAAAAAAATATTTCCAGAGGCTCTTTAAATGATCTCAGGATGCCCCAATACAATCAATTAAAACTTAGATAGAATATCTTATATAGAATATCCTAATACCACATAAAAGAATCCAAGAGGTTCTCAAAAATATTAAACTTTTAGAAATAATCCTACTAAAGTATGGATCACATTTATGACCATACTCCTTAACCAAAGAAATCATTATGTATCAAAAGAAACAAATATTCAGTCAATTAACTTAAACCACAGTATTCTCCTCCAGGTGGCTACAACTTGATAAAAATGGCTGGAACACACTTAGAGGGGGAAGAGGAGGAGAGGATTCCATGTGGCCACTATTCCTTCCACTACACCTCCAAAGAGGCAGGGGGGAGGGAAGTTGAACTAAACTGCTCTCCTGGACAAAAGATTCCCTCTTTTTCCCACTCAATTTTCCCACACAGAAATCCTTCCATTAAAAACTTTCCTCTTTTTTTTTCCTACCTAATTCTTTTCTTTCCCTCAGCTACATGTCTTAAACAAGCTCCATTGCTAAAGTAGCAGAAAGCAGTGGGGGAGAAGAAGGTGAATTTAACCTTCACCTTTGAAGACAAAAGATCCTGTTTCTCCTTACCCTATCCAACCTTTTTCCACATGCAAATTTTCCTTCTAGTCTCTCCTAAAATACCTTCAAAACTATAAAGATTAACAATGCAGTGGCTAGCTAAATGACTCCATAAAACCTACATGTCTAGCAGAGCTGGATTTAAAGCATAAAAAGTGTTTCAGAAGGTAACATACTTTACCTAATTAGAGGCATGTGACCTCTTGCAGGAAAGTTAACAGAATTTCTCTTTAACAAGCCATTGTTCTTAAGATCTTATACTCAGATAACCAAATCTAGCCTGCATAAGCAACAGTAAAATTATTTTCCACAATTTCAAAACTGCCCAAAAGAATACTCAGAACAAATCTAGCATGCAAAGGCAATAGTAAAATTATTTCCCACGATTTCAGAATCATCTTAAAATTCTAATCAAATGTTTTCTCCTGCCTGAGTTTCAACCAGACAAGGTTTTGCAACAGGTTAAAAAGTTTAAAACCACAAGCAAATTTTATAAGCAGTTGCAACATTGAAATAACCAATGTTCTTAAAACTTAACAGAGCTCTTAAATAAACAAAGCAGACAGACAAATCACACAGAACACAGAACATAAATCACACATAGACTGCATAGTTACCACATTAAACAAAACATTTAACACACATAACTAGAGAGTGCCAAAAAAGGCTCTCAGAGTCAGATCAGACCCGAGGTATCTTAGAAGACACCCAAACCAGAGGGGATCATCTAGCATCCTGGAATGATCCCCTTCCAAGAACGTAATGCCCATTGGCATTTTATTATTCTGAGAATCCAGATGCTAACACAGACAGACAGAACAGATAAACAGATCAGATCATGTCCTAAAACATCCAAACTTACTTCCAGTGGCCGAAATGGAGGTGTCCACTGTAAGGTCATGGTTGTGGCTGAAAACTGCTCTCTTTCCCTGGAGACTCTGGAAACAAATCCAGAGGGCCAGCCGCTCTAGGCCAAGAATCCAGATCCTCAATTACCCCAGACCCAAGGTGGAGACCTGAAGGTCTCTAATCTCCAATTCTTTTTTCATTTTCTAATATCTCGGTGAGAAGCCTCCAAAATGTAATACTAGAGCAACTGAGGTAAGATAGAGGTTAGAGAATATTTAATATTTTATTTGAAAGGAAAAGATTTACTGGGACCAAATGGATCCATGATTTGGTCCCAGGGCTTAATGAAATTATTGTCTCCAAGAATCCAGCCAACAATGTGAGTTCTCAATGACTTGTATACACGTGGCTCAGACATAGGGGATAGACCAAGGCAGGGGCGGAGTCAGAGTACTGAGAGTGGGATCTGGTTCTGACAGGGTTGGGGAGACATGGGGGACATCTGATAAACTGGGATTACAGAATGGGGAGAGGCACCCAACATTCTGATGATGTCTAAAATAGAAGGTCTTTCTCCTTGTCTGGATTATCATGCTTAGGAGGGAGGAGTGATGTTGTAGGATTGAACAGAACAATTAGGAACTGAGGAAGAACAATTCAGGGAAACTGATGCAGTACAATTTAGGGAAACTGAGTCAGAGCAATTAAAAGAGAACTGTGGCACAACGCTCCTTTTGTCTTTTAAAACCCTTTATAATCTGATCAAAACCTAGTTTTCCAGCTTGATTCATTAAACATTATGCTTTCCCACACTACACAGTGTAGTTAGCTACACTGACTCTCTTGCTGCTCCTTAACATGATTCTCTATCTTTAGCCTCCTTGCCTTTGCAAAGACTGTCCTTTGCACCAAAATACACTCTTTCCTCACCTCTACATCATAAAATTACATATTTCCTTCAAGTATCACCTTCTTTTTATAATAATTCTTTCTTGTCACTTCTAGTGGTTAATTTTCTTTTGTATAAGCTACCTTATTTTTATTTATATTTGTTTTGTATAGGATTTTAAATGTATATGTTGCATTTCTGACAGAACATAAGCAGGGATTGAAAGTAGGGATTATTTTATTTTTGTCTTCATATTCTTAGCACCTAACACAGTCTGGAACATTGTAGGTACTTAATAAATTCTTGTGGGTTGAATAACTTGTACTCTTAGAACTAAAAGATTTCCAAGCTATTATAGGATATAATTGGGATATTATCATGCCATAAAACATGATGAAATAGATAGCTATAAAATAAATTGGAATGATCTCTATGAATTATGAGAGATCAAATGAGCAGAACTATAACTTATTGTTGTTGTTATTTGTTCTTCATTCTCAAAGAGGACCATGACATCAGGGAGGTGATACCATGACTTGCAAGTGAATTGAATTGAAGTGAGGAAGGGCAGTGCAAGATCACTTACCTCACTCACTTTTTTTCTAGAAGAACCAGAAAACATTTTTACAATGTAAACAGAAAGCGCACACACACAAACATACATACACAAGAATTGAACACAGTCACAAAGAAGGAATAATATATGCTCTTTACTTCTTTGAAGAAATAGGAGACTATGAATATATAACAATGCATATTATGTCAGATTTGATTGATCTGTTGATTTGTCTCCTGGAACTCCTTTTCTTCTCTCTTTCTTCATTTTATTAGAAACAATAGGTCTTTGGGAACAGTAAGGAAAGAGATATATATTGCAGACATTTTAGAGACTGAAATATGCATTTCTTTAAGTAGAGTGTCTATGTGGTTATGATACTCTATGTGGACAGAGGGAAAGGAAAGAAAAGAAGAAAGGAAAGAATAGGAAAAAAAAAAAACTGTGTTGTCTGTCCAACTGATCAGTTCCAATTGTGGCCCCAGTAGGGCAGCTCTTATGATACAACATAAAGGAAAACTATATTTTCCTTTAAAAATATGCATTATCTGGTGGATCTAATTAAAGGAGCACATAAAAATTGGGCTTTATCAGCTATGGCTTTGAATGCTGAACCCCCTCTTTCCCCCCAAAAAAAACCATTTTAGACCTGGAGTTGTTTCAAGAGTTAATACTATATGTGATTACAAGAAGTTGGCTTATCCTACAGCAAAGACTAAGAATAACAGAAGAATAGCATGTGTCCTGTGATGCTACCCTGAAAATGCTGACAGTTCTACAGAAATGTCTATGAAAATTTCAATAGAAAATGTTCAAGGAAATGAGAAAGAAATGCAAAGGATGAGAAGGCATGAATGTGCTGCAATCTGCAAAGGTGTAGAAGTGTTCTGGAAATGCAGAAGCACTGAAGTACTGCTGTAATCACCATATTGAAGATTAAAGTTAGTACTTCTCTCCCCCCAAATCTAACTCTTCCTTTAACTTTTTAATTCTGCCAATGGCATCAAAATCCTTCTAAGTGATTCAGGCTCATAACCATTTCTTCTTTTTTTCTCCCAATCAGTTGCCAAGTCTTCTGCAGTATCTTTATCTTCTGTTGTCTCTCAACTGTCATTGTAATTATTCTTCAGAATCATACCTCTTCTTATCTAGATTATAGCCATAACTTCTTAAATGGGTTTAATCTATCTCCTCTCTAATTTATTCTCCATGCTGCTGCCTGAACAATCTTTCCAATACTCAGCTCTAATCATGTCAATTTTCTGTTCAAAAACCATTAATTTCCCATTGACCATTAAATCAAAAGTCAAGTCTTAATTTTGACATTCAAGGCATCTTTGATTTGGCTCTACTCTGCCTTTTAAGCTTTCTCTAATATGCATTTTCATAAACTTTATATTGTGGCCAGACTGGACTTTTATCTACATCCCCAACTTTTTGTGTTGCCTTGTGCTGTCATGAGAATGGGCTCATGCTATTCCATCCCCCATGACTAGAATGTACTCTCTTCTCCTTGTTCCCTACCTACTTTTTAGAAATGCTTTGAAAGACATAGGCTGCATTAGAAGAACACTAACATCTCTTCTATGTTGAAGTTTTGTGATTCTATGAAAGCAGTAACAATTATTAAAGATCTATGATAAAGAGAAAAAAGAATCATGATTATTTAGCTAATGATTGGAATATATAGCTAGAGGGCCATTGAAAAGTAAACACAATATAGATAAACTCTCAACTTCAGAATTTTAAATAATTAATAACTACATTTTGAGTTGATTTAAGTGTCCTTAGGACTGATTTTATTCTCAAATCTTGTTAAGATGAATTAGTCTATATAAGATTAATATAGATAATATCCACTCTCAGGGTTGTTTTAGCTAAATTGGAATCTATCATATCTATTTAATGTATTAAGATTTTACAAAGCAGTTTCCTTATTTAATTTTCAACAATTTGTAAAATACATTCTTTGTGCCAGACATTGTTCTATGAGCTGGAAATATGAAAAAAAAAAAAAAAAAAAAAAAAAAAAAAAAAAAAAAAAGGTTGCTTGGGACAAGTTTATACCCTCAAGATTTTTACATTCTTACTACAAAGACAACAATATACATGCATGTGTCACATGCATACACACATATATGTATACATATATGCATATATATACACTCTCTCACACACATATATATGCACACAAAATACATTAAAATAGACATAGGAGGAATTGGAATATAGTTGAGCTAATTAAACATGTGAGAAGGTGTGCCTCTAGTGGCCATTCAATGAAGCATGAACTTAGCACACTTGTCAACTTCTGAGAATATATATAGCTTTTTGCTGATGGATTGGTGTTTTGGAAAAATGTAGTATACCCTATATTGTCCATGGATCTCCAATAATATGAAGTATGTGTAGGAAATGATAAGCCAAAATTACTTCAGACAGAACTGGTTACTTAGGAGAAATAGCTCACTCAGTGGACCCTAAAGTTCTACTCAATAGTTCGGTTATCTTTCTTCTTGTCTACTGAGTCTGTCAGAATTCTTTTGGTCCCCTATTGGAAACGTAATAAGGAAGGAGCTTATGCTTCCTAAACCTGGCAGAAATAGCAAACTGTTTATCTATGAAGCCATTAGATGTATAGGTTTATTAGAGTTCTTGGTACTGCTTTTGCTTTCCTTGCCCATATCTAGGTCATTGAATAGTGATCCAATATGGATATTTCTAAACTAGGAATCACAATTCAAAATGAAATATGAGGCAAAGTCCTCAAGCAAGAAAATGGAGGGAGAGGATATTGTGGAATGTTTGAGGGATAAGAAGTTTTAGAAACTTTTTGGTAGAAACTGTAATTAAGACAATTAGGGACAAGGATTAGAATTCTTAGCTACAAATTATATAACAAATTTATAATGGATTCAGTTAGCACAGTTTCTTATGCTTTAGTATTTTACACCTATTTATTAAATTAACTTTATGAGGTATGTATCTCAAAAATGATCATTCTATTTTACAAAGGAGAAAATTGAAATCAAGAGATTAAGTGATTTATTATTCCCTCTTTCCTTTTAAAATAATTGCCACCAATTATTATTTTACCTTTGTTTTGTCATCCTAACATTTTTTTTTCCTCCAAAACATTTATTTAACACATGCTATATGTAAGGAAAGGAATATTTCAGGTGATGAGAAGGTCATTGAGTATAAAATATTTTCTTTGTCCCTCAAAGGCTAATTAGAATATTAGAACATATGTATATAATGAAATATTCATATCCTTTTCTTTCTTTTGTATTATATTATCTTTTGATATCTCTCTGAGCCCAGGGGTATAGAAATACTTGAATAGTTAATAATGTAATCATGTAGTATAACTTTATTTGAAATTTTGTTTATATTCCACTAAGGAAGAAGTTTGATACATGTGTGACACTCATCTACTCTTATCAAACTTGCAAGTATTGTTCCCCAAATGCTCATAGTATATCCCTTCATCTTTTCCTCTGTCCCAGCTTCTTAGTCTCAGCTAGCTCCAACCCTTAAATGTAAATTTTAGGGTTTTTTTAAATGAATATGTAGTTTTTAGGTAATCAGTGCAAACAAGTCTATATTTTAAACTTTAAGTCTTCTTTTGGGTGTCTTTAAGATTACGCTTTCCCAAAAAACAAATAATTCTCAAATATGTAGTCTATATAGCTTGACTATTTTCTATGTTTTATATACTTGCCATATAACAACCCTCTCATGTTCAATAGACTGCAAAGTCCCATTCCCATCCTAAGAGGAAGTAGCATATCCTAAGTGACAAACATATAATATACAAAATAAATACAGAACTTTAGTGGAGTGAGAAATTAGTAAAGGTTGAGGCTCGAAGGTACTTACATAAAGATAGTAATAGCAAATTTTGCACTTTAAGAAAACATTAGTATTAGATAAAGAAAAAAAAATAGCATGATACAGTAGAAAGCTCCATAGAAGACAAGGGTTCAATTTCTGTCTTGGTGATTCTACCTCTGTGACCTTGGCAAAGTTATTTAAATTCTCAATGCCTCAGTTTCCTCTTTTGTAAAATAGATGAAGACATAAACTTTAACATTCTTTTCATTTGTAAACTCATGCTCAAATGACATAAGTCATGGTACAGAGATGAGTCTGTCAGTATAAGTTATTAATTATATGCCAAATATTATGTTGAAATAGAGGGATAGAAAAAATGGTAATAAAATGATCAATGATTTTTCCCTAAAGGAGGTCACCTGGGGAGACAACATGCAAAAAACCCTAGTGCATACAGTATAAATAGAAAGTCTTTCTCAGAGGAAAGTCACTATTCTGGGGAGAGGTAAATTACAAGAGGCTCACTCAAGAAGGTGAGATTTGACCAAGTATTAAAAAAAAGACAGGGAAGCCAGGAGATGGTGAGGGAAAAAAAAAGCATTCAAAGTCTTGGGGACAGTCAGTGAAAAGGGAAAGAGTTGAGAGATAGAGAATAGAGACAAGACTAATAATATTGTATCATCAAATACATGGAGAATAAAATATATGGAGATTGGAATGGTAGGAAAACGCCAAGATATGAAAGGATTTAAAAGCGAAATACAGGATTTGATATATCATTTTAGAGATGAAAAAGAAGTCATCAGACTTAATGGAATAGGGTGATGGTAGAATGAAATAGTCAGACCTATACTTTAGAAAAATCACTGGCATTTGAGAGGATGGGTTTAAAGTGAGAAGAAACTTAAAGCAGGGAAAACAACTGACAAACTATTGAAATAATTCCTATATGAGGTTTTGAGGATCTGCTCCAGAGAAGCAGATGTATAAGCAGAGAAAAAGGGACATATAACAAATATTTGAAGGTGGAAATAACAAGACTTGGCAAAATATTGGATGTATGGCATTAGAGAGTTGAGGGTGATACCTGTTGTAAGACTGGGTGATTGGAGAGACAATACTTTTCTCAACAGTTATAAAAATGTTTGAAAGAAAAACATTTTTGTGGAGAAATAATAATAGGTAATATTAGGCAATTCACAGTGCCAATATCTTTACACTTATCTCATTTTATAGATGAGTTTTATTTTTGAAAAATTTTTAAGACAGCATCATGATGCCCATTTTGAGATGTCCAAAAGGCAATTAGTGAGGAGATACTGGAGATCAGGAGGGTACTAGAACTAGATATATAGATGTGGGAATCATCTTGATAGAGGTAATAATAAAAACCATGAAATTTCCAAAAGAGGTAGCATGGTGGGGGTGGGAAGAGATATTCAGGAGATACTCTTCAGGGACATACTCAGTGTGTGGGACTTAAAGAAAAATGTTTTTTTTTTATGTATTTATTACACTAATTAGAAAATAAGACGATAAAACAATAGAAAAAAGAGATAAAGGAAAATAAAAACAAAACAAAATATTGTTATGAGAGCAGAACATCTGAGAGGATTTGAGATATATAACAATAAATTTCTGTTTCAAAAAAGCATATATAATAATAGAAGAAATTATATTTATTAGTGTCCATCTTTGCTTTGTTGTAAGTTGGAAGTTTTTTTCTCTTCTGTGAACATTTTTTACTTTATTCTTTTTCCCACTTTACATTCTCCGACCTCCCCCAAGCAAGCTATAGTTAAGCCCAGATATACATACATATTTATGTATATATATATTTAAATACATATATATACACATATGCATATATACACATAATTCACACTCACTGACAGATCCACACACACATATATCAACATATACACATATATAGAACTACATGTATACATACCTAGACATACTCAGACATATATATCTATATCTCTAAATAAACATATATATTTGATGTAAAACTACATATAAAATAATATTAAATTTGGCTGACATATAATGTAGATTTTTCTCTTGATTAAATCTTTAAGTTTGACTTTGTCTAAGATCAGTGATTACTAGACATTTTTTTTCCTGATAAATTCTATTCCTGATCCTTGTTGTAGTGTTTGAGTATATCCCTTCTTTCCTATTCCTGTGAACATTTCTACTTTAATTCTGCTCCTTAGCTCCTTGCTATTACTTAACCTCCCTTGTCTTCTTCTAGCATTCATTACTTCCCAAGATTATCCATTCTCCCTTATTTCTTTTTATAGATTTTGAAGGGTACTACACCCTTCATGTTATGTATGTTGGGTTGCTTATTTAATCCATTCCCGACTAGAGTAGGATTTCAAAATTACGAGCCCTCCTCAGCCCTCTAATATCTCCATATCTATTCTTACTCTGTACCTCATTTATATAATGTAATTAATATTTTTAACTTTTCCTAGACAGTTTTGCTTTTTAGAATCAGATTATACTCAACTCTGCCCCAGTCTTTTTTTTTTGAGCTATCCAATTGCTGATGTCAATTTTAAACATATGATATACATTTCCATGTTAAAAAACATAAAAAAATTTGTCTATGTAGAGCTCCTTAAAATTGATCTTTGATATTGGCTCTTATTTGTTAAATTTTCTATTAAGTATTGATTTGATTAAGAGAAAATCCTGAAAATCTGTAAGATTATTGAATGTTCTTTTTTTCCATTTAATATTATGGATAATTTTGCTGAATATGATATTTTTGGCTCTAGGCCTAGTTCTTTTGATTGCCAGGATTGTGATTCTAGGACCTGTGGTCTTTTATTGTGGCTGCTGATAATCCTGTACAATTCTAAATAGGCTCAAGCATATTTGATTTTTTCCCCTTTTTTCTTGCAAATTTTTTTCTTTGATTTGGATTTTTTGAAGTTTGGCAATAATAATTCTGTGTGTTTTCTACAAAGGATCTAACTTTTTAAAAATTACTTGGAACAAAATTTAAAAATATTTATTGACATAATAAATCTTATAATTTTGGTATCTTTAACACCTTTTAACATGCAAAATTTCCTTATTTTATTGTATTATATTTGTTATAAAGGATTTGGCATCATAGATACACGCTTTTGACATTATTCTTTTTAATTTTAAATTTATAATAACTTTTGTATTTTTCCAAATACATGCAAATATATTTTTCAACATTCACCTTTGCAAGACCTTGTGTTTCAATTTTTTCTCCCTCCCCTAGAGAGTATGCAATCCATTATAGGTTAAAAGTGTAATTTTTTCCAACCATATTTCCATATTTGTCATTTTGCACAAGAAAAATCAGAATGAGAAGGAAAAACATGAGAAAGAGAAAAACATGCAAGCAAGCAAACACCACCACCACCACCACCAAAAGGAGGTGAAAATACTGTTTTGATCCACATTTAGTCTCCATAGTTCTCTCTCTGAATGCAGATGATGCTTTCCATCATAAATTTACTGGAATTACCAAAGGATCTCTTTGAGATGGTGATTGGTGGATTTTTGCCCTCTATTTCTACTTTCCCCACATGTTCTATCACTCCAGGACAATTTTTCTTACATTTTATCTTCTTGATCTATTTTCCTGATCTGTTCTTTTTCTTATGAGATGTTTCACATTCTATTTCATTTTTTCATTCTTTATATTTTCTTTAGTTATTTCTTGGTCTCTTGAGCTTCACTGGCTTCTCCTTGACCAATTATAATTTTTAACATTTTTGTCTTATTTATACTCTACCTCCTTTTCTAGTTGTTAAGCTTCTTTTTCATAAATTTTTTTTTTCTTGGATGGTTATTATTTATTTAAGGCCCGGCTTGGGGGTCTTTCTTTGGATCTTCTTGGATTGTACCAGAAGGAACCTTGTACTGTGTCAAGTCCTCTTGATTTTTCACCAATCTATGTAGATGCACATTTGTGCTGTTTGTGGGGAAAATATACAGAACTTGAAATTTTCTGACCCCCTCCAATATCTTCTCAGAATCCTCTCTGTGAAATTGTGAAGGAATGGTCAGACAGTAAGGAGAAGAACCAAGAGAAAGTAATGTCACAAAACATGTGTACTTCAGAAGGTAGAATTTAAAAATCAATGAGATGAAGAGGGTATAAAGAAGTTGGAAGATTTGTGCCCAAACAACGTATGTGTGTTTGGAGAGAATTCTGATGAGGAAAGCAGATGATTAGAATATTTCAATCTAACCCCCTGCCAGTGGTGATTTTATGTCTGAAGAGTCTCCTTGGAACACTAGCAAGAATTGGCAGGGTATGCTAAAGAATCTGCTAGCAGATGTCAATGAGAAGTGTCTAGTCTGGGCATGTAGAAGACCTGAATTGCTGACTTGTTCTGAAGCAAAGAGGCCCAAGGAAGATGGCTTAGTTACAGAATTCTTTTAAGGTTTCTTGGGGAGAGACTAGGAGGCTTTTGACCTGCATCAAGATAAGCTGTGAGCTCTCTTCTTAGTAA
The DNA here is from genome assembly GCF_016432865.1 of Antechinus flavipes. Classification (NCBI taxonomy): domain Eukaryota; kingdom Metazoa; phylum Chordata; class Mammalia; order Dasyuromorphia; family Dasyuridae; genus Antechinus; species Antechinus flavipes. The sequence goes on from NC_067400.1 coordinate 483,012,411, forward strand.
TAGCCACATATTAAGTTCTACTAATGAAAAAGTTATCTCTAGGTGACAATCTTATGGAGGACCTTCTCTTTATTGTGTAGGTATGTAAACATTCTTGTTGAGGTTACTTGTCCAATAACCTTAAAGTATAGAGATAACTATAAACTATCTATATCTAAAATATAGGTAGGTTTATAGATATGTCAATATCAATATCAATATCTATCTATCTAAAATAACTGTTGAACAACTGATTTGGATGAAAAGAATACAGCAATATGATTTTGTTCAAAACTTGGATGTACAATTATTAAGCACTTATTCTATGCAAGACACTATTCTTTACCTGGAAATACAAAGATAAAAAGCAAAAACAAAATAAAAATTAGACTAAAATATCCCTTGACCTCAAAGAAGTTTTATTACACTGGACTAGAGGGGGAATTAAAGCATATGTAAAACTAAATAAATACAAAGTACTCATGTAGAAATATTTTCAAGAGAAAAAGTACATTAAAATCAAAAGAAAAGGAGCAAGCTTTGTATGGGAGATAACATGTGAGCTGTGTTTTGAAAAAAAGTTTGGAATTTAAATTTTCTGATGACACTGTAGCAAGAGTATACATTCCAAACACAACAGACAGTTTGTACGAAGACATGCATGGCAGTGGGAGAGAGAATGTTATTATATGAAGGAATAGGAAATAAGCCACTTTTACTAGAATTAAAAGTGCCTAAAAGATAGTAAAATAAAATGAATCTGTAATGATCAGTGGAAGCCAGTCTGTGAAGGACCTTAAATTCCAGACTAAGGCTTTAGTATAGTATAGTATAGATATAGAGAATCATATTTAAAATTTATTTTCCATTCATTACAAATTCACTTTCATATTAGAAATATACACACATATGTGTATTTGTGGTTTTGTTAACATTTATTATTAACACATTATAAAATATAATCTGAAGATCAGTATTAAAATAATAATTTTTTTTCTGGGAATCCATTCTGAAACCAAATTATTCAAATACCCAATTATTCAAATATTTCTTTTAGAAATTAGTGTAAGTGTATGAATAGAATACTGGATTTTCAGGAACAAAATCCTCAACAAGCTTCAGAATGGTTCTCTATCACTTTAGTTCCTTTGCTAATGTTTGTCAATATTAATAACAAAAAAGCCTCTTGGAAATAGTACCTGTGTTCATTTCCAGAGCTGCAAACCTAGATTATTTTCACTCAGTCAGATTCAAAGGGACATACAAAACAAATTGCTAAGGAATCTTTAGAAATAGGATGTTTTTGGTTTGGTTTTTGATGCCTGCCATTGTCATCTTCTGTATTTTTTCTTCACCACCTGCATGAGTGGCAATGCAAGACAGCCAGTCATTTAAACACTGTAAGTGAAGACTGATGCCATTGCAAACCATGTTTGATGTTCATATATGGTTTCCTGGCGCACTGCATTCAGACCCATCTGTTAGGATGGCATGGTGCCGACTTGCAAGGTAGTATGCCAGTTTCTTTGGGGGTAATAATGCCAATTAAGAGTGGTTCTCAGCGGGCAGGCTGCCTGATGTTACAAGTATTGTCTCATTGCAGAATCCTCGCTTTGTTTTTGGATTGCCACATTGTTGCTATGAGCCCCTTTAAACACTCTCAACGATTTCTGTGAGAACAGAATTCCTGAACATGAGAAAAAAGCCCAAGCATTAACAGGCACAGGGGCAGCCACATAAATTTTTAAAGGGAGATTAAGAACAGTATACATTGAATGGGCACATTCAGAAAGAAAAAAAAAATGACCATGCAATCAAACCCATTTTAGGAAAACAATAAAATCATTTTGTTTTAGTCTACATCATTTATTCTTTTTTTCCCTATTATCTTGGGATGCTCTTTGCAGATGTAGCAATCACAAACACATAAACGATATGGTACAGGGAAAGCATACCAATTTAAGGCTCAGGGAACTATCAGTAGTTTGAATCATTGTAGCTACAACATTGACCAGATAAAAAGGCAATATATGAAGGACAGGATTCATAGGTCACAACTCAAAAGTAGCAAAGCAGCCTTTAATGTCTTTTAACCTTTTATTAAGCACCTACTATGTGTCAAAGTACTAAGTGCCAGATATACAAAAAAAAAAAAAAAAAAAAACAAAAAAACAAAAAAAAAACACTTCAATAGACAATTTCTGCACTCAGGGAATTAACATTTGAATAGGAGAGATCACACACACACATGTATATACCACAAACACAGGAGATAATCACAGACAAAAGAAAGTATCATTAAGGGAGTTCAGGAAAGGATTTTAATAGAAGATGAAATTTTATTTGGAACCAATCAGAAGGCAGGAAAGCCAGAATGCAGATATGAAGAAAGAGAGAATTCTAGGCATGATGAACTATTAGTGAAAATGTCCTGAATTGGAAAATGAAGTGCTTTTTGCCAGAAATAGCAGTGAGATCAGTGTTCTTGAATCAAAGTACATGGAGATGAGTAAATTGTAAGAAAACTGGAAATACAAGAGGAGGCAAGTTAAAAACTAAACAGTATTTTATATTTCATCTTAGAGATGATAGGGAATCACTAGCATTAATTGAAGAGTGGTGGTGGGATAATATGGTCAGATGAGCTTTAAGAAGATCAATTTTATACCTGAGTGAAGGATACATTAAAGTGAGGAAAGACTTGAAGAAAAAAATCAATTGTAATGCTATTGCAACAATCAAGGCATGACATAATAAAGGTTCATTTCAGTATGGTAGCAGTATCAGAGAAACAAAGGGGAAACATGTAAGAGATATTACAAAGGTCAGATCTAGACCTTAGTCAAAATTTGGTTTGAGGGTGAGAGAGAATGAAGAATCAAGCTTCAGACCTAAGTTTTGAGCCTGGGTGATTGAGAGCATGTTGGTACTTTCACCAGAATGATATTAGAGAAAGGAAGAAAGATATTTGGTTGGTTTTTGTTGTTGTTGTTGTTGTTGTTGTTGTTGTTGTTGTTGTTGTTGTTGTTGTTGTTGTTTGATTTTTTTTTTTAGGGAAATCCTATGAGTAAAATTTTGGACAGTAGAGTTTAAGATTTCCATGAAACATTCAATTCTAAATATCTAAAAATTAATCGAAGAAGTGAGGCTGGAGGTCAGGAGAGGTTAGGACTAGATAAGTGGATTTGAGAATCAGAAGCATGTAGATGATAATTGAATCTGCAAGAGTTGATGAGATCACCAAGTAAAATAATATAAAAGAAGAAGATAAGAAATTCCACGAGATAATCCTTGGACACATACACTATTAATAAGCATAATTTTGATGTATATTCTGCAAAGGAAATTTAGAATGAAACAGATTGAGTAAGAACTGTGATAGAATAGTGTCACAGAAATCTAGAAATACAATGATTGATGGTTTAAAAGAGTACAAAGAATTAAAAAATAATGACGATTGAAAAAAAGACATTAGATTTTGCAATCAAGATGTCTTTGGTAACTTTTGAAAATTGTTTTCATTCAATGAAGAGATCTGAAGCTATATTATATAAAATTAAGAATAGAGTGGGGAAATATGAAGTGCAAACATATTGTAGTTAGCTTTTCAAGTTTAATTTAGTCTTAGAAACAAGGAGAGATATGGAATGATAGTTACTAGACAAGTATGGCTTAAATAAGATTTTTTTTATGAATAAGGGAAACATTAGCATGTTTGTTGGCAATTGGAAAAGAGTCAATAAATAAAGACTGAATATAAATAAGGAAGAAAAATGATAGAGGGGGAAATCTGGTATAGAATAAAGTGAGAGTATTTAAGCAGTGGAGGATTTTCTAGGGTTTGGAGAAAGTCCTTGTCTTCCTATGAAAAATGAAAAGGAAAATGAAGGGAAAAAATAGGAGAAAAAGAGAATAGGAAGGTCAAATGGACTTAAATTTTTCCCCAGTGAAATATGTAAAAAAGTATCCTAGTTAAATACTCAGCTGAGAGGGTAGAAAGATGGGAAGCTGTGAATAATTTAAGAAAGGATAAAAAGATTTAGATCTCTGTGTTAAGTGAAATTAGGAAAGTATAAAAATATTACGCTGCTCTAGTGAGAGCCCAATTGAGATTATGTAACATGAATTTCTAGTAGATTAAATAACATAGTTGCATGATTTTTCTCTGGCTTTATTCAGCAGTTTATGAATAGAAACAGATGGTGGGAATGACCCATGGCTCATTCATGTCAGAATAAGATCAGTGATATGGAAAGAGAGCAAAGAGTTTCAAAAGAAGTTTCAAAAGAAGTACAGAGTTGAACTGATTTATTAATAGAGCCAATATGGGAAAGGGAGCAATGTAGTTAGTATGGAGAAGATGATTTGGAGTCAAGAGTCAAGAGACTGGAGATTATAGGCAGGACACTGAACAGGGTTTGGGACTGTAAGGCAGAGGGAGAAGTGGGGATGGCAACAGATTGTGATCATATAAGGAAATTTCAAAGTTCATCAACATGGAAGTGATATATTAGTAAGGGACAATAACTTTAAATTTATGGTCATCTTTGTGGTTAGCTGAGGGAGAGTGGAGAATAAGTAATTGAGAAAAGAGTAAATTGAGGATTTGAGAAATTATATTATTTGAGGGAATATCAACATCTATACAGAATTCCTTTAATATGAAGACAGAAGATGGGGAAGAGAGAAATACTAGAAGATAAACAGAGAACTTGAGAAAAAAATAGGTAATGTTCTGTTGTTTGATAGATAATAGTTATACCTGGTGAACTCAAATTATAGTGGGGAACAAGGATGTTTTCCAGATCCCTGACCTTTCCTAGTGAATGGGACAAGGAATGAGTAAAAATGCAGTCTGTGCTGGAAAGTGTGGTCATAAAGTCCATGTCATCAAGAGAAAGCCAGGTCCCCATGAATGAATTAAAATAGGGAAAAAAAGGAAAGAAAAAGATGAGAAGAAGTTTATTACCTATAGAACAAACATTCCAAAGAGGAAAGTGGAAATACCTGAATTTAGAGTGGCTTATTGGTATTGTTGAGGGATTTGGGAATAAGGGATAGAGAGGGAGAGAGAGAGGCTTGAATAATAACAACTGGGAGTCCAGCGTTCCTAGGATGACAGAATGGGAAGTTATTATTAGTAATTATATTAATAATTGATGAATTAGTTCAAGTAGGTTAAAAGCAACCCTGGAATCTGGCTTCAATATGGATTCATCCCAGAGTTTTAGGCAGCTTAGATTAGGAGACCAGTGAGAGTTGATAGTACAGCATTTCTATTCTTTCCCTTAGGACAGAAAAATCTGTCAGTCTGTAAGCATTTATTAAGTACTAACATTGTGACAATCACTGTGCTGGGTGCTAGGAATATAAATAAAAGCAAATAGGAAGATACTTCCTAACCTAAAAAAGTTTTGTGTCCAATGAAGGAAGATAACACAGAAAAGAAGGCTGAAGAGAGGACAGTGGGATCCAGAGACGTGGAGTGAAGTAGAGAAGTAGTAGAGAAGTCTGAAATGCAGCCAGATGAGAAATGAAGACACAGCTGGACTTTATTCCATCCTTCAGTGAGTTTCTGGGCATACATAATAGATGGTCTAGAAATGTGATAATAATGACTATCATGATGATTACCCCAATTTGCCCTTACTATTGAAGTTCAAGGAAATGCAGGGGGAAGTATTTATGATCATAATCTAGCTCTTTTTTAAGAGAGAACTTTACTTTAGAACTAGTTGTGGCATTAAAGGTATATCTATCATTTTTCACTGTAATCACTGAGCCCCACAAATAGGTTTCCTTTTTATTAAAAAAAAAACAGAAAACAGTCACAATGAAACTCTTGACTTAAACAGAACTCCATAGTACTCAAATAGTTCTTTAATTTATATTTTCTTAGCTTTTTCTTTCAAAGCCATGAAAATAATCATATGCAAATGAATAGATAGACATAGTTGTGTTGGAGCCATCTTTGTCTCAATCACTGCTCTTGTCACTACACTTATTTTAAACATGTCTCAGCATATTTGTCTGTTTTTTGCCAGAGGCCTCAGAATAGTCTAAAGAAATATCCTTTCTCTGACTCTTTCACCAACTAAAACAAACACATATAAAATTTATTTTGCATAAGGAATATCATTTAAATCAATTATAAATAAATGAAGTGATGACTACCAAATCAGTACATTTTAAAATTTAGTAATTGAACAGTAAGATAAAGCATAGAAGCTGTATGATCTATACCACAAAATCAACTGAGTCATGAAAGCATTAAAGTCTTATATACCTGATATATTTAAAGAATTAGAGGAAAGCCTCTTATATATGGATTCTTTGAGAAAGTTTTATGGAAAGAGATCAAAATTGCATAGAATGAAAAAAAAATATCAGCTTAGATCCGAGAATCACAAAATGTCAACATTAGAAGGGAGATGAGTAGTTAACAATGTCCTTTGCATTGTTACCATATTTGACTTTCATTTCTGTCATGGTTTTCTCATTTTTTTCTCTATATACTAATTTATAAGTTGATCTCACCAACTCATATTAATTTATCATGTCTAATTATATGATTCTCAAATCTGTTATATTTTAAATATTATTATTGTGCTGATGTTGTTCTCCAGGATTAACTGCTGACTCTCTGGGTCTTTGTTGACAATGTTCTAGGCACTGCCTGAAAATTCATTCCACCCAGGGACTATACATATTGAGAATATTTTCTGTCCTATCTGTCTTTCCTTTTGATTGGCAAATTCCTCACAGAACCTCTATTTTAAAGAGGAGGCCCAGGCCAGAGATCTTCTCTGTAGAAGATACACTCTATAGGATACATTCCTAATTCTTCTGGTCTTTCTTTACATATCTTCATCTTATCTCCATCCCCCTCAGGCCTCAACCCTTAGTTTTTCAACTTTTTTTATATGTTGTCTTACTCCATTAGAATGTAAGCTCCTTAAGAGCTAGGATTAATTTTCTTTTTGATTCTATTTATTTTCCCAATGCTTAATACAATTCTAATAATAAAGGATCACAGTAAAGACATAATATATACTTGTTGATTTAATGCCCTAGATTCAGAATTAATCAACAATAAATGAGAAATTGTTCAAGCTCCTACTGCTATGTGTTAGGCATGTTTCTGAAAATTGAGATACAAATACAAAAGAAACAATCTATTATGGAGTTTACATTCTATCAGAGTAATAAAATGTATTCAGAGAAAAGCAAAAGCATGATACATACAAAAAATTAGAGTGAATAGTAGAATACTAAAGACTGGAAAATTTAAGAAAGGAGTCCTGAAAGAGGCAGAACTGAAGCTGAGCCTTGAAGAGAATAAGTGGATCAAAAAAGTTAACATGAGATAAGTACTGTTCTAGTCATGGAAAAGTCTGTGCAAAGGAATAAAGGTGGAAAATGGAAGGTCATATACAGGAAACTAGAACATAGTCTCTAATGAGGAAATGTCTAATCAGACTGAAAGAGTGAACTACTAAATCCATATTCTGAAGCACTTTAAAATGTTGAAAAGAAATTTTTCTATTTTAATCTAGAGGTAATGGAAAGGCACTGAGACTTCTTGATTAGAGGAGGGGCTTAAAATATCAATTTCATATATTTATGGAGGGTGAATTGAGCAGAGAGATTGGATACAGAAAGCCTAATTAGAAAACTTTTGCAATAATCTATGTAATGTGATATAAAACATGATGGTTAAGAGAATTATTGAGAAAGATGAGCCAGTATGACTTGGCAACTGATTGAATATGTATTTGGCTAACATTGAAACATTAAGGATAACTTCTGGATTATGAACCTGTGCTACAGGAATAATGGTGGTAGTCTTAACAGAAATAAAAATTTAGGGGAGAAAAAGCTGAGTTTAGATGAAGAGAGTTGTGTTTTGAACATAATATATTTCAGATTACTATGGAACATACCAGTGAACATGTCCAGTAAGCAATTGGTGATGCAAAATGAAGCATGGGAGAAAGATGAGGGCCACATATGCAGATCTGATCATCAACTGATTAGAAATAATAAATGAATGATGTGAATTGATGAATTGGTGAGACCTAAAGAATGAGTATAGAGAGAAAAGTGGAAAGGGACCATGTAAAGATGCAGGCCAAGAATGGTGATAATGAAAAGGACATTATGAAGGACTGATCTGACAGGTAGGAAGGGAGAACAGGATTGCAAAAATCTGATGAGGAGAAAGCATCCTGAAGGAGGTGTTGATCAATACTATCAAGTGCTATAAAGTGATAAAGAAAGATACATCCTGAGAAAAATTCATTGGGTTTAGAAATAACAAGACCATGAGTGACTTTGCAGAGAATAGTTTCCATTGAATAGTAGGTTTGGAAGTCAGACTGCTAAAGAATTGAGAAGTGAGTGGAAGTTGAAGAAATGAAGAAACCAGATACTGCAATAAATACTTCCAAGGGAAAGTCCTACCTGAGCTGATCAAAGAGAGAGAGAGGGGCAGGGAAGAGAGAAAGATATTGTTATAATAATTGCAGAAACTCTGAATTCTTAAGGTTATTAATAGGGCTCAGTTTTATTACCTACAATACAAGGGAATTAATTAAAATAATTTCTAACCCCCCTTCAAATGTTACCATTTTGTAGTTAATATTTAATAGAATATATTCACAATCATGAATACTTAGGGGATATTGATCAATGATAATAAAATTCTTTTTTTCATTTCTGAATTATTCAAACAGGAATAGGAGGTACAGCAGTCAAGAAGAAGAGAAAAGTAGAAAAAGAGAAGGAAAAGAGAGGAGAATAGGAGAAGAAAAAAAAGATGAAGGAAAAGAGGAAAGAGTAAAAAAAGGGAGAAAAAGGAATATGAGAAATAGAAAAAAAGGGCAAGAAAAAAGGAATAGGAATTGGAACAGATATCCTAAAGAAAATTATTTTTCCTTCTTTTCAATGGATCCATGAGAAGGTAAGGGAATGAACATTTATTTAATATTTATAATGTGCCAGGTTCTATGTGCTTTTAAAAAATATTATCTCATTCAATATTCACAACATCCCTGTTAGGGTGCTATTATTTTGATTTTACTGAGAGAAACAGAAACAAAACAAAATAATGAAACAAAAATAACTTCTCCAGAGTAACACAGGTATTAAGTATCTGAGACTAAATTTAAACTTGGATCTATCTTGACTTCAAGCTCAGTTCTCTATCTACTACACCACCAACTGTCTCATAGAACTCTCCCCACTCATTTGTCCCTTCTCTTCTCTGACCTTGAGCATGGGAGCTACCAGAAACCTTCCTTTCTGAATTAGTTGTCAAACTTGATGTTTCAGGTAGGAAATACTTCTTTCTCTGTGCTTCCATTTCTGCTTATAAAAACAGAGAAAAACAAACAAGCTCCTACTTTGTATAGTACAAAAATGTTTTAAATTTGGCTCCCATAAGAAGGATTTTTTTAAGATTTAAAAACACTTAACTGTTAAAAAGAGGTTGGAGATAGAGATAAAGTATCTACACCAAATTGGTTTGAAAATGATAGATCCATTTTATTCTTAGCTGTCTATCTATGAAGGCTGATGATTTCGTCTTCTCTCAGGCCAATAGGGCAAATGATTGCTCTAATTTCAATGAGCACCTATTTCATGGTCCTCCTAGACTATCAGACTTGACATCTGGGAATTGTTAACTGAATAGAGAAATAACATCCAAATGAATTGGCATGTGCTACAATTTGACCACATGGTGGGATTAAAAATTTATGCAGAAAGTATGACTGTGTGGATTCACTCATGCACGCATGGTCAGATGCAACAAGTAAATGGAGGAAGGTCAGCTAATGTTGCTGAATGATCAGAAAATGAAATCCCACATTCCCCAAGACTTTATGCTCCATATCTCCTCTTTTTCTATTCACTATAGTGTATTGACACACAATCTTAAGGGGAGGGATGGGAAAGTCACTTTGGGGAAAGTCGATTTGAAATGGGAGACCTGAGAATTATATTATGCAAATGTTCCATCAAAATTAGCCAAATTGAATTTAAATTATACCTTTCCACACAGCATTAGGTATTGGATATAAGAAAGGAGCTGAAAGGCATAGAAAACTGAAAGCTCTTTGTGACTGCCTTTCATTTAGAGGAAGAGTAATGGGCAGTAAGACCATTCACTGAAAAAGAAACAGAGGGGAAGTGAAAAGAAGCCAAGAATATGTGTGATGAAAAGACAGATAATAAAGATAAAACATTTTATAGAATGAAGTTTTTTTCTGTGTTTTAATAAGAATTATCTTTTTCTATTATAAAATAATGTATTATCTATATGTGTCTATATATCTATATCTTTTGTTTTGGAGAACCTGCAAGTTACATTTTCTAAGTGTAGTAATATAGCAATTATATTTTCCTTACTTAAATCAACCATGTCCAGTTAATTGGTTACTAAGAAGGGAAAAAATATGTTTTATTATTTAGTCAGGAATAGTTTCTTTGTGATACAATCCATGAAAGTCAACTTTATTCCCATGGCAAGATGTTTTATAGATATAAAAACAAAAATTTAGCATTTCTCCCCATGGGAAAATATGAGTATTAAAGATAGAAATACCTCTCCCTCTCATCCTTAAAGTTTTATGTTTCAAAGCTCTTAAGTCTTTGTTTGATGGCTAATTATTGTCTTGTCTTTTCAATTTTTGGTAGATCTTTTAAAAATATCAGAATGTTTTCTATTAGTACATATGCAGCCTGCTTCCAGGGAGTGACTAACTCTTTTGTAATATTACTAGTGGCTACTTTGAACAGTCATGAAATGTCATTGGGTATTTCTTAGACATCATGCATCTCTCCTTAAAGTTATGGATAATTTTTCTCTAAATTGTATTATGGACTACATTATAATCATCAGATATACTTAAATCCTCCAACCTACTCACCCACTTGCTTACATTCCCTCATCCCCCATCTTGATTTTACACATATGTTGCTTAGGACTTTCACTAGTTAGAATACATTTTTTGCTGAGATCATTTCAATGCTCTTAAGTGCAGGGCAACTTTATAGTTATGTTATTCCAACCTGTAATCTTATTTAATATATTAAAGTATTGGAATTTCAAGAGGTAAAGTAGCTTTCCTAAAGTTTCACAGTCAGTAGGTGAGTTAGGACTATAATACAGGTCTCTTGACTCCCACTTCACTGCTGTTTCCTATGACATATTGTGTAGGGAATATTGAAAGTAGGTTATATGCTTGGTAGATTTTAAGATAAAGTCAAAGATAGTAGAGAATTGGAGGTTGTAAGAAATTATCCAATATCACTATTTACTTGATATATCTCCAAAAAATTGCTCTATGCAGAGCATATGCAGAATAAGGCTAATTTCTCCCCTCTCCTCTTCCCACTCTCTCCTCCTTGTCATTTCTTAGCCTAACAAATACTTAAACACACCTTGTTAGGTGGCCCTTGGGTCATCTCTTCTCCTGGTTAAGCATTTTTGGTTCTTTCAACTGATCTGTTAAGATTCTTACAAGGTAGTAAGTCAGTGGAATTGATAGAGGCAATAATGATCTAATTTAGCATGGTTCATTATGATTGATTTAATCCTACATGGAGATGTTATGGGCCAGAACCTGAAATAAGGTAGTAAGTGGAATTGAGGAGACAATGGTTAAATCTAGTTTAGTATTGATTTAATCCTACAACAAATAATGGTTTCCTAGTGATATAATGATTGGAGTATACTCAGTGCACAGCATATAAGCAAGAAGCTTTAGACACAGAAGCCCACAAGCCCACTCTTGGAGGCAGAGGCAGATTCATTCCAACTCCCACCTTTGTGCTGGTTGGAGATTTGGAGGAAGAGAAACTGAAGCTGGCAGAGACAAAGGACTAGCGGCAAGAGCTTTAGGAACCAAGGAGAGAGGTGGACCTCTAAGAAAGCTAACTGGCTATTTTGAAGGAGATAATAAGGGATCTGGCCTTTAACTCCTGGATGCATTTGAGGTGATTATTATACTGAAGCCCCCCAAGAAACCTGCTCCCAGAGAACATTATAATTTAGAGAAGAACATTGCACTGATCCTCATATGGCATACTTTTAAGTTCTTTCATGATCTAACTTTTATCATATTGTCCAATATATATTAAATATTTAAATGCTTATCCATTGATGTTGAGTCCCTTCACCAATCTTGTCAAATTCTCAGATACTTCTCTGGATGAATTCTTGAAATGCAACATTGAGAATTGGACTTGTTATTCTAGGTATGATATGACATGAATAGAGTGTAGTAGGACTGACATCTCCCTTGTTCTGAACATTTTACTTATGTAATTGAAACAAAAGTTTACATGTGTGGTTTTAGCTACAGTGTCACACTGAATAATCATATTGAGCAGTGCATTATCTTCAAGATATTTCTCATTGTTTCTAGCTATACTTTCTCACCTTCCCCTAATTTCTTTAGTTGACTTATGACGAATAGCAGAACTTTGTTTTTGTTCCCATAACATCATAATTAACTTGGTAACTGTAATGTCTGGGCTAGCTTTCTAGATGTCCTCTGGAAGGTCCTTGGTCTCAACAGGATAGACAGCAAAAGAATGGACAAGGATAGAGTCCAAAGTCTTTTTTGTCTCTTACACAGTTTGTGTCTGTTATAGTCTGACTCAGTCTCCCTCAGCAGTCTGCTGGTCTGCCAGTCTGACTTCTGTCGGATTTCCTGTCCCTAGTTCTTATATATCCTATTACAATTACATCATTACAGCATACTGAAGATGTGTGAACTAGAGAACTATTATTTCACCATGCTAAGTACTAAGTATATATAAACCATTGTCTTATCAGTTCCTCTGTGTTAACACCATGTTTCAAGTACACTTCTTTCAAATATACTTTTCTTTTCTTTTCTTTTTTTTTTTTTAATAACTTTTTATTGATAGAACGCATGCCAGGGTACTTTTTTACAGCATTATCCCTTGCATTCACTTCTGTTCCAATTTTTCCCCTCCCTCCCTCCACCCCTTCCCCCAGATGGCAAGAGTCCTTTACATGTTGAATGGGTTACAGTATATCCTAGATACAATATATGTGTGCAGAACCGAACAGTTTTCTTGTTGCACAGGAATTGAATTCAGAAGGTATAAATAACCCGGGAAGAAAAACAAAAGTGCAAGCAGTTTATATTGATTTCCCAGTGTTCTTTCTCTGGGTGTAGCTGCTTCTGTCCATCTTTGATCAATTAAGGCTCTCTTTATCGAAGAGGTTCACTTCCATCAGAATACATCCTCAAACAGTATCGTTGTTGAGGTATATAATGATCTCCTGATTCTGCTCATTTCACTCAGCATCAGTTCATGTAAGTCTCGCCAGTCCTCTCTGTATTCATCCTGCTGGTCATTCCTTACAGAACAATAATATTCCATAACATTCAAATACCACAATTTATTCAACCATTCTCCAATTGATGGACATCCTTTCATTTTCCAGTTTCTAGCCACTACAAACAGGGCTGCCACAAACATTTTGGCACATACAGGTCCCTTTCCTTTCTTTAGTATATCTTTGGGGTATAAGCCCAGTAGAAACACTGCTGGATCAAAGGGTATGCACAGTTTGATAACTTTTTGAGCATAGTTCCAAATTGCTCTCCAGAATGGCTGGATGTGTTCACAATTCCATCAACAATGTATCAGTGTCCCTGTTTTCCCACATCTCCTCCAATATTCCCCATTATCTTTCCCTGTCATTCTAGCCAATCTGACAGGTGTGTAGTGGTATCTCAGAGTTGTCTTAATTTGCATTTCTCTGATTAATAATGATTTGGAGCATATTTTCATATGTCTATAAATAGTTTCAATTTCTTTGTCTGAGAATTGTCTGTTCATATCCTTTGACCATTTATCAATTGGAGAATGGTTTGATTTCTTATAGATTAGAGTCAATTCTCTATATATTTTGGAAATGAGGCCTTTATCAGAACCTTTGATTGTAAAAATGTTTTCCCAGTTTATTGTTTCCCTTCTAATCTTGTTTGCATTTGTTTTGTTTGTACAAAAACTTTTCAATTTGATATAATCAAAATTTTCTATGTTATGGTCAATAGTGATCTCTAGTTCTTCTTTGGTCATAAATTCCTCCCTCTTCCACAGGTCTGAGAGGTAAACTATCCTATGCTCTTCCAATTTATTTATCATCTCATTCTTTATGCCTAGATCATGAACCCATTTTGACCTTATCTTGGTGTACGGTGTTAAGTGTGGGTCGATGCCTAGTTTCTGCCATACTGATTTCCAATTTTCCCAGCAATTTTTGTCAAATAATGCATTCTTATCCCAGAAATTGGTGTCTTTGGTTTGTCAAACACTATATTATTAAAGTTATTGGCTGTTTTGTCCTTTGAACCTAACCTATTCCACTGATCAACTAGTCTATTTCTTAGCCAATACCAGATGGTTTTAGTAACTGCTGCTTTATAATATAATTTTAGATCTGGTACAGCTAGGCCACCTTCATTTGATCTTTTATTTTCATTAATTCCCTTGAAATTCTTGACCTTTTGTTTTTCCATATGAACTTTGTTGTTATTTTTTCTAGTTCATCAAAATAGTTTTTTGGGACTCTGATTGGTATAGCGCTAAATAGATTAGCTTAGGTAGTATTGTCATCTTTATTATATTTGCTCACCCAATCCAAGAGCATTTAATATTTTTTCCAGTTGATTAGATCAGACTTAATTTGTGTGAAAAGTGTTTTGTAGTTTTGCTCATAAAGTTTCTGATTTTCCCTTGTCAGATAGATTCCTAAATATTTTATACAATCAGTAGTTACTTTAAATGGAATTTCTCTTTGTAACTCTAACTATTGGGTTTTGTTAGTGATATATTAAGAATGCTGATGACTTATGTGGGTTTATTTTGTATACTGCAACTTTGCTACAGTTGTAAATTATTTCTGATAGCTTTTTAGTAGAATCTCTGAGATTCTCTAAGTATATCATCATATCATCTGCAAAGAGTGATAATTTGGTTTCCTCATTGCCTATTCTTATTCCTTTAATCTCTTTCTCAACTCTTATTGCCAAAGCTAGCATTTCTAATACAATATTAAATAGTAATGGTGATCGTGGGCAACCTTGTTTTACTCCTGATCTTACTGGGAATGGTTGCAGTTTGTCCCCATTACATATAATGCTTACTGCTGGTTTTAAATAGATGCTACTGATTATTTTAAGGAAAAGTCCATTTATTCCTATACTCTCAAGAGTTTTTAATAGGAATGGATGTTGGATTTTGTCAAATGCTTTTTCTGCATCTATTGAGATGATCATATGGTTTTTGTTAATTTGATTATTAATATGGCCAATTATATTGATAATTTTCCTAATATTGAACCAGCCCTCCATTCCTGGTATAAATCCTACTTGATCATGATGTATTATCCTGGGGATAATTTTCTGTAGTCTTTTTGCTAATATCTTATTTAAGATTTTAGCATCAATATTCATTAGGGAGATTGGTCTATAATTTTCTTTCTCTGTTTTCAAGCTACCTGGTTTAGGTATCAGTACCATGTCTGTGTCATAAAAGGAGTTTGGTAGGATTCCTTCATTCCCTATTTTTTCAAAGAGTTTATAAAGTATTGGGGCTAATTGTTCTTTGAATGTTTGGTAGAATTCAGATGTAAATCCATCTGGTCCCAGGGATTTTTTTTTTAGGGAGTTGATTAATAACTTGTTCTATTTCTTTTTCTGAAATGGGACTATTGAAGCAATTTACTTCCTCCTCTGATAATCTGGGAAGCCTATAGTTTTGGAGGTAGTCATCCATTTCACTTAGGTGATCAAATTTATTGGCATAAAGTTGGGCAAAGTAACCTCTTATTATTTCTTTAATTTCCTCTTCGTCAGTGGTAAGTTCTCCTTTTTCATTTTTAAGACTGCCAATTTGATTTCCCTCTCTCCTTTTTCTAATCAGATTTACCAAAGGTTTATCAATTTTATTGGTTTTTTCATAAAACCAACTCTTAGTTTTATTTATTAGTTCAATAGTTTTTTTACTTTCTATATTATTAATTTCTCCTTTTAATTTTAGAATTTCAAGTTTAGTAATTGATTGGGGGTTTTTAATTTGGTCTTTTTCTAACTTTTTAAGTTCCAGGCTCAAATCATTGATCTTCTCTTTTTCTATTTTATTCAAGTAAGCCTCTAAGGATATAAAATTTCCCCTTATTATTGCTTTGGCTGTGTCCCATAAATTTTGATATGATGTCTCATTGTTTGTTATTATCTTGAGTGAAATTATTAATTGTGTCTATAATTTGCTGTTTCACCCAATCATACTTTAAGATGAGATTATTAAGTTTCCAATTACTTTTTGGTCTATTTACATCTAACTTTTTGTTGAATGTAGTTTTTATTGCATTGTGGTCTGAAAAGAAAGCATTTACTATTTCTGCCTTCCTGCATTTAATTTTGAGGTCTTTATGTCCTAATATATGGTCAATTTTTGTGTAGGTTCCATGAACTGCTGAGAAGAAAGTATACTCCTTTCTGTCACCATTCAGTTTTCTCCAGAGATCTATCATACCTAATTTTTCTAATATTCTATTTACCTCTTTAATTTCTTTCTTATTTGTTTTGTGATTTGATTTATCTAAATCTGAGAGTGCAAGATTGAGATCTCCCACTATTATAGTTTTGCTGTCTATTTCTTCTCACAACTCTCTTAGCTTCTCTTTAAGGAAGTTAGATGCTATACCACTTGGTGCATATATGTTTAATACTGATATTGCTTCATTGTCTATAGTACCCTTAAGCAAGATATAGTTTCCTTCCTTATCTCTTTTAATTAGACCAATCTTTGCTTTTGCTTGATCTGAGATAAGGATGGCTACCCCTGCTTTTTTGACTTCACCTGAAGCATAATAGATTCTACTCCAGCCTTTTACCTTTAGTCTGTATGTATCTCCCTGTTTTAAATGTGTTTCCTGTAAACAACAGATTGTAGGGTTCTGACTTTTGATCCAGTCTGCTATCTGCCTCCTCTTTATGGGAGAGTTCATCCCATTCACATTTGCGGTTAAAATAACCAATTCTGCATTTTCTGCCATCCTAATATCCTCAGATTATACTTTTGTTTTTCTTGCCCTCCTTCCCTTCTTCCCTATTTGTTCCACTAATGTTGCACAGCTCTCCCTCTTTAGTATCCCTCCCTCCTCCCTTTGAATCCCTTCCCCTTTTTTGTACCCTTCCCTTATTACTCTTTTTCCTTCTCCCATTTCCTCTCCCACTTTTTAATGAAGTGAGAGAAGAATCTGTGTAAAACAAATATGTCAATGGTCTCCTCTTTGAGCCAACTCTGATGAGAGTAGGATTCACACAGTGTTCCTCCCCCTCTCTAAGTTCCCTCATATATGATAGGTTTTCTTTGCCTCATTGTCGCATGTAGTTTCCCTCTTTTTATCTCCCTCCTTCCCTTTTTCTGACGCTATCCCCTTTCCATTTCTATTTCCCTTTTTTATGTTATATTGGTAATATCAAATTACACATATGGTTTTTATGTATATTCACAACAGAAATACAGTTCTCAAGAGTTCTTTTTACCTTTTTCTACTTCTCTTGATTCCTGTTGTTGAAGATCAAATTTTTTGTTTAAGTCTGGTTTTTTCCTTAGAAACAGATGGAATTCCTCTATTTCATTAAATGTCCATCTTCTTCCGTGGAAAAAAATACTCAGCTTAGCTGGATAGTTTATTCTTGGCTGCATTCCAAGTTCTTTTGCCTTTCGGAATATCTGATTCCAGGCCCTTCGATCCTTTAATGTTGAGGCAGCCAGATCTTGCGTGACCCTTATTGTTGCATCTCGATATTTGAACTGTTTTTTCCTGGCTGCTTGTAAAGTTTTTTCTTTAGTCTGGAAATTCTGAAGTTTGGCCACAATATTCCTTGGAGTCTTTATTTTTAGGGTCTTTTTCAGAAGGTGTTCGATGAATTCTTTCAACGCCTATTTTCCCTTCCGAATCTATTGCTTCTGGGCAGTTCTCTTTGATGATTTCCTGTAAAATAGTATCTAGGCTCTTTTTTTAATCATAATTTTCTGGTAGTCCAATGATCCTCAGGTTATCTCTCCTAGATCTATTTTCCAGGTCTGTTGTTTTTCTAAGTAAATATTTGACATTTTTTCCCAATCTTTCATTTTTTTGGTTTTGCTTGACTGCTTCTTGATGTCTCAATGAATCAGTCATTTCTATTTGTTCAGTTCTAATTTTTAGTGAATTATTTTCTTCGTTAGCTTTTTTTACTTCTTTTTGTATATGTCCAATTGAGTTGTTTTGCTCTATGGAATTTTTTTTGCATTTCACTAATTTTTTTTTTTTTTTTTAGTGAGTCATTTTCTTTTTCCAATTCGCAAACTCTGTTTTTTGCCTTTTCCAATTCACATTCAAATTTTTCTTTTAGTGAGTTATGTGTCTTTCCCCATTTCTCTTCTAGCTCTCTTTTAAGGTTTTGAATAGTCTCTTCTAGGAGAGCCTTTTGTATTGGAGACCAACAATCGTCTGGAGACTGTCTGCTATTAGTCTCTTCAGGGTTGAAAAGCTGTTCTTTTTCTGTGTAGAAACTATCAATCGTTCTTTTGATTTTTTTACTCATTTTGTTAAAGCCTGTAAGGTCTGCCTTCAGAGCCAGGAGGTTACCAGCTTCCTCTGCAGAGCATTGAAAGGTATATGGACGGGTAGCTGTCCTGCCGACCGGCTACAAAAAGCAGGGAGGTACTGGAGTGCTCTGGAAAAGAGTTCCCCACCAGAAAGTAACTCAGGCCTGCAGGGCCGGGCTGGGAAAGTGCCTTTCAAAGAACCTCAGCTGTGTGAGATAATGACTGCCCTGGGGCTAGACACTTAGCAGTGAGAGTTTCACTGCCCCAAGCCAAACCCTGCCCTGGGGCTATGGGTATTAGCAGCTGTGCAGTGAATGGATTTGCAGGGACTGGAAGTGTCTGCCCAGGAAGCGCAGTCAGCTGGGGGGGTTCTATTGCCCCAGGCCAAGCCCCCCACTCTGCCGATTAGAGGCTGCCCAGGCTGTGCCCCACTGTCGTGCAGATTAGTAACTGCCCCCACAAAAGCCCCGAACTGCCTGATGTGGCCACAGGGCTGCGGTAAAGTCTGCCTGAGTCACTTCCGGGTTTGAGGGGTTACAGCCAGATCTAGTTAGGTTCTGGCATTTTTTAGAGGACCCTCTGTTTTAGGCTTTAACTTCTCTGCCAGTTTACTGCTTTGTAATCAAGGCAGAGCAGTTAGCCTATAGCAGAGTGGTCCCTATAACTTCTCTAGCCACAGAGATCACCCCCACCCCTGGTCTGCTCAGGACACTAGCCTCTAGCTGCCTGTGCTAGTCTGTTCCTGGCCCCTCAGGACAAACCTTTCCTGGCGAGCTTCCAGATCGGCTGGTAAGTTGTAGTGCTTCTTATTTTCATGAATTTAAGCAGTGAAGAGTTATTTTTGAGGCTGGATTAAATAGTTTGTTATGAGGGTAATGAGAGCAGCTTAGAGAGTCGTGTGTGCCTGCTCTGCCATCGTGGCTCTGCCCCAGAAGTCTCAAATATACTTTTCTAGAGTTCTGGCTCTCTACAGGTAACAAGAAAGCAATTAGCTACACTGGCTAAAATTCATCTTCCTCTCTCTCTCTCTCTCTCTCTCTCTCTCTCTCTCTCTCTCTCTCTCTCTGTCATTAATAGGCCTCTGAAATGCAGAGGCTCAAGAGAATTTCATGATACTGGTAAAGAGAAAGCTGTTGGGAGTAATTCTGGGGTCAGCATAAGAGTTGCAGAAATAGGAGCTGTAAGTAGGAGAGTATTAGTGCAAGAGTAGCAGAGAAAACATTTCCTTGAATTCCTGAAAAAAATGGAAGAATTCCACAGTTGAGTGTCCTGGACAGTTTGTAGTAACTTTGAGACAATGCCAAGTCAACACCTAGTCAAGTGGACTAGAGATCTAATGAAGTTAGAACTCAGGAGCAGCAAAGAATAGAGTCATGTGATGAAATAGCAACCTTGGAATTAGCCCTTCACTAATACTGTAGATTGCAGACCTTCAAAGTCTACAAGAAAGGACTGACTCTAGCAATTCTCTGTACTTTCATGTACCTATTCTAGTACTGCAACCCTAAAGAAATCTTTAGTTGTCCATGATTGCTTGATGAGCTCAGATAAAAGTCCTTTGTGATTTTTATATTATTTTTTGTTGAACTAAAAAACAGCACCTGGTACATAGTAGGAATTTAAAAGATGCATTTTGGTTGTTTCTTCTGTATTCCAAGTAATGTTAGCCTGATTGCATGGGAGCTAAGAAACATTTTTATCTTTTTTGTATGGACCAAAATTGTTATTTTCAGAAGAAACCATAGATTGAGGCAAAACAGGACATGCTCTGATGTTCCCTGGACATTTTGTGGGGTGGTATGAGCCAAAGAAAATGATTTGTAAGAAGTCTCTAAAATTGAACCTGATGGATATAAAACTAGAACTTTTGGATTCTGGGCCATGTGTCACATGTGAAATCCTAAAAAAATGACAATAACTATAATTAAACAAAGCAAGAAATGAAGGAACATGTACAGTGTTTACTCCTTGAAATATTTATTGGAGAACATATATGATAATCCTGCCTCATGAAAAAGTGTGGATAAGGAATAACTTGTAGTGGTAAATAAATACCCTCACTAATGAGACTAAGTATCTATTTCCATGTAAAGAGTACTCCATATTATCTCCATACTTTCATACAGCCAAGCTGGGCCCCTTCCCTGAAATGCTCTTCCTCATTATGTCTGTATCTTAAATTCATTAACTCCTTTTAAGGCTCAACTCATGTGTCATCTCTATCCTCCCAGTTATTAGTGTTTTCCTAACAAAATAAAGACAAGTATCTTTATTTTACACCTTTTTTGTATTTACTTTGATCACATGTAGGGTGCATAAATTGCCTGCTTAAGCAGAATATTGAACTGATTTTTTTTTTTTTTTTGAAAATTTGATCTCTGATTTGATTGATATAAGGATGTTCCAGTGTAGGAATTCTCTCTTCCATTGCAGACCATTACCAGCTTTGCACCTTAGAGCAGTAGAGGCTAAATGACTCTCTGGAGTCCCAAGTCACTGAGCACTAGAAACAAGGTCTGTCTCATTCCAAGACCAGCTCTTTGTCCACTGAACTATGTCACTTCTTCGCAGGCATTTAATAAATGCTTTTTCAATAAAGATGAAATTAAAGATATTTTTTCCTTTTAATAAACCTTTTATAAAGATGCCTTAGTTATTTCTCAGTTTATATTTGTACTAGAAAGTAAATCTGAAAAAAATATATATCTGAATACATTGCTTATTGAGATCCAGAGCTAGAGGAAATGCTAAGAAAACATCGGATTTATTCCTTTCCCTTTGGGCAGATAAATAGCTGAACCATTCAAGGCAGATGATCAATTGTCTATTCTCCTTGGAGCTCTATGAAGATGAAAATTCCATGACCTCCTTGAATTGCTTGTTCTAGTTCTTTGTTCTCACTATCAGTTTCCATCTTACATTTCCTCTTTTCTATTTCCTGTTTTTAGATCTAGGCAATAACTTCTTAGCATCCCTGTCATAAGAAACAGAGACCAAAGCCAAACAAAAGAACTACATTTTCATGATCAACTATATGATACAGTGGACACAGTTTTTTTTTTACTTTGTCATGAAAACCTAAGTTAAAATTTTGCCATAAAGATTTATTACATAGATGACATAACATCTCTGTATCCCAGTTTCCTCATCTCTAAAATGGACATGATAATTGTTTGGTGCTTTGGAAACCAAGAGTCACTATATTTTATTGTTCAGTTGTTTTCAGTTGTGTCTGATTCTTTGTGGCTCCATTTAAGGTTTCCTTGATAAAAATACTGGAACGATTTACCACTTCCTTCTTCAGGTCATTTTACAGATGAAGAAATTGAGGCAAGCAGACTTAAATAATGTGGCCAAGGTCACATAGCTATTAAGTGTCTGAAATCAAATTTAAATTCAGGAAGATTAATATTTCTGATTTCAGACTCAAGAGCTGTATGCTACATAACCTGGCTGCCCAATGCTTTATATACATATTAACTATTATTCATAATACTTATATGTCTGAAGAAGCACATCATGTACTTTTTGCACTAGCATGATAGTGCTTTTTCTAGTTGCTATCAGTTTGCAAAATTGTATAGTGTGGTCAAAAGGAGCATTTCATGGCAGGATCAAGTCAGTGTCACATGGTGAAAAGAATGTTGAAATAGGAGTCAGGGGATGGGGCTCTATCACTAACTATCCATGTGATCTTGAGTATGTAACAACTGTTTTGGCCTTCAGTTCCTCATCAGTTAAGTGAAGAAATTGGTTGAAATGATCTTTCATGTCCCTTTTAGTTCTTAAATTCTACTGTGCTATGTGAAATATAAAAAGAAAGATAAGATACAAACCCCTTCTCTAAAAGATTTTACAGTACAGTCTGAGAGCCAAGATTAATTGAGTATAAAGCAATTAGGGAGTTGTAGAGGACTGCATTTAGTACTAAAGTATAATTAGAGTTCACAGAAAGAAGAGGTCAAGGTAGTTGTAATGGTGGAAGAAGACTATAAGGAAGGGTAGGAGGTTTAGGGTTTCATAAAGTTCAGTAGATAATGCATTTATGTAGAAAAGACTGGAAAAATTCTAGACTGTTGGCCCTTAAAAAAGTATCTGGAAATAGACTATCACACTACTTGATGAACAATGAGTAGTTGAAGTTGATGTGTTGGCAGACCATTAATCAGAATTCACTAATAATCAATCATCACTTCTGAAATTCAGCTTCAGTAATAACTAATATTTATAATGATGGTTCCAAGGCCTGGGGAATTCTGATGTTTTTCTCAAATCATCAAAACAAGATTGAATATAATTTAATCTAGTTTTAGTGTCAAGTGTATTTCAAAATATTTTAATTCTTTGACATGTCTTTGTTTATAGCCACAAATCATGTTAATGATGACAAAAACTGTCCTAAATATCCATGAGTAATGAAGATAGTCAACATTAACTATTACCAGGCTTTTGCAATTTATATTGCTAATTGGATTTCGTACTTCAGATGAAAGAATTTTTGACTCAGGTTGTCAATTATTTAGCTGGAGTTATTGGCGAGTCACATTACTTACAATTTTAAAAGTCCAATGAAAGTCTGGTGCTTATTCTAATCCCTAATCATAAATGTGACTGGAAAGAGGCCATGTTGGGTTATAGAACTGCATATATATAGGGAAAGAAGCAATCTCCTTTAGGTAAAAAAGTAAGTGGTTTCAAATGATTATTATGTACTTAGGAACAAAATTCTTAGCAGACTTCTGATATTACTATTTTTTTTACAACTATAAGTTATACCAAAAGATAATTAAATCTGGAAAGAAATAGAAGAAATATGTTATTCATTTGGAAGCCTATTTGCTGTCAGTACATATTTTAAAGAAGCTAATGTATTCCTCAGAGTCGTTAAATATTACTTTCTTTCCTTCCAGATTCTTTTATTCCTTTTTAAAAACATTTATCAAATCCCTTTTGTGTATAACATGCTATGCCAGGCTCTGAAGACAAAATAAAGATAAATAGTTGGAATCCTCTCTCTTTAAAGTTCTTACAATCTAGTAGTTGTGATTAGAATTTAAGCATTAGTTTGAATTTTGGAAGACACGAATTCAAATCTGGCCTTTGCTACTTATTCTCTTTGGAATCACAGGCAAATTATTTAGTGCATTTGGGCTTCAGTTTCCTCACCTGTCAAATGAGTGAGGGGTTTGGGCTGAACTATTTCTAAGGTCTTGTTTACTTTTAAATCTAATGGTCCTAAGAAAATAAAAAGGAAACGAGTCAGGAGCTATGGCTCCCAGTTTCCCTTTATGTGGAATAAATATATTGGTTAGATAACAAGGGATTCTCTCTAATATTGGGCTAAATTCTTCAATAATGTGGCAGCATTTCTTCCTTCTATTCATTTAGCATTGAAGACTACTCCAAGGTCTCATTAATAATTAAAATTTGAGAGCTTGTTTTTGATTATCTTTTAATGATGCCCTACAAAACAAATCTACTAAGCTGCTCAGGGTTTCCTTCATGTCAGGAGTTAGGAGTTTAGGAGTCCTTCTGATCCTAAAATAAAGTAAAGGTCCTTGATGTCTGTTATATCCAACGCAAAACTTTGTTTCTTCTCATAACTATTGCTGTCAGTATTACATAGAGATAAATCTTGAAAGCATAATAGAGAAGTCAACATTTGTTGGCTAGTTTCCAAAATGGAAGTAGACACTAAATTCAATTCATTTCAGTTCAATTCACAGAATCATAGAATCCCAGAATCACAGACTGTCAGGGTTAGAAAAAAAATTGAATGCACATCTAGAACAATGCATACCCACAAAGAATTTCTATTATGACATACTCAACAAGTAATCATTTTAGACTTTGCTTGAAGTCTTCCAGTGTGAAATATTTGATTCAATTCAATTCACTTCCAAACATTTGTTGTTTGATATAATGCAGATATTCTACAAGCTACTAGAGATACAAGCACAAAAATGTAATGGAGTATATCCTCAAGGAGTTTACTTTCCATTAGGGAATAATCACTGTAATACAGTTTGGTGATACTACACAGGGGTAGGTGGAGGACATTAGAAGTAAATTGAATGATTTAAAGATTAATGAGTGCAAAGTGACTGACTTGACACCAAGAGAATTGTATGTGCCAATTCCTGTCTGCATATTTATCTAACTTACTCATGATTAGTCAACATCACTACACCAAAATTACTGCCATTGCTACAATCACTACCACTATCACAACTAGTAACATACTTTTATTTAATATATATTCAAAAAAGTCTCCAATCCCCTAGACCTTTTGAATATTGAAGCAGGTATGTGATTCTGTGCAAAAAATGTTGGGCTTGCAATCAGAAAGACTGAGTTGAAATCAGATCTTGGACAATTTTTCTGTGTGACTGTGAAATTATTTTATCCTGTGTGTGCCTCAGTTTCTTCATGTGTAAGATAGGGGTAATAATAGCACCTACTTCCCAGGATTGTCATGAGGATGAGATAGTTGAAAAGTGCTTTGGCAATATGAGTGCTGCTAGCTTTTGTTTTTAATATAAATTGTTTTTTTTTTAAATATAAAATGGCATTACTCCAACTATTTCTTGATATGGCTCTAAGTTATCAGAATTGATAACTGAAAAATTGTGTGATTAATTAAGCTGATTGGAATATGTTACCCTACATCCTTTTAGTATCTTTTGGGGAGGATGCTTTATCAAGGAAGTTTTGTCTAATTTTATCATCTATTATGTGCTTGACACATGTGCAGGTTGAATTGAATAGTCATTTACTTAAATAAATATGATTCAAAGGAGTATAAAAGGAAAATAAAATTTCCAAGAGATCAGAGGAAGCAGAAGTTGCCTTCAACAGTTGCATGTGGCCAGAACCTTGAAGAATGAGTATAGTAGGTATTAATAGACAATCATGCATTTTTGTTCCTTATTAGTTACACTGCTTGGATATGACTGTACCATAATCAGCCCCACCTCCAGTGAAAAGGAAAATTCATCACCAGCACACTCATCATCTCAGACTTTAAATCAGTTATGATTACTAATAACTTAACTGCATCCTCTCCAGTTTGAAAGTTGGAGGGCAAAGCAAAAAACTCACAAAGTTCCTATTTAATAAGAATTATGAAGCCTACTGCACTTTTGCCTTCCTGCCATTTGCCCTGCTTGGCTTTAATTTCACAATTGTAATGCTCCCAGATTGGGCACATTCTTTCCTCTCCCCATCTAGTTTTTAATTTCATTTTGTGTGTTATCTTTCCTCATAAGATTGTAAGATCCTTGAGGATTAAGCCTGATTGCCTTTAAAAAAAATGTGTACCACTACTGCTTAAGACAATACCTAGCACATAGTAGGTGCTTAATTATTATTTATTGAATTGCATTATAAATATAAAAAGAGGGCATTCCAGATATAAGGAATTGCGTGATAAAAGGACCATGTCAGAAAGAATATCGTTTGTGATCAGGAGATGAAAGATTTAACTGGAGCATAAAATGTGTGATAAATAGCAATAATAGTAATAATAAGAAGTAACATTTATATAGTATTTATATGATATGTATGTATATTTATATATTTAATATTTACATATATTTTTTCATTTGATGTGATAATGTAATAAAACTTAAAAGAAGGATAGATACCAAATTACTAGGGTGAGACTTTTAAATCCAGTTTTAGGAGTTTTACTTTACAGGTAATGGGTGTGTAACATCTATAGGTTTTATTTTTACTTTTAGAGTAATATCATCAGAACCAGATTTTAGGAACTTTAACTTGCCTGCATGTAGAATGAATTGGAAGATAGAAAGGCTTAAAGTGAAAGCTTTTAACTTAATGTTATTTTGAAGCTGAAGTGAGAAGAAATGAAGGCCTAAACTCAAGAGGTGGCACCAGGAAGGGTAAGGAAGGCCAAAGAAGTGAGCACAATTGTAAAGACAGAATGAATTTCATGATTGATTAGATTTGGAAGACAAGTAACAAAAGTCAGCAATTCATCTTAGTGTGCTTGGCTAGCGTCCCAATCCAAATACCTCAGCTTTTATATCTGTTTTTTCTTGATATGCAAAGAATAGTTGGAAAGTTGGACTAACAAGAGACTCTAAATTAGACTAGGTGGAGGCACCAGTAACATATGATATGTTTTAAGGCCCTCTTGAAGATATTCCATTGTGTACAAAGCACAATCTTTACTTGCTTCTTATTCTACAAAGATGCTACCAATAATTACTTTCCTTTCTACATTATTCATTTTTTTTCTTAACTTCCCTTCCCAGACCTTTTATGTTTTCAAGTAAAAAACTGCTTTCTTTGTTTATGCCTAAAATTGCCTAAATACATAAATGGTAATTTTTTTTCCTAGAAACTCTGACCTCTCATAATCAAAACTTGTCTCTTCATTTAGATGCTAAAAAACAAACGAGCAAAAAACAAAAACAAAACAAAAACCCAAACCCAAACCCAACACATTTTCAAATTTTCCTTGGAATTCTGAGATACCAGAGAAACTATAGCTATATTAAGTAAATATATTATTATGGATCAGTGTATTAAGTATCTGAGAAAGCACTCATATTTGATGTGCTGATCTCAGAGCACAGAGAAAGAACAATAAATGGGCAATCATTCATTTTTTTCCTTATTAGTTACACTGCTTGGATTTGACTGCACCATAATCAGCTCATCTTCAGTGAAAAGGAAAAATCATCACCAGCACACTCATCATCTCAGACTTTAAACCAGTTATGATTGCTAGTAACTTAACTGCATCCTCTCCAGTTTGAAAGTTGGAGGGCAAAGCAAAAAATTCACAAAGTTCCTATTTAATAAAAATTAAGAAGCTTTAGTTCTCAGTCCTAGTTTCTAATCCCCTCTGCACTGGCATATTATATAATTTCTGCAAGTTATTAAATCTTCTTAGGACTAAGTTTTTTCATGTTCAAATTCAAGATAACATTATATACTTTGCAACAACATCATAATAATGACATGAAACATTAATATATCCAAAGGTGTCTAAAAAACTTGGAAATAAAATAAAGGCAAATCTTACATAATCCCTTCCCAACCAATTGGGAAAATTCTAATGTAGATCTTTAAAGAAATGATTGGAAAATATCTTGAAAGGGAAGTTCAATTACAAAAATCAAACATGACTTCTTCATAAACAGGTCATGCCAAACTAAACTCATTTCCTTTTTGGGAGGAGGTGGGGTTGTTAGGACTACTAGATTAGTAGACAAAGAGATGCCATGGATAAGTTAAGCTATATTTTAGCAATTTGTGGGGGGAAACAATTTATTTCATATTTTTCTTGGGGAGAATTTGGAAAGATATGGAGCAGGTAAAATAAAATTTTATTTACCCAGAATTGGCTGTGTAGTTGGATTTACATAGTAATTGTTAATGCTTTGATATTAATGTAATGGGAGATCTTCAATAGAATACTTCAGGAATTCTTGGTTGTAACCCTAGGTCCTTTGCCTTCTGGAATATGGTATTCCAGGCCCTCCAATTCTTTTTTGTGTGGAATCTTTCAGATCCTAAGTAATCCTGACTGTTGCTCCTTGATAATTTGAATTGTTTTTGTCTGGCAGTTTGTAGTATTTTCCCCTTGAGATTGTAATTCTGGAGTTTCTCAAAAAATGTTCCTTGGGGTTTTCCTGTGGCATCTCTTTCTGAAGGTGATTCTTTCATTGAGTATTTCCCCCTCTCTTTCTAGAGTACCAGGGCAGGTTGTTTTGATGATCTCTTGAAGAGTGCTATACAGACTCTTTTTTGGTCATGACCTTCAGGTAGACCAGTAATTTTAAATTGTCTCTTTTGGATCTATTTTCCAGGTTGGATGTTTTTCCAATGAACTATTTCACATTTTCTTTCATTTTTCTATTCTTTTTATTTTTTATTTTTTGGACCAATTCTTGCTGTTTCATAGAGTTATTAGCTTCTATTTGCCCCATTCTAGTTTTTAATGCATGATTTTCTTCATTTAGCTGTTGAATTTTTTTTTTTTTTGTCATTTGGTTAATTCTGCTTTTGAAAGTATGGTTTTTGCTTGCATTTTTGTTTTTCTTCCCAGATTATGTATACCTTCTGAATTCAATTCTCCCTGTGCAACAAGAAAACTGTTTGGTTCTGCACACGTATATTGTATCCAGGATATACTGTAACCTATTTAACATGTAAAGGATTGCTTGCCATCTGGGGGAGGGGGTGGAGGGAGGGAGGGGAAAAATCGGAACAGAAGTGAATGCAAGGGATAATGTTGTAAAAAATTACCCTGGCATGAGTTCTATCAATAAAAAATTATTAAAAAAAAAAAAAAAAGAAAGAAAGTATAGTTTCCCCCCCCCCAGTGGATTTTTTTTTTTTAATTTGGCTAATTGTGCTTTTTAAGGAGCTGTTTCTTCAATTTTTTTTCCCTTCCTTTTCTAAGCTGTTGACTTTTGTACACCTCTCATTTCTTCTCATTTTTTTTTCTTCTCTTTTGTTTGCCTTTTAAAGTCTTTTATGAGCATGACCAAGAAGCCTCTTTGGGTTTAAGACTAATTCATATCACTCTTTGAAATTTCCTCTGTGGGCATTTTGTCTTCATCTGACCTTGGGAAACGCACTGAAAGCCTCAGCCTCAATTTCATATATGTGAATACACATATGAAAACATGCACATGTGTGTATGGGTATACATATATAAGTATATGTATATTAATACATAAAAGCAAACATAGAATATGAAGAGTGAATTACTGACCCATTTTCTGTAATTTTGGAGGCATGATATAATAGAAATATGCCACTGAACTGAAGGTGGCCAAATTTCCCTATTAAAAAAAAAAAAGAAAGTAGCTATTAAAAAAAAAATAGATTGATGATGTTTATGTGAATTCTTAACAAAATTCTAGAATGTCTAGAATGAATTTTAATTTTAGAGGTTTTACTGTGCATACCCTTTGATCCAACAGTGTTTCTACTGGGCTTATACCCCAAAGAGATGCTAAAAAAATGGAAAGGGACCTGTATGCGCCAAAATGTTTGTGGCAGCCCTGTTTGTAGTGGCTAAAAGCTGGAAAATGAAAGGATGCCCATCAATTGGAGAATGGTTGAGTAAATTGTGGCATATGAATGTTATGGAATATTATTGTTCTGTAAGGAATGACCAGCAGGATGAATACAGAGAGGACCGGAGAGACTTACATGAACTGATGCTAAGTGAAATGAGCAGAACCAGGAGATCATTATATACCTCAACAACGATATTGTTTGAGGATGTATTCTGATGGAAGTGGATCTCTTCGACAAAGAGAGCTTTAATTGATCAAAGATGGACAGAAGCAGCTACACCCAAAGAAAGAACACTGGGAAATGAATATAAACTGCTTACATTTTTGTTTTTCTTCCCAGGTTATTTATACTTTCTGAATTCAATTCTCCCTGTGCAACAAGAAAACTGTTTGGTTCTGCACACATATATTGTATCTAGGATATACTGTAACCTATTCAACATGTAAAGGATTGCTTGCCATCTGGGGGAAGGGGTGGAGGGAGGGAGGGGAAAAATCGGAACAGAAGTGAATGCAAGGGATAATGCTGTAAAAAATTCCCCGGCATGGGTTCTATCAATAAAAAGTTATTAAAATTTTTTTAGAAGTTTTGAACAATTAGAAAGGGTGGTATTTATAAATCAGAACAAGTTCATTGAGAACAAATCATACTAGACTAACTCCATTTCCTTTTTTCATAGGGTAATTAGATCCAAAATTTCATGCTTTGTGGCCCAAAATTTTATACTTCATCAGTGATTTGAAGCTTATCAGAACTTCAAGATAACTCTATGCCGTATATCACATAGTTTATATTTATAACCTTTCTGGCTTGGTAGGACCTATTTGAACTTTTCCTTGCCAGGGTAACCTTTGACAGAATTTTATGTTCATTCATATTATTACTTCATTAATAATGAGGGACTAAAGTAGGATTTTGGCAAAATAGCACTATTTTAGCTATAACAATAGAAATGTAGATTTTTTTTTTGAGCAAGGGAAATGATAGCCTTATTATACTCTTACTCATATACTTATATAACATATAATACTTATATATCAGGCCAAGTGATAGCCTTGATATCAGACATCTCTAGTATTGTATCCAGATTTGAGAATCACATTTCAAAATGTTATTGACAAAAAAGTAAGATAAAATAAGGATAGTCAGCAGATGTGAAATCATGATTATGCAACTTGGTTGAAAGAAGTGTAGCTCCATTAGCAAGCATCATATGTAATGGGGACAAATTAGAATCATTCCCAGTAAGATCAGGGATAAAACAAGATTGCTCACTATCACCATTACTATTCAATATTGTATTAGAAATGTTAATTTTGGCAGTAAGAGAAGAAAAAGAGGTGAAAGGAATTAGAATAGGTATGAGGAAACCAAATTATCATTCTTTGAAGATGATATGATAGTATTCTTAGAAAACCCTAGAGAATCAACTAAAAAAAATTACTAGGAACAATCCACAATTTTAGCAAAGTTGCAGGATACAAAATAAATCTACAAAAATCATCAGCATTTTTATATATTACCAATAAAGTCCAGCAGTAAGAGAAACAAAGAGACATTCCATTCAAAATAATTGGCAATAGTATAAAATATTTGGGAATCCTATCTGCCAAGGGAAAGTCAGAAACTATATGAACACAACTACCAAAAACACTTTCCACACAAATAAAGTCAGATGTAACCAGTTGGAAAAATATCAAATGCTCATGGGTAGGCCGGACGAATATAATAAAAATAACAATACTGTTGGAATTTTTACAAATTGTTAAGTCATTAAATCGATAGAGACAATAATTATATACCATGTATATCTGTTTCAAGTTCTGGCCCATACTGATGGATTTATGTGTATCTGTTTCAAGTGAGCCCCTTCAGAAACTCACTAATCTGATTTGACTTCCTATTTCCTTTGGTGTTTTCATCTCTTTCTGAGATGTCAGAGAGGGCATGACCACCTTCTTTTTACGGTGTTTTCACTCCTTTTTTGGGCAGTCAGGGAAAGCATGATCACCTTTTTGGGGTTCTCACCTCCTTGAGAAGTCAGGGAGGTCATGACCACTTATGTTCTAAATCAAAAGAAAGCCGGAGATGTTGGAATCTATACAAACTGTTAAGTCATTAGAGTTGATAAAGACAATAATTATCTAATTTAGCATGGTTCAGTATCATTGATCTGATCTTACAAGGAGATGTTTTGGGCTAGAACCTGAAACAAGATATGAAGTAGAACTAATTGATACAACGCTTGTGTT
The DNA here is from genome assembly GCF_016432865.1 of Antechinus flavipes. NCBI lineage: Eukaryota > Metazoa > Chordata > Mammalia > Dasyuromorphia > Dasyuridae > Antechinus > Antechinus flavipes. The sequence goes on from NC_067400.1 coordinate 483,044,357, forward strand.
CACACCTTTACTCATTGGAGTTCACATGTTTGGAAGATTTCAGGGTTTAGTATGAGATATCCAAATTCACACCTCCCTTGAAGCTTTTAGGGACAGAGAGCACTCTGGGAGATATCCCACAATCCCATTCTCTCAAGTATAAAAAGCAGACAGAGGCCCAGTTAAGGGAGTTCAGATGAATTAGATTGAGAGGGGAGCGTCAAGTGAATTCAGCCAGAAGCCCTCTCTCGGAAGAGAGTTACTTCGGAACATCGACTGAGGTCAGAGAGGAGCACTCTGGGAAGAAGCCCACAAGCCCTCTCTCTGAGGCAAGACAGATTCATTCCATTTTCCACTTGGCTAGCTGGAGGCTGAAGAAAGCAGAGGCAGAAGCAAAGGACAATCTGCAAGAGCTCTTGGAACTAAGCAGAGAGATAGGCCTCAACTAACTAGGCTATTTTGGAAGGAGAAAATAAACATTTGCATTTTATCAGCTGGCTACATTTTGAGGTGACTATTACTTTTAACTGCAACTAAGGCTGCCTCCAAAAAACCTCCCCAAGAAACTTGCTTTCTCCCAGAGAGAACCTTTATTATTTTAAAAGATGAAAATCACCAGCTCAATACTACCTAAATTAATCTACTTATTCAGTGCCATACCAATCAAACTTCCAAGAAATTATTTTACAGACTTAGGAAAAAAATAATAACAAAGTTCATTTGGAAGAACAAACAGTCAAGAATTTCAAGGGAATTAATGGAAAAAAATGCCAATGAAGGTGGTGTAGCTGTGCCAGACCTAAAACTATATTGTAAAGCAGCAGTCATCAAAACCATTTTGTACTGGTTAAGAAATAGGTCAGTAAAATAGGTTAGGTTCACAGGCCAAAATAGTTAATAACTATGGCAGTCTAGCATTTGACAAACTCAAAGACCCCAACTTTTGGGATAAGAATTCACTATTTGACAAAAACTGCTGGGAAAATTGGAAACTAGTATTGCAGAAACTAGGCATTGACCCATGCTTCACATTTTATACCAAGATGGGTATAAATGGGTTCATGATTTAGATATAAAGAGTGATATTATAAGAAAATTAGAAAAAATATATGATAGATTACCTCACAGATCTATGGAGAAAGAAGGAATCTGTGACCAAAGAAGAACTGGAACTCATTACTGAAGTATGCTCAAAAAGTTATCAAACTGTGCATATTCTATAATCCAGCAGTGTTTCTACTAGGATTATGTCAAAAAGAGATCTTAAAGGAGGCAAAGGGACCCACGTGTGCAAAAAATGTTGAGTCAGTCCTTTTTGTAATGGCAAGAAACTAGAAACAATGTATGCCCATCAGTTGGAGAATGGCTGAATAAGTTATGGTATATGGATATTGTGGAATATTATTTTTCTATAAGAAATGATCAGCAGGATAATTTTAGAGAAGCCTAGGGAGACTTATATGAACTGATGCTAAGTAAAGTGAGCAGAACCAGGAGATCATTATATATGGCAACAAGAAGATAATGCGATGATTAATTCTGATGGATGTGACTTTCTAAGAATGAGATGATTGTGATTAGTTCCAATGATCTTGTAATGAAGAGAGCCATCTAGACCCAGAGAGAGGACTGTGGAAACTAAGTGTAGACCACAACCTAGGATTTTCACAAATTTTTCTTGGTTGTTTGTATTTTGTTTTCTTTCTCATTTTTTTTCCTTCTTGATCTCATTTTTCTTGTGCATCAAGATAATTATATAAATATGTATACATATATTGGATTTAACTTACATTTTTATGTGTTTAATATATATTGGATTACTTTCCATCTAGGGGAGGAGGTGGGAAGAAGAAGGGGAAAAATTTGGAACACAAGGCTTTGCAAGGGTCAATGTTGAAAAATTATCTATGCATATGTTTTGAAAATAATAAGCTTTAATAAAAATAAGTGTAAATATAAGTAGGTATAAATTTTAGGAAAGAAAAGATTTATTGGCAACATAAAATATTATCACTCTCTTCAAGAATTAGAAGGGATTTTAAAGGCCTGAACTTGTCCTTTTTATTTCTATCATCTAATATACAGTATGCCCCTTAACAAGAATTTATCAAATTGATTTGAATCATTCTAGATTTTCCTAGAAAGTCATACTAGGAGAAATGGCAGAAATTAAAGGGAACAGATCAACCTATTATAAGGAAGAAATTATTAACAATTTGAGCTGTTCATACAAAAATAAAGTGCACTATATCCAGAGTTAGGGAGGTTTTATACCCGAAAGTCTTTAAGTGAAGGCTTGATAATCAATTTTTGGGAATGAGTAGAATTGATTTATATTCAGATAGAGATGAGTTCTTATTTTGTTCCAATGCTCAGTGTCCATTGAACCATCTAAGAAATGAAAAGCTTGCCCAGAGAGATATTTAACAATACACTAATTGGAAACATTCAAACAGAATCTTTTCAACTATCTAATGACTATGCTATATGCTATGACATGCTTTAGGTAGAAGTTGGATGAGATTATCACTGCATTCCCCTTTAAGTTCATAAGTATATTTAAATAGGAGTATACTGAATGTAATATGTAATCAATTGAAAAATCTTCCTTTATCCAAACCATTAGAATCATATGTACCACAAGTGGGTCTAATATTTAAGTATATCATTAAGCCCATATACTTTGGGCTAACAATTATGGGAAATAAAATGTATGTATATAAATAACTTAAAAGCAAGTCTTCTTAACATAGGAGATTCTATGTGAACACATCCAGTCACTCTGGAGAATGATTTGGAACTGTGTTCAAAAAGTTATCAAACTGTGCATACCCTTTGATCCAGCAGTGTTACTACTGGGCTTATATCCCAAAGATATACTAAAGAAGGGAAAGGGACCTATATGTGCAAAAATGTTTGTGATAGCCCTCTTTGTAGAGGCCAGAAACTGGAAACTGAGTGGATGCCCATCAGTTGGAGAATGGCTGAATAAATTGTGGTATATGAATGTTATATAATATTATTGTTCTGTAAGAAATGACCAACAGGATGATTTTAGAAAGGCCTGGAGAGACTTACATGAACTAATGCTGAGTGAAATGAGTAGGACCAGGAGATCATTATATACGTCAACAACAATATTATATGATGATCAATTCTGATGGATGTGGCCCTCTTCAACAATGAGATGACCCAAATCAATTCCAATAAAGCAGTAATGAATTGAACCAGCTGCACCAGTGAAAGAACTCTGGAAGATGACTATGAACCACTACATAGAATTCCCAATAACTCTATTTTTGTCTGCCTGCATTTTTGATTTCCTTCACAGGTTAATTGTACCCTATTTCAAACTCCGATTCTTTTTGTAAAGCAAAATGACTATATGGACATATATTGTATTTAATTTACATTTTAACATATTATACATATATTGGTCAACCTGTGTTCTGATTCTTATAAGGTACTAAGAAAGGGGAATTGATAGAGACAATAATTATCTAATTTAGCATGGTTCAGTATGATTGATTTAATCCTACAAGGAGATGTTATGGGCCAGAACTTGAAATAAGGTACTAAGTGGAATTGAGGAGATAATGGTTAAATCTAATTTAGCATTGATTTAATCCTACAACAAATAATGGTTTCCTAGTGATGTAATGATTGGAGTATACTCAGTGCACAGCATATAAGCAAGAAGCTCTCAGGGCCACACACAGAAGTCCACAAGCCCACTCTCAGAGGCGGAGTCAGATTCATTCCTTTGTGCTGGTTGGAGATTCGGAGGAAGAGAGACTGAGGCTGGCAGAGGCAAAAGTGTAGCAGCAATAGCTCTTAGAACCAAGGAGAGAGATAGCCCTCTAAGAAAGCTAATCAGACTCAAGAAAGGAGACAATACTTGGAAAGAAAAAATAAAGGATCTGGCCTTTAACTCCTAGCTACATTTGAGGTAATTATTACACTGAACTGAAAGGAAGACTGCCTCCAGAAGCCCCCCAAGAAACCTGCTCTCAGAGAAAATTATAATTTAGAGAAGAACATTACATTTTGATGCCCAAATGTGGGACAGATACAATCCTGATTCTAGTGGAAAAGCTTCTGATCCTGATTTCGGTGGAAAAGTTGTCTATCCTGATTTCAATGGAAAAGTCTCCTTGAAATTAGGGTGAGTACAAGCATATACAAGGAAACTTTGTTAAAGGGCTAAAATAGTATTTCATCTGAAATGGGACAGATGTTTAGAAAACATCTTCTTTTCAAGGAAAATGTGGAGAGAGCATTGTCAGGCTATTGAAAAGCCAAGGTTTGATTATAATTTGGGAGCAGATCACTCAACTTTTAGAAACTGTACAGTACACATCTTCTTGGTTCTCTATGGAAAAAAGAATTGGATCTAGAGGAGTGGAAATTAGTAGGAGAACAACTTTGTCAATTCTACAATAAAAATGGATCTGACTCAATTTCCAAAGACACACTTAATACATATAAGAAACTATATAAGTTATAGAATAAGGAAAAAGACAAAAAAGCAGGAGGGGGAGGATCCAACTAAACTAGGTGAAAAGGATGAAGAATCAGATAGAAATGGAGTTAAGTACAATTTTAAGTGTGGTGCTTCACAGAAGGAGAAATTAGGTCATTCCCCATCCATGACCTATCTCCCTCAATTAACCCTTCATTAGTGGGGGGGAGAAGGAGGAAGGTGAGAGGCAGTTACACATTCAGAACCACCTATTAAGCAGGCTATGGCAAAATTACAAAAGGCATTTGTTAAGGCAAAAAAAGAAGGACAGGATATATCTGATTTAAAAATAAATGCATACTCTGTGATTGAAGAGCTTGACTTTTCAGGTCAAAAAAGGAGAAGACACACTCCTTTTGATCTGGAAAAAAATTGAGGATTTGAAATAGGGTTGCACTCTTTATGAGGCTACATCATCTTATGTTAAGATGTTACTAGATGGTTTGGCTTATGAATTCTTAACCCTGAGTGATTGGAAATCCATATCTAGGACATGTTTAGAACCTGGACAAAACTTGTTGTGGCTTTCAGAGTATCATGAATTATGTAGGATTCCAATCCAATGAAATAGGCAAACAAGAGTTAATGCGCAAATCACTTTTGACCAACTAGCAGGTGAAGGTCAGTATGGAGAGAATTTAGCACAGATTAATTATCCCATAACAGTGTATGAGCAAATGTCTAAGGCTGCAATAAAAGCTTGTTATACCCTCTCAGGAAAAGATCAAGGGGAAGCCTTCACAAAAACAGAGAAAGGTCCCAATGAACCCTTTGCAGATTTGTGGGACATCTGCAAATAGCTGTCACAAGAATCATTGGAGAAAATTCAGCTACAAGGATTATGATAAGAGAACTGGCTAAGAAAAATGCTAATGAGATTTGTAGAAGAATTATATGGGGACTACACAAAGATGCTCCTTAAGAGGGGATCATAAGATGCTGTGCCACAGTGGACACAAGTGCTTATGTGCCCAGACTATGATGAACATGGGAAGACGGGGTTCCTCTTATCAAAGAACATCTGGAGAGACTCGCCGATGCTTTCAGTGTAGAAAAATTGGGCATCTGAAAGCCCAGTGTAGGTATAGAGAAAGAGTGAGAGGACAGGGTGAGAGAAGACCTAAAACCCTATGTCCAAAATGCAACTGAGGTTTCCACTGGGCCTCAGAATGTAGATTGACCCAGAGAAATGAGAGGCAAAGCCCAGCCCCAAGATATACAAAAGACAGGTGGTGCATGATGGAAGCCCAAGTTACATCCAGAGAGTCTTTAGGTCAGGACTCTGATGTGATCAAAAGAGCAATCAGATAGAAGAAAGGGATTACATGATCAACCATTCAAAAAGCAATCAGATGGAAAAAAAGGATTACATGATCAATCAGCAGAAAAGCAATCAGATAGCAGAAAGGGATTACAATTGGGGGGAATACAAGCTTTTTAAACCAACAGGACAGTGTCCAGTACAAACAGCTCCAATGTAATTGCCAGATGATGAGGAGAGATTTAGAAAGTAGTAAATAGAAGTGACTAGATAGGTTAACTGCCTGAAAGAGAGGGTTTGCTTGTATTTCTACAGATGGAGAAGGAATCAGATAGGTGTCAATGAGCTGTATTTACCTTGTCCATCAGAGAGAGACAGAAAAAGAGAAAAATCTGGAAACAAAGGAGAAGACCAAAGAACAAAATCTGCAGCAATCAATGGATTCCTTAACACAAGATGAGACTGTTGCAGGACTTGAAAACCAGAAGAAATCATTGGATGCCTTGAGATGAAAAATTGTTGATGAGACTATTGCAGAACTTCAAAACTTACAGGAATTATTGGATTCCTGGCACATGCACTAATGGACAATAGATTCCTTTTGGACTATTTCTAGGACTTATGGACATGTATAATTCCTCATGTCGATTCATGTTGTTAAATCACTACTAGTTTGTGTTATGTCACTATGTGCTTATGTAATTTATGTAATTATGTGTAATACCTTCCATATTGATGGATTTATGTAAAGCTGTTTTAAGAGTGAGCCCCTTCAGTAATATGCTAATCTGATTTGATTTCCCATTTCCTCTGGTGTTTTCATCTCCCTTCCTGAGATGTCAGGGAGAGTGTGATCACCTCTTTTTATGGTGTTTTCACTCCTTTTTTGAGCAGTCAGGGAAGGCGTGATCACCTTCTTTTTGGGGGTTCTCACCTCCTTGAGAAGTCAGGGAGGTCATGACCACCTATGTTCTAAATCAAAAGAAAGCAGGAGATGTTAGAATTCTTACAAAGTGCTAAGTCAGTGGTTGTTCAGTAGAGTGCTTAACACTTCTCTAGATGTATTTAGTACTTATTAGAGTTCACACCTTTTATATAATCTAGGAGCCTCAACTAGGATGCACTTTGGGAGATTCAGAGCCAGGATTCAGTTGAGGAGATTCACAAGCCAGGCAGAACAAAGGAAGACAGAGAAGTGGTGGCAGGCTGTCCTGTGGAGAACACTGAAACCAAGAAACAGAAGGCCTCTAGAAAACTAGCCGATCCCCGAGTGAAGGAGATAAGATTTTGATGGAAACAATAAAGGATTTGGACTTTAACTCCTGGCTGAATTTGAGAGAAGAACATTACAAAACTGCCATCTGGGGGAAGGGGTGGGGGAAAGAGGAGAAAAGTTGGAACAAAAGGTCTTGCCATTGTGAATGCTAAAAAATTACCCATGCATATATCTTGTAAATAAAAAGCTATAATAATAATAAAAAAAAAAACACAGGAGGTTCTATTTATTAAACTGCATTCCTTATCTCTGATAAAGGGAGGTATCATTGCACTTCATTGCTTTTAATTTTATCTTAGCCTGTCTATATTTGATTACCTGGATTGGTAGCACAATAGATGCTTTTCTGTTTGAAAGTCTTTTTGTATAATTTTGTAATGATACCTTCCTCAAGACAGTCAACTTTAAACTCTTCTAATACTTCTGAAAATTTTTGTACAAATACATACATATGTAAATGTGTACATATGTACTTATGTGTGTGATTGTATCTGTATGTAAAGGTGATTTTAGGGAAGCACCCTGAAAAGTAAAGTCATATCTTACTGGTTAAATTTATGATATGTAGTGTATCTTATTTTCAGTTTCACCCCTTAAGTTCTCTTCTTTTTAAAAGGCTAAAGGGAGTTGAAAGAAAGAAGTTTCCATTTGGAAAAAAAAATCATTTTTCTTTCAGTCACTATGTATTTTGACATTTGTTACCATATGCAAATAATAATTATTCAGCAATAATCAGAGTTTGCCAACTTTCTCTAAACAGATCAGCATGGCTCCCAGATCTGAGAATACCCAGTAAGATGTCTTTATAAAATAGAATAAAAGAAACTGAACTTTATCTCTAGCAGTATCTTTGTAATCACTTCAGGCAGAAATGAACAAAATATGTCATTTGCTTTATAATCTGGTCATGGCTTGTTTTTTTCCCAAGGACTTCATATAATTTGTAATTGGTTCCATTTTCCCCTCCTTTTTGGTTTTTTTCTGCTTAGTCCTGGTCATCCAACACCAATTTCCTTTTGCCATTTCACATCATCATACCATGGTTACAGCTTATTACCCCTGAAAGGGCCCTTCACTTTGTCTCCATTTTACAAGGATGACATTTATCCTTGTCCATCTGAAAGACCTTGTCTTTTCTTTTGGTTTTATTAGATTCTTTTACACTTCACTTTATTTAAAGGTTGTATAACTTTGGAAAAATAACTTTTCCCACTTAATAGTATTTTCTCTCAATTAAATGTAAAAGTAGTTATCAACATTCATTTTTGTAAGATTTTACATTTCAAGTTTTTTCTCCCTCTCTAATACAGCATGCAATCTGATACAGGTTATAAATGTACAGTTATTTTGAACATATTTCCATATTAATCAGGTTATGAAAGAATAATCAAACTGAAAAGAAAAAAAAACCATAAAAAAGAAAAAGCAACAAACAGGTAAAAATAGTATGCTTTGATTTGTATTCAGTCTTCATACTTATTTTTCTGGATGTGGATAGTGTCACAAGTCCATTAGAATTATCTTGGGTTACTCTATTGCTGAGAAAAGATAACTATATCACTGTTGACTATTTCAAAAAGTAACATTTTTCTATGTACAATGTTCTCCTGATTCTGCTTACTTTACTCAGCATCAGTTCATGTAAGTCTTTCATGTTTTTCTAAAATCCATCTGTTCATCATTTTTTATAGAAACATTAGTATTCCATTACATTTATAAACCATAACTTGTTCAGCCATTGCACAATTGATGGACATCCCCTCAATTTGCAATTTCTTGCCACCACAAAGAGAGCTTATACAAATATTTTTGTACACGTGAGTCCCAGTAATGATATTGGTGGATCAAAGGATATGCACAGTGTTATAGCCCTTTGGACTTAGTTCCAAATTGTCCTCCAGAATGGTTGCATCAGTTCACAACTCTACCAACTATGCATTAGTGTCCCAGTTTTCCTATATTCCCTCCAACATTTATCATTTTCTTTGTCTATCATATTAACTAATCTGGTTGATATGAGGTGTTTTAATTGGGATTTAAATTCCAGTTTCCCTAGCAGTTTTTGTTAAATAGTGAGTTCTACTCCCAGAAACAGGAGACAATAAGGCTACTTATGAGCAATGGATATTCTTCCAATTGATTAATTTAGCTATTTGTGTGAAGTGTTTTTTAATTGTGTTCATATAGTTTCTGCCTTTGTCATGGTAGGTAGATCCGCAAATATTTTATATTAGCTACAATTATTTTAAATTGGATTCCTCTTTCTATCTCTTATTGCTGGGATTTGTTAGTAACATAGAGAAATGCTGCTGATTTGTGTGGAGTTTTTTTATATTTGTAAGAATTTATTTGTAAATTGATTTGGTCTTTTGTAATGACCGCATATTTAAAATCAGCCAGAGTCAGGAATTCAGGTTAAGGGAAAAATCTTCAATATTTATTGAAGTGAAGAGATGAATAAAGATTGCGATAGCAAATATAGGCAAGAAAGGTTGCGATAGCAATATGGAGAGTTGCGACAGGAAGCCAGCTAACAAAGAGAGATGTGAGCTGAGCAAATCGTGGCAAGGCAATCCCAAAAGTCTCTCCTTCTCCTTCCTTTTCCACGCCCCTGCCTCCACCCACCAAAATCGTCATTTCCTATACAACACATCAGGACTTGCACAAAGAGTGGGCGGGGGCCATTCTTTCTCCAAGCTTATATATTAATAGAGTATGATCCAATTACTATTTATCCTCATGTGCTTGGGACCTCAGTGCATCAACTCAAGCCTCAGCCCATTACATCTCCCACTTTCTTTTGTTTTAGAACACAGGTGATCATGCCATCCTTAACTCCTCAGGGAGGTCAGAGCCCCCAAGGGGAGGTGATCACACCCTCCCTGACTTCTCAGGAAAGGAGGTGAAAGCACCGAAAAGGAGGTGATCACGACCCCCCTGACTTCTCAGGAAGGGAGATGAAAGTACTAAAAAGGAGATAATCACGCCCTCCCTGACATCTCAGGAAGGGAGATGAAAATCACCAAAGGGAAGTGGGGGTTGCTAGCAGGTTTCTGGGCTCAAGGGTCTTATTATGCACAAACCCATCAGCATGGGAACACATAACACAAAGCACATAGCAACAACGCAGAGGCTATTAGTGATGACTCTCCCCACAGTCAGTGCAGGGTTGATGTGGTGTAACAAACATGAAGTATACACCCAAGTAACAGTATAACAAACAATATAAATCAACATTGTGTTGTAAAAGATTGCCAGAAGTCCTAGAAGGAGAGTATGTAAATAGCAGTCAACACATACACCTTCTTCAGCAGCCAAGAGATAGTGCAAAACCAGTCTATTGTCCATTGCTTCACATATCAGGGAATCCAATCATCCCCCCAAGTTTTTGAAGTCCTAGGGAATCCAATGATTGCAGCGGATTTTGAAGTCCTGTAACAGTCTTATCATTTCTCAGAAAATCCAATGATTCCTGAGGACTTTCAAGTCTTATGTTTCAAAGAATCCGATGATTCCTGAGGGATTCAAAGTCCTATAACAATCTAATGTCTCAGAGAATCCAATGATTTCTGAGGGTTTTGAAGTCCAATGATTTTCTATGTCCATGAGTCAAACGCCATAACTGCCACACTCTTTCAATGGTGAGCACAATCAGCAACAGAACCACCCGATGTTTCTTGGGTCTTCTCCTTCGTTTCAAGGGTCTGCTCCGTCTCTCTGCGATGGACAAGGCGAATATGGCTCGTTGGCACCCATCTGATTCCTTCTCCACCTGTAGAGATACAAGCAAACCCTCTCCCCCAAGCAGTTAGCCTATCTGGTCCCTTCCATTCACCACTTTTTGGGTCTCTCCACATCACCTGGCGATTATCTAAAGATAGTGGAGCTGCTCGCACTGGACATTGCCCTTCCAATAGGTTATAAAACCTGTCTGCCGGAGCCAGTGCATCTTTGTCAAAAATCAAGAAGTTAATAGTATAAAGTGCTAGATTTAGTAGTTCTCTAGGGTTACCTGTGCCTCCCCCTTTCTTTTGTTTTTGGAGCAGCGTCTTAATGTCTCTGTTTCTCCTCTCTACTATTGCCTGTCCTTGAGGATTAAAGGGTATGCCAGTGGTGTGTAAAATCTTATACTGTGCACAAAAGTGTGCAAAATGTTTGGAGGTATATGCAGGACCATTGTTTGTTTTTATTGCTTGTGGCACACCCATAATGGCAAATGCTTGTGTGAGGAATTCAGTGACCACTCGGGCTGTCTCTTTTGCTGCTGGTATGGCAAAAGTGAATCCTGAAAAGGTGTCTACCACAACATGGATAAAAGACAGACGACCGAAAAATTTATAATGGATCATATCCATTTGCCAGATTTCATTGGGTCTCAAACCACAAAGGTTCTTCCCTGGAGGCAGTGTAGAAGCATGGAAAGGAAGGCAAGCTGTACAGCTTTTTACTATGCTCCTACTTTCCTCTTTTGTAATCCCAAATTGTAAACGCAAAGCTCAAGCAGTCTGATGGTATTTAGAATGGGATTCCTGGGCCTCCTGAAATAAAGGTGTACTGGCTAACATAGTTAAAAGGCTATCTGCCTTTGAATTACCATCAAATTAGGGCCTGGGAGTCCACTATGTGAGTGGACATGCAAGATATAAATCTTACCTGGATGTTTTCTCACTTGCTCCTGAAGTTCCTTAAAGAGCTGATATATATTAGAAGCTGCAAATTTTATTTGGGCTGTGGCAATTCTTTGTACCACACCTACTGAATAGGCTGAATCAGATATTATATTTATGTCTCCTGGGTAATAAGTGAGAACTAACATGATTGCATATAATTCGTTCTGCTGAGTGGACTGAAAAGTTCTGACTACTCTCTTTATCATTAAGTCATGAGAGTATACAGCACAAATATTGTGTTTGGACGCATCTGTAAAGATAGTTGGTCCTTCAAGAGGAACTTTAGAAACTTTTTCTTCAAGAATCCATCGCCAATTATGTAAAAGTCTGGTTATCTTTAATGGAGACCCATGTGTAAAATTTGGAGCCATGCGACTCTGGGATGGTCTCACAACACACATTAATTTGTGTATTGGTGTAAAAGATGTATATCTTAACAGGTCTTGCCCCAGATAATTGTACTGCTCGCTTAATGGCCTTTAACAAAATTCTAGCCACAAGCACTGGGTAAGGAGTAAGGCCTTGTTCTGGTTGTGCCGGGAGGTTCACCCACTCTATCACACTGTCTCCTTGATGAAGGTGCCTCTTGTGTGGCAAAAACTGATATTTCCAAGGGTTTTTGAGTGACTCTTTCAACCACATTGGATAAAGCCAGTTCAACTTCTCTCAAAGCCTCTTGAGCTTCTTTTGTAAGCTGGCGTGGTGAATTTAAAGCACTGTCTCCCCTTAAAACATCATATAATGGTTGTAACTGATAGGTAGTCAAGCCTAACACTGGTCGCATCCATTGGATATCTCCTATCAATTTCTGAAAATCATTTAAGGTGTTTAGCTTCTCTGTTCTTAAGGACAGTTTTTGTACTGTAAGCACCTTAGGGTATACTTCATATCCTAAATATTGAAAAGGAGCATGTCTTTGAATTTTCTCTTCAGCTATGTATAATTTGTAGTATCTTAGTGTTTCTATGGTCTTTTGTAGACATGCTTCTAGCATTTGTTCCTCAGGTGCACATCCCAATGTATTATCCATATAATGTAATAGTATAACTTTTGGAAATGCTTTTCTTATTGGAGCAAGAGCAGCAGCAACATACATTTGACACATAGTGGGGCTGTTTTTCATTCCCTGTGGCAAAACTGTCCATTCATATCTTTTATAAGGCTCAGCTAAGTTAATGCTGGGCACTGAAAAGGCAAATCTTTTCATATCCTCCTTATCCAGAGGGATAGAATAGAAACAATCCTTAATATCTATGACCCAAAGAGGCCACTCTCTAGGTAATTGAGTAGGAGATGGAAGTCCAGGCTGAAGAGTTCCCATAGTTTCCATCTGTTCATTCACTTTTCTTAAATCAGTGAGCATCCTCCATTTTCCCGATTTCTTTTTTTACAACGAACACTGGGGAATTCCAAGGACTTAGAGAAGGTTGTAAATGCCCTTGTTCAAGCTGCTCCTGTACTATATCTAATAAGGCCTGAATTTTATCGCTACCTAAGGGCCACTGTTCTATCCACACTGGTGTATCAGTTTTCCACTGGATAGGAACAGGTGAAAATGTTGGCAGGCCTTCAACAGCAGCCCTGCTTAAAAAACCAAAGTATTCATTTTTAACCCTAATTGTTGTAAAACGTCTCTTCCCCACAGATTGATGGGGAGTTTTTCAACTATAAAAGGAGTAAAAACTCCTGTTTTGCCTTCAAAAGTCCATCTCATAGGGGCAGTACTAACTTCAGCTGCTATTGATCCTCCTACTCCAGACATATAGGTGTCTGCTTTAATCTTTGGCTAATGACTGGGACAATTGGCACCTCTAATAACTGTACGATCCACACCTGTGTCTACCAATCCTTCCAATGGTAGGCCATTTATATAGATCATGAGCATAGGTCGGTCAGCTGTTACAGCTGCTGTCCAGTATATTCCTGGATTTTGTGGTCTGGAGTCAGAATCTGGGTGACTATCACCAGGTTGCTTATTAGGATTCTGTATGAGTAAACCTGATGCTACTACTTCTCCTGGGTGATAAATCACACATTGTCTACCTGTATTAGTGACTGGGATATTATCTACACATTCCCCAGTTTCCCACATCAGTGTGTGGATGGACACTGTTTTGTATGTACAAAAAGGAGGTGAAATGGCCAAGCCTACTGTGCCTGGAGGTAGGGCATCCATAGGCTGGAGAGGAACAGATTTCACCTCTCCAGGGGGTATCTCAGTTGTCCCAGCTGCATACAGCTCTATTCTCCCCAATTGTAATTCCCTTCTGCCATCAGGTTGCTTCCTGGCTGGTTGACTGTGTAATCCCCTTCTCCCATCATATGGCTTTCTGGCTGATTAATCATGTCTGGGTACTGGACTTCTAGGCACTCTCTGGGTGCACCATTGGCTGCCATCATGCCCCAAGTGTTTTTTGCCTTGGGTCCTGGGGCTGGGCCCCTCATTCCGTTTCCCTGAATCTGTCTGCATTCTGAGGCCCAATGGAAGCCTCTGTTGCATTTTGGACATGGGGTACTGGGTCTTGTTCTCCCACCTTGTTTTCCCATTGTATCTCTATACCAACATTGAGCTTTCAGATGCCCTACTTTTCCACACTGAAAGCATCTATGAGTCTCTCTGGAAGTCCCTTGCCAAGAGGGACTCTGTCTTCCCATGTTTGGATTTTGGGAAGTCTGCACCATAGCCTGGGTATAAAAGGCATCTGTGCCCACTGTGGCACAGCGTCTTATGATCTCCTCTAAAGGAGCATCCTTGCGCAGTCCTAGTATAATTCTTCTGTAAACCTCATTAGCATTTTCCTTAGCAAGTTGCCTTATCAAAATATCTGTTATTGCATTTTCTCCATTTGTTCTTGTGATAGCTGTCTGCAAACATCCCACAAAGTCAGCAAAGGGTTCATTTGGCCCTTGTGTTATTTTTGTGAAGGCCCCACCCTTGTCGTCTTTATTGTGGAGAGAAGCCCACGCTTTGATAGCATTAGCAGCAATTTGCTCATATGCTGCTACAGAATAATTAATTTGTGCTGCGAAATCTGCATAAGGACCGACACCTGTAAGTAGGTCATAGGTGATTACAGCATGAACTCCACTTTGACTATTTTGTTGGGCTTGTATCCTACAGAGCTCACTATATTCAGAAAGCCACAAGTAGTTTTGTCTAGGTTCTAGGCATATCTTTGCTATAGATTTAAAGTCATCAGGGGTTAAGACTTCAAAAGCCAAATTTTGTAATAGCATCTTAACATAAGCTGATGTAGCCCCATAAAGAGTGCAAGCTTTTTTCAGGTCTTTGAGGATATCTATATCAAAAGGAGAGTATCTTCTACTTTCTTGACCTGAAGAATTAAACTGTTGAATAACTGGAAAAATGTGGTGTTGGAATTCCAATACATTTCTCCCTTTTTCTTTGGCCTTAATTAGTCCCTTTTGCAATCTACTCAAAGGAGCAGCTGGACACTGGGGGTGGGGAGGTGCTGGATGCTGGGGGGGAGGTGCTGGTGCTGTCACTGCCCCCCCCCACAACCCTCCTCCCTCCATCCCGGAGGGTGGAGTTGATGGAGGAGAGTCAATTACCTGCTCCTCAGGTGGGGCTGAAGCTGCCTCAGATTCACCCTGCCCTTGAGCTTCACTTAAGTCTCCATGCCCTGTGGGGATATGGCCATTAATCTGTTCTTTGTCTTCCTCCTTTATCTCAGGTTTCCGCATTTGGCTATTCTTAGAGTTTTTTTCCTTTTCTCCTAGAACTTATATGGTATTTTAAGGCCAACAGTATCGTAGAGTATAAATAGAATGCCTGGAAGGAAACTGACTGAGGACCTATATTTGGAGAGCTGTTGACCATCCAATGCCCAGTGATCTAGAGAGATTTGCTCTTCCTTTAAGAACGAAGAGGAGGTGCATTTTAATATACCCAGAAGTTTAGCTGCCTGTTCGCAAGTTACAAGTAGCCCTTCATCTTCTATCAGGTCACTAAGGCTTTCTATAGCACCACTCCTGGGTGGGGCTGGGGTTGGGGGGGTTGGGGTGGGGGATGGAGAATCTTTACCTAGGATCTGTCCCATTTCAGCCAAAAAGTTACTGCTTTAGTCTTTAAGAAAATAAGTTCCCTGTTTGTCTTATACTCACCTAAGTTCCTGGTCACTGGAGACTTCTTCAGTGAAAGTAGGGTCCTTGGTTCCCACGCTTGGGCGCCAATGTAATGACTGCATATTTAAAATCAGCTGGAGTCAGGCATTCAGGTTAAGGGAAAAATCTTCAATATTTATTGAAGTGAAGAGGTGGATAAAGATTGTGATAGCAAATATAGGCAAGAAAGGTTGCGATAGCAATATGGAGAGTTGCGACAGGAAGCCAGCTAACAGAGAGAGATGTGAGCTGAGCAAACCGTGGCAAGGCAATCCCAAAAGTCTCTCCTCCCCCTTCCTTTTCCACTCCCCTGCCTCCACCCACCAAAATCGTCATTTCCTATACAACAGCCTCATGTGCTTGGGACCTCAGTACATCAACTCAAGCCTCAGCCCATTACAGTCTTTGAATTTTTTTTTTTCCTTAGGGAGCTCATTCATGGCTTATTCAATTTCTTTTTTCTAAAATGAAGTTATTTAAGTATTGTTAATCAACTGGTAGTCTGGACAATTTATATTTTTGTTATAAGACTTTCAGATTTATTGGCAAACAATCAAAGTAGTTTCTAATTATAGCTTTAATTTCTTCATTGGTAGTGAATTCACTCTTCATTTTTGATACTGGTAATTTGGTTTTCTTTATTTTTCTAAACAAATGAACCAAAGATATATCTATTTTGTTGTTCTTTTCATAAAGCCAACACTTAGTTTTATTTATTAGCTCAATAGTTTTCTTACTTTCATTTTTTTAATCTCTCCTTTGATGTTCAGAATTTCTAATTTTGCATTTAATTGGAGATATTTAATTTGTTCTTTTTTCTAGATTTTTGATTACATGCCTAATTCCATTGATCTATTATTTTTTCTATTTTATTCATGTAAACATTTAGAGAAATAAAATTTCCAATAAGAACAGGTTTGGCTGCATTTTATAAGTTTTGCTAGGTTGTACCCTTATTGTCACTCTTTTTGACAACATTATTGATTGGTTCTATCATTTCTTTGACACAGTCATTCTTTCAGATTAGATTATTTATTTTCTAATTATTTTTCTCATATTTTTTCCAAGACTCTTTATTACATATAATCTGTATTGCATCATGTACTGAAAAGAGTATTTCTGCCTTTCTCCATTTGATTGTGAGGTGTGTATGCCTTTATATATGATCATTGTCTGTATGTGTAGGTATGTGTGTGTGTGTGTGTGTGTGTGTGTGTGTGTGTGTAAGTGTATATCACTGATAATAAGATATATTCCTTTCTATTTCAATTCAGTTTTCTCCAGAGATCTATTATATCTAACTTTTCTAAAATTCCATTTTTCTTAATTTCTTTCTTGCCTATGGTTAGTTGTAAGAGGGAGACTGAAATCACACACTAATATAGTTTTACTGTCTATTTCTTTCTGTAACTCACTTAACTTTTCCTTTAAGAATATTCAATGCTACTACTTGGTGAATACACACACACACACACACACACACACACACACACACACACACACACACACATTCCTTCCTTATTTATTTTTAATTAAATCTATTTTTGATTTTATTTTGTCTGAAATCAGCATTGGTAGCCCTATTTTTTTTTTTACTTCAGTTAAAGCATAATTTATTGTGTTCTGGGCTTTTACCTTTACTCTGTGTATGTCTCTATGATTTTGCAGGATATTGGCTCTTAATCCACTCTGCTATCCACTTCTGTTTTATGGGAGAGTTCATGCCATCAACATTCCCAGTTATGATTACTAACCATTTATTTTGCTCCATCCAATTTTTCTCCCTTTCTTCTAACTAAACCTCTCTTAATTTATGGTCCATTCTATCAGACTCCTCTTTTCTTCCCCCTTTCCTCTCCTACGTCTGCCCTCCCTTCCATCAGCTTCTATCAGCCTTTTCTTTTCGCTTTCCCTTCTACTTTCCTAGAAGGTAAGATAAATTTATTTACCCAACTTAGTGTGTATGTTATTCCCTTTCTGAACCAAATTTCATGAAAGATTCAAACAATCTTCACCCCTTTCTTTTTTTACTTCTACTACAATATGTCTTTTGCACCTCTTCATGTGGTGCAATCTACTGTATTCAGCTTCCTCCTTTTCCTTTTCTTCCAAAACCACCATTTCCCCCATTTCTTAATTTTTTTATATCATCAAATCAAAAGCCAATTCATACCCACACCTCCTGTCTATGTGTACTCCTAAATGTCCTAATAGAGATAAAATTGCTAAGAATTGTAAGTATCATTTTCCTGTGTGGGTGTGTAAACAGTTTAATGTTATTGAATAATCATTTTCCCCTTTTCTATTTATTTTCTTTATGCTTTTCTTCAGTCTTTGAAGATCAAATTTTCTGTTCAGCTCCAATGTTTTCATCAGGAAAATTTGAGAGTTGCCTATTTCATTGAATATTCATTTTTCCCCATGAAAGAGTATTTTCACTTTTGCTGAGGAATTGATTTTTGATGTAATCCAAGACTTCTAGAATTTTATATTCAATTCTTTATCCTTTAGTATAAAAGCTGCTAAGTCTTGGGTAATCCTGACTATGGACCCTAGTATTTGAATAATTTCTTGCTACCTGATTTTTTTTCATCTTCACCTGATAATTCTGGAATTTGGCTATAATCTTCCATGGAGTTTTTATTTTGTGATTTCTTTTGATAGGTGATTGGTGTATTCTTTCATTTATTATTTTACTCTAGCAATACTTAAAACAATTCTCCATAGTTTTTGAAAGATATTGTCCAGGGTCTTTCTATTCATCATGACTTTCAGGAAGCCCAAAACTTCTTCAATTTTCTTTTCCTGATCTTTTTTACCAGTGAGGTATTTTACATTTTCTTCTATTTTTTGCTATTTATATTTTGATTGATTCTTCTTTTTAGATGACATATATGCTTTTTAAAAAATATATTTTTGGGATTATATATGTAAATTCATTTTTAAAAACTTTTTTCCCTTATGAATCACATTGGGAGAGGAAAAAAATAAAAACAAAAGGGGAAAATCACAAGAGAAAAAGAAAACATAAGAACATAAGAACAAAAAAGTGAACATAGGATATGTTGATTTACATTCAGCCTCCATAGTTCTCTCTGGATGCAGATGATGTTTTCTATCCAAAATTTATTGTGATTGCCTTGGATCACTGAATTGCTGAGAAGAACCAAGTCTGTCAGAGTTGATTATCCCACAACCTTGTTGTTACTATGAGCAATGTATTCCTGGTTCTGCTTGTGCTCAACATCAGTTCATGTAAATCCTTCTGGCCCTTCCAAAATAAACTTGCTCATCTTTTTTTATAGAGTATTACTATTTTGTTACTTGGACATACCATTACTTATTTATTCATTCCTCAACTGATGGGCATGTACACTTAATGAATTCCAATGATTTCTAATACCTTCTGAATTATGGAGAACATCTACTTTTTGATTTTTAAAACCTTTTGTAACCTTACCCTTTTCAGTCTTCTTATACTTTCTTTCCTTCCATGTTTTTAAAATCCAGCAACACTGGCCTTAATTCTATTTCTCAACATGATGCTCTATAATCTGACTTTCTACCATTTTATTGCTTATACTCTTATTATGAGTTCTTATTATCATTATGTCATGTAGGGAACAGTGTCACAAAAGGACTCATGAAGCCGACCTTGTGAACCTAATTGTGAATCCTTACATTTATCCCCACTAAATTATATAATAACTATGATTAGAATTTTGTGATATTTTAAAATGAATGTTAAATATTAGAAATATAGAAGAGCAGAAATTTATGTTAAACAGATACCTGTGGTTCAAGAGAAATTCAATCAACCAAATCAAGCTATTTAAAGGCTATAGATTATATACCTATGGAGACTTTATTGAAATCCCTATGTACTTTCACTGTGATTGCTTGAGTTCCCCATGAACAAGCACTTTTCCCAGCTGGTAGCTACAATGCAACTGAACTCTCCAGAAAATTTCTGCATAGTATTTAGAGAAATTTGACTCAATAATGGAAGTCACCCTTAAGTTTTCCTTTTTTAATTTAAGAGATGATTCTCTTTCTAGTCTCCCCTTGAAAATTCTCTTCTCCCAATAAATTTTCCCTGAATTTACCAAGACTATGGGGGGTTGCAACAGACACTCCACAGAGCCTTAAATAGCACCATTTTTCTTTGCATGTCCTTTGTACTTCCATTGTCCAATTTAACTATATACCCCAGTAGAACTGTTTCAGTTTCTATTCCTTTGTTCTCCACAATGCTAAGAATTTTGTTGGTAATAATTAGGTACACAGTAATCATCATTATCATCCTGGTTGACACTTAGTTTAACTGTTGTCAAATGGTACAGTAGCCAGTTTAATTGATGGATATTATTTCTTTCAGGTTGAAACAAATTAAATGCAGAGAGACTTACTTAAAAGGAGACCACCCACAGTTCTTGAGAAAAGATCATTTGGAGAGATAGCCTTCAAATATTGGTTCTTACTAGAACTGAGAACCCCTAACGTTCCACAGAAAAGTGATCTTTTTTAAAAAAAATTTTCACTTGGTTTTTGCACACAGGTGGTCTCTGAGGATGTTTTTGTTATATTCGTACAATGTGTTTTATTTTAAATGTGTATATAAATAACTGTGATTTAAAGCATATCTGCCTATTTGAATGAGAAACATGTAGAAGTTAAATAGTTTAAACAAATGACAGAGAGATAGAAAGTACCTAGAGTGGTAAGTAACCATATTCAATCCAATCCTATCCAGTGTCCATTATTCAAACAGTGTTATTAGCCCCTAAAGAGCTCTTGTGTTCTGGAAGGTTTTTGTTACTAACTGCTGCCAAAAGCTCTCTGTGGCTCATGGCAGAGAGAAAAATATGATTATATTCAAGTACAGGATCTCTTGAAAATTGGTAGCAATACATATGCAAATCTGTTTGTATGGAGTTAAAAAATGATTTATACATTTCTAAGTTTGTTCTGCAGCATTAGTTTTTAAAAGTAACTGCTCTCAATTATGCAAGTTCCAATGAAAGTTTCACATTGAGATAGATCCTTGAATAGGTTTAGGCTGGCTTCAGAATTCTTTACAGAATCTTAGTTTTAGAAGGATATGTTACACCAAATATATTCAAGAAACTTGGATTGATCTGGAATTCAGACAAATCAGGACTGTTCTTGGGAAAATGATAATGTATGTTAAAAACAGAAGTCCTCTTATTGACAAATGGGAAATACTATGCTTAATGAGAATGTCACTTTTCATTGTTCATAATATTTTGACTTTGTGTGGTAAATATATAACTGAAAAGCATGGAACCTCATAGTTGCTAAAAATAAATTAATATTGCAAGTCATTAAAAGAGGATGAAGTGAGTAAATAGTTTATAACTCCTTAGTTGCTACCAATTTTATTTGATCCAGGAACTCTTGTCTCCTGGCTTTTCCACAAACAATGCATTCCATTTCTTGGCTCTGGGAATTTTCTTTTTGTCTCCCATGCATACAATGCTTATTATCTTTATCTCTGACTTTTGCCTTCCTTGGCTTTTGTCACATCCCACTTGAAATCCCACTTTTTACAGGAATACTTTCCTCTCTTAATTCTAGAACCTTCTCTTTATTAATTATTTCCTATTCCCATATCTATAGTTTATTTGCTTGTTTTTGCTCCCTTTAGATTGTGAGATTTTTGAGGGAAGAATTATGTTTTGTCTTCTTTCCTATCCCTAGCATTTAATTCTGACTGTTGCATAGTAAAAACTCAATAAATGTTTATTTAATGGACATTTCAATAAATTTTTATTGGTTAATTGATTGAGTTATAGCATATTTCCAATGAGGAACTGTGACTCTGAAGTGATATATTATTAAAGAAATACACAGCAGGAAAAGTAGAAGAGCCAGTCATGTGCTGGGAACAAAAGAAAACAGTTAAAAAGTCTGCATATCCCACAAGCTGTGGGATGGTGGTGGTGGTTGTTACTTCTGTAATGGTCCTTTGTTTTCCAAGACAACGAGTGAAATAATGGGATGATATCAGTTGCATGTCGATTAGATTTATGTTCATCATTGAAAAATGGAACTTGCCTCATTCTATATTTCAGAGTCATTACAATCTAGTGGCAAGGCAAAAGTCAAGACAGCTGGTAAAGGTCCACACTGCAGTGGATGCACTTGGTATTCAATGTCTGACCAAGCTCTAAGTGCCCCACAGGGCCTGCTTTAGTTGTTTTCTTGTCCATTCAAACAAACTGTTCCATTTTTTTTATTCTGCCAGGGGAAGTCTTCACATACTTGGGGTAGACATCTCTTTAACTTTCTGGCATTTGGAGGACTGTCAGTTACCCTTAACTTACCTGGTCTAGCCTCTCTGCACAGATTTTTTTTTTTTTTTTTTTTTTTTTTTTTTTACCATGAGTGTAGCCATTGTACAAGCTATGTATTCTTATAGCTGCAGGTGGGAGTTGGGTGATAGGTGGATACCAAAGATGGATAAGCAGCCCTGAAAAGGGCTTAGCAGGCCCTCATGTTAAAGGCGATAGACCTCCCTCAACCAATACACCCATACATATGAAAACCCATACTACAATAGTACCTATATAATATCAAGTTTTTGAGTCCTTCAGCATTTGAAATATTTATGGAATTTTTTGAGAAAAGAGTTGCACAAGATGAGAAGCCATAGATGGTCTGTGATGTATACTGTTGCATGAAGAATAACGCTAATGACATCATAGATCCAGAGATACATTGAAGTTAATGTAAAAAAGCAGACACATTTGTTTTCATCAAGTCATGGCTTGATCAAAGAATATACATTCAGGAATTATGATTCAATAATCTCTACAGCAAAACTATCATCTTTTCCTGTTTGAACAGATGTTTAACATTTTTGTAAAAGATTATGTAAAGTTAAATAGGGAAGAGAATTAAGACTTTTTTGGTAAATTGACTATTAAGAAGAGCTCTGGTATTCACTCAGTCTGTTGGGAAGATTTTTCATCACATTGAAATAGAATTTGTTGGCTATTGAAATGAAAGTTATAACCTCTCCCCTACCCTGGCACTAGAATCTTAGTCAACCTCCATATTTAATTGCTAACAAAATTTTGGATGGCTTTCTCATTATGGATTAAAGTTGTCTATTCTCTACCTAGACATGGTTAAAGAAAGATACAAAACAAAAGCCAGAAATCTGCTTTGGGCAGATGGTGTGAAACAGGTGCAGTGCAAATGTGCCCAGCTTTAACTATTTGCACATTTGATCACAGGAGTTTAGAATTTTGACTTATTAGATCTTGGTTTCTTTCCATATCCACAAGCCAAATCAAACTACTCATATGAGAGGAAAATATTACCTACAACAAGCTTTCTCAATATTTACCAATTAAATATTAAAGATACACAGAAGCCTAGACTCATTTACCTATGCAATAGGCAATCTTGTGAGTACTAATGCTACCATAATAGTATGAAAAGTAATACTGCAATGATAAGAGCCTTGAATTTGGAATCAGCAGATCTGAGTTCAAATCCAAACTATGCTATTTTCTACCTATATGATCTTGGACAAGTTACTATTTTTGTTTGTTAAATGAGGACATTGGACTAAATGACCAATAAGGCCTTTAATAGTTTTAGGTCCATAATTCTGTGACTAATGCTTTTCTGTTCCTTCAATAAATATTTGGCAGACTTTTGTATTATAGAGGTGGAAAGAACCCTTGTGGTTTAGAGGTAGCTCTCATTGTATTTAAGTCAGGGAACTTATATTTAAATTATAATACTGATACTATCTGTGCAACACTGAGCAAGTCACATAATGTCTCTGGGCCTTAGTTTTTGCAGTAAAGTAGGTCAGATTAGATGACCTCTAGTTTGAATCCTATAAATTTTTAAAAATATTTTATTTTATTTTATAATAACTTTATATTGACAGAATCCATGCCAAGGTAATTTTTTTTTACAACATTATCCCTTGCACTCGCTTCTGTTCTGATTTTTCCCCTCCCTCCCTCCATCCCCTCCCCTAGATGGCAAGCAGTCCTATATATGTTAGATATGTTGCAGTATATCCTATATACAATATATGTGTGCAGAACTGAACAGTTCTCTTGTTGCACAGGGAAAATTGGATTCAGAAGGTAAAAATAACCCAGGAAGAAAAACAAAAATGCAAATAGTTCACATTCGTTTCCCAGTGTTCTTTCTTTGGGTGTAGCTGCTTCTGTCCATCATTTATCAATTGAAACTCAGTTAGGTCTCTTTGTCAAAGAAATCCACTTCCATCAGAATACATCCTCATACAATATCATTGTCAAAGTGTATAAATGATCTCCTGGTTCTGCTCATTTCACTTAGCATCAGTTCATGTAAGTCTCTCAAAGCCTCTCTGTATTCATCCTGCTGGTCATTTCTTACAGAACAATAATATTCCATAACATTCATATACCACAATTTACCTAGCCATTCTCCAATTGATGGGCATCAATTCAATTTCCAGTCTCTAGCCACTACAAACAGGGCTGCCACAAACATTTTGGCACATACAGGTCCCTTTCCCTTCTTTAGTATTTCTTTGGTGTATAAGCCCAATAGTAGCACTGCTGGATCAAAGGATATGCACAGTTTGATGACTTTTTGGGCACAATTCCAGATTGCTCTCCAGAATGGTTGGATTCATTCACAACTCCACCAACAATGCATCAGTGTCCCAGTTTTCCCACATCACCTCCAACATTCATCATTATTTTTTCCTGTCATCTTAGCCAATCTGACAGGTGTGTAGTGGTATCTCGGAGTTGTCTTAATTTGCATTTCTCTGATCAATAGTGATTTGGAACACTCTTTCATATGAGTGGTAATAGTTTCAATTTCATCATCTGAAAATTATCTGTTCATATCCTTTGACCCTTTATCAATTGAAGAATGGCTTGATTTCTTTTAAATTTGAGTCAGTTCTCTATATATTTTGGAAATGAGGCCTTTATCAGAACCTTTAACTGTAAAGATGTTTTCCCAGTTGGTTGCTTCCCTTCTAATCTTGTTTGCATTAGTTTTGTTTGTACAAAGGCTTTTTAATTTGATATAATCAAAATTTTCTATTTTGTGATCAGTAATGGTCTCTAGTTCATCTTTGGTCACAAATTTCTTTCTCCTCCACAAGTCTGAGAGAGAAACTCTCCTATGTTCCTCTAATTTATTTATAATCTTGTTCTTTATGCCTAGGTCATGGACCCATTTTGATCTTATCTTGGTATATGGTGTTAAGTGTGGGTCCTTGCCTAATTTCTGCCATACTAAATTCCAGTTATCCCAGCAGTTTTTATAAAATAATGAATTCTTATCCCAAAAGTTAGCATCTTTGGGTTTGTCAAACACTAGATTGCTATAGGTGACTATTCTGTCTTGTGAACCTAACCTTTTCCACTGATCAACTTATCTATTTCTTAGCCAATACCAAATGGTTTTGGTGACTGCTGCTTTATAATATAATTTTAGATCAGGTACAGCTAGGCCACCTTCATTTGTGAATCCTATAAATTTAAGCTTTATGACCCTAAATTATTGTAATATTGTTTCTGCCTGAAAGATGGATCTCCTCTATAATAATAAATAATTGTTTATCATATGTCATTGGGCCAGGGGGAATAGGATAAGCTAGAACCAGGATGAATAGGACATAGTTCTTGTCCTCATTCTATGAGTCTGGGAAGTAGAAATCCAGAAATTTTGTCAGGCAGTCCTTCAGGTTATATTCTCTTTTATTGTGGATAGTTACTACTGTTAGATGAAGAATATGATCAAGAGGAGGAAAAATTGATATATGTAAGACTAACAGGGATCCTCAAACTATGGCCCACAGGCCAGATGCAGCAGCTGAAGACATTTATCCCCCTCACCCAGGCTATGAAGTTTCTTGACTTAAAGGCCCACAAAATAAACTTTTTGTTTTAACAATAGTCCAGCCCTCCAACAATCTGAGGAATAGTGGACTGGCCCCCTATTTAAAAAGTTTGAGGACCCCTGCATAACTTCAGCAATGTCCCTCTGTTAGGAGTAGTAATATTTTAGAGAGACAGCAAATTAGCTAAGGGACATTGTAAGCACTTGTGGTGACAGTAACAGCAGATGGTCTTATGACATTATTTATAGAATAACTTGCTTTGCCATCGTCAATTTCTACTATTTCCCATTTAGGTAAGTTGGTGTATTAACCATTATATTCACTAAAAAATGACATTTATATACTCGTATTTAGCACTTTGCATTCTCCATAGCACTTATTCTTCCCAACAATCACATGATGAAATTGATGCCAGTATTATTATTCCCATTTTATAAATGAGAAAAAGAATTTTCAAAAGAGAAATTGTTAGACAAATGGCAGAATTTAAATGAAAAAAATCATCTGACTCTATTCAATATTGTTTACATCATCACCTTGCCATTCATTTCATCTTTTATTTGAGTTGTGTGGATGTTCAGAAGAACCAGCATTTTAGGTGAGGGTTTTTGCCGAATGTTTTTCTGGGCTGCTCATCCACCTTGGATGTCCACCTATCATTAAACTCTCAACAGCGACTCCCAGAAATTGTAACATGTATAGCACCCAGACTTCACTACACTTTGGCAGATGCTTTAAACTAGGCTGATGATAACTGATGGACCATAAACCAGTTGAGGAGTTAGGGGTTGTCTATGACAAGAAAATCAAGATTCATCCTAGTAGAATGAGCAGATGAGAACAATTTGTTCTAATGTCCATGAAAATGTCTGAAACTGGTATTATGGGACATTTAGAGTGTGGTCAGACATAAGAGATGTCAAGGTCATCCAATATAACCTGGTCCATTGACAATCATCCTGACTTTTGTCTAGTCTGGATTCTGATGACTCTGGAAGAGAGAGTGAGGCTGGTAGTTTTGTGCAGTTCTCTCTCTTTTAAATCCAAAACACATGAGTAATTCATTAGTTCTCTTTGAAAACAAAGAACAAATAGCAATATCCTTTCTATTTCCATTATTCTCCTATTTGAGCTATCATTTTGATCTTTACCACCATAAACAATACTGTTTAATACTGGAAAGAGACACTTTAATGGAAATATCAAGTGATTTTCATTTACTGCAAGAAGTAAAAGTTATGAAAGTTGGTAAACCAACATGCAGTTATTTGTAGCTTACATTTAGAAACCTTTATTAGAAATGAGGCAAAACTTACAGAATTTTCTAGACTTCATCAAGAATGGTTTACCAAGTCTAGTCCTGGAACTTGTCTCATCCTATTTGTGATTTTTCTTACTGAGAATACCCAAACGGGTTTGTGGGAATTCATCAGGGGTTTCACCATGCCTGAGCAAATAGTATCTTTTGTATATGAAACTTGCACAACTTAGATGATCAATATTTCATTTGCCCTTTTGTCTTTTTTATGTATAAGAAATAGCAGCAATAGCTTATTGATGCAGTGGCAAGGGCTTTGGATTTAAAGTCAACGATGTGAAGCCTTTCTAGTTCTTCCTTAATACTAATCGCTTTGAATTGAACATTGATTATGTTCAATTTTTTCTGCATATAGCCTATTTGTACATAAATTTTTGGGGGCGTATTTTCTCCCATTAGACTGTGTGCTCTTTAAGACCTTGAACTTTTGCTTTTTTTCCTATCAACAACATTTAGAACAATAAATGATATATAGGTGTATCCATACATATATGGATGGACTGACTATACCTTCATAACTGTGTGACTTTGACAAGTCTCCTAACTTTTCCAGCAGGCCTTGAATTCACATTTGTAAAATGTGATATCTACTTTAATTCCCTCATGGGAATTTTATGAGAATCACTTAAAATAATGCTCATAAATACGTTTTGTAAACTGTGTAGAAGCAGACAAAATGTCAGACATTTTATTGATTTATATCTTGATCTGTTCTCCATGCCCATGGCAATGATCTCTTTTTTAAATAATTGTTTTATTAATGTGAGGGGGGATTGAGGACAGGGGAGACAAAGAGGGTTAAGTGCCTTGATCAGGGTCTATTTCATTGTTTTATTTTTGTTTTAGAATCATTAATTCCCTTTTCAATTTATAATAAGAATCTAAGAAAATTATTAGTTGTATTACAGATGTCTGTTTATTTAGAGTATTTTTAAAAATAAGTTTTTATTAATAAATTGTTTCTTATATCATTGTAGTATTCTGTGTTTCCCTCTATCTCTACCCTACTCATATGATAAATAGTTTTTCTTGGAGAAAGAGAAAAAAGTCAATGCAACTGGTTCATACATTGAAAAAGTCCAGAAAAATTTGCAATGTGTAACATTTATGGATCTCCCACATCCATAATGGCATAGATTGGGGATGCCTTATCAAAGATCTTCATTTGACTTTCACTTGGTACTTGTAATTCTGTTATATTTATTTTTGATCTTTTGGTTCCTTTCATTAACTTTGTTGTAGTTACTATGAATATTGTTTTTTAACTGCTTACTTAACTCTGCATCAGTTTATATAGCACTTTTCATATTTCTTTTCATTCAACATACACATATCATTTTTACAGCACAGTAATATTCTATTGCATTCATGTACTACAATTTGTTTAAACATTCTCTAATTGGTGGTATCTATTTTGTTACCAATTCTTAGTTATTACAAAATGTTATGATGTATATGTATGTATATGTATATACACACATATTTATGTAACTATTTTTTATCAATAAAGATCAATCAAAAAAATTTTTTAATGAATAGTGTCCTTGGTGTTTAAGCCCAGAAAAATTATTTGATTCAAAGGATATAAGCATTTAAGTCTTTTTTTGAAAATTGCTTTATAAACTGATTTACAAAATGGCTATATCATTATAGAGCTCCACCAAAAATATATTCGTGTGCCTATTTACACCCACAATCCTTTCAATTAACTATTGCAATTTTTGTGTCATTTTTGTTTATTTTCAGGATGTGAGATGAAATTTGGGGATTGTTATGTAGCATCTCTTTTATTTTTGGTGATCTGTGCAATTTAAAAAAAATGTGATTGTAAATATGCTGCAGTTTTGATGAGAATTGCTTATTCAAATCCTTTGACCATTTGCTTATTGGGGAATGATTTTATTTTTATTTTGTTAATAGTTGCTATATCTTGTCTACTAATACCTTATCAGAGACATTTGATAGAAAAAATTTTCCCCATCATTTGAGCACTTCCTTTCTTAACTTAGATGTATTAAACTTATTGAGGAGGCAGTATTTCATTTTCATTTTCTCTTCTTCTATAGACATATTGTCTCAGTTGATTTACTCTAATCTTTTTATAAATTGAATTAAATTAAATTTATTTTAAAATTGTTCCATTTGGCTTTCTTCCTTTTATTGTTGGAGTATTTCAACAAAAAGATTTATCTTATTAAAAAATAGAACTTTACCATCCCTGGTAAGAGAGATTTGTTATAAAATAAAAATAACAGGAACATAATTATACCAATGTGAAAAGTGATCCTCCTGGCCTAAGTCTTTGGGCAGAAAATAAAAACAACAACCTTGCTTCTGTGTCATTTTAAGTAAGAATAATATTTACTCTTTGCAACAGCCAGTATTATAGAAAAAATCCACATTATTAATAAGGGATAATAGCCAGAGTTTGGATTACCCTAGTGGGAAACAATCATCTTTGAGAAGGAAAGAGAAAAAAGGAGAAATCAAGTAATGGGAAGCCTATTTCAGTCCATGCCAAGACCATCCCCTCAATCTTTCCTAGATACATATACTCATATAACTGTAGTAGTTGACAAAATGGACCCCCTTAAGCAGCTAGATACATTTCTCTCAACTGGTGCATTGCTAACTTAATGATCAGACACTTATCCCTGAAGTCAAGACTCAAAACAGTATCAGATTACAATCCCACAAGATTTCACCAGAAATAGCAAAGTTTCTCTAATTATATCTTAGCTCTAGCTATTATTACTCTCATATCATTTTAATAAATTGGCAATAAAAGTAGGCCTTCAAAAAATTCACTCATTATTTTCTTCTCTTTCTTCTTCCCCAGTTTAAACTAATCCTTATTAATTAGTTTAATTATTAATTAGTTTAAACCTTGTTTAAAAGTCAATCATTAAAAATCAAGGAAATATAATGTGTAATTCCACATAGTGAATTTATGATCATTATACTAAAAAATAAATCCCAGAAAAACATTAACTACTGCAAATCTTCAGAATAATAGATAGCCATCTCTTAAGATATTGTATATTAGTCCCTAAAGCAAAATTAAATCTTTAACTGGAACCTATTAAGACTAAATTAGTTCAAGATGTCACTTCAGTATGTATCATTCCAGGTATAATGTCATAATTTTAATAATCACAAATAATCACATAAATTACTTTTATATTACTTGTGAATCCTTCCCATTTTGTCAATGTCTATAATGAAAGAGGGATCCTGTTTTCTCTGTAAACCCAATCACAACTTATTTCACAGGACTGATAAGATTTTAAGACCTTGTCCAAGCAGATGGTCCCAAGAAACTTTGCAAGTTTAAGAATAAGGACATTTTATAAGGTTTCTCTCTCTCTCTCTCTCTCTCCTCTCTCTCTCTCTCTCTCTCTCCTCTCTCTCTCTCTCTTTTGCAAAGTGAATAATTATTATTCTTCCCTTTTAAAATGTACCAAATTAATACTTGATAGGTTTTAACATCATACCAATTTCCTCAAATATTTAATTTCGTAATATCCAGATTAAAAGAGTCAAATTTTCCAATGATACAATTCTGAACAGTATTTCTCATATGATGATTTCCACAAAATCACAATGAAAGAAAATTTAGAAACAAAATAGCACTCACAATATCATGAAACAAAACTTAATACCAGTCAAATGATATCAATTCGCTCCAATGCATTTCTGAATCATTTAACATAAAATCATTCATTTTATCATCTTTATTATTTTATACTAACCACATTTAAAACAGGACATAGAGTAAGTTATGTGTAATCATTAGTATTACTAAAGAGTAATTATATTCAAAAAAAATAAATAATAATAATAGTTATAACAATCATTTACATTTATATAGTGCTTACCATATTCCAGGTACTGCATTAAAATTTTTACAACAACCCCAGCAGGTGGATAGTAAGTTTATCTTCTTTACAGAGTAAGAAACTCTTATTATTTGATAAGGTTAACTTTCAGGTTGCTTAATACCAAATAATAAATATAGTTTTAATTAGAATCTAATTTACCACAATTATGCTATTTTCTTTCATGACAGAATTTCATTCAAATCAAATAACCAATTTTTAATTATTTGCTAATGATTGTTATTTTTGACAAGGCATTTCCTTGCTCCCTTTTGAATCAAAAGCATGACTTTTCCTAGTTGTCAATTACAATGAGAAAACCAGGACTTAACTTCCTCTTCTGCCAAAGGCAGTGAGTAGCCTAGAATTTATTTTGTGATTTCCTCAAATGGGGTACCATTGATGACTCCTTGGCCTGAGCAGGGAGCCTTTCTTGAAGAAAAGGAAATTCCTTCAAGGGATCTGTTCCTTAGGGTATTTCCCAGGTTTTCTACTATCAATTTATTGCCAATTACTCAAACAATCACATCAGACAGGATACCAAGGCAAACAAGCAAAACTGCTGCTTCCCCAACAGTGTGCAGGATTAAATTGTACTAGAAAGATTGTGAATTAGGAGAAAGTCAGGTTTCCAATACAATGCTGCACAAAGAATTCCTTCCAGTGAAAATGTCACCTACATACTTTTACCAGTCCTCCTCTTGTTGCTTCAAGGATCAGCCTCCCACTACTAATTCTCTGCCCACTCACCAAGTTATTATGGTAGAAATCAAGGAAAACTGACTTGCAAAATTCTGAGTATGATCATTTTATTATTTAGTCTAGCAGTAACAATAAATTGGGTCAATAACCTCTTTCAATGACCTTTAATGAGAGCTGATAGAGTATTTGGTGATAGCAAGATGACACAGCAAAATATTGAGCACCATAGGTGTGTCTTCTGATCGGCTATGGATGAATTGAAACAATATAATTTAGTCCTCCTTTTCCGAATCTTCCTTGACCACAGTCAAGACATGTGAGGGGAAATTCTACAATAATTTAAATTGATGAGATTTGACCTTTTAAAATTAGGGAATTCAATCTAATTTGTTTTCCTTTTAACAATATAGAATTAAAATAATTTTCACCCATTGCTAGCCCTTGATTTATTCCTTGCACAACACTCATTTCTTTCTATCCTTCTTTTTCATGTTTTCTCTCCCATTATCTCCCAAACTCCTATGCAGTTTCAGAAAATAAACATTTACCTGGGGCAAAGTGTCACCAGGTCATCTCCATAATGTCCCTTTACTTCTTCACCATTACCTCCATCCAGTATCTGCCTTTCTGTCTGTCTCCTTGTGTTCATTTAGAAAAATACCTGTCTAGTCTCTCTCCTGTTATTCTGTTGCTGTTGCTTTCCTTGTTAGATTTTTTTTTCCCTCAGTACATATATCAGTAAAGGGAAAGCTGAAATAAAACAATTGGTTTCTGAACTCTGAAGTGACTAAGTAAAGCCATACTATTAAGAAAGGGAAAAGGGAGACTGAGGCAAGACAGGAAAACTTCTTGCCTATTAAGAGGTAATATCAATCTATTTTCAATTTCAATTTTAGAAATTCATTTTGTGAATGAAACATAATTTTGTCATTATAGGGAACTTTACCTTTGGGAAGTTCTTTTTGCCAATGTACATTGCAAATCTATCTGTATCTTAGTAGGTAAGTTCTAAAGAACTGCCCAGGTTATATAGTTATTTCATGACCTGGCCAAAGTAACCCATTGTGTAAAACTCAAAGGCAGGATTTAAACTCAGGTCTTTCTAACTTCAGGTTCATCACTTTGATCATCACACCATATTGGCTGTACTAATCCAATGAAAGTTTTGTATTGCTACTTCCTCAGAATCATCCTGAAATGATAATAAATTCTAAGTGGGTTTCTGCAGAGAAAGAGCTTTGTTCCCCACTAGAACAGCTGGACATAATGTAGACATATTAGCTGTAATCTTCTAAAGTCACCAAAGAAACTACATCTACTTTATCTAAAAAGAGATTTGATGATGATTTGGAAAGAGAATGAACCAGTCTTACTCAGCTTCATACATACTTAAATGCTCAGTGCTGGCAGTGTCTTTTAAAATAGCTTCTGAGCTTATACATGACCTTAAAGGCAGACCTGGGGAAATAAATACTATCAACTTCTCCATTTTCATTGTCAGGAAGACCAAAGATTTGGCAACATCCTCATTTGATACACATTTCATGCATATTTATTAGGTTGCTGTTCAAATTCCTTTCCCTCTAACAACAATTACACATATAATAAAAGTGATAATCACAGTGGGGAGAGATAGAATTTCCTTTCCTCTTAAAAGAAAGGACAGTATTATTAAAAAAAAATAAATGGAGCTAATTATTTGGATATAATTATAAATTCCTTAGAGTTAAAACGTTTCCTATACCGGCAGAAAACACAGTTTACCATATGGTATTGAAAATATTCAGGAAACAATTTTCCTGTGCTATATTTTGGAGGCAAAGTTTGTCCTTGGATTATTTGTGGGTTTCTAAGCATTTGAATTTTGCAAGTAGGTTGAGTGAGTGACCCGAAGCACTGAGGAAACTAGCATTTTTAAGCTCCTAATAAAAAAAAAAAAGATTTTCTTTGCAGACTTTTATTGAAGTCTGAAGTTTATGGAAAACTTATGGAAAATTAAAAAAAAAAAACTTTTGCACTTTAAATTTATATATTTATGGCTTCTTAACATGGAGATTGCTCTAAAACCCCAAAAGAAAAATTGGTAAATAAGAATATTTCTTTAGCATGGTCTTCAGATTAAAACACATATACAAATATATACATAAAAAGGAACAAAAGAAAATTCCAACATGAACATAGCTGTATATTCATCTCATTCTCTAAAGAACCTGTTTGTAGACATTTAATTAGCTATGATTATTAATGAATAAATCTGTAAAATGTGAAAAAATCTTGAAAACATAGAGCCCTTAGGCAAGTTTGTCAATTGAAATAACAGTTTTAAAGGTGGAGGAACTGGATTTTGGAAAGTAAGTTCATATTTCTTCTTCCTTCTTGATATTTTTGCAGTGTTCATACTTAAGATCTATATCCCTACTCTTGCTTTGAAATAGCAATTTGGTCTCTAAGCTATATATCTCTGTTCTAACTCTCTTCAAGCTCCTAAATTCCCTATTTTTTTTTTTTAGCAGACAGAATTTAGGTTTCTATACTTTGTTGTTTTGAAAATATTAGTAATTTCTATACCTACAGCTTCAACCAGGGCTTTTAGAATTTCTCTCAAAAATAAGAAAAAAATCTCTCAAGTCACACCATTAATCCACAAATTTGGTTTGGCAAATCATCTTAAATATAGTTGAAGAAATGAGAATATTAAAGAAAAGCAATTAAGAATTAAGATTTCTTTACATCTTTACTATCTTTGGAATCTAGTCATCCAAGGCAAACAATTGCTGATGTGTCCTTCCAAACCTCATTGATTAGAAAGAATAATGGATTCTCTTGATTAAAAGTAAATATTCCAAACAGACTACTATCAACAGCAATTTTTTTTCTCTCATTAGTCAATTATTTTCCTTTCCTTCTTTTCTGAGAGGGAGGATTAAAGTATGGCTCCTGCTTTGGAGTTGTAAAAAGTGAAAGAAGACATTGTCTCTTTAACAAATGTGAATAGATAGCTAGAAGGCTTCCCAATTTAATCTTCTAGGTTTAGAAACGTTTTTAGCAGAATACTCATCAGTATGTATCTGTTTTAACCAAAACTAATCTATTAGATGATAAAATAAAGTGAAGTCACTTTTCATGGTTGTATTCATTTTTTTTCTTTCACTCTTCTTTTCTTCTGTACTTTTGCATTTCATTTATGAAAACAGTCAGGTTACATAGTAGTGATTATTTTCATAGATGCTCTGATTATATATTTTAGTTTTAACAATTTAACTTTTCTTAGGCAGCTCTGGGTAAGAATCTTTATTTACTAGAATTCTTATATGATAGAGATCTTCTGAGATGTCTCATTTGCCAACTTTCTCAGTATACAATATGGGATTTCCCATAAAACACACACACACACACACACACACACACACACACACACACACACACACACTTGCTAAATAGTATTCTACTCTGAGATCTTGCTGGGGTGTGAAAGTGATTTTCCCTTGAAAATTATGTAAAAGTATGTTTATTGTAGAGGATCATACTAATTATTTTTGGAGAGTTTCATCAGGAGCTGGCAAATAGAGTGTTTAATTTTCATTTTAGGTAAATGAAGACCATTTACCAAGTTGATGAGAGGCTGTCATTGAATCTACCACAAAGGTATTTGAAAAAAATTGGATTTAAAATATTAGTATTCATTTTTCTGTTACCTAAATTTCCCAACATAGCCTCCTTGATGTCCCAAGGGTATTATTTATTGTTACAATAATTTTTTTTAATAAATAATTTGACAATGTTTTATATCCATAGTCTACTCTATCTGCAAAGGTAAGGTGGAACATCTTTCACCTCTTTTCTACACCAAATTATTTCAATTGCACAATATACAGTTTCAATTTTGTTTTTCTGGCATTACTCTTTCCATGTATACTGCTGTAGACATTGTTTATATATATATATATATATATATATATATATATATATATACACATATATATATATGTATATATATATATATATATATTTTCTAGCTCTAATCATTTCAATTAGCTGTAATTAGTTTGTACAAGTTTTTTCATGTATAGTATTTATAGGCTTTGCACTCATTCTTCAATCCTCCCTTTTTTCTTTCTTTCTTTCTTTCTTTCTTTCTTTCTTTCTTTCTTTCTTTCTTTCTTTCTTTAAGCCAGCATTTTTTGCCAGCATCACATAACTAGGAAGTCTGAGATCAGATTTGAACTCAGGTACTCCTGACTTCAGGGCTGGTGCTCTATCCACTGCACCAAGTAGCTACCCTGCAATTCCTCCACTCTCAATAGCAGATTGACTTCTCAAGGTTTAGCTGACTAAATCTTTCCCTCAGGGTTCTAGGTGTAACTTAAGAAGGATGAGTTCTCTTTAATTCTATAATTCATAGGTCTACATCTATTTTATTTCCCCTCAAATCAAATGCCAAATATTTTCCCAATGTCATCTATCCAGTAATTATGTTATACCACAGTTCTCTTTAACTGTCCTGACTCAGTTTCTCTGCACTAGTTTCCCTTGTCTCAGTTTCTTTAACTGTTCTGTCTCAGTCCCCTTAGCTGTAAAACCCCCACTCTGGTCCATTAAGACCGGGGATCATTTGCTCTGGGTTTATAAATTGTTAATGTAAACAAGATAAACAAGAGAGTAGACCTCCTGACTCTTTTCTGTCTTCAAGAATTTACAATATCCCTCTAAAATATTCCAAGATATCTCACTGACATCTTTATTTCTGTGTATTCAGACTTCCTGTCTCAGGTTTTTAGGATTTATGGCCTCCCCCATCCTAATAGAAGTTTTCACGCCCTTTTCCCTCTTCTTGGTTTCTAAAAGGTATTTAAGGGTTTGAGATTCTCCCATTCATCGCTGCATGCTGGACACTGGATTCTTTGAGATGACAGTCTCCTCCAGCCCTGGGACCAACATGGATCCTTTGGTCCCAGTATATCTTTATCTCTGTCTGACTGGATAATTTGAGATGAGAGTCCTGTCCAGTCAATTATGCTCTCCAATTAATAAAATATTAAAAACTCTCTAATCTCTCTCCTGCCTCAGTTTCTCTGGCATTACAATTAGCAGCTCAATATCACTTTGACTAGTTTGTGTCTTTTAGTTATCACTGATAAACCTTACACATCAATTAATTTTGATGAAGGAATATTTACTGACAAAAGATATACCAAGAAGCAAAATGCAAAAAACAAAAACAAAAACAAAAAAACAAAACCCCCAACATTTCCCCAAACCTGAATACTCTCTTCTATATTACCTTAGTACTTCAGTCCAAAAATAAAGCAAGAGTTGTGTTCCTCCCACCAACTTCACTTTGGGGTATGGCATAGCCAATGGACAAATAGAAGCCTTGTTTTCATAAAATGGCTACTCTGCTTCTGGAGTAACCCACTGTTGGGCTGGGTTATGAAGGTCACTCCTCAGGGCTGGACCTACTTACCAGCATCTGTTCTTGCACCTGTAATAGACTCTACTCTAGATTTTCATTGCTGGCTCACTGGTTGTTGGCCTATTGAAACCCAAGAATTGTTTGGTCTCTGATACTCATTCATCCAGGATCAGAGAAGAGCAAACACAAAAGAGCCAAAACAGTGTCCTTATACGAGCCAAATGGTAACCAAATGGGAGAATCTTTTCCTCTCAGATACTTACAGAATTTCTTGCTTAATCAAGAGCTACCAGGAAAAGTAGTTGAGTATTTTCTTTGCAGTCTTTTTTATACACATTTTATTCTGCTCAGCAGTCAGTTAAAAGGTTTTCCTTCACTATATAGTTACCTGACAGGAAATAGTTGCAGAACATTTGTGCATGATCTGTAGTGAAAAACAATGCCCTCTATTACATTTTACTGAAAGTAGGCTGTGGAAATGTGTAAGGCGTAACAGGTAAAGCATACCAAATATGCATCAACTAAAATATATAATCAGAGTGCAAATTATAAAATAAGTATGCCAAGAAAGATGTCCCATGTCCCATGCAAATAAGCTGTAGTGTATTTACACATGTATTCCCAAATGTATTTATATTCTTCATATCTGTCAGCAACTAGGTGGTAAATAGATATAGTTCCAGGCCTGGAAACAAGGGGACCTGGGTTTAAATCCAGCCTCAGACAATTTCTCAAAACACTTAAATCCCTGTTTGTCTCAGCTTTCTCATTTGCAAAACAGAGATAACCTTCAAGATAATTGTGAACATCAAATAATATAATAATTATAAAGTGTTTAACACAGTTCTTGACATATAGTTAAGTGCTTCATAAATAATAACTATTATAATTTTTAAGAGTGCATTAATATCCCATTACATTCATGTAATATAACTTGTTTGGTCATTCTCCAACTTATTGTTATCTATTTTGCTTCCAATATTGTTTAATTACAAAAAAGTGCTGTCACAAATATAATGATCCATATGGGAGTATTTCTATCTTTGGTCTCATTGCGATATATGTCTAGCAGTTGTATCTCTGGATTAAATTGTATTAGATATCTTAGTAAATTTCTTACCACAATTTCAAAAGATTTGGACCAGTTCACAATTATTCCAATATCAAATAAGCATATCTGTTTTTCCACAGCTCTTTCAATATTGGCTAATAGATATACACTCATTTTCTGTCTTTGTCAATTTTAGGGTGTGATGTGAAAATGCATAATTGTTTTGATTCATGTTCTCTTATTGCTTGTCTGGAGCAATCTTCAATTATGTTAATTGCTTGCAGTTCTTTCAAGAATTGTTGGTTAATACACTTTGACAATGAATAAACTAAGTAATGGAAGAAAGCAAAAAACATGAAAGGAAACATCATTTTTACTATATCCATGACAAATTCACATTTGGCATTAAACTGAATCCACTCAATGACATAGAAATCTGTTTATTAACTTGTGATTGACCCCCTATCACATTTCTCATATAGACTATTTATCTCCCATCTATCTCTTTCTTAGCAGATGTCATATTATCTTACTTGATTGAGAAATTCAGAATTTCTGTCACTAGCTACCTCATCTCTGTAATGGTATTGTTAAATGCACTGTGGGATTCAAGTCAGGGCATAAGGGTTTAAAAGATCATACAAACACCTGACTCTTTTCAATTCAATTCATTAATTCAATAATTATTTACTGAGTGATTTCTATATGCCAAATAATAGAAAAGGAGAGACTTATTGAAACAACACCTTAAGGATTTTATATTAGATTTCATGGATAACAGCATGGGGTAGAGGAGTTTTTCATGTGATAGAGGAGTGGTGTAGAAAATAGAGAACTTCCTTGGAGGGAGGGGAAACGTGCTCAAGTACTCTCCTCAGACACATATTGGCCATGTGATACCTGCAATTTTTAATGTCCCATGCAAATAAGCATTAATAAAAACATTTTCCTTACTGGAAATTCACTGTAAAAGTAATATCAGAATTCTGTTACCAATCTTCCCCCCAAAAAGCCAACAAAAACAAAACAACAAAACTGAAATCCTCAAACCAAAAAACCAAAACAAAATTAAAAAAAAAAGTCTTCCATGGAATTTAAGTCTAGGAAAATGCAGAATATAGTTTTTATTTTATTAGTTTTTGTTTCTATTGTTTCTGGTTTTCAGCCAATTATTTATATGGCTGCCAAAATAATCCTCCTAGCATCTAGACCTTGTCATAGTTATTACTAAATACTTGTTGACTTTGTAAGCTTGTAAACAGAAACAGAAATGGATACAGAGACTGAGACAGACAGGCAGAGACACAGAAAAACAGAAAGACAGACAGATGGAGACAGAAACACAGAGACAGTGACAGCAACAGAGAAAGAGAGACAGACAGAAACAGAGAAAGTCTGGATTATGCCAAGAAAGATATTTTCCTGAAAGTAAATAACATAAAGGGATGAATATAGCTTCCACCTGTTTAGAACATGGATTCTAAATTAAGATATAATAATCATATGTTTAATAAAATGAATGTTTTAAGGAAATTTTAGATTAAAAAAATCACATGTTGTATGCATATAAACCTGGCTAAATAGAATGAGTAAAGGAATGAGTAAAAGAATTAATAGAATTTTTGCTAAGACAAAGTTAGTTTTAGAATCTGCCTGTGGTTAATAGAATAATGTATTTAGTAATATTGGGCAGTGGAAATCAATAGCCAATGAAGAAAGGTTCATAGAACTTGCAAGTTCTGAATGTTTGTATAAACTTTGCAATTTGGTGTTTATTTTTACCTGGATGTAATATTGGACAGCACAATTTAGAAAATATTATTTTTTCCGTGTCATTATTTTATACCTTATCTGTAATGGGCTGAAGCTGAGCAGATGCACTGAGGTCCAGTCCAAGCATTTATGGCTAATTACCAATTGTTCAATACTCTATTAATATATGCTTGAGAAAGAATGCCCCCATCTACTCTCTGTGCAAGTTTTGATGTATTGTATAGGAAATGACATAGGGACGATTTGGTGGGTGGAGTAAGAGAGGCAGAGGCACTGCAGGAGGATTCATGTGGTGACTGCTCTCACTTCATATCGCCATTCCCCCTTCACCTCTACAAAGAATAAAGATCAAGCATTCTCCCGTATTCTGACTCTGGCTGATTCTAATATACTCTGGGTGCTAAATGTGGTCATCACACTTATCTTAATTTTTGTTTATATTCACAAAAAGGCATCAAGATCAGGTCTAGAAATACAGGCAACGATTTTTTCTCCTGTCTCTTCTATTACATGTATCTCTCTTTTCCTTCCTTCCTTGGTCCTAGTTTTGCCCTTAGTAGTCAGGTAGAACAATTCTAAAACTTCCTTCTATGCAATAGCTCTTCAAGTAGTTAATGTGTTACCCATTACCCTTCCTCCTCTTCTTCAGTTCTTTTGACAGTCCCTCATATTATAAAATCTTTAAATTCCCTCCAGTAGACAAATTTCTCTCTCTGTATGTTTCAGTTTATCAAAATCTATCTTAAAATAGAGAATCCCTCTTAGAATGAGCTATGTGATCAGACCATAGCATTTTATTCTTTTAGTGTTAACATATCCTAACAGAATAACTTTTTAATTCTCATGTTATAATATTGATTTATATTCAATTTGCATTTTCCTAAAGCTTCTAAGTTTTTTTCACATGAAAAAATCTGTCTATC
The DNA here is from genome assembly GCF_016432865.1 of Antechinus flavipes. Classification (NCBI taxonomy): domain Eukaryota; kingdom Metazoa; phylum Chordata; class Mammalia; order Dasyuromorphia; family Dasyuridae; genus Antechinus; species Antechinus flavipes. The sequence goes on from NC_067400.1 coordinate 483,085,146, forward strand.
CTTATATTCCATGTTTCCTTTTCTCCTTTCCTACTTTTTCTGAAATTTTTTTTGGGGGGAGTACAGTGACATTTTTAGGTCCATTGATAGTACAATATGATACTGAAAAAGTTGCAACTTTTACTCTAGAATAACAAGGTGCCAGATTGTATTGGAAGGAAAGATGTAGGAGTCGACTTCTCACTGCTTCCCCGGTGGTTAAGATTAGAAGGAGATGATTTTGCAGAAGCACAAAGAAACATTATCTATTTTTTGCCACCAAAAAAAGTCTGTGAGAAAGAATAGCAAACAGAAAACTCAAGTGCTAATCTTCCTCTTTGGGGTAAAACAGAGTTGAGCAAACTGACCTAATTGTTATATAGGCAACATGGTCCTGAATCATGAGAATTGTAACATCTTTTTTAGGATTTTTTTCAATTTCATGATATCCTCTGTCATTGTGTTAATTGTTTCATTCATGTTTTTGTGACTCCATTTAGAATTTTCTTGGTAAATAAGGGAATGATTTACCATTTTTTTTTTGCCAGCTTAATTTTGCAAATGAGAAATCGAAGCAAATAGAATTAGTTTAAATGAATTACCCATATAACTATTTAGTGTCTGATGCTGGATTTGAACTTAGATCCTTTCTGCTCCATGTCCTGCACTCTGTTCACTGTTCCATGTAGTTGTTGATATCCTACCATCTTTTTAATAGTTCCACATAACACATGTTTACTTTTTTCCTAAAATTAAATTTCATGAGTTGTTTTTATATTTTAATGATAATTTTGAGAGCCTGAGATAACTGAAGACTCTTATGGGGCTGATAAGAAGAGGGAATCATTTGAAAGAGATCCAAAGGCATCATTGGCTTATGAACTCAATATGAATCAGTGATTCGACAGGGCTGTCAATGATACATCATCTATAGAATCTTAGTGGGCAGGTGAGGACAACTAGTATTTACAAGATGAAACCCTAGAAGGAAACATAGAATTCATCTGTTCTAATTCCTACTTGATAAAGGAATTAATTCTCGTTATAATACTTTTGACAAATGGATGCTTAATCTGTGATTAAGTACTTTCAGTGATGAAAAACTTACTACCTTCAAAAGCAGGCCGATTTTTTTTTTTTGTTGAATGGATCTTTTTGTTAGAAGTTCTTTCTTATATAAAGCTGAAATTTATTTACTTGCAATTTATAACACACACACACACACACACACACACATATATGCAAATAAAAGTATGTTTGTATGCATAAGCTGAAATCCAAAGATAGAAAATTATTTGGTACACGTAACATAGGCAGCAAATTGCAGACCTGGGGTTCCAATGCAAGTCCTTTGACAATAAATCCAGTTTCCTTTTCATTATGCAAGATTGCCCTTTCTTTCTAGTAAAACAATACTGCTGCAGTTCTGCTCTTTGAGGGTTTTTATTTGGAGATTTTGGGGAATTCTGAGGCTATGAGAGCACACTAGCAAAAAGATCTTTACTAAGGTGTTGGAAAAAATTAGGTGTGAAGCATATGCTTCTAATAGCAGGGCATTCCCAAATTACGATCCTACAGAGCAGGAAAGCTATATGGGGAGCATCCAGGCTTATGACTTTTATATGAATAGAAGTCACATTGAAATGACAAAAACAGAAATTTTTGTAAGATATGAAATTATTTGCCTAGGAAATAGTTTAACCAAATTCCTTGATTTACAAAAGGTCAAACCACACCTGAAGTATTGTGTTCAGTTAAGAACATTGCATTTTAGAGAAACCATTTTCAAACTGGAGTCTATTCAGAAGAAGATGATCAAGATGATGAAGGATCAAGATGAAAAACATGCCATTGAAGGAATTAGAAATATCATGCCAGTAAAATGAAGACAAGCAGAATATGATAAAGTTATTGAAAGGATGACATTTGGAAGAGGAATTTGATTATTTCTTATGAGTCAGTTCCTGTGCTCAACAAACTTACATTCTAATAAGAGATAACATTTATATATAAGTGAGGACTAGAGAATATAGTGTCTATACTGTTATACAGTTTGGTTTGGTCTTCTGTGACTAACTAGATATAATGTGTAGTGGAGCTTATTTGTAATTTTTTATTAAAACTTTTTGTTTTTATAATATATGCATAGAAAATTTTTCAACATTTGCCTTTGCAAAACCTTGTGTTCTAATTTTTTTCCCTCCCTTTCCCCTATCCATGCCCCGAGATGGCAAGTAATCCAATATATGTTAAACATGTACAGTTTTCAGATACACATTTCCACAATTATCATGCTGCACAAGAAAAATCAGATTAAAAAGAAAAAAAAATGAGAAAGAACACAAAATGGAAGCAAACAACAATAAAAAAGTGAAAATGCTACGTTGTGATCCACACTTAGTCCCCATAGTCCTCTCTCTAGGTGTAGATGGTTCTCTGCCTCACAGGACCATTGGCATTGGCCTGAGTCACCTTATTATTGAAAAGAGCCACATCCCTCAGAATTGATCATGGTATAGTCTTGTTATTGCTGTGTTCAATAATCCTCTGGTTCTGCTTATTTCACTTCGCAACAGTTTATGTAGGTCTCTCCAGGCCTTTCTAAAATCATCCTGCTGGTCATTTCTTACAGAACAATAATATTCCATAACATTCATATACCATAACTTATTCAGCCATTCTCCAACTTATGGGCATCCACTCAATTTCCAGTTTCTGGCCACTACAAAAAGGGCTACCACATACATTTTTGAACATGTGGATCCTTTTCCCTTTTTTATGATGTCTTTGGGATACAAGCCCAAATAGAAACATTGATGGATCAAAGGGTATGCACAGTTTGATAGCCCTTTGGGCATAGGAATTTATTTAATATCAATCTATGAAAGAGAGATAGACAGAGAGACAGACACAGAGAGACAGAGACAGAAAAAGACAGAGACTCACATTGAAAGAAACAAAGAAAGAGAGGTGAAGGAGGAAGAGAAAAAGAGGGAAGGAGAAAACAAAAGAGAGAGAGATACACAGAAGGATTTCCTTGTTCTCTGTGACAAAATACATTTTAATTGCCATCAATGATCAACCTAATATTTGTGTTTTCTTACCTTATCATTCAACTGAAATTCTTTTCTTTCAAGTTACTAGTCATTGCCAAATATAATGGATTTTCCTCAATCATCCCAGTTCTTGCCTCTTTGAAGCATTTGATGCTCTTAATTATTGTGTCCTCCTGGGCAGTTTCTTTTCACAGTTTTTAGTGATACTGATTTCTCTTGGTTCTAATTCTGTCACTGATAAATCTGATTATGTGATGATCAGCTATAATGGACTTCCCTCTTTTCAACAATGAGGTGATTCAAGGAAATTCTAATAGACTTGGGATGGAAAGAGCCATTCGCATCCAGAGAGAGAATTATGGTGACTGAATATGGACCAAAACATAATATTTTTACCAGGTTTTTTTGTTGTTTGTTTGTTTGTTTCTTTTTTTCCTCATGTTTTTTATTTGATTTTTCTTGTGCAACATGGCAGATGTGGAAATATGTTTAGAAGAATTGCACGTGTTTAATCTATATTGAATTACTTTCTGTTTGGGGGGGGGAGAGAGAAAAGAAGGGACAAAAATTTGGAACACAAGATTTTGCCACAGTGAATGTTGAAAAATAAAAAGATATTATAAAAATTAAATTTGACCTTCACAAAAGTGCTAGATTTATTTTCTGAAATAGCAAGTCTGAAAATCCATATTAAGTCTCCTATTTGGTAAACTGCAATGACTCCCTATTACTTTTGAATAAAACAAATTCTCCCATTTAAAAACCATTACAATCTGTTCCCAATCTACCTTTCCAGCTTTATTTCTCATTACTCTTCTTACACACAGCCATATTAATCTTATTGAGTTTCCTCAAACATAGCAAATTTATAGCAATCCATATAATACATTTTCAGCTTTGTGAATTTGCACTGACTGCTCCTCTTTCATGGAAATTCATATATCACCACCTTCATTTCTCAGAACTGCTTCTTCTCTTCAAAGCTCACATTAAGTATCACATTCTACATGAAAATTTTCTTGTGCCTTCATAATTGCAAGTGCTCTCTTACCCAAAAGACCTTTTATCTATTTTATGTATAATATTTTGTGTAATATAGGCCCTTAATCAAATTATGAGGCAGTGAGGGAAATGTATTCAAATATATACTACTCTGCAAATAATGGGTACTTAATAAAGATTGAATTTCTTTTTTGAATTTGAGTGAGTCCTTTCTATATTGAAAGACCTGCAGGAGATATTGCCAATCATTCTTTGAAGCCAAACTCATAAATGGGCAAAGGATCCCCTGGGTGGACATGATTTCCTTTGTTACATCAAATTTTTCTTAGTGACATTCTGAAAATATTTGTTTTTCACTTGAAGAAATTAGTTCTTTTTTTGACAATAAGTATATTTTTCACAATCCCCCAAACAGTCCCTAAACAGGTTAATTTATCTAGGAGCTCAGAAATCTCAAAAAAACGAAAAACCAACCAACCAAACAAACAAAAAAAAAAAACAATCCCAAACTCAACAGCCCAAAATCTTTTGTGACCAGATATCTGGTTTCTGTTATTACTTAGGACATTTCTACACTCCAAAGAATCTCAAGATGTGATTACCTATTGACTTCATAGAATATTAACCTTCTGGAATTTCATAGAATTAGGTATTACAGAAATTGAAATTCACTGAGAGTACTTTGAGAGGCTTTAGGTGATAGAAAAAGAAACCTTTTATATACTTCAAGCTTGAGAAGAATCTGTTTCTTACAAAGATGATGGAAAGGAAAAGTATCATTAAACAGGAGTCAAAATAACTGGTTAAAATTTTAAAAATATATATGTCCTTATGTCAGCAGTAAATTATGAAAACTTTTGATATTTTCTAAGTTGTGAAGTCTTACAAGAAAGATCTTCTCACATGAATTGATTCCAATAGATTACAATTCTTTACTCTTTTGTCTCCCAAAGTAAACTTTTTGAAACCAGAGGGATATTTGAAGTACTAAATAGTATGCTCCTGAATGCTTTAAATCTATAGAAGCAATTAAGGAACTAGGAAGTAGGTAACAATGGATTAAAGACTGAGTACAGTGAATCTAGCCATGAGATCAAGCTTTTATCCTGAATTATTCCCCTTATTTTAAACTCATATCTGCTTTACTATTCACATATCACTGAAAAGAGCTGGAGAAAATGGTAGAAAATGCTAAATGAATGTGCTCAATTTGATGTTATTGAGTCTCAACTGGCATTTGTTGCAGCAAGGGAACATTCTCTTCTTCACTAATAAGTTCAATATCCCACTCTCCACAGCAGCTATCCCAAGCCTCATTGTAATCTCCTCAAGCTTCTATTTGACCCTCCATTCTGACCTTATGAATTTAGGAATCCACCTTATACTTCATAGAAAAAAAATCAAGCTATTTGCCAAGTGCTGTCCCTTCCTTCCTCTCTACTCTACACTCTACATCACTCAGCCACTTTACCCTACTACTGATTCCTTTACTCAAATGAAAAGGTGGTTATTCTACCTGCCAAAGTCAACCCCTCTACGTATCTTCATCCCATACAGTCTCATATCTTCTCCAGCACATTGTCCCCACTATTATTATCCTGTTTCTTTTTCTTAATCTTTAATAAGTTCCTATCAATTTCTTTCTTTGGTTATTAAAAATATATTCATGCCTCACCTCCATGTTGAAAAATCTGAACATTTGGTCCAACCAGCCCCCTAGTATGTTCCTATATCTCTCTTCTGCTTTGTGACTAAACTGCTTGAAAAATATATCTAACTCCAGTGACTTTATTTCTCCACTCAATCATTTCTAAGCCTTCTGGAATTGGACTTTAAGTCCCATCATTCAAATTACACTGTGTACTGTAAAACCAACAGTGATTTCTTAATCCCTAAATCTAATGTCATTTTTATTGATCTTTATCCTATTTGACCTCCTTATAGCAGCTGTCTTGGCTAATTATCTTTACAGCCTTGATACACTCTCTCTGATACTTTCTCCTTCTAGACTTTCATAGCACTTCTTTTTTGGTCTTCCTCCTCTCTGTCTGGTCACTCCTTAGTATCTTATGCTGGTTCTTCATCTTTATCACCCATTTTTTGTAGGCCTTCCTTTTTTTCTGGTTTGAAAGTCACTTTTTTTTTTTTAGGTCCAGATTTATATTTTATTTTATATTTTAACTAAAACTTTATTTTCAAAATATATGCATGGATAATTTTCGAAATTCACCCTTGCAAAACCTTGTGTTCTATTTTTTTTCCTTCCCTTATCCTCAAACCCTTTGCTAGATGGCAAGTAATGCAATATATATTAAACGTGTGCAATATTTCTATATATATTTCCACAAATTTCATGCTGCATAAAAAAAAAATCAGATCAAAAAGGAAAAAAAAATGAGAAAGAAAACAAAATGCAAGAAAAGAACTACAAAAAGAGTGAAAATACTATGTTGTGATCCATATTCAGTTGCCTCAGATCCCTCTCTGGATGCAGATGGCACGCTTCATCAAAAGGCCGTTGGAACTGGCCTGCATCATCTCATTGTTGAAGAGAATCACAGCCATTAGAATTGATCATCATATAATCTTGCTGTGGCCATATATAATGATCTCCTTGTTCTGCTCATTTCCCTAAGCATCAGTTCATGTAAGTCTCTCCAAGCCTCTGTGAAATCATCCTGCTGATCATTTCTTATAAAACAATAATATTCGATAATATCCATTTACCATTACTTATTCAGCTATTCTTCAACTGATAGGTATCTACTCAGCTTCCAGGTCCTTGCCACTACAAAAAGGACTGCCACAAAACTTTTGCACTTGAGTATCCCTTTCCCTCCTTTATGATCTCTTGAGGATACAGGCCCAGTAGAAACATTTCTGGATCAAAAAGTATGCACAGTTTGATAGCCTTTTGGATATAGTTCCAAATTGCTGTCCTGAATGATTAGATCATTTCACAACTATACCAAGAATGTATTAGTGTCCCAGTTTTCCCACATTCCCTTCAACATTCATCAGCTCTTTTCCTGTCATCTTAGTCAATCTGAGAAGTGTGTAGTGGTACCTCAGAATTATCTTAATGTACATTTCTTTGATCAATAATGATGTTGAACACTTTTACATTTTAGTAGAAATGGTTTTAATTTCTTTATCTGAAAATTATCTGTTCATATCCTTTGATCATTTATCAACTAAAGAATGACATGAATTATTATAAATTTGGTTCAATTCTCTTTTTTTAAGAAATAAAACCTTTATCAGAAGCTTTGAATATGAATTTTCCCCAGTTTATTACTTCCCTTCTAATTCTGTCTTCATTGGTTTTGTTTGTACAAAAACTTTATAACTTAATATAATACAAATTATCACTTTGTATTCAATAATATTTTCCAATTCTTTTTTGGCCACAATTTTTTTTTCTTCTCCACAGATCTGAGAGGTAAAACATACTTTGTTCTGCTAATTTGCTTAGAATATCACTCTTTATGTCTAAATAATGAATCCATTTCAATCTTATCTTGGTATATGGTGTTAGGCGTGGGTCAATGCCTAGTTTTTGCCATATAAATTTCTAGTAGTTTTTTAGCTAATTCTCTAGTGATATCATCCTATCATCTGCAAATAGTGATAATTTGGTATCTTTATTACCTATTCTAGTTCCTTTGATTTCTTTTTCTTCTCTTATTGCCAAAACGAACATTTCTAATATAGTATTGAATAGTAATGGTGATGATGGACAACCTTGTTTCACCTCGATCTAATTGGGAATGGTTGTAGTTTATCCCCATTACATATGATGCTTCCTGATGGTTTTAAATAGATGCTATAGAACCTTTTAAGGAGAACTCCATTTATTCCTATGCCTTCTAATGTTTTACCTGGTTTAGGTATAAGCACTATATCTGTTTCATAAAAGGAATTTGGGAGGATTCCTTCTTTCCCTATTTTTCCAAATAGTTTGCATATTATTGGAATTAATTGTCCTTTAAATGTTTGGTAAAATTCACATGTAAATCCATATGGCTCTGGTGATTTTTCCTTAGGGAGTTGATTAATAGCATATTCAATTTCTTTTTCTAAAATTGGACTATTTAAGTAATTTATTTCCTCCTGTGTTAGTTGGGGCAATGTGTATTTTTTTGTAAATATTCATCCATTTCATTAGAACAATAAATTTATTGACATATAGTTGGGCAAAATAACTCCCAATTATTGCTCTCATTTCAACTTCATTGGTGGAAAGTTCTCCTTTTTCATTTTTGATACTAACAATTTGATTTTCCTCTTTCCTTTTTCTAATCAAATTAACTAAAAGGTTATCTATTTTGTTATTTTTTCATAAAACCAATTCTCACTTTTATTTATTAATTCAATACTTTTCTTACATTCAATGCTATCAATGTCTTTTTATTTTCAGAATTTCAAATTTGTTATTTTATTGGGTGTTTTTAATTTGTTCTTTTAAAAGCTTTTTTAATTGCAAGCTCAATTCATTGATCTTCTCATTCTCTATTTTATGCAAATAAGCATCTAGAGATATAAAACTTCCCTAAGAACTATTTGGCTGCATCCCATAAATTTTCATATGTTGTCTCATCATTGTAATTTTCTTGGATGAAATTATTGGTTGTACCTATGATTTGCTGTTTCATCCACTCATTCTTTAAGATTAAATTATTTAGTTTCCAATTAATTTTTGTTCTACTTTTCCCTGGACTTTTATTGCATCATAATCTGAATTAGATTATTTATTGTTTCTACCTTTCTGCATTTGATTTTGATATTTTTGTTCCCTAATGCATGGACAATTTTTATATAGGTTTCATGTAATTTTGAGAAAATGTATATTCCTTTCTGTCTCCATTCAATTTTCTCCAAACATCTATTATACCTAATTTTCTTTAGAATTCTATTTACCTCCTTACTTTCTTTCTTATTTATTTTGTGGTTCAATTTATCTAGGTCTGAAAAAGGAAGTTTGAGATCCCCAATTAGTATAGTTTTGCTGTCTAATTCTTGTAACTCTCTTAACTTCTCCTCTAGGAATCTGGATGCTACACCAGTTGGTGCATATATATTTAGTATTAACATTACTTCATTATCTATGCTACCCTTTAGCAAGATGTAGTTTCCTTCCTTGCTTCTTTTAACTAGATCTATTTTTGATTTTGCTTGATCTGAGATCAGGTTTGCTACTCCTGCTTACTTTTTTACTTCAACTCAAGCATAATAAATTCTGATCTAGTCTTTTACCTTTACTCTGAACATATCATTTACTTTAAAATTTTTTTCTTGTGAACAATATATTGTATGATTCTGGCTTTTAATTCAGTCTATTATCCACTTCCCTCTTATGGGAGAATTCCTCCTAGTCACATTTGTAGTTAATATTACCAACTCTGTATTTCTTACTATATTATTTTCCACAAGTTATACTTTTCTTTTTCCTTTTCCCTTTTCCCTCCTCTCCAATATTTTGTTCCCAACTACTACATACCTCAAACAGCTCTCTTCTTTCACTAAAAATTGGGAATGAGAAAAATGGGAAAAATTCTCTTCTTTCTTCTTTCCCTTTTCTTATACCCTTTCCCTTCTACTTTTGTTCTCCTTTCAATTAGCCTGTCCCTTTCCTTTCCCCTTTGCCCTCTTACTTATCTATTGAGTGAAACAACTTTCCTGCGAAGCTAAATATGTCTGATATTCTCTCTTTGAGCCAAATCTGTTGAGAGTGAGATTCACATAATGTTCACCTCCTCCCTTATCTCCCTCAATTGTAATAGATCTTTTTTTCTCTCTCCATGAGATGTAATTTATCCCATTTTAACTCCGTTTTTCCCTTCTTCCAGTAGAATCCCCTTTCCTCCTCTAATTTCTGTATCACCACAATAAAATCACATTTTATCTGTACTCTCTAAGTTTACCCATAGCAGATATACAGATCTCAAGAGTTAAACATATCATCTTCCCACATAGGGATATAAGCTATTTAACTTTTAAAAGAAAGTTATTTTTCCCCCTTTCCTTTTTACCATTTTTATGCTTGTCTTGAGTTCTGCATTTGAAGATCAGATTTTCTTTTTAGCTTTGGTCTTTTTATCAGTAATGAAGGAACTCCACCTGTTTCATGGAATGGCCATCTTTTCCCTTGGAAGATAGTGTTTAATTTTATGGGGCAATTTATTATTGGCTGCAATATAAGTTCCTTTGCCTTTTGGGAATATCTGATCCTAAGCCCTTTGATCCTTTATAGTGGACGTTGCTAGGTCATAGGTAATCCTGACTGTGGCTCCTAGATATTTAAATTGTTTCTATCTGGCTGCTTGCAATATTTTCTTCTTGATTTGATAATTCTAAAATTTAGCTATGAAGTTCTTTGGAGTTTTCATTTTGGGGTCTCTTTTAGAAGGTGATTGGTGAATTCTTTCAATGACTGACTATTTTACCCTCTGGTTCTAGGTCATCAAGGTAATTTTCCTTGATGATTTCCTGAAAGATAATATCTAGGTCCCCACTTTTTAATCATTTTTTATCATGGTTTTTATTGTGATTTTCAGGAAATTAAATAATTCTTCATTTGTCTCTCCTAGTTCAGTTTTCCAGGTCATTTGCTTTTCCAATGAGGTATTTTTTTTTCTCTTTTTGGTTTTGTTTAACTGATTCTTGAAGTCTCATTGAGTCATTTACTTCTGTTTGTTCAATTCTAATTTTTAGTGAATTATTTTCTTCAGTTAGCTTTCCTATCTCCTTTTGTTTGCCAATTGAACTTTTAAATGATGTGTTTTGTTCTTTGGATAATTTTTTCCATTTCACAAATTCTGTTTTTCAATGAATTTTTTTTTATCTCTATTTTGTAAGGAGTTATATACTTTTTCAATTTTGTCAAATCTATGTTTAGAGTTTTATGATTTTTCTATTTTGCTAAATCTATTTTTAAGGAGTTTTCTTCAGATAATCTCTGTTCACTTTTCCAAACTCTCTTGCAAAGTTATCATTTCTTTCTCCATTTTTCTTCTAACTCTTTTTTTATTATAGCTTTTTATTTAGAAGTTATGTGCATGGGTAATTTTATAACATTGACAATTGCCAAACCTTTTGTTCCAATTTTCCCCCTCCTTCCCTCCTTCCCCCTTCCCCAGAAGGCAGGCTGACCAATACGTGTTAAATATGTCTAACTCTTGTTTAAGATCCTTTTTGAATTCTTCCAAGAGAGTCTCACAAGAAGGGGACCAATTCATATCACATGTTGGGTCTTCATCTGGAGATGATTTGCCTTTAGAATCCTTAAGGTTTAAGAGCTGTTCTTCTTTCTCTTAGAAGCTATCTAAGGTGAGAATCTCTTTTGCTTTTTTGCTCGTTTTTTTAAGGTTGAGGTCTGCTCTTAGGGCAAAATGGAGATTGTTTCAAGTTTCCTCTTCAGGTGACAGTGGCTTTAGGCAGTCTTAGGTCAGTAATGTCCTTACAATGTTATGTAGGTGTGGCCATATTCTCCATTAATCTGGGGTTCAGAGATTCACTATTTGCCTTTTGTATTTGTATTGGATGTCTCACAGCTAATCTGCTTATTCATTGGATGGTAACCAGGGTAGAGTAGCCAAAGTTGCTGCATTTTGGCTAAGAGCCTTCTGGTAGATTCTCTGGTGCACAGAAGCCACGCAACCCTGACTTCCTGACTAGGAACCCTGACTCTCCCTCCTCCCCTGTGCCCAGTTGAAACAGACGTTTTTTGAAGTTCTTTCAAAATATCTTCTGATGGAAATTTGTTACACTCCAAATATTTGTGGGTTCTGTCACTCCAAAACCAGTTCAGAGGCTTGATCTGGTCTTGTTTCTGAGAAACATCAGGGAGAACTCAGATAAAGACCTATGTAATCTCAGCCAGCTTGGCTTCACACCCTCCTCCCCTCCCCCTCCCCTTGTAGGTATTCCTTAAGGTTCTGGTCCTCAGTGAAAACTAACATCCAATGAATTCACTTATCATTATTGATTCCCAGGTCTATCTAACCTATCTAGTCTATATAACTTATTCTATGTCCAAGGTTTTAGTACTGCATCGTGTATTATTTTTTGAATATCTTGAAATGAACATTCCATGGGTTTCTTAAATTCTCTCATGCAACTTTTACAGTTCTCTTTAAAACCTCCCCTCTTTTGAACTTCCCTATTACTGTCAATGATATCATCATATTTTCAGACTTTATGCCTTGGCATCATCTTTAACTTCTTATTCTTACTTTATATATGCAATCAGTTGCCAAATCCTGTCATTTTTATCTTCACATAATCTCTCATGTATAACCCTTTCTGACTATAAAATGGTCAATATTCAAGTTTAAATCCTTATTAACACTCAAATGGATTAATGGGCTCAATATCTTATTTTTCTACCATGACAATCTATTCACTCAGTAACCAAAATGATTTTTCCTAAAGAACAGTTCTAGACATATCAATCTCTTACTCAATAAACTTTATTGGGAGCATATAACTTCTATCATTAAGTATAAAATTAGTTACTTGGCATTTAGAATTCTTTATAATCTCTCCCATTTCTACATTTCTAATCTTCATATATTTTGTTCTCTCCACACAGTACATCTATACTGGCTTATTTGTAATTCTCATTTCTATTATCCATCCCTTTTCACTGGATGTCCCTCATACTTTCAGTGCTCTCCCTTCTCAATTCTGTCTTGTAGATCTTCTACTTCCTTTAAAACTCAGTGCAAATATCATTTTTTTCAATAAAATGAAATGACTTTACTAGAGCTACCTCTCCTCCTCATCACCAATGAATGCCTTCCTCTATAAGATTATCTTACATTCTTTTTTTTTTTATAATAAATTTTATTTTATTTAATAATAACTTCGCATTGACAGAATCCATGCCAGGATAATTTCTACACGACATTATCCCTTGCAATCACTTATGTTTCGTTTTTTCCCCTCCCTCCCTCCCCCCCCCCCCCCCCAGGATGGCAAGCAGTCCTATATATGCTAAACATGTTGCAGTATATCCTAGATACAATACATATTTGCAGAACCAAACAGTTCTCTTGTTGCACAGGGAGAATTGGATTCAGAAGGTAAAAATAACTCGGGAAGAAAATCAAAAATGCAAATAGTTCACATTCATTTCCCAGTATTCCTTCTTTGGGTGTAGCTGTTTCTGTCCATCATTTCTCCAATGAAACTCAGTTAAGTCTCTTTGTCAGAGAAATCCACTTCCATCAGAATACATCCTCATACAATATCGTTGTCAAAGTGTATAATGATCTCCTGGTTCTGCTCATCTCACTTAGCATCAGTCCATGTAGGTCTCTCCAAGCCTCTCTGTATTCATCCTGCTGGTCATTCCTTACAGAGCAATAATATTCCATAACATTCATATACCACAATTTACCCAGCCATTCTCCAATTGATGGGCATCCATTCATTTTCCAGTTTCTAGTCACTACAAACAGGGCTGCTACAAACATTTTGGCACATACAGGTCCCCTTCCCTTTTTTAGTATCTCTTTGGGGTATAAGCCCAATAGAAACACTGCTGGATCAAAGGGTATGCACAGTTTGATAACTTTTTGGGCATAATTCCAGATCACTCTCCAGAATGTCTGGATTCGTTCACAACTCCACCAACAATGCATCAATGTCCCCGTTTTCCCGCATCCCCTCCAACATTCATCATTGTTTTTTCCTGTCATCTTAGCCAATCTAACAGGAGTGTAGTGATATCTCAGAGTTGTCTTAATTTGCATTTCTCTGATCAATAGTGATTTGGAACACTCTTTCATGTGAGTGGTAATAGTTTCAATTTCTTCATCTGAAAATTGTCTGTTCATATCCTTTGACCATTTATCAATTGGAGAATGGCTTGATTTTTTATAAATTTGAGTCAGTTCTCTATATATTTTGGAAATGAGGCCTTTATCAGAACCTTTAATTGTAAAGATGTTTTCCCAGTTTGTTACTTCCCTACTAATCTTATTTGCATTCGTTCTGTTTGTACAAAAGCTTTTTAATTTGATATAATCAAAATTTTCTATTTTGTGATTGGTAATGGTCTCTAGTTCATCTTTGGTCACAAATTTCTTTCTCCTCCACAAGTCTGAGAGATAAACTATCCTATGTTCCTCTAATTTATTTATAATCTCGTTCTTTATGCCTAGGTCATGGACCCATTTTGATCTTATCTTGGTATGTGGTGTTAAGTGTGGGTCCTTGCCTAATTTCTGCCATACTAATTTCCAGTTATCCCAGCAGTTTTTATCAAATAATGAAATCTTATCCCAAAATTTAGAATCTTTGGGTTTGTCAAACACTAGATTGCTATAGTTGACTATTCTGTCTTGTGAACCTAACCTTTTCCACTGATCAACTAATCTATTTCTAAGCCAATACCAGATGGTTTTGGTGACTGCTGCTTTATAATATAATTTTAGATCAGGTACAGCTAGACCACCTTCATTTGATTTTTTTTTCATTAATTCCCTTGAGAATCTCGACTTTTTATTGTTCCATATGAATTTTGTTGTTATTTTTTCTAAATCATTAAAATATTTTCTTGGAAGTCTGATTGGTATAGCACTAAATAAATAGATTAGTTTAGGGAGTATTGTCATCTTTATTATATTTGCTCGGCCTATCCAAGAGCACTTAATATTTTTCCAATTATTTAAGTCTGACTTTATTTGTGTGAAAACTTTTTTGTAATTTTGCTCATATAATTCCTGACTTTCCTTTGGTAGGTAGATTCCCAAATATTTTATGCTATCAACTGTTATTTTGAATGGAATTTCTCTTTGTATCTCTTGCTCTTGGATTTTGTTGGTGGTGTATAAGAATGCTGAGGATTTATGGGGATTTATTTTGTATCCTGCTACTTTGCTAAAATTATGAATTATTTCTAATAGCTTTTTAGTAGAATCTCTGGGGTTTTCTAGGTATACCATCATATCATCTGCAAAGAGTGATAGTTTGGTTTCCTCATTGCCTACTCTAATTCCTTTAATCTCTTTCTCGACTCTTATTGCAGAGGCCAGTGTTTCTAATGCAATATTGAATAATAATGGTGATAGTGGGCAACCTTGCTTCACTCCAGATCTTACCGGGAAAGGTTCCAGTTTTTCCCCATTGCATATGATGCTTACTGAAGGTTTAAAATATATGCTCCTAACTATTTTAAGGAAAAGTCCTTTTATTCCTATGCTCTCAAGTGTTTTTATTAGGAATGGCTGTTGGATTTTATCAAATGCTTTTTCTGCATCTATTGAAATGATCATATGGTTTTTGTTTGGTTGGTTGTTGATATAGTCAATTATGTTAATAGTTTTCCTAATATTGAACCAGCCCTGCATTCCTGGTATAAATCCTACTTGGTCATAGTGTATTATCCTGGGGATGATTTTCTGTAATCTTTTTGCTAATATTTTATTTAAGATTTTAGCATCAATATTCATTAGGGAGATTGGTCTATAATTTTCTTTCTCTGTTTTCAGCCTACCTGGTTTAGGTATCAGTACCATATCTGTGTCATAAAAGGAGTTTGGTAGGACTCCTTCAATCCCTACTTCTTCAAATAGTTTATTTAGCATTGGAGTTAATTGATCTTTAAATGTTTGATAGAATTCAGATGTAAATCCATCTGGTCCTGGGGTTTTTTTCTTAGGGAGTTGATTGATAGTTTGTTCTATTTCTTTTTCTGAGATAGGAGTGTTTAGGATATTTACTTCTTCCTCTGTTAGTTTAGGTAAGCTATATTTTTGGAGGTATTCTTCTATTTCATTTAGGTTGTCGAATTTATTGGCGTAAAGTTGGGCAAAGTAACTCCTAATTATTGCTCTAATTTCCTCTTCATTAGTGGTGAGTTCTCCCTTTTCATTTTTAAGACTAACAATTTGATTTTCCTCTTTCCTTTTTTTAATCAGATTTACTAAGGGTTTGTCTATTTTGTTGGTTTTTTCATAAAACCAACTCTTAGTTTTATTAATCAATTCAATAGTTTTTTTACTTTCAATTTTATTGATCTCTCCTTTTATTTTTTGAATTTCAAGTTTAGTGTTTGATTGGGGGTTTTTAATTTGTTCCTTTTCTAGCATTTTTAGTTGCAAGCCCAATTCATTGACCTTCTCTTTCTCTATTTTATACAAATAGGCCTCTAGAGATATGAGATTTCCCCTTATTACCGCTTTGGCTGCATCCCATACATTTTGGTATGATGTCTCATTATTATCATTTTCTTGGATGAAGTTATTAATTATGTCTATAATTTGCTGTTTCACCCAATCATTCTTTAGTATGAGATTATTTAGTTTCCAATTATTTTTTGGTCTACTTTCCTGTGGCTTTTTATTGAATGTAATTTTCAATGCATCGTGGTCTGAAAAGGATGCATTCACTATTTCTGCCTTACTGCATTTGAGTTTGAGGTTTTTATGTCCTAATATATGATCAATTTTTGTATAAGTTCCATGAACTGCTGAAAAGAAGGTGTACTCCTTTCTGTCCCCATTACATTTTCTCCAGAGATCTATCATATCTAATTTTTCTAGTATTCTATTTATCTCTTTGACTTCTTTCTTATTTATTTTGTGGTTTGATTTATCTAATTCTGAGAGTGCAAGGTTGAGATCTCCCACTATTATAGTTTTACTGTCTATTTCTTCTTGCAGCTCTCTTAATTTCTCTTTTAGGAATTTAGATGCTACACTACTTGGTGCATATATATTTAATATAGATACTTCTTCATTATTCATTCTACCCTTTAGCAAGATATAGTGCCCTTCCTTATCTCTTTTGATTAGATCAATTTTTGCTTTAGCTTGATCTGAGATCAGGATGGCTACCCCTGCTTTTTTGGCTTCACCTGAAGCATAGTAGATTTTGCTCCAACCTTTTACCTTTAACCTGCATGTATCACCCCGCTTCAGGTGTGTTTCCTGTATACAACATATTGTAGGATTCTGGCTTTTAATCCATTCTGCTAACCGCTTCCTCTTTATAGAGGAGTTTACCCCGTTCACATTTATGGTTAAAATGACCAATTCTGTATTACTTGCCATCTTGTTAACCCCGGTTTATGCTTTTCTCCCTTCTTACTCCCTTACCCCCTCCCTTACCCCCCTTCCCAGTATTAAGCTTGTGAGCTCCCCTTGCTTCTCACAGCCCTCCCTTTTTCAGTATCCCTCCCCCCCCTTAGAGTTCCCCCCCCAACTTGCCCCTTTCCCTCCCAGTTACCGTATTCCCTTCCACTTAGCTTATTCCTTTCTTTTTCACTTTTCCCTTCTCACTTTTCAATGAGGTGGGAGAAGTTTCACCATAGATTGAATATGTCTAAAATTCTTCTCTTAATGCCAATTCTGAAAGCAGTAAAATACTCACTATTTTCATTCCTCTCCATTCTTTCTCTCAGATATACTAGGTTTTCTTTGCCTCTTCATGAAATGTAGTACCCCCACTTTCCCTTTTTTCTAATACAATGTCCTTTCCACAACTAGTTTCTAGAACAAGGTATACATGTATTCTTTATACATCTTTACAGCCGAAATATAGTTCCCAAGATTAATCTTTACCTTTTTAGATTTCTCTCGAGTTCTGTGCTTGTAGATCAAATTTTTTGTTAAGTTCTGGCTTTTTCATCAGAAATAGATGAAATTCGCTTATTTCGTTGAATGTCCATCTTCTTCCCTGGAAAAAGATGCTCAATCTCGCTGGGTAAGTTATTTTTGGTTGCATACCAAGATCCTTAGCCTTTCGGAATATCATATTCCAGGCCCTTCGATCCTTTAATGTGGATGCTGCCAGATCCTGGGTGATCCTTATTGTGGCTCCTTGATACTTGAATTGGGTTTTTCTAGCCGCTTGCAGTATTTTTTCCTTTGCCTGAGGGTTCTGGCATTTGGCCACTATATTCCTTGGTGTTTTGATTTTAGGATCCCTTTCAGTAGGGGATCGATGAATTCTTTCAATGTCTATTTTACCTTCTGTTTCTATGACTTCTGGGCAGTTCTCTTTGATAATTTCCTGGAAGATAGTGTCCAGGCTTTTTTTTTTCATCATACTTTTCTGGAAGTCCGATGATTCTCAGGTTGTCTCTCCTGGATCTGTTTTCCAGGTCTGTTGTCTTCCCCAGAAGGTATTTCACATCCTTTTCCATTGTTTGATTTTTTTGGATTTGCTTGACTGATTCTTCTTGTCTCCTCGAGTCATTCAATTCCAATTGTTCGACCCTGATTTTCAGTGAGGTATTTTCTTCACTCACTTTTTAAAGATCTTTTTCTAATTGTCCAATTGAGTTCTTTTGTTCTGTGGAATTTTTTTCCATTTCGCCAATTTTGTTTTTTAGAGAGCTGTTTTCTGTTTCCAGTTCACTAATCCTATTTTTCAAGGATTTGGTTTCTTTATCCACTCTCTCTTTAACTGACTTCTCCAGGCTCTTTTGCCAAGCCTCCCTCTCCTTTTGCAGAGCCTCCCTCTCCTTTTCCCATTTTTCTTCTAGCTCCCTTGTGAGAGCCTTTTTAATTTCCTCCATGAGATTCATCTGTGCTGAGGGACATAAGGTCTCCTCCTTCGGGGATTCACCTGGGGACTGTTTGTTTTTAGTCTCCTCAGGGTTTGGAGTCTGCTCTTTATCTGTATAAAAGCTGTCCAGGGTTAAATTCTTTTTCAGTTTCTTGCTCATTCTGTCTATTTATCAAAGACAAACTATCAAAGAAACAGAAGGAAAAAAACCCTTGAATGGAGGCTGCTTTCTTTGGGGGAGGGGCAGGGTATTCGTGAGGCACGGGTCCTACTGTGCTATGGCGCCTGCGCGCTGAGATCCGAGCGCTCTGAGATCCGAGCGGGCTAAGACACTGTGGGGGAGGGGTGGCCAGGTCCCGAGAGACTCCAGCTGTTTGGGGTTGTATTCTTCACCCCCGGTGTTTTTAGCTTCTCTGCTGGGCTGCTGACTTGCTCCTATAGCAAAGCTCTCACCGCAGATACGGCTGCGATCACGTCCTACCCCCTCTCCGCTCTACCCGGTTCTGAGCTGCTATCTGTGCTTTGGTTGCAGCTGCTGCCCGCAGACTGCTTCCAAATACCGTCCCCGCCCTCGCGCAAAAACAGACCTTTCTTGACGAGTCTCAAGGATGGTTTCTCTTTGGTAAGTAATTGTATGGTTTTTTTTCAGTCGAGCATTAATTCAGAGGCATGAAATGAAATGAATAGTGAGAGAAAAACACGGAGATTACACAGAAGTGTATTTCCTCTCCGCCATCTTGGCCGGAAGTCCAGATTATCTTACATTCTAAATATATCTTGCATGTACCTGGGGATTCACAAGTTGTTTCCCTAATTAGAATGAGTACTTTTTAGGGCAGGAATCAGACTTGCCTGTCTTTTTACTGTTATGCTTATTAAAGTGCCTAAAACATAATAAATACTCAATAATCTGTTTGCTGATTTGAGTGAGTTATTATAAATTAAAATCTATGAAGAGAAGAACACATAGTAGATTCATTCTTTCCCTCTACAAACTACAAACAAATTTCATATCAATGTTCAACTCTTTTAATAAGATATTTATCACATAAAAGCTTTCTAGAAATATAACAGGTTCTCAATAAATAGTCACTGGGTCACTGATATAAAAATAAAAAGAAAAGGATTTGAGTATTCTTTGGATAAATATATAATAAAGAAACATTCATTGAATGGAATTGGGGAGAACTCTATATGTAGTCTTAGTTGTGGAAGGGAAAACAGTTAACACATCTATGATACAACTGGTGCTCAATACATGTATATTGGATTTATCAAATATTTGGAAAGTAATATTGGAGGAGGGACATTAGATATTTGGAAGGGAAAGACTTGGAATGATGGGGTTTTACGTATCTAATAAATGTATTTTTAATTTAGAAAAAAATAAGTGAGGTTGGAAGTGAAGTCAGTGTATGAAGGATAATTTTACTAAGGCTAGCTAAGGCAAATAGAAGTGACAGAATGGGAGTGAAGTAGAAGAAAAAAGAAGAAGTTAAATTTTCTGAATAAAACATATTGAAATCAATAAGCATAGATGGGGTGAAGAGCTCTTTGTTTAGTCTATGTTACTCAGTAGGAATTTCCTTAGAGGAAGAAAATTGATAAACCAAATAGCAACTAGAGAATGGCCACAAGGATAACAATAGTACCTTGAGTCCATGACTCATTGAAATATTTTGAAATATTAGGTTTAGACTGGAGAAGATAAGATTTGTGGTGTTAGAGGGATCAGGATAAAAGCTCTCCTCAAACATTTGAAAGGTTATCACCTAGAAAAGAGATAAGACTTTTTTTTCTTTGGGATAGAGACAAGAAAAATGAGCAATGAGCAGAAGTTGTACAGGAAGAAATGAAAAAAAATGATAGAAGGAAAAACTTTCTAATAGATCTATACAAAAGTGTAATGGACTGATTTAGGAGGAAGTGGATCTCACTTCACTAAAGGCCTTTGAGCAAAAGTTGGATAATTTCTTGGTGGGTATGTCACAGATAAGATTTTTACTTAGGGCTTGCTTGAATGAAATAGTCTATATTTTAATCTATATCACTTTTATATTTGAGAATTTTGAATTCTGAATTAGAGGCAAGCTGTACCAGATCTAAAACTATATTATAAAACAGCAATCATCAAAACCATTTGATACTGGCTAAGAAATAGAGCAGTTGATTAGTGGAATAGGTTAGATTCACATAACAAAACAGTCAATGACTATAGCAATCTAGTATTTGGCAAAACCAAAGACCCTAGCTTTTGGAATAAGAATTCATTATTTAACAAAAACTGCTATGAAAATTAGAAACTAGTATGGCAGAAACTAGGCACTGACCCACACCTAACAAACACTGTATACCAAGATAAGGTCAAAATGGGTTCATGATCTATATATAAAGAATGATATTATAAACAAATTAGAAGAACATAGGATAGTTTACCTCTCAGATCTGTGGAGGAGGAAGGAATTTGCAACCAAAGAAGAAATAGAGATTATTTTGATCACAAAATAGGTAATTTTGATTATATTAAGTTAAAAAGGTTTTGTATAAACAAAGCTAGCAGACAAGATTAGAAGGGAAGTAACAAACTGGGAAAACATTTTTACATTCAAAGATTCTGATAAAGGCCTCATTTCTAAAATATATAGAGAACTGACTCAAATTTATAATAGTTCAAGCCATTCTTCAATTGATAAATGGTCAAAGGATATGAACAGATAATTTTCAGATGAAGAAATTGAAACTATTTGCAATTATATAAAAAGGTATTCCAAATCACTACTGATCAGAGAAATGCAAATTAAGACAACTGTGAGATACTACTACACCCCTCTCAGATTGGCTAAGATGACAGGAAGCAATAAAGAAATAAAAAAGTTGGAAGGGATGTGGGAAAATTGGGATACCAATACATTGTTGGTGGAACTGGGAAAAGATCCAACCCTTCTGGAGAACAATTTGGAACTATACTGAAAAAGTTATCCACCCATGTATATCCTTTGATCCAGCAGTGGTACTACTGGGCTTATTTCCCAAAGAGATCTTAAAGAAGGGAAAGGGACTCACATGTGCAAGAATGTCTGTTACAGCCCTTTTTGTAGTGGCAAGAAACTGGAAAATTAAGATGCCCATCAGTTGGAGAATGGCTGAATAAATTATGGTATATGAATGTTATGGAATATTTTTGTCCTATAAAAAATGACCAGCAGGATTATTCAGAGAGGCCTGGAGAGACTTACATGAACTGATGCTAAGTGAAATGAGCAGAACCAGGAGATCATTATACATGGAAACAAGACTATACGATGATCAATTCTGATGGACTTGGATCTCTTCAACCTTGAGATGATCCTAATCAGTTCCACTTGTTACGTGATGAAGAGAGCCATCCACACCCATAGAGAGAACTGTGGGAGCTGAGTGTGGACCACAACATAGCATTCTCACTCTCTCTCTTGTTGTTTGCTTGTATTTTGTTTTCTTTCTCAGTTATTTTTCCTTTCTTCTTGATCTGATTTTTTTTTTTGTGTAGCAAGATAACTGTATAAAGATGTATACATGTATTGGATTTCACATATATTTAAACATATTAAACATGTATTGTATTACCTGCCAGGTAGGGGAAGGGGTGGGGGAAGAAGGGGAGAATTTGAAACAAAAGGTTTTGCAAGGGTCAATGTTGAAAAAATTATCTATGCATATGTTTTGTAAATAAAAAGCTTTAATAAAAATATTTAGAGGCAGGACATACAATGAAGGAAAAGCTGGATGAGAAGAAAGAGAGAAAAAGATAAATATAAGAATCATTGCATTTTTAAAAGCTAGTAGACTTGGAAAGAGTGGCTTTAGCATCAAAATGTTAACAGAAGCCTGGCTCATAGTATCAGACTAAGAATTAGATTGCTGATTACCAAAGGTATAGTTCCTCTGAAATGCCAAAGGCCCTATGGAGTTCATCATCAAACATACAGAATATACAATCTCTGCACTCTAAGAGTTTTACCATTTAATAGGGTTGTAAAAAGGAAAAATAAAATCATGGACAAGGAAAGCTAATATCTTGTACTTTGTTTCATCCCATTGACACATAGCTTTAAGACACAGGCTGAATTGGAAAATGAATTAAGAACATTTATCTCCATTGCACAGCAGGCTACATGAATGCTGTGCTTGCAGGCTACACACTGTCCCAAATCACCTGTGTTAATTTCTCTGTTTCTGAGAAAAATAAATGAAAACAAAAAGCAAAATAAAATAAGATAGCACTGGCTTTTAACTTTCTTCCAGGTATGAATATCTAATCTTTTAAAAAAAAATTTCTTTTAGTGGATGTTATGGAGGAATTGGGATGAAAATGTTTGAGGACAATGATTCAGTCCAGGATCCCTTGTCAGGATCAGTTTAATCCTGGCAAATTAAAAGATCTTGTTTTTATGGAGCCTTGTATATTTAAACAGTTTCACATCATTCTATATTTTAATATTTGGAAACAAAATAGTGCCTTTGGTTCCAGGATAATTGTCAAAAAAAGCAAAACATATTTTAGGGTTCTTCTTTTGATTCTTTTTTTGGATGTGTCTCCTCTACACTTTTAAAATGGCTTTATTCCTAAGGTTTTAGTATATTCTTTGTATTGGAAGGAATCTATCTTTGAATTTTGGATCTATTTCTCCTTGATTTTCCCCACAATCATTTCAAACAACTTCTGTGACTCTAGGCTATGTGGAGAATCAGTTAAATGCTAGGATTAGGGTTTTTAAGCATGAAAATTTTCATCTGAGCCTTCCATTAGTTGGAAGTGCTTTAATGACTCCTAGCCCAGGGAAGGGGCATAGCCAGAAAGTCAAAGTATTTAGGAGAAGGAGTTCAGATATCCCAAGGTACTGCCCTAAGTTGTTATTCTGGTTTCAGGTCTTTCTGCTGGCCTCTGGCTTACTGCAGTCAGCATTTACCTTCCAGTTGAAATGAACTGGAGAAAAATGAGAAAAATTAGTGTACTATTAAGACCTAAGAAAAAAGAAAGAAGATCATTATATTGAAAATTTCACAAAATTATATAGAATAAACAAACAGCTCTTCAGGAGAAAAACGGTTAAGAGGAAGGAGAGAAAACAGACTCCCTAGCTGGTTTCATGTATTATTTGGTTATAAGGTGAGGTAGGTTGAGAGAAAGGTAATTTTGACTTTGTAGGCTGTTATTCAGTGGAGGTCACAAATAGAAGGAGGATGCTTGCTATTCCTTTTCTTCCTGCCCCATGAAATCCAGTTATATCTTTCATAGATGAAAGCATTTTGTTTAATTTCAGTAACATCTCTTACAAGTATGGCCATTATGGGGGCATTTACTTGACCACTAGCAAATCATTTATCAAATGATTGGGTAACAAATCAAATTAAGAGGTTTTTATTTATTTATTTATTTATTTATTTATTTTTTTGCAAGAATCATCTACATAAGGAGGCAAACATCTCAGATTGTATTACAAAGCAATAATCATCAAAATATAGTTGCTGATCAGTGGAATAGATCAGGTACACAATACGTAGAAGTATTGCTATAGCAATAAGTGTTTCATAAATGCAATCTAAACTTTTGGGGTAAAACATTACTACTTGACAAAATTTGCTGGAAAAACTGGAAAGTGGTTTGGCAGAAACTGGGTATAGAGAAGTTTTTATATAGCTAGGTAGTACAGTGGATAGACTACAAGGCTTGGAATCAGAAAGACTCATTTTCCTGAGTTCAAACCAGCCTTTGACACTTCGTAACTTCCTGAACAAGTCAGTTAACTCTGTTTGCCTCAGAGGATCATAAGAAGTAAAATGGGTGACTGATTAAGTTAAAAAGGCTTTGCGCAAGTCAAACAAATGTAGCCATGATTAGAAGTAAAACAGAAAACCAGAAAAACATTTTTTGTAGCTTTCTCTTTTAAAGGCCCCATAGCTCTACCATATAAGGAAATGGTTCAAATTTATAAAAAATAAAGGCTATTCCCTGATTGATAAATGGTCAAAGGACATGAATGGGCAGTTTTCAGAAGAAGAAATGAAAACTATCTATAATCATATCCTCTAAATCACTATTGATTACAAAAAAGGCAAATTAAAACATCTCTGAAGTACCACCTCATACTTATCAGAGATGATAAATGTTGGAGAAGATATGGAAAAATTGGGACAAAAAAATGCACTGTTGGTGGAGTTGTAAATTGGTCCAGTCTTTACTTATTTATTTATTTATTTATTTATTTATTTTTGCTGAGGCAATTGAGGTTAATTGACTTGCTCAGGGTCACACAGTTAGGAAGTATTAAGTGTCTGAGGCCACATTTGAACTCAGGTACTCCTGACTTCAGGGCTGGTGCTCTATCCACTGTGCCACCTAGCTGCCCCATGGTCCAGTCTTTTTGAAGAACAATTTAGCTCTATATCCCAAAGGAAATAAATTGTTGCATACACTTTGACCCAAAAATTCCACTACTAAATCTGTATCCCAAAGAGGTAAAAACAAAAACAAAACAAAAATACCCCAGAAAATAATCTACATGCACAAAAATCTTTATATCATCTCCTTTTATGGTGGCAAAGAATTGGAAATTAATACAAATTTTAAAAATTCCAACTTTTCTTTTTCTTTCTTTAAAAGAAAAGTAGTTTTAAGCACAAACCTTTGATAGATACTCTTTGTGATAAAACAATAAAAAATCAAATCTCAGAGAAATTGACTATATTTCTCAACATGAATGAAATAAAAAATCATAATCAATCAACCCTAATAGTATTTTAAGTGTTTCATATGTTTGAAGCCTGTCCCTTTCACAATTCTACTTGATAGGTTCTCTAGACCCTGTGAGTTAGAATAATAATTAAAATGCCTTCTTTCCTCTATAAATTCCTTTCTTTGGCATTTAAAATCCCTTAGGGCAGATAGGTGGTACAGTGGATAATGCTGTGCCTGGAGTTAGGAAAACTTATCTTTTTGAGCTGAAATCTAACCTCAGATATTTGCTAGCTATGTGACCCTAGACTAAACAGTTAATTCTGTTTGCCTTGTTTTCCTTATCTGTTAAATGAACTGGAAAAGGAAATGGCAAACCAGTCCAGTATGTTTGCTTAAGAAAATCCCAAAGTGAATCATGAAAAATTGGGTACAATAAACAACAAAAATGTTTGAAACATTGTTCTAGGCACCTAAGACCACTAGTACTATTACTACCACAACTACAGTAACATCAACTATACTACTACTATTCATTTATATAATACTTAATATTTGCAAAGTGCTTTGCCTATGTTATCTCATTTGTTTCTCACAATATTGTTGGGAGGCAGGTAAGAGCTATCAAAACCTCATTTTAGCTATGAGAAAACTGAGACTGAGAGAAGCTAATTGCTTTATTTCATCACTCTCTTCCTTATACTATTGAGAAAAGAATGAGTCCCTCAAGAAGCTTGTTTGGTATTAAGTAGTTATGCACATGTGGACCTTTGATGTCATGGATATAAGGAACTACTTTGAAAAAGAAACTCCCTCTACCAATATCAGCCAATACCTTTTTTATTGAAAAATGTTGATTTTTCTTTAATTATGAGTACTGGGCCACTCCAATTTCAGCCAAATTAGAAAAGGCAGCATGATCCTTTTCTTCCCCATTATAATCATGGCAAGAAGCTTAAAAAATTCTCATTGGGAAATAAATCATTCACTTCAGCAGAGAAAAAGTGTTTTATACTTTCTCTCTCAAGCTGCTTTTTTTTAGGCATTAAGAAAAAAAAGGAAAGAGACATGTCTGGTTTATTCATGACACAAGAGATTTTTCCGTCTTTCTAATTTGCAGAATCTATTAAGCATATGAAGACTTTCAGAACTTGACATACTAGCCTTGGAAATATCACACATCAATAGATATAGTTGTTGCCCTTGAAGTCCAGTTTCGTGTATAAAAAAGGAAACAGATCTCTTGACTATGTTCACTTTCCTAACGAAATAACTCCACTCCCTAATATTCTATTCCACCCCCAAGGATAGATGCCCTTAACAACCAAGGTCTCTCAATATCAGTGGTGAAATCTCCTAGTATTTTTGCTCTGGAGTAATTGGAGACACTTCAGAAAATTAGCTTTTTGTGTCCTTTTCTTCTGCAGAGGATGTTGGCAATGAAGCTGCTACCACCGTTTATTTTTTGACATTTTGAAAACATTTAGTCCTAAAGGGAATAGCCTGACCAGCTAACTTGTCAACATGATTACAGGGCAATGATTCCATATCTTCAGGGTTGGTTTTTCTCTGCTCAATATATCTTCTAAGTGAAATACCACATTGGTGACTATGGTCATTATATGATAAATGCACTTTTAGGAACTGAAAACACTTTTTGTCAGCTTCCTGGCACAGCATATGTATCAGGGCATGTGATTATCTCACAGCTGTAGCCCTGCTGTAGTTCCTGCTATTTAATGTTTAGCTTGTGCTTCTTCCCTGGGAATCAAAGGACATTGAATACCAGGTGACTTTCTTCTCTACTATCTTGTGGGTTACTTTCAGCAGAGAGAATAATGCAGAATATACAGTATGTTGGATGTAGCACCTCTTCCCTTTGCTCCCTATACAATTCCCTTTTAACTGCATAGAAATCATAGGAATCAGGGTAGGAAAGAACCTCACAGATTACATCCTGGGACACTGTCACTTCTCAAATGAGAAGACTGAATCCTGGAAAGATTAAATGATTTGGCAAAGTTATATAGGTGGCAAACAGTGAAGTCAAAGATAAGATCAGATTCAGATAATCTGTTGGCTAATTTTATTGAATTTCTTTTTCTTCTCTTAATTTTTTCCTCTTTGTTACAAGGTATTGCTGCCTGGAGTAGTAAAGCATTAGAGATATTTTTATGAATGAAGATGATAACAAAAAAATATAAAAGCTTTTTTAATTAATGAAACTGGAATTCAAACCCACATTTTCTTACTCCAAATCCATTGTTCTTAATATTAGTTGATGTTGCCACTTTTAGAGAATATTTCCACTATCCTATGTAGAGGATATGTGTCTGTGTATTATTCATGATATAGGGGAAAAGATTTTGAACTTGAGTCAGTACAATTGGATTTTAGACCAAATGTTATAAATTTGATGTGCGCTTTCCTTGAGTTTTGATTTATTATTATTTAAAATTATTGCTTTGAGATGAAGGTAAACTAGATGTTTCCAAAGAACCATTAGAATGTGAACTAAGACTTTTTATATTTCCTTGTATTTCTAATGCTTAACATGCCTGACAATTATTAATATTTAATAAATGCTTGTTGAATGACACTTTCCTCCTGCTTCTATCAACAATAAAACTATTAATTACTAGAGATTTACATAGCATTTTAAACCTTACAAAAAACATATTTTAATTTAATTTAATTGATAGATTTGCTAGCTAGTATCTAATGTGGCAAAGTAAACATTATGTTAAATGTATTATGTTATAATCTTCCTAATGACTATTCTGTATTTACAGTGAGATCTTCTAGTATCTATCTGGCAAATCATTTTCACTGTGCAACTTCTAGGCATTTCTTCATTTGTCATAAAGAAGTAAAGTTGAACCATCATAGAATGGTTCAAAATGGTCAGAGTACAAGATATTCTTAGAAGTCCATTCCTTAATTCTCTCTAATTGTAATGACAGCATAAAGGGAAAAGATAAAATGCTTTTTTATGTGCCATGATTTTTAGTCAGAATTTTAGCTTCTTCACATTCTCCATTTCTTATTTTTCTCTTCCCTTATTTAAGAACTTTCTTGGTTTTTTATAGTTCATTCAGAAATTTAGATTATGTTGGTGATCAAATTTCCTATTTCTTTTTAAATTACTTTGGTTGAATAACTGACAATTTCCATATTGGTTTCTAGGAGGCCTTGGGCTGAATCAGCTGCATTCAGATTGCTTCGCAAATTATAAATAATTACTCATTGGCTTGATATTGTCAATGCATTTTTTTCTCAAAAGACAAAGAAAAGATAATACATTTAGAAAGCACTGGAAATGTGTAACCAGAAAACAATGCTATATACAAAAAAGAACTTTGAACAAACTTGCCAACATTTTATATCAAGCTCATTGTTTCTTCTTGTAGGTTATGTGTCAGGTTATACATAGGAAGAATTAGAGAGCAGTAAACATCCATTTATGGCCAAAATGGAGATAAAGTAAATGTATGAAGTGACATTTAAGGATCTATCTATAACTATTACTTTAATGCTTTCAAGATCTCCTAAAATACTTTACCAGACTACATCTATTTTTTCAAGTAAAGATTCTAAAGTTGTAGTATTTTTCATAATACTCTCATCAATCAAAAGACAAAAATAAATTAATATTCTTTTGGAAACCTATAGCTCATGTACTATCATAGAAAACATGAATTGACCTTTAAGTTGGGTTCAAAACACTGTATCCAAAATTAGCCTGTTCATGAAGGAAAAGGTCAGAGGATTACAATATTCATCCTAGGAACAAATGGGGTCACAGTAGGGTAGAAATAACAGGATAATTTCATAATACTAACACCTTTATAGAGAATTTTATATATGATAAAGCTTTTCCTTCCTAGCAACCCTGTAAGTTAATTAAGTGTGTGAAATTGGAACAGATTTCCATATTCATGGATCTCAGTATTCTAATCTGTAAAATGAGAGTGTTTGGACTCTCTGGTATCTTTCAGTTTTAAACCTATGATCTTCATTTTTCTTTATATGGGGAAAAACAGAGGCGCCACAAAATGAAGTTACATTTCCAAGGTTACACAGTAAAAGACAAAGACAGGATTCAACACCAGGTTTGAGGATCACAAATCAAGTGCTCTTTCTGCTAAACCATACAGTCTCAAAATACTGAACATTCTTTTAATGTCTAAAGGCTTGACACTGGGAGAGACTGGAGGAATAGGATGGCATTTATGTTACTTGGTATATAATGTAAAACAATGCCAGTCTCACATGAGTACACATTTGGGACATTCCCTATTTATGAAAGACAATTTTAATAAAGGTTTACAAAATTTTAAGGGAATTCTGAAATTATACTTCTACATATGCATAGATTCAGAATAAAATCTGGAAGCTGAAATTTGACTCTTACTTAAGTACTTAAAACAAGCTTTATTCTTTTGATATTCACTCCAAATATTTCACTCTATCCAGATCCTCATTGCAATTATCTATGGACCCCTGTCCCTTCCACCTCCAACCATTTTCATTCTTTTCTCAAGAAGTTCAATACTTGGGTCATAGTGTTTCTATCTGTTCACAATCTTTTCTACATGAGCACAAACTTAGAAATTTCAACATATATAATATTGGCCCTTCAAGCACTCTGGCTTCTTAGTTCATCAATACACCCAATGGCTATGAATTACCATTCATTCCATTTTGTGTCACACAAGAAAATAATAATACTCTTTATTTTATAATCTAAAGCATCCTACTTGCATAATCCAGAACTCAATTTCCTCTGCTTATAGCTTCCTACACTTTATTTTTCTTCTATGTTGCTCTTTTCCTAAATCATTTATTTTGTCTTTGCACTGAATTTTTAAACCATTTTCCCTATCACTAACCAGGTGTTTCCAAAACCAAAACTAGATTACCCCACAATCCACCTTTTTTGTTTCTAATTTAATGCTGCTGAATATGATTAGATGTCACACAACTATGATGATTAGAACAATTACTTTTTTTAAATCTCATTTTACCTGGGCCTCTTAATGACTGATTGACAATACTTTGAATCCATCTTATACCTTCTACAAGTGTTCCAAAACTTTTTCTTCTGTTATAAATCTACATATATCACTTCCTTTCAACAGAAATTTGTGCCTTATACTTTGCTGGTAAAAGTGAGATTTATCTACTCTATCCATGAATTCTCTCTTCCCTTGGATTATAAATTCAAATTGTTTCAAGATAGTCTTCCATACTTTTCTGCTTTACTTTAATCTCAGAGAGGTAGTTCCACTTGATAAAACTAACCTTTCTACTTTTACCTTTTATCTCCTCCACTCCCATCTCTCCTGGCACCTTGAATATTTAACCATACTCTTTTTTAACTCTTCAATTTTTCTTTATTCAGTAACTTTTTCTGTGATGTTTGCTAATATGCCCAAATTTATGCTATTATTAAATCATACCATTCCCTGAAGCTATCATGCCATATCTCTTATTTCATTTACAACTAGATTTCTTGAAAAAAAATTGTCTACATTTATTACCTTTACTTCCTCAAGTCCTAATCACTTTTAAACCTTTTGCATGGCAAGCAATAACTTGGCTTTTGATCCTATTACTTGAAATTATCCACTCCAGGCATTTTTCAAATACTAAAGCAAAGGCACTCATTTCAGCTCATATTTTTTACTCCTCTGCAAAGACTGATACTGTTGAATGTCCCTCCTCCTTGATATTCTCTCCTATTTAAGTTTTCATGAGACTGGTCTAAATTACTTTGCCTTTTCCTTGAATGATTGCTCTTTATTTTCTCTTATTGGATAACTATCCATGTTCTACACCCTAGAAATAGATATTTCCCAGAGCTTTGTCCCAGGTCCTCATCTTTTTTGACACTGCATCTCTTGGGTTCAATTATTATTTCTATGCAGATGACTCTCAAATGAACACATTCAACTTTCATTTAGGTACTGGCAAATATGGAAACAGAATCAAGGAATATGAAAACTGAAAAAAATACATAAATATCTACTAGGTTTAGCAAAATATTTTATATGAGGAAAGCATTTTTAGTCCATTAGTGGATCAGAACCCAGATTGCAAGGAATTGAGAAGAGAGTAAATGGCATAGAGGTGGAGGCAACTAGTGTAGATGGTTCTGTATAAGAATTTGCAATGAAAGGTAGAGAAAATGTTGGATAGTAATTTGAGGGGATAGGTGTCTAAAATATAGTTTTAGTTTATTTTAGATTGCTAGAAAACTGGGCCTGTTTAAGAGTAAGAAAAAATGCTGTTGATATAAAGAAATTTAAACTGAGAGGGATGATGGATGATCACCAGGGAAAACTTGTGGGGGAAGGAAGGAATAAGTTTGAAATCACAAATCAGAGGAGTTACCCTTCAGAAGGGAAATAGCCACCTCATCCTCTAAGGAAAGAGCAAAGAAAGTGATGAGATAAAGATCTAGAAGTATTTGATGTATGGAATAGAGGATATGATAGAATTCACATAGGACAATCTACTTTTTGCTTTTACCAGATCAAGATATGTTCTTATCTTCTCAAGGAGAAATATATTTCTTTATTATGTTGTTTTTATGTTTTTGTTTGTTTTCTTTAAAATTTTCAGATAAAAAAATTTCAAGGACTTGCCTCTTTTTGTCTTCTCATCAAAATTACTACTGGAGACATCCATTAATTATTAACACTATTTCACTTTGGTTAAGTACTTTTAATAGCACAGTATCTTGGTTTATTAATTTTGAAAATATGGTGATTTTGTGTTTGAATTTGTTAGCTCAAAGATATACATGAATACACTAAGAGAAGATTTAAAGGAGCAACTGCCCCCAAGACTCCATGATATTGAGAGAAACAATTAGTGCATTGCTAAGAACATAAAAATTCTTATAGGATTCTTACAGCATTAAAAATAATAGATTACTTTTCCTTGGAAGGAATACGGAAACACTTTTAGATAAAATTAACTGACTCCTTGGTGTTCTATAGCTTTTTCTTCACACTGGGAACAAGGGAACTTTGGTATACTGAAGGAATAATAAAATAGACTGACAAAAATAAAATTTAATGAGAAATCAAATAACATAAACTATCCTCATAAAAAAAGAAATAGGGAAATGAAAAAAGCTAAGAAAATACTTTGACATTGATATTCTTAATGATTGCCAGTTCTCAGTTCATAAAACTAACAAATAAAAACACAGAGACATATACATCTGCAAAAAAGAAATAAACACGAATGCAAAATGCCTACTATTTTCAAATTCTTGGATACTGTTAAAAGTGAAAAAAGAAATGTCAATTTTGTGATTTGACTGGCATTCCAACATACACAATATGTAACATTGACTAGTGTTGATTATGGGGCTCACAAGGAAATTTAATCCATATATTTAGTGGCTACCCTTAGCAGAGTACAACTACCCTTGCTCTCTCCACTTCAACTACTGTCAATAGTGTTTTTATAATAGAAGACATAAAAGGCATTCATTTACAGCCAGAGAAGAATACCAAGATGTAACTTCCCGAATCTCAACTGTAGAGTTAAGGGAGAAAAAGTATGGTATTTGAAGATGGGAAATCCTGAACAAGAGATAGCAGAATTTAGAGGAAAAACATCTGCTAGTTTTAGGGTATGAATTCTAATCCTTTTCTTTTTCTTCTTTTTCTAAAAAGAATATTATTTTTAACATTCTTTTCTTTTTATACTTTGAGTTTTAAGTACTCTGCTTTCCTTCCACTCTTTCTCTTAACCACTGACAAAGCAAGCAATATATCAATTATACACTGAAATCACGCAAAACACATTTCCATACTAGCCATATATTAAAAACCAAAGAAAAATAAAATGAGAAAATTATGCTTCAATTTGAGTCAGTTCTCTCTCTGAAGTTGGACAGTATTTTTCATTACGAGACCTTTGGAACTGTCTTGGATTACTGTATTGATCTAAGTTGCCAAGTCTTTCATAATTGATCATCATTATACCATTCAAGTTACTGTGCACAATGATCTCCTGTTTCTTCTGCCTTTGCTTTGCATCAATCCGTATGTATCTTACCATGTTTTTCAGAAACTGTCCCCTTGTCATTTAATATTCCATGACAATCATATACCACAACTTGTTCCACCAATTCCTAATTGATGTTCATTCCCTGGATTGCCAAATCTTTTTCACCAGAAAAAGAATTGCTTTCCCTTTTTCTTTGATGTCCTTAGAATACAGATTTGGTAGTGGTATTGCTAGATCAAAGAGTACACAGTTTTATAATCCTTTGGACATAATTCCAAAGTATGACTGGATTCATTCATAACCCCACCAATAGTACATTAATGTCCCAATTTTTTCATATGAGTGCTAATATTTGTTATTTCTGATAGATGTGAGGTAATACCTCAGTTATGTTAATTTGCCTTTTTGTGATCAACAATGATTTAGAAGATATTTTCATAATACTATAGAATGCTTTCATTTCTTCTAAAAACTATTCATATCCCTTGACCATTTGTCAATAGGAAAATGGTTTTATTTTGATAAATTTCACTCAATTCTATATTTAACATATATTTGAGAAATGAGGTCTTTATCAGAGTTACTTATTGTAATTTTTTTCATATTACCCCATCGTCTATGGTACTTTTAAACAAAATGTATTTCCCTTGATTATCTCTTTTAATTGTTTATTTTCACTTTTGTTTTGTGTGACATAATGATTGCTATCACTGCTATTTTTTTACTTCAGCTAAAGCATAATAAATAAATTTTTATAAATCTTTTTATACATAAATATATCTATGTGTATTAATATATTATATTGATCTATTATATATTTATAGCCCTTTGTTTTAATTTGATATGTCTTTCTGTTTCAAGTGTGTCTTCTGTAAACACAATATTGTTGGATTATTGTTTCCAATCTTTTCTGCTATTTGCTTCTATTTTATGACTAAGCTTATCCCATTCCCATTCACAGTAATGATTACTGTTTGTTTTCCTTCCTTCCATTAACTTCTATTTCTTCTTTCTTTTTGTACTGTCATGTCCTCAAAAGTCTATTTTGCTTCTCCTCTCTGTCTCCTTTAATCTGTCCTTCCTTTTGTCATTCTCCATCCCCTTCTCTTATCTACTTCCCTTTATATTTTCCTATTGGATAAGTTATATTTCTATATATAACTCAGTATGTGAGTGTGTGTGTATGTGTGTGTGTATGTGAGTGTTGCCCCTTCTCCTCCTATTTGAACCAGTTCTGATGAGAGTAAGGTACAAACATTACCTTCCATGTCCCAATTCTTCTGCTGTAAAAGCTCTTCCTTGTGTGTCTATGTGAGAAAAATTTCCTGATCCTACCAGTTTTTTCTCCCTTTTCCCAGTATATCTCTTTTTCTTATGTCTTCTTTTTTTGGAGATCATTCCAAAATAATAATAAGGCTGAAAAGTACTCTATTTCATTAAATATCTTTTTTCCTCTACTGGAGAATCATGTTCAGTTTTTTTTTCTGAGTTGGTGATTCTTGTTTGTAATTTTAGCTTCTTTGCCTTCCTGAAATATCATATTCCAATCTCTCTGTTTCATGAAAGTCAGTAAATCTTATGTGATTCTGACTCTGGCTTCTTGATTATTTGAATTGTTTCTTTCTGGACCTTTGATGTATTTTTTTTTTTTTTTGAGAGGGGAGCTGTGGAATTTGGCTACGATATTAATGAGAGTTTTCACTTGCTATTTCTTGACAAGTTGGTGAGTAGATTCTTTCGATTTTTATTTTACCTGTGCATGTAAGATATAAGACAATTTTCCTTGATAATTTCTTGAAATATGATGTCTAATCTCTTTCTTTGAAAATGATTCCCAAGTAATCCAATAATTCTTATACAATCTCTCCTTGTTCTATTTTCCAGGTTAGTTTTTATATATTTTTTGAAATGTATTTATTTAATATTGTTCTTCAGTTACATTTAAAAATAGTTATTTTAATTTGTTTTTAAAACTTTTGAGTTTCAGATTCTCTCCCTTACCCCCAACTTCCCATTAAGAAAACACATGTGAAGTTATGCAGAATACCTATCCTATCTAAAAAAATGCTTAAATAAATTAAAGTTAAAAAAAAAAAACAAAAAAGAGAGAAAAAAAGATAAGCAAACAGAGACATATACATACGAGAGAGAGAGAGAGAGAGAGAGAGAGAGAGAGAGAGAGAGAGAGAGAAGTTCCAATTTTTTTTTCTTTTTCATTCTTTTGATTTTATCTTTTCTCAGTATCTTGTGGAGTTATCTTCTACTTATCCAGTTCTGATTTTTAATAAATTATTTTCTTCAGTTATATTTTACACTTCTTTTCCATTTGGTCAATTCTGCTTTTTAAGGAGTTATTTTCTTTAGTGAATTTTTGTGTCTCTCTTACGACTGGGCCAATTCTGGTTTTGTGTATTTTTCTTTATTCCTTTCTTTGTTTTCTTTTCTTTTTTTAAACCATACTGTTAATTCTCTTTTCAATATTTTCTGGAATCACTCTCATTTCTTTTCCTAATTTTTTCTTCTTTTCTCTTTATCCCTATCTTTCTCTCTTCTAAGAGTTCTTCTTGGGCTTGGATCCAATGAGAATTTTCTTTGAGGCTTTTTGTGACTGTTTTCATATTATTGTCTTCTGAATTTACATATTGCTTTTTCTTGCCATCAGTTTTTTTTATGGTCAGTAACTCTTTTTGCTTATTTCTCATTGCTCTATTTCTTGAGTTAAGGCTGGCTATGCTTACCTGGGAAGGCACTGTTATAAGTTTCAAGATTTTTTAAGCTGTTGTTTTCATAGTTGGTTCTTGGGGTTTGCAAATTTGTGGTGGTTCCAAAGTGATATGATTCTGGCAGAGTTGTAGACCTGGTTCTCCTGATCTTTACCAAGGAAAGGTCCATGGTCCCCTGTAGTGGCAGGAGCTAGTGCTACTCTTTTTCTTGGAACTATGACCTCTTATTCTTTTTGATTGACCACCAGTTCTTTTCTCTTTCCAGGAATTGTGACTCAGAACTGCATATGGGCAATAAAAGTGTCAGTGCTGGCTGTGTCCAATGCCAACAAAGTATCCTTTGTAATCTCTTTCTGATCAGTCCTGTAACCCCTTATTATATCTGGATTGGGAGCTTCCAAAGCTGCTATTGTGACTGTGCTTGTTGTTGCTGTTACCTTGTGTGTGGATTTTGATCAGAACTCTACCAGCCTTCTACCTATTCTACCAGACTTCTGCATATAGTTTACATAAGCTAGAAAAATATCCCAAGCTGATTTTTGACCAGCAGGAGTCCCTGCTGCTCCAAAATTTGATTTGCACTATTTTAAAGTTGTTTGGAGGGAAATAATAAGATTTCAATTTGATAGCTGCCTTTAATCCACTATCTTACCTTTGCTGTTTCCAATCTTTTCTAAAAGTTCACATCAATACCATAGTAAGATATTTTAAGTTATGCATGATGCTGGCAAAAATGCAAATGGTGACCAATCCCTGGGGCTATGAATCCTAGCTGGGAGCAAGATCAAGGGTAAATAACTCAGGAAAACTAACTGACCCAGGAAAGACACCAGGCAAGGATGGTGCAAGGACATTGTGAAAAGGCATCTGGGTGAGATGTTCCCTACATTTATTCTCTCTACTTGGGCTGGGGAAAAAAAAAAAGTAAGAAAAATCATCTAGTCCATAAATTTAAGATACTCACACTGACAAATACTCCTAGTATCAGCAGGAATGATAGTTGCTCACAGAGCTTACACAGAGCTTTCTCATTTTCAGTCTATCAATAGTGAAACATAAGCCATTTTAACTCAAAGCCTCAGTTTCTTCCTCTCCGGTTTTTAACATTCTACAGTATGTTAATATAGTCTGCAAAATTTGAAAAATTCTTTAAAAACTATACCTCAGAACCATGTGGTTGTAATAGTTAGTCAGAATTACATAATGATGATGATTATTATCATCTTTAATTGGCCAAGAATCAGAGATTCAGATCCCATTGCAGAACTGGAATGAGTAAAAGGAAAATATTATAATCTTTTAACTGAGAAAATGCTGTGACAAAAAGAAACCAAGTCACATGCTTCATTTGTAAGACATAGGCCTATAAGTAAAGAAGTATGGTATTATGGGGAAATCATAGGTAAGATCCTGGGGCAAGAGAAGAATAAAAAATCACAAGGCAGCAATTTGTCACTCATAGATATACAAGTCCATAGTTCTCAAATACTTTAGACCAATGGGTAAGCACACCAAGTATGTACATAGGCTATAAGAGCTGAGAAGCTGTGTCTATCCATATATCTAATTGCTCTTGTTGGGCAAATTCATAGAAATCAAATGGGAGGAGAACCTTAAGGGAGGTCAATCAGTGAATAGATCAACCTTTATTTCCTTTATTAACCCCAAGATATTGTCATTGGAGAGACTTGTCTATTTGAGCTTGAAATTTGCCAAGCTAGTTATACATAGGAATTTCTCAGTCCTTAGGTGAAGCAATCAATAAGCAAAGAAGGATGACTTCTATGTTATCCTTTCACCAAGTCCTTACAACAGGCCAATCCTCATGAGAATACTAGATAATGTCTATGTCCAAAGTATCACTTTTAAGAGCTCATATAGAACATAAGTAAAATAGGTAAATATCCAAAGTTAAATTTGTCTATTTGCTGATATTTGACTGACTTGTTGGGTATACTATTATATCACAAAAGATAGTCTTATTGGTGTGTTTTATCAAGGCCATTAAAAAAAAAAAAAACTCTTGATTTTTGATACACCTAAAACATATTACATGAATCAGGAATAGAAGAAAGGGAGAGGATAATGAAAATTCCACATAGTGGAATGGTGAATTTTGCATTAGATCTCTAGGTCTAGAAATAGGAAAACTGAGTTAAGATCCATTCTCAGCCTCAGATTCTTTTTTCTTTTTCTTTTTCCTGAGGCAATTGGGGTTAAGTGACTTGTCCTGTGTAACACAACTAGGAAGTGTTAAGTGTCTGAGGTCAAATTTGAACTCAGGTCCTCCTGACTTCAGGGCTGGTGCTTTATCCATTGCACTACCTAGGTGCCCCTAGCCTCAGATTCTTTTTTTTTTTTTTTTTTTTTTTTAATTTCATTTCATAGCTTTTTATTTACAAGTTATATGTATGGGTAATTTTACAGCATTGACAATTGCCAAACCTTTTGTTCCAATTTTTCCCCTCCTTCTCCCCCCGCTCCTTCCCCCAGATGGCAGGATGACCAGTAGATGTTAAATATATTAGAGTATAAATTAGATACACAATAAGTATACCTGACCAAACTGTTATTTCGCTGTACAAAAAAAATCGACCTCTGAAATATTGTACAATTAGCCTGTGAAGGAAATCCAAAATGCAGGCAAGCAAAAATATAGAGATTGAGAATTCAATGTAATGAGTCTTAGTCATCTGCCAGAGTTCTTTCGCTGGGTGTAGCTGGTTCAGTTCATTATTGCTCCATTGGAACTGATTTGGTTCATCTCATTGCTGAGGATGGCCAGGTCCATCAGAATTGGTCATCATATAATATTGTTCTTGAAGTATATAATGATCTCCTGGCCCTGCTCATTTCACTCAGCATCAGTTCATGTAAGTCTCTCCAGGCCTTTTTGAAATCATCCTGTTGGTCATTTCTTTCCAAACAATAATATTCCATAACATTCATATACCACAATTTATTCAGCCATTCTCCAATTGATGGGCATCTACTCAGTTTCCAGTTTCTGGCCACTATAAACAGGGCCGCCACAAACATTTTGGCACATACACATCCCTTTCCCTTCTTTAGTATCTCTTTGGGGTATAAGCCCAGTAGAAACAC
The DNA here is from genome assembly GCF_016432865.1 of Antechinus flavipes. Lineage (NCBI taxonomy): Eukaryota > Metazoa > Chordata > Mammalia > Dasyuromorphia > Dasyuridae > Antechinus > Antechinus flavipes. The sequence continues at coordinate 483,124,277 of NC_067400.1, forward strand.
TGGTGGATCAAAGGGTATGAACAGTTTGATAATTTTTGAGCATAGTTCCAAATTGCTTTCCAGAATGGCTGGATGTGTTCACAATTCCACCAACAAGGTATCAGTGTCCCAGTTTTCCCACATCCCCTCCAACATTCCACATTATCTTTCCCTGTTATTCTAGCCAATCTGACGGTATCTCAGATTTGTCTTAATTTACATTTCTCTGATTAATAATGACTTGGAGCATCTTTTCATATTAGCCTCAGCTACATAACTATTTTTCTCAGTTTCCTCATCTATAAAATGGTTATAATGCAGAATTTTCATGAGGATAAAATGAAATAACATATAGAGTTTTGCAAACCATAAAGTGCTATATAGTATATTATTTTATTCTGTAAGTAAATTATTTTAAATACCAGAAATTCTGATCCCCATGGCATAGAAATATTTAAAGTATTTAAATGAAAGGAAATCTATTTTCCAAATAACTAAAGCTTACAGGAGAAGACTCAGGAGGAAAAAATAATATTTCAGATCAAGAATCTCAAGGGTTATCATATGGAATCGAGACTAGATTTTTTTGTGCTTGGTCTCAGAGGATTAAATGAGAAGGGATGGGTGAAGGTTCCTGTGAAGGCTAAGTTAGTACCCTGGATGCCAGAGTCAGGATAAGCAAAAGTCTTTGGTCTTTATTCTTGGTCTTAGGTGTAGAAGCTAATGGACACAGCGATCTCCATACCTTCTTTCTCTTCTTCTCTCCCCCAAAAGTAACTCTGGCTTGTCTTACTCCACTCTCTAATCCCTCCTCCAGTTCTCTGTATACACCAACAGATTGAGCCACCACAGAAGAGTGGGGTGGGCCATTTTCCAAGCATATGCTAATAGAGTATTGTCCAATAAGTAATTAGCCTTAAGTGCTCAGTTGTCCAAGGCTCAGAGTTTCAGCCCTTTACATTCCAAAGAGGCAAATTTAGGCTAATCTACTTAAAACTTTAAATAACTATGTCTCCAAAATGGAAAAGGCCAAGTTGAGAGGTGATGGCATTTCTTTGCCTATAGGCCTAGAACAAAGGTTTGAGGATCACTTGTCAAGTATATTGCATTAAGTACTCTTTTCACTTATGTTTTAGATCAAGGAGCCACTGAAGTACCTTTCAACTTTTCCCATTCTGTGATTTTATGGTATGGTAAGTTCGAGATCAATTGCATGGCTGTATCACTGGAAATTCCTTAAAATGAAGACTTCACAATTCCCAACCATTCCCACATTCCCCAAGTAACATTTATGTATCTATATAGTACTTTAAGATATTTTCAAGCATAATACAGTACATGCATTAACTAATTTAATCCTTATCATAATCCTTTGAGGAAAGGATAACTGGTATAATTATCCTAATTTTGCAGAAGTTCACTGATGGTGAACTAAACTGAAGTGACCATCACTCATTGTTGAGTGACCAATAATAATTTCCAAGATGTAAATCAATTCATCCATTGGTACATAGTTACAATAATGAAGGTTAGATTTAAGGCTCATGTTTTTAACTGTCTAATATTCTATTTAGAACATTATATTGCTTGTGTAGGCCTCCAAAAATTAGGTTAAAAGAAACTTGAAAATCTCATTAGCTGATTAGAAAGTAGAATAAATTTCCTTAATTACTCAGTTGGGTCACTATTCTATATCACATGCTCTATCAGCCCATTCAGCAATCTATGGTGTCTTTTTTACCTGGTAAGAGTTATCCAGGTACCTCTTTGGGACCACAACATCTGTTTGAATAATTCACGCAACTATTTACTTATTTGTTTGTTTGTTTGTTTGTTTGTTTTTTTGTTTGATATTTGACAATAATATCTTGGATACTTGCCTAGAAATATGGGCTGAATACTAATATTGTTATATTTTGAAAAAAAAGACTTCCATGACTTTGGCATAAAGAATGATAACATAAATTAGGAGAGCAAGGTATAATTTACCTGTCAGATCTTGAATGAAGGGAGAATTTGTGATCAAAGAAGAACTAATGAACATTATGAAAGGCAAAATTAACAACTTTGATTGCATTAAATTAAAAAGTTTTTGCACAAAGAAGACCAATAGAAACAAGATTAAAAGGGAAGAACAAAGTTTGGGAAAAAATCTTTGCTTCTAGTATTTCTGATAAAGGTCTCATTTCTAAAATATATAAAGAACTCTGTCAAATTTATATGAACACAAGTCATTTCCCAATTGATAAATGATCAAAGGATATCAATGGATATTTTCAGATGATGAATTAAAGCCATCAATAGTCATATAAAATGCTCTAAATCACTACTGATTAGAGAAATGCAAATTAAAACAATTCTAAGGCACCACCTCACACCTCTCAGATTGGCTAAAATGACAGGAAAAGATAATGATAAATGTTGGAGGAAATGTAGGAAAACTGGGACACTAATACATTGTTGGTGGAATTATGAAACAATCCAATCTTTCTGGAGAACAATTTGGAACTATGTCCAAAGGGCTATAAAAATGTGCTTACGTTTGACCCAGAAGTACCATTGCTAGTTTTATATCCCAAGGAAATCTTAAAGGGAAAAAAAGGACCCATGTGTGCAAAAATGTTTGTAGCAACTCTTTCTGTGATAGCAAAGAATTGGAAAATGAATAAGTGTCTATCTAATAGGGAATGGCTGAACAAGTTGTGGTATATGAATATAATGGAATATTATTATTCTATAAAAATTATGAACAGGATGATTTTAGAAAAGAAAAGTTCATGATTTATATGAACTGATGCTGAGTGAAACAAGCAGAACCAGGAATACATTGTACACAATAATAGCAAGAATGTGCGAAGAACAACTATGAAAGATTTGGTTCTTCTCACTGACTTGGTGATGCAAAGAAATCCCAATAGAATTTGGACAGAAAATGTCATCTGCATCCAGGAAAAAAAAAAAAAAAACTAAGAAGATTTGAATGTGAAAGTGAATGTTCACTTCTTTTCTATTTTTTAAAAAATCTCTCCCATGATTTTTTTCCCTTTTGCTCTGATTTTTCTCTCTCAACATGATTCTTAAAGTAATGTGTATTAAAAGCAAATAAATTTGCTAGGAACTTTAAATAAAAAGAAAAAGACTTCCTGCTTCTTTATTGAGTTTTTAAAATGTACTGAATTCTTTCAATTATCTCTTCCTCCAAAATCTATTCGATTATGAGAATGGAGTAAGGGGTCTTAATAGCTTGGAAGACATTCATAGTAGCCTTGTCAGATTAGGGAGGTTTTCTTGGATAACATTAAAGGTGGAGCATAAATTGTTGGGTCTTGCTTTCTTATGCTTTACTCTATTTTCCCTCCTTCTAATCCCTCGGAGGTAAAATGTTATGGGACAGGGAAAGAGGCTCAATTGCACTCCCATGATGTTATGTCCAGTGGTTTAGGACAAAGTGTTCTGGGTATGGAATCCAGAGATAAGGCGTCAAAACATTTTTTGGTGTTATAGGCAGTTAAGAACTATAAGTTGTTATACTTCAACTACTTCAGTATTCTACAATCCTGGCTAGTTAGCCTGAGTAATGGGTTGAATAAAAAAATCAGAAGGTGGCAAGGGCTTGTGTTTTTAGTAACAGACTCAACATAGATTTGCTTTTAGTTGATATGGCATTATTCCTATTTGACTAGAAGATAAATAATTTTCTCGTGTCACATAGCTAATGGCATGGAGGAAAAATACACCCAATTAATATATTATTTATCTTAGTGTAAATTAATTAAGTGAAGTTTTATAAAAACATGCTTTGACAATTTGGAACTATGCTCAAAAAGTTATCAAACTGTGCATATTCTTTGATCCAGCAGTTTTTCTACTGAGATTATATCCCAAAGAGATCCTAAAGGAGGGAAAGGGATCGACATGTGCAACAATGTTTGTGGCAGCCCTTTTTGTAGTGGCAAGAAACTGGAAACTGAGTGAATCCCCATCAATTGGAGAAAGGCTGAATAAATTATGGTATATGAATGCTATGGAATACTATTGTTCTGTAAGAAACAACCAGCAGGATGATTTCAGAGAAGTGTGGAGAAACCTATATGAATTGATGTAAAATGAAATGAGCAGAACCAGGAGATTATCATACATGGCAACGAGAGGACTATATGATGATCAATTCTGACGAATGTGACTCTCCTCAACATTGAGATGATTCAAACCAGGTCCACTTGTGCAGTGATGAAGAGAACCATCTACATCCAGAGAGAGAACCCTGGGAACAGAGGGTAGAACACAACATAGCATTCTCATACTCTGTTATTTGCTTGCATTTTGTTTTCTTTCTCAGTTTTTCTTTTTCTTCCTTCTTGATCTGACTTTCTTGGGCAACACGATAACTATATAAATATGAAGACATATATTGGATCTAACATGTATTTCAACATATTTAACATGTATCGGACTACTGCCAGCTAGGGGAGGGGTTGGGGGGGAAGGAGTGGAAAATTTGGAACAAAAGGTTTTGCAAGGGTCAATGTTGGAAAAATTACCCATGCATGTGCTTTGTAAATAAAAAACTTTAATTAAAAAAAGTAAAAAAAAAATAAAATGATCTTTTCCAATTAAAAAAAAAAAACAACAAAAAACATGCTTTGATTTAAGTTTGGACTAAAAAACCTATAAAAATTTATCTTTAAACTTTACAACAATGGCTCTTTACAACAATGTGGTGGTTCAGGCCAGTTCCAATAGACTTCTGGATAGAAAGAGCTATCTGCATTCAGAAGGTCTGCATTCAGAGAGATTGCATCCAGGAGACTGAATGAGGATTATACCATAGTATTTTCATTTCTGTTTTTGTTGTTTACTTTGCCTTTTTTTTTCTTTCTCTTTTTTTTTTCCCTTTTTGACCTGATGTTTTTTGTGCAATATGATAAATGTTGAAATATGTTTAGAACTGCACATGTTTAACCAATATTGGATTACTTGCTGTTTAGGGGAGGGGAAGAGGGAAGAAAGGGAAAAAAATTTGGAACACAAGGTTTTGCAAGGCCGAATATTGGCCTTCTACATTTTTCGAATGTTGAAAAAGTATCTTTGCACATATTTTGAAAAATAAAAAGCTATTATAAAAAAAAACTCATCCATCTCTTTGAATCTTTGATTCTAACAAATGTTATTGTTCAGATGTGAACAAGAAGGTACCGAATGGTAGTCTAACATCACTTAGGTTAGAACATGAGAAAAATACTTAGCAAAAGTATCTTTATTGTAAGAGCTTGTCAAATATTATTAGCACATTTTACTTTCTTTCTCTTCGCCTATCTTTCCAAACAGATAATCAGGCATGAAATCTTTGATACTTCAATCTTCACCAATTTTCTTTCTAAAAAGCCTTTAATTATATCTACATGCATATCTACATACTTACATACATTTGTTGTCTCTACTTTACAATGTTATGTCCTTGAGGGCAGGGACTTTGTTTTACTTTTGTTAATATTTGCCTACACTGTCTAGCACATAGCATACAACAAATGTTTGTTGATTGAATAATAATTAGGTAGTAGGCAATTGTATGAAGTTTTATGTACCAACCATTCAAAAATTAATTAGAAAATATCCCTCACCTCAAATATCTCACAGTTTAGCAAGGAAGAAAAGAATATAAGTAGAAAATAAAGCATGTAAAGTGGAATTTGAAAATACTACTATAATAGATCAGAAGAGAAAAACTTCTTACTTCCACTTGTACAATGGAAAATTTCCTAAAGAAATGAGATTTACTTGAAATCAGTCCTTGAAGGATTAGATGGGAATCTAATGTAGATTAGAAGCTGTTCCAAATAAAGGAAAGCCCATGAGCAAAGACATGGGCCCAAAAAACAGTAGAATCAATACTGGCAGGCATTACATTCTGCTGGACAGTTGATATCATTAATCTAGTAGCTACTGACTATCAAAGAATTATGACAATTATATCTTGAAGTAAACTAACTTACTGGATTGAGTGGGAGGGCCAAGAATCATCACACTAGAACCTCTCTCTCTTCTCTGAGACTATCTTCAGACAGTCAGGTATTTCACAGAGAGCCTATAGTCTCTTGTTTGATAGGTTGTAAAACTGAAGTTCTAGCTTCTCAAAATCATTAAAAAAGACAATTTAAAGCAAAAGTGGGAGCAGTCAGCCAGTACCATCTCCATTCCAGTGGTAGCATAATGCTCTCTCAATGGGGTGCAGTATTTTCATCACCTGTCTATTTTCAGTGACTTGGCACTGTTGTTGTGAATGGTTAAACAGTTTCCTCAATATTCCCCCCTCCCCCTGTGGCTGGCTGTATTTTAAAAGCAAGTGAAGGAATTATTATGTGCACATTCAGATTTGTAAAGCAGTTTAGCCCCTTTTCATAAAGAAGCCTTCTTCCACAAGGTAGTAACATTAATAGTGATTGTATAATAGCCTGTCTGCTGACAAAGGCTTTTGTCTGCCATTAAGCACAAGCCATATTGTAATGCTAAACTGAAAGAACAATAGTATCACCTGTTCAAAGTCGAGCAACCTTTTCAATATTGTTATTAGTAGAGAATTATTATTGCTGTATTCTGATTTAGTCTTTCTATGGCAAACCTCCATGGTAAAGTGCTTTATAAAAATTGTCTTGGCTTGAAATCACTCTAAAAATTTTCTCCTTCATTCAGGACTGAATTAATATGCAAAAATTCTTCTTTCCCACTCCCTCCCCACTTCCCAGTCTCCCTGCCTCTTCTCCTTCCCTTCTCCCATTTCTCTTTCCCTGTCATCTCCTCTTGTCCTTTCCTGCCCCCCTCAACTCCCTCCCCTTTTTTTTTGCTAATATATTTGTTTTGTTATGCTTTTGGGATGTAGTATGAACAACTTACTTTCCCTTGTGTGTTCCTAGTAAGAGTTAATATGTTTACTTACAGCTTGATTAACCCTTGTGTGTTCATTATGTCTCACTGTTGAATTTAATCCAGGCTCTCTGATATAATTACTCCTGGTGGGTGCCCCATTCAATGGACCACATTGTGTCTGTCCATTTGCCTCCTATTAAACAGAGGTAAATATATGATCTGTCAAAGCACTGTGCTCAGGAATAGCATCTGCCTCTTCAACCAATCTCTTTATCTGTTAGTCATTAGAATTCTGGTCAGACAAGTCCTCTATCACACCTCAGTTCTTTGCCAGGGTAATAAACCTTTACATATCTAAAATAATTGAGAGAAAAAAATAGCATTGAAAACTCTTTTCATCTTCAGCTACTCTGTAGTCCAGATAAACCTCTGTTTTTGTATAACACAGTAATTTTCTTTCCAAAAAGCTACATTCTAGCCAACACCCCCTCCAAATCTTCTTATCTTATCTTCTGTATTGCCCTTTCTCTAGGTCATCTTCTTCTTCATCATCCCTGCCCCTAACACATATATATCTTGAAGATTTGGATATTTCAAAATTAGAACTATTTTCCTAATTGATTTATATCTGCCTGTTTATGACCGCAAGATTTAGAAAAAGTCAGTATTAGTCAGTAAACATTAATAAAGCACCTACTTTGTGACAGGAAATGTGCTAAGCACTGGGGATTCAAAGAAAAGTAAAAGATAGTCCTTGTTCTCAAGGAGCCCACAATCTAAGGCGGAAAATGACAGACAAATAATTATGTACAAACAAGCTATATATAGGATCAGTTTATTATAATTTACAGAGGGAAGGCACTAGAATTAAGGAGAATTAGACAAAAGCTTCCTGTAGATAGTGGGATTTTAGAAGGGATTTAAAGTAAGTAAGGGAAGCCAAGGCGTGAACATGAGGAGAGATCATTCCGTATAGAGACAGCTAGTAAGATAGCCAGAAATTGAGAGCTGGAATGTCTTGTTTTGATGCAGGAAAGATTCCTTTCTAGATTCCCACCCTCTCCTAGTTAATAATGTAAATTACCCTTTAACTCACAAATCCTGGTCCCTTTGAATTCCAATAGAAGATCAGGACCTGCCCCAGCCCCACCAGGATCTGAGCCAACTTTGGGACTATACCCAAAAGCCCCTTGAGCTAAATCTCCCATTATAAAAGGGAGACACTGGGACTCCCTCTCTTTTTTCAGAGAGTCCAAACATGATAGCCATGTGAGGACCCTCTGTCCACTGGACCCTTTGTCCAGTGCCCTCCTTATCTCTATCTTCACCTATCTCCTTACTTCCAAACCCAATAATAAACCTCTTTTATCAATCTAGCTCTCCCGGCCAATAAAAGCTTTTATTGGGAACTCGTGTCACTACTAGACCCTATTTACCGCCGTATCCTTGCCCCGAATCCAAGGGGGTTGCAGGTGATCTTTGCTTGACTCCCTGTACCCCAAACCTGCCACTAGACCTCAACTAAACCCTAATTTCATTTAGGTATCCCAAATCTAGACCTCAACAGTTTGAAGAACAGCAAGTAGGCTAGTGTCATTTGACTGAAGAGTATATGTGTGGGGGTTGGGGTAGGTTTCAAAAAAACTTGAAAGGTGTAGAAAGCAAATTATGAAGCATTTTGAGTGCTTCAAAAAGGATTTTATCTTTATTCCTAGAGGTCAACAAATTTTATATTTATTCCTATTTCTCCATAGCCAATAGAATTTAGTGTGTATTTGTCCATGTGTGTGCAACATAGTCAATCTCACATTTCATAAAGTTCATTTTGTCAGGTGAGTGGAGGATGGATTAGAGTAGGCTGAGATTTCTGATAGGTAGACTATTGAGGAATACTCTACATATATGTAGTAATGATGTTGCATATGGGGGTGGGGGTGAGAAAGAAGAACTGACAATGAGTTCTAGATTGAAAACTAAATAAAACAATAACAAAAACAAAGACAAAACAAACCCCTTCAATGAAAACAAGATTATGAAAAAAATGGTAACCAACTAGAAAAGGAGGTACATCATCTCCAAGATTAAAATAATTCTTTGAAAATTAGAATTTGGCAAGGGGAAGTCATTGAAGCTATGAGAGAGCAAGAAATAACAAAACAGATTATAAGAAATGAGAAAATAGAACAGAATGTAAATATGCCAGATTAAAGAATTCATTTCATTTACTTTTGAATGGCCCATCTAATTCTTCAAAATGCTTTTCACTAGCAGCATTATACCCCTACAATTCCCCTTTAAAATGTTCCATTCATCAGACTAACTGATCACTGAAGGGCAGCATGTTCCCTAAGGTTAGTGTAATACAACCTATCTTTAGTAGAACCTGACCGAATTTTTTTAATCACTGCTTTATTTTCTAAATCTCCACAAAATATTTCATATATGTGTGTGTTTGTGTGTACACACATACATATGTGTGTACATGTGTTTAGGTGCATGTGTATATTTGGTTTATTTATTTTATTTTTAATTTATGAAATAAACATTTCCCTAAAACTATATGAAACTGCAAATGTTCTATGAACAACTTGCTTTTCTTTTCAAATATAACACAAAATAATCAGGAATTTTTCTTCTTTCTTCTTCTCTGGCTCGAAAGATGTATACACATATTTACATGTGTATGTGTGTATACATATACATGCATACACATACTCCCATGTAAAAGTTATTCTCCAATTAGTCAAGAAAGTCATAAAAGAAAAAGTCCTAGAAAACACATTATATTCTCAGTCTCTCTTATTGGCAGGAGAATGAACTGCTTTAGAAAGTAGTGATTCTTCAAGGAAAGATAAATGTACATTTTTGGAGAGGTATCTGTCTGGGTATATTACTCCACAGTTTAGGAACTACCAGTGGCTCCCTATTGCCTATATAAAATACAAACTTTGCAGTTTGGGATTTAAAATCCTTCAGATTTTGGCTCCAGACTGCTTTTCCATTACTCTCAGGCATGTACTTAGCTTTGTCTAAGTACTGCATATTTACTATACTCTATTTGAAATATTCCTTCTTCTTCTTGCCTTTTCTCAGGCTGTCCACCCTATCTGGAATGTACTCCTTCCTTACCTCTATTTTTGATAATCCTGAGATTGTTTTTTTTTTTTTTTTTTTAAGTTTGTTTCTTATATTTCTTCATTTGAGTATATTTGTCCTCTTTTCCTCTTCATATTGTATATATGCTTATCATTTTACTTGTGATCCTCAAACCATTTAAGTTCTTTGAGATCAATAATCTTAAAAATTAAATTTGCATTTGTATTACAGATGCCCAGCATGGTTTCCTATAACTAACACATTACATTGGAATGGAGTAGTATCTGGGCTAGAATCTTATTCAGGCATTTGTTGAATACCTGAAGTCCCTTCTAACTCTGGTTTTCATTTTATGATTTTGTTGATATACAAGACAAGTGGTAAAGGAAATCCAGAAAACATGATGAAAATAAGAATAACCATAGGAAATGAATGAAAGAAATATTTCTAATGTCATAGGATTTAGAACTGCAATGGTCCTTAGTTGTCATGTAATTCAACCTTATCTAGATTTTAGAGTTCTAGAAAATTGACTTAGAGATGGTAAATGAATTTATCCAAGACAATCTAATAGTGGAGATGAAATTCATAATAGGACTATATTTCCAGTCCAATTGTGGTTGCTTGATTGTGGTTTTATATAATAGATCTATTATATTTTATTTAGTTATTTCTCAAAATTTTATGTGCCCAATTGATTTTTATTTACTTTTATAAGCTATACCGCTATTCCCTTCATCCTATCAAGACTTCATTTTTTTTTTAAATCATTCTAGGAAGCTGTTTTGATCAGGCAGGATGGATCATGTTTTATGGTTCCAACTTCCTTATGAGTGTGTGGTATAGTGGAAAGAGCAATGGATTTCTAGTCAAGAATCTTGGATCTGTGATTCATTGTGGGATCTTGTCTGCTCATAAATTTCTTTATCTTTAAAATGAAGTAGTTGGAGGACCTCAAACTGTTCTTTTAGTTATAATATTCTATCAATAGTCTATCTAAAGACTTTATAATTTTAACCGAAAAGCAAAATCAACTTTGTCAAAGATAGCCACCATTGGAATTGTGAACACATCCAGCCATTCTGGAGAGCAATTTGGAACTATGCTCAAAAAGTTATCAAGCTGTGCATATCCTTTGATCCAGCAGTGTTTCTACTGGGCTTATACCCCAAAGAGATACTAAAGAAAGGAAAGGGACCTGTATGTGCCAAAATGTTTGTGGCAGCCCTGTTTGTAGTGGCTAGAAGCTGGAAAATGAAAGGATGTCCATCAATTGGAGAATGGTTGAGTAAACTGTGGTATATGAACGTTATGGAATATTATTGTTCTGTAAGGAATGACCAGCAGGATGAATACAGAGAGGACTGGCGAGACTTACATGAACTGATGCTGAGTGAAATGAGCAGAACCAGGAGATCATTATATACCTCAACAACGATACTGTTTGAGGATGTATTCTAATGGAAGTGGACCTCTTCGATAAAGAGAGCCTTAATTGATCAAAGATGGACAGAAGCAGCTACACCCAGAGAAAGAACACTGGAAATGAATATAAACTGCTTGCATTAATGTTTTTCCTCCCGGGTTATTTATACCTTCTGAATCCAATTTTCCCTGTGCAACAAGAAAACTGTTTGGTTCTGCACACACATATTGTATCTAGGATATACTGCAACTCATTCAACATATAAAGGACTCTTGCCATCTCAGGGAAGGGGTGGAGGGAGGGAGGGGTAAAATCGGAACAGAAATGAATGCAAGGGATAATGCTGTAAAAATTACCCTGGCATGCGTTCTATCAATAAAAAATTATTAAAAAAAAAAAAAAAAGATAGCCACCATTAATTTTGGCCAAGTAAAAGAAAACTCATATTTGAGTAATTGTGACCAAATGTGCACTTTCTATTAAGGAAAGAAGTAAAATCATCTTTTCTCTCTGCCTTATTTTATTTTCAGGCCTTTTCCCAGTAGAATCAAACTCTATCCATTGACCCTTTTCAGAGATCTTGTTGTAAGTACCTTCTTGATCCTGTCTAACACCTTTGCAAATCTAAGCTGCAAGGTGTAGGGTTGGGAACTATTCCTCTTATCCTGAGAGAATCCCAAGAGGAAATACAGGGTGATGTTACAACTAGAAAGGAATAAGTATCAATACAGCACTCTGTGTATGCTAGGCAGTACTTTTTTGCTTTCCTCTTTTTAGGAGTTTCCATTGCTTTCTTTCTTTCTTTCTTTCTTTCTTCTTCTTCTTCTTCTTCTTTTTTTTTTTTTTTTTTTTTTTTGCACTGGCCCTGAAGTCAGGAGGACCTGAGTTTAAATCCAGACTCAGACATTTAACTAACACTTACTACCTGTGTGACTCTGGGCACGTCACTTAACCCCAATTGCCTCTCAAAAAGAAAAATTTGTTTCTTTTTTTAAAAAAAATCATTATTTTACTTTTAATTTATTGAATAAAACAAGATGATTACACATGAAACTGAAAATCTGTTATGTCCAACTTACTATCTTTTTTACATATGTATATCCATATATATATAATAAAGTTTCTATTTTTCAGTTCTTTCTCTGGATATAGATAGTATCTTCCTTTACATGTCTTTCGTAGTTACTTGATTAAGTATCAATTAATAAGCAATTAATTTATTAAGGAAATAATGCTTCATTTGATACTTATAACAACTATGTAAAAAAGATTATCATTATTATTCCCATTTTACAACTGAGGCAAAAATAGCTAACTGATTTGTCCAAAGTCATACAACTGCAAGTATCTGAGTCCAGGTTTGAACTCAGGTCCTTCTGGCTCTATTGCTCTATGAAATGTATCACATATACAAATAATGGATGTGAAAGTAGGAGGGGTTGAAGAATACTCACATTAACCCCCATGTAAGTTTTTTAGATTGTGCTTAGATAATCCCACAATTATTTGTTACTTACCTGCCTGTATAAGCAACATTCTTCATTTGATTAGATACGAAAAATTAGGATACACACATTTAATATAAGTGAGGATGTGGATTAAAAATTAATGAGACTTTACTACAACAGGGGTCATTATTTCCCATGGTTTCATTTCTATTTCATTTCAATCATTTCCATTTTGGAAAGAAATTGTAGGATATATAACAAATAGAGGAACCCTTTTGCAGCTAATATAATTTAGAATTGTGATGTTAATATTTCTTAAAGTGATGACTTTTCCATGGGTGGGGTAAGAGTTCAGTTATTTCCACAGATATTGTGTCTCTCATTCCAAAGCCCAGAATCAAGAAGATAATTGATTATATTACTTTTGTAGAAAAAATGACCTTGGGCAACTTATTTACTTTCTCCATTTTCAGATCCTATTCCCCCACAAAATTTCCTGTTTTTCTTGCAAAGGATTTTTTTTGATTGAGTTATAAAGATAACTGCTTTCACACTCCTTTGACTTTTTTTATTGGATTAGCAGAAAAAAAGACCATTGAAAAATAAGAAAAAGCAGAAACAGAAATTAATCAATGAATTTCAAATATACCAAACTAATGAGAGAACTTTATTATTATTATTATTATTTCCTTTGAGATCTTATTTTTTTCATCTTACCTTGTTTTATTAATATTTGCCATCACTTGAGGAAAGACATTGAATGGTGCTAGATGTATGACAAAGCTCCTGAATGCAACCCTGTTAGTGGATTAGAGATATGACTTCTGTCACCTAATTTCCAAGGAATCAAAATCTAAACCAAAGAACTTATAATAACTGGTGAGTGTAATAATTTCTTTTGGTATCAAAATATACATTTTAACTTTCCTTTTTCCTGACATCTCCCTTTAGCATTTGTGGCCTGAAAAATGATTTCTCCAATCTTTTGACAACCTAAGGTTAGAGCATAAGCAATACCCTTAAAGATTACTGTATTTTCTCCCATTCCAGTGCTCAAAAAAGTAGTTGTACTTAAGCAATAGAATGATAGATTTATGTACTTTTTGCAATGAAAATGCTCTTAGAAATCATCTTTTATGTGAGATTAAATAGTTTGGTCAAGACCAAACAAATAGTAAATAGAAGAGCCTAGATTTGAGTATAGATCTTTGAATTCTATGTGTTTTTTCTTACTATATAACATATTATAAATAGATTCATGTTATTTAGTCACTGTTATCAAAATGTTAAGATTTTTAGGCACATGAATTTTTTTTCACTGAAAAATAGTAGATTATTCTGATGGAAGTTTCAAAGCACATTATAAACATTTTTTTCACAACAATCCGATGAGGTAGATAGTGCAAATATTGTTTTGATCCTCATTTTTCAATGAAGAAGTTGGTTAGTGATATGAAATGGTTTGCTTTTATTTAAGGAGTGGAGATTCTGTACTTAAATCTCAGTCTTATGACTCGATCCAGTATTATTTCCATGGAACAGAGGTTATGCATGGATGGAGAATAGATGCTTCCAAATAAATATAAAAAATGTAAAATTCAACTTTTTGAACATTCTTCTCTGAAGCGATATTATTTAAGACTTTGAATTGATTATTAAAAGATAGCCCGGTCATTCGTGTGTGTGTGTGTGTATTTTTTTTCCTCTCACAATGATGGTCTTCTAACCAGAAAGGACTCTAATACCATTTTAGTGCCATGAATTTTATCTTAATACTTTTATTATTTAAATAAAAAATATTTAACTTAGATCCATCTTATTTAAGCCAGAATGATTATTTACATAGACTTTTAGGTGAAAGCTAAAAGAGACCTTAGAGACCATACAAATACATCTTATCACATAAGGAAACTGAGATACCTTTTTTGGTCATCCATTTATGAAAGACTTTGAAGAAGTGCAGTTTGTACAACAAAGCAAAGACGATTCACAATTGTCTGTAGAAATTTTTTCAGGCATTTTCAACTCTTTCTGAACCCATTTGGGGCTTTTTTGTCAGATAATGGAGTACTTTGCCATTCCTTTTCCAGCTCATTTGAAAGATGAGAAAACTGAGGCAATGAGGGTTAAAGGACTTCCTAGGATTATATACAGCTACTAAGTGTCCAAGGCCATATTTGAACCCACGAAGATGAGTCTTCTTGAATCCAAACTTGGAACACTATCTATTGTAACACCTAGCTACCTATAGCTATAAATTTTTTATGACTTTTAAGAGAAGTCAAAGACATCCCCACTCTTGCTGATAATTGATGGAGTAGACATGGTTGAAGTTCCCAGTAGAAGGAGGATTATAGGAACCCAGATTCCAAAACAAGATAAAATAAAAAGTCTTTTGCAATTACATTGATTTTGCCTAGCAAATCTACTGTAAAAATAGTATCATACTACTGAGATTTGCTTTTATTCATTTATTTTTAAAAGCTTTGTAGGAAAAATGTACAGGCATCTTTTAAGTCCAAATCTTGCAACCTTTGCCTTTTAGCAATGAGAATGGTGTTATAGCCATTCAATGCTAACATCAAATGACATGACCAAAATGGATATCAAAACACCTCTTTTATTCAGTTTTTCTTTTTTTCAAACACAGATATCACAGTAGTCCTAATACTAATCTTTCTAGACTCCTCTGCCCTTATTCATTATAATGAAAGTTGCAAACCAATGGCAAATGTTCCCTTAATTAAGTGGAGGGAGAGTTTTGATTAGGATTATCTTAATAGTTTTTTTCAAAAGTAAAAAAAAAAAAGCTCAGGAGCTGAATATACTACTCCTCCAAGTATGTTTAAAGGGATGTATGTGTGTGTGTGTGTGTGTGTGTGTGTGTGTGTGTATGTGTGCACATACACAACCACTTGATAAAAAGTATTGTCAGTATGAATTAGAATGAGCTTCCCAAATATTTTTGAGATAAATTAATTTACTCTTCCTGAAAGCAAGGGATTAATGACCCTAGTCCAGCCTAATGTAGGTGCAGTCAGCTGCAGAAGGTAATTCAAACAGCTTTGCTATCATTTCTTCTTCAATGACTGTAGTTTCTCCTCTCCCAACTCCATACTAGAATCTGACCTTTTGAAGCAAAGACAAAATATGGGGTTATTGCATAAATATAGGCCAGGAATAAGTCACCAAGTATGTATTCATTTGTGCTGGAAGGCAGGCATTTTCATGCTCTATTTTCAGTGTCATGGCTAACTGGCTTAAGTAAGCCATCTTAGAATGATGAATAAGAAAAGGAAAGAAGGGAAGAAAAACTGCACATAGCAAAAAATCAGTGCTTATGATAGAGATTTTAAGAGATTAAGGTGTACCTGAGGATATGGAAAGCATGACCAAAATAGGAAAAAATGAGCAGGTATATTAAAATTACAAGAACTGCCATATTTTGTGCTTGATTTAAATTCATACTTTTAAGGACTACAGAAAAAAATTGTAAAGTATCCCCATTCCCACTCCTAACTACTTCCTAATCATAAAGACCATAAGGCCCTATCCTTGAAGGATAGGAATTGTCACTTTGGTCTAAAAAGTCTTTATAGCACTTTGAGCTGGAAGGGACTTAAGACACCACCTAGTCCAACTTGCACTTACACAGGAATCTTTTCTGTAACATTTTTGACTAGTGTTCTTCTAGTTTTTTTTCTGAAGCCCTCTAGTAATGAATTAGAAACTCCAAATGGAAGGCTAAAAATAATATAAATTAATTTATACTAGAAATACAATATATATAATATAATACAACATAATTTCATAAATTAAACTATTTTATTCTTTAAATATAATTATTCTATGAGTCTTTCATAGTTGTATCAAGTATCTAACCAGCAACTCCATCAGAGCATATGAAAAAGAGCACTGTTAGAATTCTAAACTGTAATTTGAGAAATTAATACTAGATTTCTTTTGCACTGGAAATAAATAGGTAATGGATTTTTTTTTTATCTTGTGTCAGTATGTCTTACAAGCTTCCAGATAGTAGGGGTGATAGCTATGTAACTATCAATTTCTGAAATGTGAACATCTATGCTTGTCTATCATATGTGCCCTCCCTGCTATCAATCACACTGAGGAATATGCACAGTATGATTCATCTATGAATAAACTTTGATAAAACCAGCATCAGAGCCTTACACACACACACACACACACACACACACACACACACACACACACACACACACCTCCCTTCCTCCCCTTCCTCCCAATAATATCATAGCACTAGAAGGTACCCTATAGGACCATGAATCCTTTGTTTATGAGAAATCCTGAGAAACCCATTCCAACTCTAAGCAGATCTAATTGCTAAAAAGTTTGTCATCCTATTAAGTCAGATGCTTTCTGCAATTGCATAATTTTAAGCCACTATCTTGAAGGCAATGACCTTTACACATTATTGATGAATATTCTAGAGATGAATATTTTGTGATTTTTTTCTCCATGACTACTTCTTCAAATGGTATAGGTCACAATCTATCCTTAATTTCTTCTCCTATATGATTCTTGTCTTTGATCTCTCATAAATTCTCAATAAGGAATATATTTGATGCATTTTGGGCTTCCTTTTAGTCTTACACCATTCAGTGGGATACAGTGACTGTCCCTCTTTTATCCTTTACTTTTCTTATATGATCTGTCTACTTTCCTTTGGGAATGTGCATTTTTTTATTTTTACTAAAAATGCATTGGAGTTGGCAGACTAAACAACAGCCTTCTATAAAAATGAAAATTATTTTTTATTTGTCTCTAAGTGTTTACATTGCTTCCATATGTAGCTGCTGAATTCATTATTCCAGATGTTCTTTCTCTCTCACAGATAGTCAACAGAATATTAGATCTAAACTTCAGATAGAAGGAGGTCATGTTGAAGGTATATCTTTGCAGCACCAGGACTGGAGTCAGGAAAATCTGAGTTTAAATTGATCCTCAGATACTTAGTTACTATGTGACCCTGAACAAGTCACATGTGTTTGCTTCAGTTTCCTTATCTGTAAAATGGGGATAATAGTGGAATCTACCTTTGAGGGTTGTTATTTGGATCAATAAAGAGAATAGCTATAAAGTATTTCACAAATTATAAAGTCCTACATAAAAACTAGCTATTATTATCATTTTAGAACAAAAATAAGATTTGAAAAGCTCATTCATTGATAGAATTCACAGACTAGAATTAATAGAATTAGAAGGTACATTAAAGATATATTAGAAGGTACATTAGGAGTAATAGTGGTAACTTCCATTCCATTTCTGTTTTACCAATGAGGATACTGAGACACAAAGAGTTTAAATCAGTTCCCTAAGGTCATACAAAAGAAAAGTAGCCATCAAAATTAGAATCCCAATGATCTGAGCCTGATCACAGACTTTTTCTTCTGTATCTCTATAATTCTTCAAAGAGCCATGTAGATGAAGAGTGAATGCATTTAGTTAATAGAAGGTAAAGCTGGTATCAGCTGAATAAAGCTTGGTTGGGAGAGGAAGAGCAAATAAAAAGACTTTAAATTCAAAATAGGAAAGAGAGAAAAATGAAGAAAAAATCATCAGATGGTGTTATATGCTACTTCAAAGAACATTAAAAAGTGTTCTCAGAATCTTGCATTTTCAAAATACCTAAAATTGATGAATTTTGATATTCTGGATCATTCCATGAATGGCAAATATTTGTATCCTCTATTTTGTGTCATTGATTTGAACCTGTATTTTGGCACTATCACACTTGCACATGGACATTTGCATTTGATTTTTGTCAATTTCCAGCAGACCTCCTAAATTATAGCATCAACCGGATCTCAGTTGATCTTAATATTGCCTACTTCCCTGAACAAGGAGCTCTGAATAGCAGTAATTTTCCAGTTCCCTGTGACTGCTTTATAAACTGTACTTGGCAATACTTAGTGGAAGCAAGCAGCAGTAATAAAATGTCTGTGAAAAAAACAAAACAAAACAAAGGGACCTTCCTCCCCTCTCCTTTAATAGATTCAAATAATAATAAATTAATCTTTAAACTGCTGTGTTTGAA
Source organism: Antechinus flavipes (assembly GCF_016432865.1). Classification (NCBI taxonomy): domain Eukaryota; kingdom Metazoa; phylum Chordata; class Mammalia; order Dasyuromorphia; family Dasyuridae; genus Antechinus; species Antechinus flavipes. Next base: position 483,143,166 of record NC_067400.1, read on the forward strand.
CTTCTGACACATTCATTCACCTTTAAAAATAATTATGATATTTTTTCATTTGCAATTGATTAATTCTTTTTTCTCCATTCCCCCCCTCCCTCAAGATGATCATAAGTATATGCCTATTGGGTAGGCTGATATGAGATACAGGAATTCAAAATAAAAGATAAGAAATCTGGAACAGGGGCAGAAAGAATATCATTTGAAACCCAAATATAGGCAGTGCTGTTCCAGGTAGAGGAAACTTAAATAAATGTAAATAATCTCTAAGGATAAAACTCATATTTTTAAAACTAGGAACTAGAATAAAATATGTCTTTGTTCCTAGTTTTAAAAAGATGGACTAAGCATTTCTTCTGAAATATTAAGGTTTTCATATTACATGATACTAATACTAGAAAGAATAGAAAAATCCTTATTAATGAAGTATCATGTCATAATATCTCTAACCAATATACACCCTATATCCTTGTTCCACCTGGCACATTTACTATACATTGTGAAGATGTTGTGAAGAGGTTTATTAAAAAGAGAAAAAATTCCAACTTTAGCTGTCCTAGTAATGCAACTTAAATTGTACTCTTCTTCACTCCTGTATATTTCTTTTAGTCCCTGATTCTCTCATTCCCTTCCTCTTTTCTGCCATTATTTCCTCCCTTTCTTTCTTATTTCCTTCCTTGAAATGGGTTTATTTGTATATATCATTCTCCCTCAATAAACTATCTATACCTGCAAAACAGGAATTGTTTCATTTGTGACTTTGTATACCTAGCATCTTGTATACAAGATATACTTTAGGTGCTTATTAAATGCTTATTGGATGAACAGTACTAAATATCAATCAAATGAAGTAAAACAATCTTTTCAACATAACAGGAAACTGATATTATAGTGTAACAGAAAGATAACTGGAATAGGATTCCAAACAGTTGGATTCTAGTTCTTACCCTGCTATTAAATAGTAATATTGACTAAATTGATTAACCTTTCTGAACTTCAGAAATATGAAAAAATTAAGTTAGACTAAATGACTCTCGTCTAAGATCACTTTTAGCTTTAAGTCTTTAATGTATCGTTTTACATTCTTCCAATTCTAACTGAATCAACTCTTAGGAGACAAGACAAAAATCTATCTCAGGTCAGGTTTAAGTTATGCTAAAAATTCCAACTAAACAAATGAAAAAATATGATTGATGGTCAGATGTTTTTTATTGTATAAATATTTGGCATTATACAAATATAACATTTGAAGGAGAAAACAGCCTTTTAAAAAACTTTTCATCCAGATGTTTTCTCATTTTATAAATTGAAACTCATTACATTTTTTCCTCCTTATACATTCTCCCTTGAGATGGAATGATGAGGAACAACAATGCATGTTTCAGGAATTCAGGGAAAAAGGGGCTGGATAGAGAAGCATGAGAATGTAGAACAATATGGTAATCCAAAAGTAGCAAGAGAATTCCAAGAGGGAAATATCTGTCCAAGAGAAGTATTTAGCAAGAATTCATAAATGTAAAACTTTACAAATGTCAGACTGAGAGAGAGTTAAAATTGCCCCTAGTGAGCTTGCTGGTACCCAAATCTTTGTACTTCAAATTAGATTCTTCTTTTTTCTTATCATTTTCATTTCATTAATAGCAAAGTTCAGCATTTCAAAGGGAAAGAGACAGTTTTACCATCACTTTTACTCTTTCTCCACACTAAGCCTATTATGCATATGTCTGTGATCTTCAGAAAGAAAAAAAAAAAAGGAAACCAGGAAATAGAACACAGGGATAGTATTAAGAGTGAGCAGGATGAACTTCCTAGACTAGGCAAATTGGGTCTATAAAAAGCAGACAATCACATGTTCAGGGCTTTTTGGGTTAGACACAGAAGGATTTTGAAAAGTGCATTTTTCACTATGTAAATATCAGTACTACAAAAGAACTACCCATTTTGATAACACTTTGACAAATCATCTAAAAAATCTCATCCCTTCAAAATCCTCTGAGGCGGTTAGGGAGTTATTAATATCACAGTAATTCTCTTTCCATGTCACCTATTTAACCTGAGGATTCTTATCCTGATTCCCACGTTCACAGATGAATTTTGGGTCCTAGAGCAAAACTCTTTCTCAAGGATTGTAGGGGTAGCAGCAGCTGTAGCCACTACATTTAACATTTATAGACCACTTTAAGATTTGCAAAGAATTTTGAAAACACCTGTAGAACAGAATAATAGTATGGCTAGAATGCTGTTCATAAACCAATTTCTGGAATGATTAGTTCTAAATAACTTCTTATAGTTTGACAATTTGTAGATGAATATTAGACCATGTCCAAGTTTTCTGGGTTAATCTGAAGAAATTTGTTGAAGTATAACATGTTTCCAATTCAAAAAAAATTTTCTTAGTTTAAAATCTATGATTTGAAGATTCTGGGAAGATGAGAGAATTCAAAGCTCTCCAGATTTTCTCCACATACAAATAAAATTGTGCCTCAAGGTGAATGTAGAGGAATAAAAAGCAAATAAGATGGGCCAAAACAGGGATTCTTTTGGGATAACCCCAAAAGACCTAAAGATGCCAGGATAGAAGTTTAACCATTTAACCAGGTTAAATTCCTCTAGTCTAGCTCTGTTGAAACAAGTGGAGAATCCTGGGGTTAGGTGGGTTCAGAGCTAGCCTCAGGCCTGAGCACAGGAATTTCACCATCTTAATAGCATGGGGAGCTGGAGGTCTGAATGTGGGAAGATTAAGGGAATCCTAGCTGATAAGGAAGGCTAGCCCTAGCTGTGCTGCTGAGACCACAGTCCTTGGAAAGAAGAAGCTAGTGTAGTGAGTAAGGTAGCTGCTGGCTTAGCGCACTTAGAGTTGTATGAAGAACTTAGTTTCCTCTCAAGAGAGGAGAACTGAAATGAAGCCAGAAGCACCCTCCCTTCTCACTGTAGAATTAAAGGTGATTACACTAATAAGTTCTGATTTTTTTTTTTAAAGTGAGCAGGGAAACGAGAAAGAACTCAACTATAGAAACTAAGAGCATAGGAAGGACTGGAGTTCATCTTCAGAGGAGGATACTGAAGTAAAAAGAAAATGCCTTTTCTATGCCAAGGGCTAATGTTAAATGGTTACTTGCCCAAAAAGAATTTGTAGAACAAAAAAAAAATTAAAAATCAAATGAGATTGAGGAAAAACTAAAAAAAAAAAAAAAAAAAAAAAAAAAGAAAGAAATAAAGAAAGAAAAATCCAAGAACAAGAAGATAATTAAAATAAAGTCAACCAATTAGAAAAGGGGATTCAGAGTCTTAAAGCAGAAAATGACTCTGAAAATCAGAATTGAGCAAGGGAAAGCTAGTGAAGTTATAAGAAACCAAGAAATAATAAAACAAAATAAATATAAAGAATGAAAAAATAGGAGAGCATAAGAATAATTGGATTATCTAAAAGCTATAATCAACCTCTCTCACCAAAAAAATTGACAAACAACCTCTGACACAATAATAAAAGAAATTTTAAAAAAGTCCTCAAGTGACAGAACAATAGGGTAAAGTAGAAATAGAAAAAATCCCCCAATTTTCAACTCAAAAAATCCTACAAGGAAAACACATAGGAACATCATTGTTAAATTTTAAAAATCTCAGATCAAAGAGAAAATTTTACAAGAAACAAATACAAGAAAACAAAACAATTTTAAAATGCTAGAACTACAATCAGTTTTATATGTGAAAATGTCAAACATATGTCTAAGATTGGTATTAGTAATTAGATAATCCAAAAGAAGTTTTGGGGCAGAGCTGAATATGATCTGACTTAAAATGAACAGTTACTGTCTAGGAAAAGATAAACATAGTAACTATGCTATACAAATGAGGAAGAACCAACACAGAGGAATTAGATGGAGGAGATGGGCTAGTAGTTCTGAAAACCTACATCATGAATGGGCTTTAAGAGGGAACAATGCATCTATCTGTCTATATCTATATCTATCTATTCCAAAAAAGGTATAATACCCTCTAAAACATGTAAAGAAATAAGAGGTGAGAGAATAAGATAGGGTAAGGTACTAACAGGAATGGGTTAAGGCGGGGAATAGGATAAAGAAAGAGGGAAAAGGTGGGGAGAACAGATAAAAAAGGAATCCATGGTGGGGGCAGCAGAAAGGTTAAGTAATAGCAAGGCAAGTTAGCATGGAAAAATAAAATAAAGTGCATGCACACACATAAATATATCTGTGCTTAATTGTAGCTTGCTTGGGGGAGGGAAGAAGGGAGGAAAAGGGAAAAAAGAACAAAGTCCAAAGTACACTGCAGAAAACAAAAGAAAACCCCCAAACAAAGAAAAGTTGGACAGTAATGACTATAATTCCTTCTAACACACACACACACACACACACACACACACACACACACACACACAAACACTTTCTTGAAATGGAAATTTATGGTTATATATTTTGAATCCTCCCTGATGTTCTGCTGGATACATGATAATTTATTTTATTTTTTCCTTCTTTTTCTATTTTATTTTTTTTCTTATTTTGCATTTGTGTTTTAAATAAATAAGTGCATTAAAAATAAATTCTATCATTGATTGAGATGTGTTCTTAAGTTGAGATATTTAGAACAAAATAGAATTGGTTGACTTTGATGTCATCCTTAGAACCATATGAATTTCAGGTGAGTGCTACCTAAGAGATGAAAAAATTGAGGATTAGCAGTTATCAGATGAATAGCAGCCATGAAATGAAAAAAAAAATGAATGATCCATTTGTGGTGATCTAGTTCAGATGGATCTGAATCGGTCCCTGTTCGGGCGCCAAAATGTGGTGAGCTTTTTCTTCTCAAAAAGCAGCCAGGTGATAAAAGTTCAGATCTTTTATTATCCCAATATAGCCCGGTTAGCTTAGAGGCCTATCTCTCTGCTTGGTTCCAAGAGCTCTCTCCGAATGTCACCAAATCCAAAGGTCTGGTCCTTCAGCCTCTGCCTCTGCCTTCTTCAGCCTCCAGCCAGCTCCAACTCTTCATGTCATTCCACTGAAATCTCGACTTGTAGCGTCTTCACTCTCCAGAACCTCTTCGACTGGCCCATTGGCCTATTTATGCTCCTTCCAGAGAGAGGGATTATGGGTTTTCTCCCATAGTGCTCTCTGGCCCAAAGCTTCAAGGGAGGTGTGAACTCATTGAACTCCAATGAGTAAAGGTGTGACCACAAGCCTTGTATTAATTAGTTCTACTTAGTACCTTGTTTCAGGTTCTGCCCAAAACATCTTCTTGTAAGATTAGATCAACTCTAATTAGTTAGCAGTTAGTAAGGATTCCAACATCTCCCCCTTTCTTTTGTTTTAAAACATAGGGGGTTTCTGAGGGGGGTACACATAAATCCATCAATATGGGCCAGAACTTTGTAACAGATATACATGATATACATAAATCCATCAATATGGGAGGCATTATACATAATTTACATGAGCACATAGCAATATAACACAGGCTAGTGGTAATGTAACAAATAACATGAATCAACATGAAAATTTAACTACTGCAAAAAGTCTCATCAACAATCTTTCATCTCAAGAAATCCAATGATTCTTGCAATTGCTTAAAATACATAAGCACATAGTAATATAACACAGGCTAGTAGTAATGTAACAACATAAATCGACCTGAAAATTTACAAATGTCCATAAGTCCTAGAAATAGTCCATAAGGAATCCATTGTCCATTAGTTCATGCACCAGGAATCTAATAATTCCTGTAAGCTCTGAAGTACTGCAAAAAGTCTCATCAACAATTTTTCATCTCAGGGAATCCAGTGATTATTGCTGGTTTTTCAGGAACAGAAATAGTTTCATCTTGTGTTAGGAAATCCAATGATTTCTGAAGATTTTAAGAGTCCTTTTGACAGTCTCATTGTCAGCCATCTGATTCTTTCTTCATCTGTGGAAATATAAGCAGATCCTCTTCCCCAAGCAGTTAACCTATCTAATTCCCTTCTATTTACCAAATTTGGGATTTCTCCTCATCATCTGGTAATTACATTGGAGCTGTTTGCATTGGATATTGTCTTGTTGTCTTAAAAGGCCTGTATTCTTCCCAACTGTAATCCTGATTGCTTTTTTGTTGGTTGATGACATCAGAGTTCTGAATTTCTAAAGTCTCTCTGGGTGTAACCTCAGCTGCTATCATGCCCCACCTGTCCTTTGATTGATACTTTAGAGCTGGGCCCTGCCTCTCATTCCTCTGGGTCAATATACATTTAGAGGCCCAGTGAAAGCCTTGGTTACATTTTGGACATGGGGTTTTGGGTTTTCTCTCACCCTGTCTTCTCACTCTATCTCCATATCTACAATGAGCTCTCAAATGTACAATTTTTCCGCACTGAAAACATCGACGAGTTTCTCTAGAATTCCTCTGCCAAGAAGGACCTTGTCTTTCCATGTTCATCATAGTCTGGGCATAATAAGCATTTGTGCCCACTGTGGCACAGCATCTTATGATTTCTTCTAAAGGAGCATTTTTGTCTAGCCCCCATATAATTCTCTTGCAAATCTCATTGACATTTTCCTTAGCCAAATGTCTAGTCATTATTTCTGTTGCTGCATTGTCTCCAATGGTTCTTATTACAGCTGTTTGTAAACGTCCCACAAAATCTGCAAAAGGTTCGTTGGGACCTTGCTCTATTTTTGTGAAAGCATTATTTCCATCTTTCTGTCCAGGGAGAGAATTCCAAGCTTTTATTGCAGCCTTAGAAATTTGCTCATACACTGTTATGGGATAATAAATCTGTTCTGAACTCTCTACATACTGACCTTCTCCAGCTAGTTGGTCAAAAGCAACTTGTACAATAGCTCCTGTTTGCCTATTGCGTTGGGCTTGAATCCTACATAATTCATGAAACTCTGAAAGCCACAATAAATTTTGTCCTGGTTCAAGACATGTTTTAGCGATGGATTTCCAGTCATTCGGGGTTAAGATTTCATAAGACAAATTATCCAGTAACATCTTCACATAAGATGATGTAGCCCCATAAAGAGTGCAATCCTTTTTCAAATCTTTAATTTTTCCCAAATTAAAAGGAGTGTATTTTCTCTCTTTTTGACCTGAGGAGTTGAGCTTTTCAATCACAGGATATGCATTTATAAAATCAGATATATCTTCTCCTTCAATTTTTGCTTTAATTAATGCTTTTTCTAATCTTGTCAAATTCTGCTTTACAGGAGAAGCTGACTGTGTTTCTGTCTCTCTCCCTCCCCCTTGTTCCACCCATGAAGGGTTAATTGCAGGGGGAGGGTCATGAGATGTGGAATCACCTAATTCCTCCTGCTGTGAAGTATCATATCCCGAATTGTAATTAACTCCATTCTCATCTGATTCATCCTCCTTTTCACCTAGTAAAGTTGGCACTTTTTCCTCCTGTACTTTCCTTTTCATCATTCTATCACTTAAATAACTTCTTATAGCCAATTGTATTACATTATATGTATTAATTATTGAGTTAGGCCCATTTTTATCATAGAATTGACAAAGATCCTCTCCAACCAATTTCCATTCATTTAGATCTAATTCCTTATCAAGAGAGAAACAAGGACATATGTCCTTTACAGTTTGTAAAAGTTCAGTGATTTGCTGTAAACTTATAATTAAACCTTGGCTTTCCATAACTTTGACAATGCTCTCTAAACATTTTCCTTGAACAGAAACAGGCTGTTTTCTAAATATCTGTCCCATCTTAGCTGAAATTCTACTTTAACTCTTCTAACAAAATTTCTTTGTTGCACTCACTCTAATTTCTGGGTTGAAGAGTCTTTTCCACTGGATCAGGATCAGAGGCTTTTCCACTTGAATCAGGATCGGAGCTTTTCCACTTGAATCAGGATCGGAGCTTTTCCACTTGAATCAAGATCGGAGCTTTTCCACTGAAATCCACTGAGGGGTCTGTTTGTCCCACGTTCAGGGCGCCAAAATGTGGTGAGCTTTTTCTTCTCAAAAAGCAGCCAGGTGATAAAAGTTCAGATCTTTTATTATCCCAATATAGCCCGGTTAGCTTAGAGGCCTATCTCTCTGCTTGGTTCCAAGAGCTCTCTCCGAATGTCACCAAATCCAAAGGTCTGGTCCTTCAGCCTCTGCCTCTGCCTTCTTCAGCCTCCAGCCAGCTCCAACTCTTCATGTCATTCCACTGAAATCTCGACTTGTAGCGTCTTCACTCTCCAGAACCTCTTCGACTGGCCCATTGGCCTATTTATGCTCCTTCCAGAGAGAGGGATTATGGGTTTTCTCCCATAGTGCTCTCTGGCCCAAAGCTTCAAGGGAGGTGTGAACTCATTGAACTCCAATGAGTAAAGGTGTGACCACAAGCCTTGTATTAATTAGTTCTACTTAGTACCTTGTTTCAGGTTCTGCCCAAAACATCTTCTTGTAAGATTAGATCAACTCTAATTAGTTAGCAGTTAGTAAGGATTCCAACATCCATTAATTCAATAAATTCCATTTGAATATTGTTGAGGCATTAGTGATAGTAGCAAAAGGAGTCATAGTCTCTTAGAGTTGAGAGGATCTTAGAAATACTTTATCACAGATCTCTCAAATTATAGACAGGATATTTTGTAATAAGAAAGGGTCAAAGAATGACATACATAAGGTCACATGGCAACCTTTTGATAAAGCTGGGTCTAATGTCATGTCTTCCCTTCTAACAATCTTGTCAATAAGACAACATATGTGAACTTATTAGATTAGTACTTAGGATAGGAAATGGATCTCTGATTTTATTGATAAAAATGAGTTAAATAAAAACAAGAAAAAATATAAGAAATGTCACAAAGTGTGATAAGAGTTGTATATAATTTAGAAAAGAAAATCACCTCCTCCTTCTTCCTAATACTACTGGATGGTGGGTTTTGGTTTTTGTTTGTTTTTGCTTTTTGACCCAACATCTAGATAGATACTTATATTAATGTACTTTTCTTAAGAATATTGTTTATAATTACTGAAGCATGGACTTTCAGTGGTGAAAGGATCTTAAGAGACAAATATCCACCTCTTTTGTCTCACCCCTCCCAGTTACCAACACTAAGATATACAAATACAACACAGACTCCACCTACCTAAAAAAGTATCACTTTATAATCCATTTTTCTTTGACTTTGGATATCCATAAAAACAACATAATTATTATCATCAAGAGCAACAACAAAAGAATGACGAGGAGACTTAAATTTTTAAAAAATTCAGTGTTATACAGTTTTTATATTATTCATTGGTCTTTCTGCTTACTTTTTATATCTGGTCATGACAGTCAGTGTTTGTTTTCCTGGACTTCCTTGGCTAAAATCATTGCTAAAACATGTGCTTGAAAAGTAAAAATAAATTCAGGAATTAATATAAATTTAAGGTTTTTTATTTCATCTCTTTCTCTATATATAGTCAAATAATTCTTGTTTACCATATTGATATTGTATAAACAGAGCTAAAGATTATTTCAGAATTTTTTACTTGTCATAACTTGATGCTAAGCAAAAATGAGGTATGGGGGTGGAATTGGGGTTGGCAGAGGGGATAAATCTTCACAGTACAGCAACAGTGGACACATTTCACTAAAATGACTGCCTTTGGGATGTTTATTTATTTGTCATACTGGAATTTTATTGGAAAAATGTTGCTTTAAATAATTTTTAAGTTATTAGCCAGAGAGTTTTGTTATATAGAAATGTCAAAATAATATTGCAGCTTGTAATAATATTTGGCCTGCTTTATGCTATTGCACCTGATTCATTTAATTTACTAATCAATGCTATAGAGCATCCAGACTTTCTCCTCATGTCTGAGGAGTGATAAAATCATACATAAAAAGAGTCATAAGATTCAATCAGGCTGCTGCAGTAGGCCTTTGGGCTACTCTATGTTGCCAGTTAAACTCATCTATTTTTCTCCCTGACTTAACCATGTAGCATTCAACCATTATGTTTGGTTCCATATTCCTGGAAGATTTTCCTAGGGGGCTTAAAAGTTTATGAAAAGTGATGGATCTCATTTTGAAACCATTTCAAATTTCTTTTTAAAATCTTTGTTTTCAATTCTGTCATTGGATTTAAAGTAGTTCCATGATCCAATTTTATAGTCATGGAAAAGGAAAATTTATTGTGTTGGACAAGCTATGGAATACTGAGAATTAAGAAATTTATCCAGCCTCATAACCTCATACTTCCCCAATCTAGAGTTTTGAACCAGTTGTATATGTGCCAGCAGAGAACAATAGTGTTCTGTGTCTGAAGGAAGGCAGCAGATAATTGTTATCTCTTATATGTAAAGAAATATACAACTGGGAGACTAGTTCAGAAAACCATCAAAATATATTGTTGAATGATGTAGAATGGACTCTGGCCAAGTGTGAGGATAGAGGGGGACTGAAACACCAGTCCTAAGCAATTTCTTAACATAGGAACCAGAAAAGTGACAGATTACTCTTTATTCTCCCTATGTGCAAAGTACCATGCTAAACACTGGGGATACAAATACAAAAGTGGGATAATCCTTCCTTTAACATTCATTAGTAGGAGGTAACTCACAGGTGACACAGTAGATAAAGTGTTGGACCTGTGGTCAAAAAAGAACTGAGTTCAAATACAGGTTCAGATACTTAATAACTGCATGACTGGAAAAAATAATTTTATCATCTTTTCTCAGTTTGCTCATATATAAAATGAAATGGAAAAGGGAATGGCTAATCACTGATATCTTTTGATAAGAAAATCCCATATGGAGTCATGAAAAAATGGACTTAATTGAAAATGACTAAACAATAACAGCAATTTATAAGGGAAGCAAATATAGAGTATTCAGGAGGATGGAGCCAAGATGGCAGAGAAGGCACATGTAACTTACTAAGCTCCTCTCATTCCTCTCATAATCAATTATTTAATTCAGCCTCAAAAATAGCTCTTTACTGCTTAAATTTATGAAGATTAGAAGCACTACAATTTACCAGCCAAAGTCAATCTGGAAGATCGCCAGGAAAGGTTTGTCCTGAGGGGCCAGGAACAGACTAGCACAGGAAGCCAGAGGCTAGCATCCTCAGCTGAAAAGGGGGAGGGGGGATGATGATGATCTCTGTGGCTAGATAAATTATAGCGATGACTCTGCTATAGGCTAACTGCTCTGCCTTGACTACAAAGCAGTAAACTGGCAGAGAAATTAAAGCCTAAAACAGAGGGTACTCTAAAAAACTCCAGAACCTAATGAGATCTGTCTGTAACCATTCAAACTGGGAAGTGACTCAGGTAGCCTCTGCAGCCACATCCTGCAGTTTGGGGCTTTTGTGGGGGCAGTTACTAATCTGCATGGCAAGGGGGCATAGCCTGGGCAGCCTCTAATCAGCACAGTGGGGGGCTCAGCCTGGGGCAATAGAACTTCCCCAGCACACTTGGCTTCCCTGGCAGATACTTCCAGTCCCTGCAAATCCATTCACTGTTCAACTGCTAATACCCACAGCCCCAGGGCAGGCTTTGGCTTGGGATAGTAAAACTCTCACTGCTCAGCATCTAGCCTCAGGACAGTCGTTATTTCACACAGCGGGGGTTCTTTGCCAGGCACTTTCCCAGCTCGACCCTGCAGGCCTGAGTTACTCCCTGGTGGGGAACTCTTTCCCAGAACACTCCAGTACCTCACTGCTTTTTGTAGCCCTTTGGCAGGTACCTGTCCATACACCTTTCACTGCTCTGGAGAGGAAGCTGGTAACCTCCTGGCTCTGAAGGCAGACCCTACAGGCTTTAACAAAATGAGTAAAAAAATCAAAAGGATGATTGATAGTTTCTATACAGAAAGAGAGCAGCTTTTCAACCGTGAAGAAACTAATAGCAGACAGTCTCCAGACAATTATGGGTCCCCAATACAAAAGGCTTTCCTAGAAGAGACTATTAAAAACCTTAAAAGAGAACTAGGAGAAAAATGGGGAAAGGAAAGAGAAGCTATGCAAGAGAGTACAGAAAAGACATATAACTCACTAAAAGAAAAAAAAAATTTATAAAGTGGAAAAAGAAAACAACTTCCTGAAATGTGAATTGGAAAAGGTAAAAAACTCCCAAGAAGTGCAGGGAAACAGAATTTGTGAATTGGAAAAAGGAAATAACTCACTAAAAAAAAAAATAGTGAAATGGAAAAAAAATTCCATAGAGCAAAACAACTCAATTGGACATATACAAAAAGAAGTAAAAAAAGCTAATGAAGAAAATAACTCACTAAAAATCAGAACTGAACAAATAGAAATGACTGATTCATTGAGACACCAAGAATCAGTCAAGCAAAACCAAAAAAAAAAATGAAAGATTGGAAAAAATGTCAAATATTTACTTGGAAAAACAACAGACCTGGAAAATAGATCTAGGAAAGATAACCTGAGGACCATTAGACTACCTGAAAATTATGATGAAAAAAAAAGCCTAGATACTATTTTACAGGAAATCATCAAGAGAACTGCCCTGAAGTAATAGAACCGGAAGGTAAAATAGGTTTTGAAAGATTCATTGAACACCTTCTGAAAAAGACCCTAAAATAAAGACTCCAAGGAATATTGTGGCCAAAGTTCAGAATTTTCAGACTAAAGGAAAAACTTTACAAGCAGCCAGGAGAAACAGTTCAAATACCAAGGTGCCACAATAAGGATCATGCAAGTTATTGCCTCAAAATTAAAGGACCGAAGGGCCTGGAATCAGATATTCTGAAAGGCAAAAGAGCTTGGAATGCAGCCAAGAATAAACTATCCAGATAAGCTGAGTATTTTTTTTTTCCATGGAAGAAGATGGACATTTAATGAAACAGAGGAATTCCATTTGTTTCTAAGGAAAAAACCAGACTTAAACAAAAAAATTTGATCTCCAACAATAAGATTCAAGAGAAGTAGAAAAAGATAAAAGGAACTCTTGAGAACTGTATTTCTGTGGTGGATATATATATATAAAAACCACATGCATAATTTGATTTTACTGATATAACATAAAAAAGGGAAGTAGAAATGTCAAGGGGATAGTGTCAGAAAAAGGAAAAAGGGGAGATAAAAAGAGGGAAACTACATGTGACAATGAGGCAAAAGAAACCTATCATATCTGAGGGAACTTAGAGAGGGGGAGGAACATTGTATGAATCCTACTCTCATCAGAGTTGGCTCAAAGAGGAAATAATCGACATATTTGTTTTACAGAGAATTTTCTGTCATCCCATTAAAAAGTGGGAGAGGAGAAGGGAAAAGGAAAAAGAGTAATAAGGGAAGGGTATGAGAAAGGGGAAGGGATTCAAAGGGAGGAGGGAGGAATACTAAAGAGGGAGAGCTGCATGACGCAAGTGGGACCATTAAGTTTAATACTAGGGAAGGGGGGAAGGAGGGCAAGAAAAAGAAAGGTATAATCTGGGGATATTGGGATGGCAAGAAATACAGAATTACTCATTTTAATCATAAATATGAATGGGATGAACTCTCCCATAAAGTGGAGGTGGATAGCAGACTGACTCTAAAGTCAGAACCCTACAATATGCTGTTTACAGGCAACACATTTAAAACAGGGAGATGCATACAGAGTAAAGGTAAAAGGCTGGAGCAGAATCTATTATGCTTCAGGTGAAGTAAAAAAAGCAGGGTTAGCCATCCTTATCTCAGAGCAAGCAAAAGCAAAAATTGGTCTAATTAAAAGAGATAAGGAAGGAAACTATATCTTGCTAAAGGGTACTATAGACAACGAAGCAATATCAGTATGAAACATATATGCACCAAGTGGTATAGCATCTAACTTCCTAAAGGAGAAGTTAAGAGAATTGTGAGAAGAAATAGACAGCAAAACTATAATAGCAGGAGATCTCAATCTTGCACTCTCAGATTTAGATAAATCAAATCACAAAACAAATAAGAAAGAAACTGAAGAGGTAAATAGAATATTAGAAAAATTAGGTATTATAGATCTCTGGAGAAAACTGAATGGTGACAGAAAGGAATATACTTTCTTCTCAGCAATGCATGGAATCTACACAAAATTTGACCATATATTAAGACATAAAGACCTCAAAATTAAATTCAGGAAGGCAGAAATAGTAAATGCTTTCTTTTCAGATCACAATGCAATAAAAACTATATTCAACAAAAAGTTAGGTGTAAATAGACCAAAAAGTAATTGAAAGCTAAATAATTTCAACTTAAAGAATGATTGGGTGAAAAAGCAAATTGTAGACACAAAATTTCACTCAAGATAATGACAACGGTGAGACATCATACCAAAATTTGTGTGATGCAGCCAAAGTGGTAATAAGGGAAAATTTTATATCCTTATAGGCTTACTTAAATAAAATAGAGAAAGAGAAGATCAATGAATTGGGCTTGCAACTTAAAATGCTAGAAAAAGACCAAATTAAAAATCCCCAATCAATTACTAAACTTGAAATTATAAAATTAATAGGAGAAATTGATAATATTGAAAGTAAAAAAAAAACTATTGAACTAATAAATAAAACTAATAGTTGGTTTTATGAAAAAAAAACAATAAAATTGATAAACCTTTGGTAAATCTGATTAGAAAAAGGAAAGAGGAAAATCAAATTAGTAGTCTTAAAAATGAAAAGGGAGAACTTTCTACCAATGAAGAGTAAATTAAAGACATAATAAGGGGTTATTTTGCCCAACTTTATGCCAATAAATTGGGTAACCTAAGTGAAATGGAGACGTTCCAGATTATCAGAGGAGGAAGTAATGCTTAAATAGTCCCATTTCAGAAAAAGAAATAGAACAAGCTATTAATCAACTCCCTAAAAAAAAAAAAAAATCCACAGGACTAGATGGATTTACATGTGAATTCTACCAACATTTAAAGAATAATTAGCCCCAATGCTTTATAAACTATGTGAAAAAATAGGGAATGAAGGAGTCCTACCAAATTCCTTTTATGACACTGACATGGTACTGATACTCAAACCAGGTAGGTTGAAAATAGAGAAAGAAAATTATAGACCAATCTCCCTAATGAATATTGATGCTAAAATCTTAAATAAGATATTAGCAAAAAGACTACAGAAAATCATCCCCAGGATAATACACCACGATCAAGTAGGATTTGTACCAGGAATGCAGGGCTGGTTCAATATTAGGAAAACTATCATTATAATTGGCCATGTTAATAACCAAATTAACAAAAACCATATGATCATCTCAATAGATGCAGAAAAAGCATTTGATAAAATCCAACATCCATTCCTATTAAGAACACTTGAGACTATAGGAATAAAGACTTTTTCTTAAAATAATTAGTAGCATCTATTTAAAACCATCAGTAAGCACCATATGTAATGGGACAAACTGTAACCATTCCCAGTAAGATCAGTAGTGAAACAAGGTTGCCCACGATCACCATTACTGTTTAATATTGCATTAGAAATGCTAGCTTTGGTGATAAGAGTTGAGAAAGAGATTAACGGAATAAGAATAGGCAATGAGGAAACCAAATTATTACTCTTTGCTGATGATATGACAGTATACTTAGAGAACCCCAGAGATTCTACTAAAAAGTTATTAGAAACAATCCACACCTTTAGCAAAGTTGCAGGATACAAAACAAACCCACATAAGTCATCAGCATTCTTACATATCACTAACAAAACCCAACAGTTAGAGTTACAAAGAGAAATTCCATTTAAAGTAACTACTGATTGTATAAAATATTTAGGAATCTATCTGCCAAGGGAAAAATCAGAAACTTTATGAGCAAAACTACAAAAGACTTTCCACACAAATTAAGTCTGATCTAACCAACTGGAAAAACATTAAATGTTCTTGGATTGGGCGAGCAAATATAATAAAGATGACAATACTACCTAAACTAACCTATTTATTTAGCGCTATACCAATCCGACTCCCAAAAAACTATTTTGATGATCTAGAAAAAATAACAACAAAGTTTATATGGAAAAACAAAAGGTTAAGAATTTCAAGGTAATTAATGGAAAAAAAGAAAACAAATGAAGGTGTCCTAGCTGTACCAAATCTAAAATTATATTACAAAGCAGTAGTTACTAAAACCATGTGGTATTGTCTAAGAAATAGACTAATTGATCAATGCAATAGGTTAGGTTCAAAGGACAAAACAGCTATAACTTTAATAATCTAATGTTTGACAAACCCAAAGACCCCAGTTTTTGGGATAAGAATGCATTATTTCACAAAAATTGCTGGGAAAATTGGAAATTAGTATGGCAGAAACTAGGCATTGACCCACACTTAACACCGTACACCAAGATAAGGTCAAAATGGGTTCATGGCCTAGGCATAAAGAATGAGATTATAAATAAAATGGAAGAGCATAGGATAGTTTACCTCTCAGAGCTGTGGAAGAGGAAGGAATTTATGACCAAAGAAGAACTAGAGATCTGTATTGACCATAAAATAGAAAATTTTGATTACATCAAATTGAAAAGTTTTTGTACAAACAAAACTAATGCAGACAAGATTAAAAGGGAAGCAATAAACTGGGAAAACAGTTTTACAGTCAAAGGTTCTGATAAACTTCTCATTTCCAAAATATATAGAGAATTGTCTCTAATTTATAAGAAATCAAGCATTCTCCATTTGATAAATGGTCAAAGGATATGAACAGACTATTCTCAGATGAAGAAATTAAAACTATTTCTAGCTATGTGAAAATATGCTCCAAATCATTATTTATCAGAGAAATCAGATAAATTTGATTTCAAAGAAATCAGATAAATCTGATTTCAGAGAAATCAGAGAAATGCAAATTAAGACAAGTCTGACATACCACTCCACACCTATCAGATTTACTAAGATGACAGGGGAAGATAATGTGGAATGTTGGAGGACATATGAAAAAACAGGGACACTGATACATTGTTGGTGGAATTGTGAACACATCCAGCCATTCTGGAGAGCAATTTGGAACTATGTTCAAAAAGTTATCAAACTATGCATACCCTTTGATCCAGCAGTGTTTCTACTGGGCTCATACCCCAAAGAGATACTAAAGAAGGGAAAGGGACCTGTATGTGCCAAAATATTTGTGGCAGTCCTATTTGTAGTGGTTAGAAGCTGGAAAATGAATGGGCGCCCATCAATTGGAGAATGGTTGAGTAAATTCTGGTATGTGAATGTTATGGAATATTATTATTCTGTAAGAAATGACCAGCAGGATGAATACAGAGAGGTTTGGAGAGACTTACAAGAACTGATGCTAAGTAAAATGAGCAGAACTAGGAGATCGTCATATACCTCAACAACGATACTGTATGAGGATATATTCTGATGGAAGTGGATTTCTTCGATAAAGAGAAGATGTAACTCAGTTTCAATTGATCAAGAATGCACAGAAGCAGCTACACACAAAGAAAGAACACTGGGAAATGAATGTAAACTGCTTGCATTTTTGTTTTTCTTCCCAGGTTATTTCTACCTTCTGAATCCAATTCTCCTTGTGCGAAAAGAGAACTGTTCGGTTCTGTACACATATATTATATCTAGGAAATACTATAACCTATTTAACACATATAGCACTGCTTGCCATCTGGGGGAGGGGGTAGAGGGATGGAGGGGAAAAATCGGAACAGAAGTGAGTGCAAGGGAAAATGTTGTAAAAAATTACCCTGGCATGGTTTCTGTCAATAGAAAGTTATTAAAAAAAAAAAAAAAAAAAAAAAAAAGAAGCAAATACTTTTATACAGTACCCTGGCTAAACTTTTTCAGTGATTTCAGTGAATTTAAAAACTTTGGAATAGAAAGATATCTTTAAAAATATGAAAAAGAGATGCTAGTCAAATGATGAGAAATGGGAGATCATTCAAAAACTTTCTCTTTAGAAATCTATAAATTACATTTTAAATACTATATTAGGGGGGAGTCTACTATTTTGTTATCTCTCTCTGTCTACTAAGAAGAACTTTTTCCTCACTATGACAATACCATGGGCCTGTTAATGAAAAATGTTGATCACATCCATTAAGAATTATTGAATCTGAATGCAGATCTAAGTATGGCACAATCAATTTTTTTTGTGGTTTTTCTATTTTGTACTGATAGCAGTTATAATGAAATCCTTGTTTCACCCTTAATTTTACCTGGAAGTCTTCAAGCTGATTCCCATTACAAATAATGCTAGTTGATGGCTTTAGATAAATACTACTTCTCATTTTAAGAAAAACTATGTTTTTGTTAGAAAATATCATTTTACTTTCTTTAAACTCGTTTGGTTGTCTCTAAAGGTTTAGTGAATTTAATTTTTTTCTAAAATTATATTCATCTCCTTAACGTATTTCTTCCCCCCCCCCCCCCCCTTTTGGTCATAATTCCAATTTACTCTCCAGAATGGTTGGATCACTTCACAACTCTACCAACAGTGCCTTAATGCCTCAGTTTTTCCACAGCTCCTCCAACATCTATCATTATCTTTCCCTGTCATCTTAGCCAATCTGAGAGGTTTGAAGTAATACCTCAGAGTTCTTTTTAATTTTAAAAAAATATATATTTATTTATTTTTATTAAAGCTTTTAAATTTTCAAAACATATGTATGCCTAATTTTTCAGCATTAATGCTTGCAAAACCTTGTGTTCCAATTTTCCCTTCTCCCCCCCCCCATTCTGTCCTCTAGATAGCAAATAATACTTTATATCTTGAACATGGTAAAATCTATGCTACATCCAATATAGGCATACATATTTATACAATTATCTTGCTGCTCAAGAAAAATCTAATCAAAAAGAAAAAAATGAGAAAGAAAATGAAATGCGAGCAAACAACAAGAAAAAGAGGGTGGCTACAAACATTTTTGCATATGTGCATCTCTTTCCCTTCTTTAAATTTTCTTTAGGATATAAACCCAATAGAAACACTGATGGATCAAAGGGTATGTACAATTTGATAACCCTTTGGGAATAGTTCCAAATTGCTCTCCAGAATGTTTGGATCACTTGTCAAATCCACCAATAATATATTAGTATGTCACTTTTCCCATATTTTCTCCAACATTTGTCATTATGTTTTCCTGTAATCTTAGCCAATCTAAGAAGTATGTAATGATACCTCAGAATTGTCTTAATATGCATTGTTCTGATCAATAGTGATTTAGAGAACCTTTTCATATGACTAGAAATGGTTTTAATTTCTTCATCTAAAAATTATTCATATTCTTTAACCATTTATTAATTAGAGAATGGCTTGAATGCTTATAAATTTGAGTAAATTTTCTATGTAGTTTAGAAATGAGGCCTTTTATCAGAAACTTTGAATATAATTTCCCCCCAGTTTATTGCTTCCCTTCTAATTACCAAATTTGGGATTTCTCCTCATCATCTGGTAATTACATTGGAGTTGTTTGCATTGGATATTGTCTTGTTGTCTTAAAAGGCCTGTATTCTTCCCAACTGTAATCCTGATTGCTTTTCTGTTGGTTGATGACATCAGAGTTCTGAATTTCTAAAGTATCTCTGGGTATAACCTCAGCTGCTATCATGCCCCACCTGTTCTTTGATTGATACTTTGGAGCTGGGCCTTGCCTCTCCTTCCTCTGGGTCAATATACATTTAGAGGCCCAATGAAAGCCTTGGTTACATTTTGGACATGGGGTTTTGGGTTTTCTCTCACCCTGTCTTCTCACTTTATCTCCATTTCTACATTGGGCTCTCAAATGTCCAATTTTTCCGCAATGAAAACATCGACGAATTTCTCTAGAATTCCTCTTCCAAGAAGGACCTTGTCTTTCCATGTTCATCATAGTCTGGGCATAATAAGCATTTGTGCCCACTGTGGCACAGCGTCTAATGATCTCCTCTAAAGAAGCATTTTTGTCTAGCCCCCATATAATTCTCTTACAAACCTCATTGGCATTTTCCTTAGCCAAATGTCTAGTCATTATTTCTGTGGCAGCATTATCTCCAATGGTTCTTATTACAGCTGTTTGTAAATGTCCCACAAAATCTGCAAAAGGTTCATTGGGACCTTGCTCTATTTTTGTGAAAGCATTATTTCCATCTTTCTGTCCAGGGAAAGAATTCCAAGCTTTTATTGCAGCCTTAGAAATTTGCTCATACACTGTTATGGGATAATAAATTTGTTCTGAACTCTCTGCATACTGACCTTCACCAGCTAGTTGGTCAAAAGCAACTTGTACAATAGCTCCTGTTTGCCTCTTGCATTGGGCTTGAATCCTACATAATTCATGAAACTCTGAAAGCCACAATAAATTTTGTCCTGGTTCAAGACATGTTTTAGTGATGGATTTCCAGTCATTCGGGGTTAAGATTTCATAAGACAAATTATCCAGTAACATCTTCACATAAGATGATGTAGCCCCATAAAGAGTGCAAGCCTTTTTCAAATCTTTAATTTTTCCCAAATTAAAAGGAGTGTATTTTCTCTCTTTTTGACCTGAGGAGTTGAGCTCTTCAATCACAGGATATGCATTTATAAAATCAGATATATCTTCTCCTTCATTTTTTGCTTTAATTAATGCTTTTTCTAATCTTGTCAAATTCTGCTTTACAGGAGAAGTTGACTGTGTTTCTGTCTCCCTCCCTCCCCCTTGTTCCACCCATGAACGGTTAATTGCGGGGGGAGGGTCATGAGATGTGGAATCACTTAATTCCTCCTGCTGTGAAGTATCATACTCAGAATTGTAATTAACTCCATTCTCATCTGATTCGTCCTCCTTTTCACCTAGTAAAGTTGGCAATTCTTCCTCCTGTACTTTCCTTTTCATCATTCTATCACTTAAATAACTTCTTATAGCCAATTGTATTACATTATATGTATTAATTATTGAGTTAGGCCCATTTTTATCATAGAATTGACAAAGATCCTCTCCAACCAATTTCCATTCATTTAGATCTAATTCCTTATCAAGAGAGAAACAAGGACATATGTCCTTTACAATTTGTAAAAGTTCAGTGATTTGCTGTAAACTTATAATTAAACCTTGGCTTTCCATAACTTTGACAATGCTCTCTAAACATTTTCCTTGAACAGAAACAGGCTGTTTTCTAAATATCTGTCCCATCTTAGATGAAATTCTACTTTAACTCTTTTAGCAAAATTTCTTTATTGCACTCACCCTAATTTCTGGGTTGAAGAGTCTTTTCCACTGGATCAGGATCAGAGGCTTTTCCACTTGAATCAGGATCGTAGCTTTTCCACTGAAATCCACGGAGGGGTCTGTTTGCCCCACGTTGGGCGCCAAAATGTGGTGAGCTTTTTCTTCTCAAAACGCAGCCAGGTGATAAAAGTTCAGATCTTTTATTATCCCAATATAGCCCGGTTAGCTTAGAGGCCTATCTCTCTGCTTGGTTCCAAGAGCTCTCTCCAAATGTCACCAAATCCAAAGGTCTGGTCCTTCAGCCTCTGCCTCTGCTTTCTTCAGCCTCCAGCCAGCTCCAACTCTTCATGTCATTCCGCTGAAATCTCGACTTGTAGCGTCTTCACTCTAGAACTCTCCGACTGGCCCATTGGCCTATTTATGCTCCTTCCAGAGAGAGGGATTATGGGTAGTTCTACTTAGTACCTTGTTTCAGGTTCTGCCCAAAACATCTTCTTGTAAGATTAGATCAACTCTAATTAGTTAGCAGTTAGTAAGGATTCCAACAGGTCATAATTCCAATTTACTCTCCAGAATGGTTGGATCACTTCACAACTCTACCAACAGTGCCTTAATGCCTCAGTTTTTCCACAGCTCCTCCAACATCTATCATTATCTTTCCCTGTCATCTTAGCCAATCTGAGAGGTTTGAAGTAATACCTCAGAGTTCTTTTTAATTTAAAAAAATATATATATTTATTTATTTTTATTAAAGCTTTTAAATTTTCAAAACATATGTATGCCTAATTTTTCAGCATTAATGCTTGCAAAACCTTGTGTTCCAATTTTCCCTTCTCCCCCCCCCCTCCATTCTGTCCTCTAGATAGCAAATAATACTTTATATCTTGAACATGGTAAAATCTATGCTACATCCAATATAGGCATACATATTTATACAATTATCTTGCTGCTCAAGAAAAATCTAATCAAAAAGAAAAAAATGAGAAAGAAAATGAAATGCGAGCAAACAACAACAAAAAGAGGGTGGCTACAAACATTTTTGCATATGTGCATCTCTTTCCCTTCTTTAAATTCTCTTTAGGATATAAACCCAATAGAAACACTGATGGATCAAAGGGTATGTACAATTTGATAACCCTTTGGGAATAGTTCCAAATTGCTCTCCAGAATGTTTGGATCACTTGTCAAATCCACCAATAATGTATTAGTATGTCAGTTTTCCCACATTTTCTCCAACATTTGTCATTATGTTTTCCTGTAATCTTAGCCAATCTAAGAAGTATGTAATGATACCTCAGAATTGTCTTAATATGCATTGCTCTGATCAATAGTGATTTAGAGAACCTTTTCATATGACTAGAAATGGTTTTAATTTCTTCATCTAAAAATTATTCATATTCTTTAACCATTTATTAATTAGAGAATGTCTTGAATGCTTATAAATTTGAGTAAATTTTCTATGTAGTTTAGAAATGAGGCCTTTTATCAGAAACTTTGAATATAATTTTCCCCCAGTTTATTGCTTCCCTTCTGATCCTGCCTGCATTAATTTGTTTGTACAAACACGTTTTAGCTTAACATAATCAATCAAAAGTATCTATTTTTTGTTCAATAATGAATTCCAGTTCTTATTTCACAAATTCCTTCATTCTCCACAGATCTGAGAGATAAACTATCCTTTGCTCTTCTAATTTGCTTATATCACTCTTTATGTCTAAATCATGAACCCATTTCAACCTTATCTTGGTATACACTGTTAGGTGTGGGTCAATGCTTAGTTTCTGCCATACTAGTTTCAAATTTTCCAAGAAGTTTTTGTAAAATAGTGAGTTTTTCTCCCAAAATTGGGGTCATTGGATTTGTCAAACGCTAGAAAAATGGACTCCTTATCTGCCTAGTTCTTCCTTTTCATCTTGGAAATTAGCAGTTTGATTTTCTTCTTTCTTTTTCTAACCAAATTTACTAAGATTTATCTTTTTTTTTTTCATAAAACCAACTCTTAGTTTTACTTATTAATTCAGTAGCTTTTTTATTTTCAATTTTATTAATCTCCCTTTTTATTTTCAGAATTTTAAATTTGGTATTTAGTTGGGGGGTTTTAATTTGTTATTTTTCTAGCTTTTTTAGTTGCAAGACCAATTCATTGATCTTCTCTTTCTCTATTTTATGCAAATAAGCATCTTGAGATATAAAATGTCTTCTAATAACCTCTTTGTCTGCATCCCATAAATTTTGGTATGTTGTTTCACTGTCATCATTCTCTTAGATGAAATTATTGATTGTGTCTATGATTTTTTGTTACTTCAACTCATTCTTTAGTATTAGATTATGTAGTTTCCAATTAATTTTTGGCCTATTTTCCTTGGCCTTTTATTGCATGTAATTTTTATTGCATCATGATCTGAAAAAACTGCATTTACTATTTCTTCCTTTCTGCATTTGATTTTGAGTATTGTATGCCCTACAACATAGTCAATTTTTGTGAAGTTTTCATGTACTGCCAAGAAAAAGTTATATTACTATCTCCATTCAATTTTCTCTAAAATTTGATCATATCTAACTTTTCTAGAATTCTATTTACCTGTTTAACTTCTTTCTTATTTATTTTGTGGTTCAATTTATTTAGCTCTGAGAGAACAATATTCCCTCACTAGTATAGTTTTGCTATCTTATTTTTCTTGTAACTCTCTTAAGTTCTCCTCTAGGAATTTGGTTGCTATACCACTCAGTGCATATGTTTAGTGTTGATATTACTTCGTTATCTATAGTACCCTTTAGCAAGATGTAGTTTTCTTCCTAAACTGTTTTAATTAGATCTATTTTTGATTTTGCTTGATCTGACAACAGGATTGCTACCCCTGCTTTTGCTTTTTTTTTAACCACACCTGAAGCATAATAGATTTTGCTCTAGCCTTTTACCTTTACTCTAAATGTATCACTCTGCTTTAAATGAATTTTTTTAAAACAACAAATTGTAGAATTCTGGCTTTTAATCCAGTATGCTATCTGCTGTTTTATGGGAGAGTTCATCCTATTCACATTCACAGATAAAATTACTAACTTGGTATTTCCTGCCATTTTGTTTACTTCTAGTTATATTTTTCTCTTCCCTTTCCCCCTTTCCCTCCTCCCCAGTATTTTGGCACTGATCACTCCTTCTCCTCAGCCTTCCCCTTTTGAAGCCCTTCTCCCTTTCTCATACCCTTCCTCTTATATTTCTTTCTCCTTTCTATTAACCTCCACCTTTCCTTTCCTGCTTCCCAACCTACTTCCCTATATGGTGAAACAATTTTCTCTATGAAGTTGAATGTGTAGAACTACAGCATTGTCTTCATTTGAATTTCTCCAATCAATAAGTATTTAGAACATTTTTTCTTATGAATACTTTGCTTTAATTTCATCATCTGAAATCTGACCTTATTTTAGTATGGTGTGTGAGATACAGGTATATGCCAAATTTCTGACATTATTTTCCAGTGTTCTCAGCAACTTTTTGAAATAGTTCTTTCTGGTTTTGATAAAAGTATCATATTTGTGACACAGAAGACTGTTGAGAGGACTCCTTATTTGCCTATTTTTTGAATTGTTTACATAGGATTGTAATTAATTGTTCTTTGAAAGTTTGGTAGAATTCACTTGTAAATCCATCTGGCCCTGGACATTTTTTCTTAGTGAGTATATTGATAGATTGTTCAATTTCATTTTCTAGAATGAAGTTAAGTATTTGATTCACTCTTCAATTAATTCAGCAATTTATATTTTTGTTAATATTTATCCATTTCAGTTAGACTGTCAGATTTGCTGACATACAATTGGGCAAAATAGCTCCTATTTATTGCTTTAACCTTTAAATAATGTTTTGCTTTTTGTTCCTGTTTACCTTCTCATGCTTCTCTTGAAGAGAGAATTTATA
Organism: Antechinus flavipes; assembly: GCF_016432865.1. Lineage (NCBI taxonomy): Eukaryota > Metazoa > Chordata > Mammalia > Dasyuromorphia > Dasyuridae > Antechinus > Antechinus flavipes. The sequence goes on from NC_067400.1 coordinate 483,168,115, forward strand.
AATCTTTTTTTTTTTTTTTTGGTTTACTTTGGATCTTTTCAATATAAATGATTTAAAGTTTTCTACTTCATTGAAGATCCATCTTCTCCCTTAAAAGATGACACTCAGTCTCTCTGGATAGTTGATTCTTGGTTATAATCTCAGGTCCTTTGCCTTCCAAATTATGGTATTCTTTCCTTATCTCTTTTAATCTATTTTTTGCTTTTGTTTTCTCTGAGATCAGAATTGCTAACCCTGCTTTTTAAAGCTTAATTAAAACACAATAGATTCTGCTCCAGTCCCTTACCCTTAATTTGTGGGTGCTTACAATGTCAGATTCTGTTTTCTAATCTACTGTGTTATCTAGTTCCATTTTGTGTGGGAGTTCATACCATTCACATTATTAGTTACCTTCAGGAACTATGTATTTCACCTGCATCTTATTCTCCCCACTCCTCTTCCTCCTCCTTCTAATCTTCTTTTTTCTTCTCCTCCTCCGTCCCTTTCCTTCTCTTTTTCTCTTGTCTCCCTGTCTCTTTCTCTGTCCCTCTCTCTGTCTCTGTCTCTTCTCCTTCCTTTCATCTATCCCTCCCTCCCTCTGTGTCTATCTGTCTGTCTGCCTGTGTCTGCCTGTGTCTATCTTTTTCTTTTAACCCTGTTCCTCTTCAAAAGTATTTTTTCCTTCTGACTCAGTGGTTCCCACAAACTATATTCCTTACCAGCAGCTCCCCTTTATTTGTTATCTCCCTCCTTTCCTACTTCCCCAGAGGATAAGATAGATTTCTGTATCTGAGTGATTGTGTGTGTAATTTTTTCTTTCAGCTAATTTCAATGAAAGTAAAAGTTCAATCATTCCTTGCCACTCTCACCTTCCCTTACACAGTATATATATATATTTTTTCATTTTGTGCCTTCTTTACAAGAGATAGTCTGCCTTATCCTATTTCTCCTTTCTTCCTTTTCCCAATGCATCCCTATTTTTACCTCTTAATTTATTTTAAAATCATTCCATTCTAGTAGACCTAGTAGAAGTGCCTTCTGTTTATACATACTCTTTCTAAATGCCTTAATAATGATCGATTTTTAAAGTTGCAGTCATCATCCTTCCATATGGAAGTGCAAATAGTTTAAATCAATTCAAATTCCTTTTGATTTATTGTTACTATTTACTTTTTTATACTTCTTTTGATTCTTGTATTTGAAAGTCAAAGTTTCTATTCAACTCTGACCTTTTCATCAGGAAAATTTGAAAATGCTATATTTTATTAAGTATCCATTTTTCCCTTGATGAATTACTTAGTTTTGCTGACTATATTATTCTTGGCTATAATCCTAGCTCCTTTGACCTCAGAATGTTACATTCTGAGCCCTACAAGTATTTAATATAGAAACTGATAAATCTTATTTTATCCTGACTGTGGCTCCATGGTATTTGAATTATGTCTCTGATTGCTTGTGACTTTTTTTTTTCCTCCGTGACCTGGGAGCTCTTGAATTTAACTAGGATATTCCTGGAAATGTTGATTTTGATATTTTAGCAGGTGATTGTTGAATTCTATCAATTTTTACTTTACACCCTGGTTCTAGGATATCAGGCAATTTTTCTTGACAATTTCTTAAAATATGATTCCAGGATCTCTATCCTCTCTTCCCCTAATGTTTTTTTTTTTTTTTTTTTTTTTTTTTTTTTTTTTTAATCATGGCTTTCAGATAATCCAAAAATTTTAAAGTGATCTCCTATTTTTTAGTTTATTATTTTTCCCAAGAGAGATTCCATGTTTTCTTCTATTTTTTAAACAAATTCTTTTGATTTTCTTTTAATATTTCTGGATTGTCCATGGGAACATTAGCTTCTACTTACCTAATTCTATGTTTTCAGCAATTATTTTCTTCAGTGAACTTTCTTTTCCATTTGGCCAATTCTGCTTTTGTAAGAAGATACTTTTTTTCCTTCAGGTGAATTTTATGCCTCTTTCAGTATTTACAAATTTTTTGGTAAATGATAAATTTTGCCATTTATAAAAATAATTTTTCAAAATTGTTATTTTTTTAGTATTTTTGTGCCTCTATTATTAAGATGTTGACTCTATTTTCATAACTTTTTTGCATAACTTTCATTTTCCCATTTCCCCCCTCTTCCTTTATAATTTGATTTTTAAAATTCTTTTTTTTTGTGCTCTTCTAGGAATTGTTTTGTCTTCTTAGCCTGTGACTAACTCATATTTTTCTTTGAAATTTTAAATGTTGCTGTTCTAACTTTGTTGTCTTTTGATGTTGTGTCTTGATCTTGCCACCATAACCTTCTATGATCTTTGTTTCCTCATTTCTCTAACCCATTTATTTTCTTTGAACTTTGTGTTAAATGTGGAGTCTATTCCTGGAATAGAGATGGCACTGTACTCAATTTCAGGATTTTCTTGTTGCTGTTTTCAGAGCTAGTTCTAGGGGCTATTAAGATTTTTCCCCCTCCAAGATGTTCTGCTCTAATAAGGAGAGTTGGTCACAACATTCTTGGCCTGTGTTCTAATTTATTAGTAACCATACACACTCTTCTCTGGCCTGGAGCAGTGACCAGGTCTCTGCTCTTTTCCAGCCACGAGTGATTTTGTTCCTTATGACACTGGAATTGAGATGTGGATTTTTATTCCCTTGATTGCAAGTGTCAATGATCCTTTCTGCCTTGGATCTGAATTCCTTTATGAATGATGCCAAGCATTCTTATTTTCCTTGGAACTGTGATCAACATCACTTATGAGAAGGGTTCTTTCTTATGCTGGGTTCGCAACCAGAAACAGTGTATGGGTAAGTTCTTTATCAATCTTCAAAAAAAGTTCTTTTGTAGTCTACTTCTGATCAATTGTCCAAGTCCTTTACAATATGAAATCTAAGAGCTTCCAAAGCCACAGTCCCCAAAGCCCAGTACTTGTTTGCTAGGACAGAGACAGTGCTGCACTACAATCTGACTACCACCCTATTGAGACAGGTCTTTGCTACAAACTTAGCAAGTGTCAGGGGCTGGAAATTTCACCCAACAAATTTGGTTTGAAGTACTACATTAAGATTTTTTAGATGGGATTTTGGAGTGCTCAAGTGAATTACTACCTTTACTTCTCCATCTTATTTATACTTCACTATTACCTTATTCTTTCAGTTATGTATTTAGTAACTTTTGATAACACAAGTATTCATAAAATAGTACATCCTTGAATTGTGAGGTGGAAAAGAAGAGTCCAATAGGAAACTGGCTAATAATACAAGAGGATGTATAAGGCATTTTTTCAGTTGATATTTGTCATTATTTTTGAGGTTTAGCCCTTCAGAAACACATTGTACTTTTGGCTTTTTTTTTTTTTTTTGAGGCAATCAAGGCTAAGTAATTTGCTCAGGGTCACACAATTAGGGAAGCATTAAGTGTCTCAGACTAGATTTGAACTCAGGTCCTCCTGAATTCAGAGCTAGTGCTCTATGCACTGTGCCACCTAACTGCCCCTCACACTGTACTTTTGATATGAATAAGTTATTTGGATTATTGCTTCATGTTTTGTGCAGTAAGACTTTCCTTAAGAATTATTAAATTGATACTTTCTTCCATCTGGATAGCTGGAGGGAGAAGTGTTGAAAATGTCAACCCATTTATCATATTTTCAGGAAAGAAGTAAACCAAAGACTGTCCATTAGTATTTATTGCCTTTTTCCTTCAGTAATGACAGAGGTTATTAGCCTCCAAGTGAAACTCAACTAAAGTATTGTAGAGATTATAACACATTTTATGTAACTGTTCAATCAAGGGCTATTCATTCTCTCTTGGCTTCTTTTATAAAGGGATACTGTCAAGATAAAATCTATCTCCTATATTAAGAAAAAAAAATCTTTTCCATGTCTCACTGACAATGTAGATGATTAAAACTGAAAAAGGTTTTATAAGCATTCTCAAGCTTACTTTTTATATACTTTCCTTCAGAATGGAAAAATGAATCCCCCAAATTGAACATGAAATACAAAGATGAAAAGGCATTGAAAGGGAAAAGTGAAATGATATGATCTTTGTGATTCTATTAAGTGGGCAAAGTTCCAATCCCATAACAGATATATGACACACATAACTCTGTGCCTCTTAATTAATAGACTATAAATGATCTAAGGAGTGAAAAATAATTAGAGAATCAGAAAATCTATCATGGTGACATGTTTCTGCACTGGGAGAATCATCTCTTGGTAGGGAACTTTTCCCTTAAAACTTCCAAATTGAATCAAATTGCATTAAGCCCAGGATCCCAAGGGCTTTCTTTTGTACATGTTCTCTGTCATCAGTCTCAGTGTATCTAAAACTTGACATGTGAGAGAGAACCTCAATGATGGAGCTGTGGTCTGTGGAATTTGTTGATAATAGGAAAAACCAATTGACTAAATGTTACAATGTGAGGGGGATTGTAAATTTTTTCTCATCTCACTTATGCCTGAGAACCTTATTATTAATTAACCTTTAATTAATAAGATTGTCATTAATTGCTAATTAATAAGATTATTATTAATAAGATTTTTTAAAAATAAGGCATTGTGGGTCCTGATAAACATATAACTAGGATATTTTATAAATATTCATGTGGGTTAAAGAGAAACCTCAGGATACCTAATCAAGAAAAAAAAAACACTGGATAGGGGAGCTATTATTGGTGGACCATGCAAGATGGAAAGCTGAACTAAGAATATATAGGAGTGGGATTGAGTAAGAACTAGAGCAAGGATTGCTGCAGAGCCCTTGGAGCCATATAGAAACAACAGAAACTAAGGAAAGATACTAAACTAACATTTGTATTAGGTACCAAGTCTCTACTTAAAAGAGGGACATGCTCCTTTGAGGAAAACAATGTTCTCTTTTCTGGTTTTCTTGGAGTCTCTGGGAGCAGCCTTCTTTTCATTTCAGTAATCAACACATGAACAGCCAGGTGTTAAAGTCCAAATCCTTTATTGTCTCTTTCAAAGTTCTATCTTCTTCACTTGGGGCTTGGCTACTTTTCTGGAGGCCTCCCGGAGTCTTGATTTCAGTGGAGAAGTGGAGGAGAGCCTCTGAATGAACCTAGCTGAGTTTGAGCTTATATGCTCTCTCATCATAGGTGTGAATCTTGTAGAACTATATTAAGTACTAAGTACGTGTACTGAACTAACATTGTCTTTATCAATTCCACTGACTTAGTACCTTGTAAGAATCCTTTGTTTCAAGTTCAGAGTTCTAGTGTTTGTATGGGAGTGAAGGATTTGAGAAAACATATCATGTAACATTAAGATTATTATTAGTGAAAACTTTCAAAATGGAATATGACCCATCATGTCAGAATTCAAAACTTGATATGAATGATTGTTTTATTGAAGGACTATATTTTCTTTCTTTTTTTTTTTTTTTTTGTTACCACACCTATGATTCTCTCTTCCTCTTGCCTTCCCCATTTCCTCCTCTTTCTTCTCTCTCTCTCTCTCTCTCTCTCTCTCTCTCTCTCTCTCTCTCTCTCCCTCTCTCCCTTTCTCTCTCTCTCTCTCTCTCTCTTCTCTCTCTCTCTCTCTCTCCCTCTCTCCCTCTCTCTCTCTCTCTCTCTCTCTCTCTCTCTCTCTCTCTCTCTCTCTCTCCTCTCCCTTCTCCTCTCTCCCCTCTTCTCTCTCTCTCTCTCTCTCTCTCTCTCTCTCTCTCTCTCTCTCTCTCATTGAAAGGCCAGGAAACTACATTGTCTAGAGTCAAGTGATCAAATACATTACAATTTTAGAGAGAAATCTATAAATACCAAATCCCACTACTAGGAAGTTATTATTTTTTTTTCTCCTGACTGAATCAACTTGTTCAAAATCCATGGTTTTAATTTGGATTTTCTTTGCCCTCTGGTTTTGGCTTTCATTTTCCTGTTTGACTTGTTAATGTCTTCTCCGCCTTACTTTCCTAATTTTATCAGATTTTCTTCTGAATTCTGAATGAATGCTTGTCTTCATAGTTCAAGTTCTTCAGACCATTTTTGTTCTTCATTATTTCAGTCCCTTTGGTGATGACAAATAGTCATGAATGTCTTCATAATTATGACCAAGAACTAGTCTTGGCACAATGCTTGGCATGTAGCAGAAGCTTAATAAATGCTTTTTAAATTGAATTGTTTGGAGTTGGACTATTGCTGATGCTCTGACCTAGGAAGAATTCTGATCCCTTCAAGTGGTTTTGTTAATTGTGGTATGTTTGAGTAGTTTTCCATCAGACAGACTTTCAAATCCTAGAATTCCATTATGAAACACCATCTAATAATCTATTATCTATTAATAATATCTATTAATCACAACAATCTCATTTTTCTATTTGAGGGATAAGAATCTCTTCCCCTATTAAGAAGGCCCCTGGCAAGACCTTCATATCAAAAAGATCAATTTACAACTACTACTCCTTGCCATAAGCCTATTTTTAATTATTACTCAAAGCCAGAGAACTTCTTAGATTATAGAAAACTGAGCTAATACAATTAACCAACAAAATTACTTATCAGATACTAATGATACCAAATAAATATTCATATATATGGGACCCAAATCAGTCACTGAAATAGACAGCTGTGAGTAGTCTATGCTAAATAAAATTGGATTAGTTAATGATAGTCATCATTTTGAGGAAATTAATAAATCCTCTTGTGACTCTGTTGGGGATGAAACAAAAGAATTTAAGCCTTATTAATAAGAGACACCTCCTGGTAGATACCATAAAATGGGCTTTAAAAATATTTATTTACTTTTAATGCACATCACTTTATGAAAAATGTTGGGAGAGAAAAATAAGAACAAAAGGGAAAAACCATAGGAGAGAAAATATAAGTGAACATAACATGTGTTGATTTACAGTCAAAATTCACAGTTCTTTTTTCTGGATACAGATAACATTTTCTATTCAGAGTCTATTGGGATTGTCTTGGATCACTGAAGTGCTAATAATAAAACCTTTCATGGTTGATCATTGCACATTCTTGCTGTTACTATGTATAATGTATTCTTAGTTCTGCTTGTTTCACTCAGCATCAGTTCATGAAGATCTTTCCAGGCCTTTCTAAAGTCATCTTGTTCATCATATTTCACAGAACAATAATATCCCATTACTTTTACATACCATAACTTGTTCAGCAATCCCTAATTGATAGGCATCTACTCATTTTCCAATTCTTTACTACCATAAAAAAAAAGCAGTTAGAATCATTTTTGCACATTTGGGTCCTTTCCTTTCTTTATGATTTCCATGGAATATAGACCCAGTAGTGGCACTGCTGGACCAAAGGATTTGTTCAATTTGATAGCCCTTTGGTATAGTTCCAGATTGCTCTCCAGAATAGTTGGATCATTTCACAACTCCACCAAAAATGCATTAGTGTCCCAGTGTTGCCACATCTCTTTCAACATTTATCATTATCTTTTCATTATTGATATCTTAGTCAATATGAATGGTATGAGGTGGCACCTTAGAGTCATTTTAATTTGCATTTCTCTAATCAATAATGGTTTAGAGAAATTTTTTTTCATATGACTAGAGATGGTTTTAATTTCATCATCTGAAAATTGTCTGTTTCTATCCTTTGACCATATACCAATTGGGCAATAACTTGTACTATTATAAGTTTGACACAGTCCTTTATATATTTTAGAAGCAAGGACTTTATCAGAAACACTCGCTATAAATTTTTTTCCCAACTTTGTACTTTTAAAAAATCTTGTTTCTGTTAGTTTTGTTTGCACAAAAACTTTTAATTTAATGTAATTAAAATTGTCTATTTTGCCTTTCATATTGTTCTCTACTTCTTCTTTGGTCATGAATTCCTCTCTTCTTCAAAGATATAAGCGAATTATCCTTTGCTTTCTTAAATTGCTTATGTTATTACTCTTTATGCCCAAATCATATAGCCACTTTGACCTTATTTTGGTATAGGGTGTGATATGTAGATCAATGCCAAGTTTATGACATATTTTAGTTTTGCAAGAAATTTTTGTCAAATAGTGAGTTCTTATCCCAGAAGCTGGAGTTGGGGGTCTATCAAATACTAGATTAGTATAGGCCTTGATAATTGTGTCCTGCGTATCTAATTGTATTTCTTATCCAGTATCAGTATTCTTATCCAGGTTTTGATGATTGCTGCTTTATAATATAATTTTAGGGCTAGTACTGCTAAATCACTATCCTTTGTATTTTTCCATTAATTCCCTTGATATAATTTACCTTGTTCTTCCAGATCAATTTTGTTATTATTTTTTCTAGTTCTATAAAATAATTTTTGGCAGTTTGATGGGTGTAATGATTGCATATTTAAAATCAGCTGGAGTCAGGAATTTAGGTTAAGGGAGAAATCTTCAATCTTTATTCTTTTTGAGGTGAAGGGGGATTGCAATAGCAATATGGGCAGCTGCAACAGGAAGCCAGCCAGCAGAGGTGAAGAGGGGTCGCAATAGCAATGTGTGCAGCTGTGTCAAGAAACCAGCCAGCAGTGTCTCTTTCTGCTTCCCTTTCCACTCCCCTGCCTCCACCCACCAAAACCATCATTTCCTATACAACACATCAGGACTTGCATAAAGAATGGACGGGGGCCATTCTTTCTCCAAGCATATATATATTAATAGAGTATGGTCCAATTACTATTTAGCCTCACGTGCTTGGGATCTCAGTGCATCAACTCAAGCCTCAGCCCATTACAGATGGGTATAGTACTGAAGAAGTAGACCAATTTAAGCAGAATTGTCTTTGCTATTACATTAGCTCAACTTACCCATGAGCAATTGATATTATTCCTGTAATGTTCAGGCTAGCTTTCTGGAGGTCCTCCAGAAGGGCCTTGGTCTCAGCAAGATAGACACCACAAGAATGGACAAGAATAGAAAACAAAGTCTTTATTGTCTCTTACACAGTCTACATCTGTCATAGTCTAATCCAGTCTGCCTCAGCAGTCTGCCAGTTTGCTAGTCTGACTTCTTTCTGACTTTCTGTCTCCAGTTCTACTTTTCTAAAATTCAATTTACCTCCTTAATGTTTTTCTTATTTATTCTGTGGTTCAATTTATCTAGATCTGAAAGAGTGAAGTTGTGATCGCCACTCCTCCCCCTCCCCCCCGCACTAGTATAATTTTGCTTTCTATTCTTCTTGCAGCTCTCTTAACTTCTCTAGAAATTTGGATGCTATATCACTTGGTGCAAATATGTTTAGTATTGATATTATTTCAGTATCTATGGTACCCTTTAGCAAGATATAGTTTACTTCCTTATCTCTTCTAATTAGATTTATTTTTGCTTTTTTAAAAATTGAGATCAGGATCACTACCCTTCTTTTTTTTTTTTTTTTTAACTTCAGCTGAAGCACAATAGATTCTGTTCCAACCTTTTACCTTTACTCTGTATGTATCACTCTGCTTTAAATTTGTTTTTTATAAACAATGTCTTGTAGGATTCTGGCTTTTAACCCAGTCTATCTGCTTTCATTTTATGAGTTTATCCCATTCACACTCACAATTAAAATGATTAATTCTGTATTTTTTGGCATCTTATTTTCTTTTTTTATGTATAATTTTTTAAAATAATTTTTTATTGATAGAACCCATGCCAGGGTAATTTTTTACAGCATTATCCCTTGCACTCACTTCTGTTCTGATTTTTCCCCTCCTTCCCTCCACCCCCTCCCCCAGATGGCAAGCAGTCCTTTACATGTTGAATAGGTTACAGTATATCCTAGATACAATATACGTGTTCAGAACTGAACAATTTTCTTGTTGCACAGGGAGAATTGGATTCAGAAGGTGATAAATAACCCGGGAAGAAAAACAAAAATGCAAGCAGTTTATATTCATTTCCCAGTGTTCTTTCTTTGGGTATAACTGATTCTGTCCATCCTTGATCAATTGAAAATGAATTAGCTCTCTTTAACAAAGAGATCCACTTCCATCAGAATACATCCTCAAACAGCATCGCTGTTGAGGTATATAATGATCTCCTGGTTCTGCTCATTTCACTTAGCATCAGTTCATGTAAGTCTCGCCAGTCCTCTCTGTATTCATCCTGCTGATCATTCCTTACAGAACAATAATATTCCATAACATTCATATACCACAATTTACTTAACCATTCTCCAATTGATGGCCTCCATTCATTTTCCAGCTTCTAGCCACTACAAACAAGGCTACCACAAACATTTTGGCACATAAAGGTCCCTTTCCCTTCTTTAGTATCTCTTTGGGTATAAGCCCAGTAGAAACACTGCTGGATCAAAGGGTATGCACAGTTTGTTAACTTTTTGAGTATAGTTCCAAATTGGCATCTTATTTTCCCAAGTTATACTTTTCTCTTTCCTTTTTCCCTTTCCCTCTTCCTCATTATTTTGCTTCTGACCACCTCCCTCAAACAGCCCTCTTCCTTTATAGCCCCTCCCTCTTTCTTATACCTTTCTCCTACTACTTTAGTTTTCCCTTTTATTAATTCCCTCATTCCTTTCCACTTTTCCTTTCACACTTTCTTATATGGTTAGACAAGTTTCTCTGGGAAGACAAATTCTCTCTTTGAACCAAATCTGATGAAAACAAGATTTACATAGTGTTCATCCCTGTCCTTTCTTTCTCTCAAATATAATAGGTCTTTGCTTCTTCAGGAGATGTAATTTACCTCATTTTATCTCCATTTTCCTCTTCTTTTAATACAAATCCCTTTCCACCCCTTTCTTTTTTATATTATCATAATCAAATCAAACCTCCATTCTCTAAGCATACCCATAACAGAGATATAGTTCTCAAGCATTCTTTTCTTTTTATCTTTTTATGCTTCTCTTGAGTTCTGTGTTTGGAGATTAAATTTTCTGTTCAGCTCTGTTTTTTTTTTTTTTTAATAAGAAATAAATGACATTCACCTATATTATTGGATGGGTATCTTCTTCCCTGAAAGATAATGCTCAGTTTTGCTGGATTGTTGATTCTTGGTTGCAATCCAAGTTCTTTTGCCTTGCAATGTCACATTCCAGACCCTTAGATCTTTGAAGGTAGAAATTACTAAGTCCTGGGTAATGCTGATTGTGGCTCCTCGATATTTGAATTGTTTCTTTTTATCTGCTTGCAATGTTTTCTTTTTCATTCTCTAATTCTGAAATTGGGTATTATATTCAATGGAGTTTTCATTTTGGGGTCTTTTTTCAGGATGTGATTGGTGAATTCTTTCAATGACTATTTTATCCTGTGGTTCTATATCTAGGTCATCAGCATAAGTTTCCTTGATGATTTACTGAAAGATGATGTCTTGAATCATTTTTTTCATCATGGTTTTCAGGAAGTCCAATAATCTTTAGATTTTCTTTATTACATACATTTTCAGGTCAGTTATTTTTCCATTGAGACATTTTACATTTTCTTCTATTTTTTTTCTATTTTTTTTGGTTTTGTTAGATTGATTCTTGATGAGTCATTCTTTTCCATTTGTTCAATTCTAATTTTAGTGAAATATTTTGTTCAATTACTTTTTTTTAGCTCCTTTTTTATTTGGGAAATTAAATTTTTCAATGAGTTATTCAATGGATTTTTTTTTCCTTTTCACAAATTCTGTTTTTCAAGGACTTGTTTTCTTTTTCCATTTTGTAAAATCTATTTTGTAAGGAGTTATATGCTTTTTTCCATTTCACTAAATCCATTTTGTAAAGAGTTTTCTTCAGATAATTTCTTCTCCAATCTCCATTTCCTTTTCCTATTTTTTCTAACTCTCTTTTGAGTTTGTTTTAGCATTGTCCCAAGAGAGCCTTGTGAGATGTAAACAAACTCATATCACTCTTTGGAGCTTCATCTGGAGATGATTTGCTTTTAGTGTTCTCAGGATTTAAGGTCTGTTCTCTTTCTCCATAAAAACTATATGGTTAGAGTTCTTTTTTTTCCTTTTTTGCTAATTTTTTAAAAAAAAGTTGAGCTCTGCTTTTATGGCAAAGGGAAGATATTCCAAGCTTCCTATTTAGGCAACAGGGACTGCCTGATGCTGCTGACTTCTGGTACTGACTGGCTGTGGCCAAGTCTTGTATTATTCTTTGATTCAGAGCCTATTTGTCTTTTGTATTTGTATTGGATATCTCACAGCTAATTTACTGATCCACCAACTTGCCACCAGGATAGAGTAGCCAACACTGCTGTTGATTTTTCCTGGTAGATCCCCAGCAGGCAGACCCCACATTGCCCTGGGTCTCTGCACTGCTCCTGAGCATGGCCACCTTTCCCTCTCATCCCCTCCCTGTCCCCAACCCAATTGAAACAGACCTTTTCTGAAGTTCTTCCAAAATATCTCCTGCTGAAAATTTGTTATATTCCAAATATCTATGGGTTCTGTCACTCCAAAACCAGTTCAGAGGCTTGATTTCCTATTGGTCTGAGGGACCTCAAGAGAGTTCAAATAAAGACATGTTTTCCTCTCTGCCATCTTGGCTCTATACCTCCTTTACTAAAGCTTCAATAAGAGAATCTGGTAACTGGAATTTCATAGCCAAAACTTCCTGCCTTTCATAAGCTAACAGGGAATAATTTCTTATATTATAAAATAGACCTCAATATCCTTGAAAATTTGACAGATGAATTGGGAATAGAATTGGATTATCACCATAGATAAAATTTGCCCACAATTTTTAGGTCATAAGATTAATCCAAAAAAAATTAAGAATATTTCTAATAGAGATTTCCTCATTAAGTAGTAATATTTTCCAAACTATTTAGAACAAAAAAACTTCCAAATTAGGGACTTAGAAAAAAGAAATAAAAAACCTCTTTTGGAATCATGATGTATGTATCATGCCAGGCATACTAAGTTGCCCTGAAGCTATTTTCAGACTAAAGAGGTGGGTTTACATCTTTATAGTATATTTTTATACATTTATTCAAGCTATTGTTTTATCCAACCTTCTAAACTGTCTAATCATGTAACAGATGGCAGGATATTAAATATAAAAGAATAAAAGACTCTTTCTAGTTGAATATCATCAGATACGATGAGAAGAATGAACTAATAACACAGTGAGATACCAGTTAGTGTGAAAAATGAATCCTCTGAAGTGGCTGCATATATTCTAATTTGCATTATTCAAAGTTATAATTATATAAAATGTGGTAATTGGTTCCAGCCCAATGGAAACATGCAATACAAATTTGAATGATGCTGCTACTTCAGGGGATTCATTGTTAGTACTAATTGGAACCTAGTTAAATAAAGTAATGTAGTGCTGATCTGTTGAAGGAGTTTTCTACCAAAAAATTCTAACACCAATAAAATCATCGGCTAAATGCAAAAAACAAAAATAGCTTACATCTATAGAGTGTTTTAATGTTTGAAAAATATTTTATATCTTATTTTATTTGCCCTACAACATTTCTGCGAAGTAGGTAAAATAATATTCATTTTACTTATGAAGAAAGTGAGGATCAGAGATATCAAGTGACTCTCCCACGATCATACAGCTAGTATCTGAGATAAAATTTAAAATAAAAATCTTATCCATTATTTCTTTACCTGTAAAAAAACAAACAACAACAACAAAAAAAAACTCCAAGAATCTTTTAAAGAAAGATACAAAATGCAATGTGAAACAAATGAAAGGGCTATACAAATCTGGGTAGATGGATATGCATAAAATAGGCAATATTCTCTCATATAAGAAATATTTACTCTTTTTTTTCCATTTCAGATGCTTCCTGGGAAATAGTGGCACCCACTTAGCATTTTGTCTCTCTCTCTTTTTCTCTCTTTTTGTTTTCAGTCACAGTAATAACATTCATGAGATCAGACCTTTACTTAATTTTTTATGCATTGAGAATTTGATGCTACATATTGCTGCAACCTGACATGTACAATTTACACCTTTCTTTCTATCTGTATGATAAATAGAAATCTTTTTTTGTTGTTGTTGCTCTGGAAAATTGTCTGAGCTGTTTTGTATCATTCTATGTGGATCGAACTAAATTTTCCATTTCCTGAATATATAGCTTTACTTGACTTCATATCTCAGTGGTCTATTTATACAAACTCCACTATATCTTAGGAATTGTAGATACTCATCCATCTGATCTGTTTTGAGGTCACCTACATCTAAAGACTGATGGAAGAACTTCCTATTTCATTTAGATACTTTAGACATCTAGTTTTACCCTCTGATTTTATAGTGGAAGTATCTGAGGCTTAGAGACAATTGGAGAACTTGCTCAAAGTTACTGAAGAAATTAGTAGCAAAGCCTGAATTTGAATCTAAGTTTACAGATATAGATTTCTGAATACAGTATTCTCTATCTTTTACCACAAAACTGGCTCTTCATCCTAATTCCTTGTTGTTTTTCAATTCTGACTCTTTCTGATCCCATTTTGGAGTTTTTTTGTCAAAGATACTGGCATGCTTTACCATTTCCTTCTTCAGATCATTTTACAAGAGGAAATGATTCAAACAGGGTTAAATGAGTTGCCCATAATTTTTGAAGCTAGATTTGAACTCAAGAAGATACGTTTTACTAGTTCCAAGCCCAGGGCTCTAGTCATTGGGCCACCTAGCTGTGCTACCTGAAGTTAACATCACTGAACTGCATTTGAACTGGGGATCGGAGGGGGTTTTTCAGAATAGAGTAGAACATATCTGGTTGAGATAGAGTTTGGGGAAATTTAGAACTATACAAGAACACAGGATGTTTTTGGGATCTACAAATATGTTGGGTAAGGGATATAAAAAGAGAGGTTGGATAATGTCTAATAAAAGATTTTATCTTTTTAAAATCACAATATTAATCAAGGGAGAAGAAAGAAAATCTCTTTCTTTCTCTTGCTCCATCACACTTTTACTTGGGATTCAGAATCCAGAATGTGATAGGTAACATTATCAACCTAATCTGGTAACTCAACATTTTTGGATTGAAATATATAATCATAATATATAAATATTTGTGTTTAGGAAGGGGGCAGAAGATATATCTTAAGAAAAAAAAGAAGTTGGGGACATTCCCAAAATGAAGGGAAGAAAGGATGAGTTGTTAAGAAAGATAGTGATGCTTTATTATCAAAGAAAATAGTCAATGCACTATGTGTTAGACAGAGTGTGAAGATATATAGCAGTAATATATATGTAACAGACACATAGTATGAGTAGAATTCAGAGTGTGTGCTTATGATGTGAAGGGACATAATGGGAGGGTGATAGTAGGGATGATGGCAAATTTGAAAGGAGAGTGTATGTTTGGCATGTGAAGGAAGATGATGCTGAGGATGAAAGGGTTGGAAGAAGGATGGGGATATAGGGTAAAGTGGAAGTGGATGAATTGCAGAAAGTGATACAGGAGATGATTTCTGTTTTGACACACCCTATATCATAGCGTATTGAGATGGGTGCTGCAGTGATTGCTGAGGCAAGATTAGGCCGCAGTAGAGCTGAGACAAAGACCTTTGTATGTGTTAGACAAGGTGTAAAAATCAACCCCTGATTTATTGCTTGTAGTGTGAAGTGAACCATGAGGCAGTTATGTGGCATAGTGAGCACAGGCTGAATCTGGTCAGTAATTCTTAAGTTTAAGTCCAGCTTTAGACACTTACTAGCTATGTGAACCTGAGCAAGTCACTGAAGCTTTGTCTCAATTTCCTCATATATAAAGTGGTGATAATAAAAGAACCTATTTCCCAGGATTATTATGAGAAATAAATAAGAAAACATTCATAAGGCACTTTGAAAACCTTAAAACATTATATAAGTGCTATCATCATCGTTGCCATCATTATTATTTGTGAGTATAGTGCATAAGGTATATGTGGAAGTAACCTCTCCTCAACCCAAGGCAACTATATTGAAAACCAAGTTCTATAATAGGGGCCTGTAGAAAAGTGGTTATGCATGTGTTAGACACAAGAAAGGGGAGAAAAAATGGGAGAAAATTTGTTTTTATGCTGTGTCAAACACCATCACCTACATCTTCTTCTTTGTGCTCTCCTTATCTCTATCACCCCTGTGTATAATAGAAGTTCTGTGACTAAAGTAGTTTTGTTTTGGGTCCCAATGATCTCTTTCCTACATCCCATCTGATAGCGTTAGGATTTTCTCAATGGAGGGACCTTTCTCCATCATACTCAAAAAAGCATCAAGATGCTATAGAACATTATGTAATGGAGGATAATATAGTTCTTTTCCAGGACTCTGAAAATGTATAGCTTTCCTTTCTTTTCCCTTCCTCAACTAGATATAAGGAGGACATTAGATAGAGCCTTGCAAAGGGATTTGGAAGGTTAATAAGATAGGGAGAAATGGATTTTTAGATGTCATCACTAGACTGGGTTTCTTGCTGCTGAGCTCTGGTAATGAAGGTTGTACTTCAGGTAGAGATAGGTGTTCAAGCATTTACGAGAAGGTTCTACTTCAGGTACAGATACTTATTCAAGCATTTATAAGAGGACCCTAAATGAATTTAGAAAAAGTAAAATATATTTGGTTGTTTGTTTGGGTTGGACAAAATAAATGCACATATGAGACCAAAAGAGACTTTTCAGACTCCAGACTGATGTAAGTAAGGTATGTTTAGACTGTCTTCTTATGCTCCAAGTTATGCTAGTATTTTTTTTTTTTAACTGGATACTAATTTCCTAAGCTCCAATGATCCAGACCTCAGTTGAAGAAGCTGTGGCTGTAGTAAAATGAAAGTGAGCCAGAATATGATTCTTGTCTGAGAAAATATGGATTTGAAATGTGAACAGAATATTGTGGTCTGTAATAAATATCTTTTTTGTATATGTTTTATTATGCTTTTTTGGTAATAAAATTAAACTTATTACATTTATGTTCTTATACTGGGGCTTTGATTGATGCAACAATTCTGGAAGAAAAAAAAAAGGAGAGTGGATGGTCATCTGGAAGGTCTGGACTGTCAATTAACTTGATAATATTCCTAAATCAAGAGGACTACTGGATAATTTAGAAATGAGGGAAAGATTGTTAATTTTATTGACAGTCACCATCTATGGTCCAGACTGCTCATAGGATATACATAGATACACAGCTACCATAATTTATTATCTGTGGGAATTCATCTAGGATTTGTGTGTGTGTGTGTGTGTGTGTGTGTGTGTGTGTGTATGTGTATGTGTACTAGGTTTTGTGAATTGCAAATCTATTTGAGTACTAGGAGCAGCCTAAAGATATTTAGCATTGTCTGATTTATTTTCCCCTTTTCATACTTTTAGGTTTCATTGATAGCACAAAAGAAGTTGTTGTTCCTATTGGGACCCTTCTTTCTGACCTGAACAGCTGTTGTTTCTGTATCACTACTGCTCTCTAACTGCCAATTTAGTGTGCACAGTGTCTGATTGATGCACTGTTGTGCAATTAGGTGTTAGCATTATTGATATGTTGTGAGCTTAAATACTGATAACTATTACATTGCTCTATATAGTGTGATTTGAGCTAAAATTAATACTATATATATCCAGTCAGTAGAATATTGATGAGAACCATTATGATGGGAGCCTGCTTTGATTTATTTGAATACAAGAAAGGAAAAAGGCAAGGCAAACATTATGTAAATTATGAGCATGAGTGGTATATTCCAGGATATGGGGAGAGATAAAAGATACAGAAAAACCCTAGACACTGATTACTAGATTTCTCATTGAGGATCAGATAATGGATAAAATATTTAAGGTCTTAATAGAAAGGAGTATATCTTACACTAGTAGGAAGATCAAAATCCTTATCAACACAAGTAGCTGGAGATGGCGAGCAGCCATCTTCAAAGAATGCTGTATGGCAAGGTGAGAAGATTTTCAGAGGAGAATCTGTGACCCACTGATCAGTAACAATTTGAATCCCTGAATGTTTATGCAATGTAAAAATCAGTGTAGTTGTAGGAATATCATTTTAGTCTGGTTGACCTTGGGGAACTGGACA
This sequence comes from Antechinus flavipes, assembly GCF_016432865.1. NCBI lineage: Eukaryota > Metazoa > Chordata > Mammalia > Dasyuromorphia > Dasyuridae > Antechinus > Antechinus flavipes. The sequence goes on from NC_067400.1 coordinate 483,185,999, forward strand.
GAGTAACTTTATATATTTATCTTGTGACCACATGAAGTCAATTGGATCAGTGTCTATAAATGGCAACATAATCATGACATGAAAGTCTCCAAACCCTAAAAAATTAATTTATAATAATCAAGACAATGATCCAAGACAATTCTAGGGGGATGAAAAAAGCAATCCAACTCTAGACAGAACTCAGGAATTCCAAGTACAGATTGAAGAATCTTTAAACTTGATTTTTTTTTTTTTTTTTTTTTTACTTTTTGCCTGTTTTCTTTTGCTTCAGTGCTAATATGGAAACATGTTTTGCATGAGTTCACAAGGAATTGCATATCACATTGCTTATCTTTTAAGAGGATGAAGAAGGCTCAAGAAGGAGGGAGGTAATTTGGAAATTGAAATTAAAAAATGAGTGTTAAAAACTTTTACATGTAATTGGGAAATTTTTAATGAAATAAATAAAAAAAACATATTACAGCAATAAAAAAAGTACTGAAAAAAATTGAATTAGATCTGACCAACAACTTTTCTTGGTTTCTTCCAACATCAGGGAACTAACATAAGAAATGGAGCATGAGAGAAGTCTCCTAGGCTGAAGAACTAATCTCTCCATTTTTGTTGTTTATTAGTTTATTAGTGTCCAGCTCTTTTGTGACCCCCACGTACTATAGCACACCAAGCCCTTGTATCCTCTATTGTCTCCTGAAGTCTGGCCAAGTTCATATTCATTGACTCCATGACATTGCTTTTCCATCCCATCTTCTTCTGTCCCTTTTTCATTTTTCCTCTAGTTTACCCCAACATCAGGGTCTTTTCCAGCATGTTCTCTCTTTGCATTATATGGTCAAGATATTTAGACTTCAGCTTTAGTATTTTCCCTTTCAATGAGTAGTCTGAATAAATTTCTTTTAAGTATTGACTGATTTCATCTTATTATTATCCAAGTGACACTCAAAAGTCTTCCACATCACCATAACTCAAAAGCATAGATTCTATGGGAACTCAGCTTTTCTTATATTCCAATTCTCACACAGATACATTATTCCAGAAAACAAGGCACAGCTTTGATTATACGGACCATGTTGGCAAGACAATGTCTCTGTGGTGAACTTTATGTCCAAGAACATAAAATCTAACGTGGCATCCAATTCTTCCCTATGATAAAACCAGTAGCCATGATTTTAGGGTTTTTTTTTGTTAGGTTTTATACTCTCTTTTTTCACCTTCATAATGAATCTTCTTAATTCTCCACTTTCTGCCATTAGAGCAAAATCATCTGTATTTCTGAGATTGTTGGTATTTTCCCCATTAACCATAATTCTGGCTTTTTGATTGATCTAGCCTAGAATTTCCCATGATGTATTTTCTTTATAAATTAAATAAGTAAGTAAACAATATGCTGCCTTGTAGTACTCTTTTCCCAATCTTAAGCCGATCAGTTGTTCTATGTGTGGTTCTAATTATTACTTCTTAACTCACATTCACATTCTTCAGAAGACAAGTAAGATGATATGGAACTCCCATCTTTTCCCTTGACATCTCTTAATATCTTGAAATCTCTTGTCTTCTTCATTTTATTATTTCCTTCTATTTCTTTGCATTGCTGATTTAAGAAAATATTCTCTACCCTTATTTTTCTTGGGAATTCTTCATTCAATTGGGTATACCCTTTTCCCTTTCCCTTTTGTTTTCTTTTTCCCATATCTTTTTGTAAAGTCTCACCAGATATTGGTTTTGTTTTCTTGGTCTTCTTTTTCCTTTGGATTTTTATTTTATTTTATTTTATTTTATTTTTTTTGCTGTTCCCCATATGATATTGTGAACCTCTGTCCAGAGTTCTTCAGGTATTTCATCTGATCTGTCTGATCCCTTAAATCTAGTCATCATCTCCATGAGGGATGATGTATGTTATATAGAGCATACCTGTATGGTCTAATGGTTTCCCCTACTTTCTTCAATTCAAGTGTGAATTTTGCAATAAGAAGTTCATGATCTGAGGCCACAATAAACTCCAGTTCTTTTAAAAATGAATATATAGTTCTTCTTTATCTTTGGCTGCAAAATATATAATCAATCTGATTTTGTAATTTGCTATCTCAAAATGTCCATGTGTAAAAGTACCTTTTGAGTTGATGAAAGAGAATATTTGCAAAGTAACAAGTATGCTACCTTTAAAAAATTCTTAGTCTCTGTCCTACTTTATTTTGTACAGTAATGCTAAACTTGTCTGTTAATCCAATTATCTTTTGATTGACTACTTTAGCAATTTAATCCTCTATGATGAATGTGACTTTTTTTCCCCTTTGGTGTTAGTTCTAAAAGATGTTGTAGGTCTTCATAGAACTGAGAAATTTTGGATTCTTTAGCTTCAGTGGTTAGAGATTTGTACTATTGTGATCATGGTTTTCCTTGAATTTGAACAGATATCATTTTGTCATTTTTGAGGTATACTCCAGTCCTGCTTTTCTCACTCTTTTATCGACTATAAGGGCTACTGCATTTTAAAAAGGCATTCTTTTCTGAAGTATTATATGTATTGATGACCTGAGTTCAGTTTACTCATTCCTCTCTATTTGAGTTCACCAGCATTCAAGATATCAGTGTTTAACCGTCCCATCACCTGTTTGACTATGTACATTTTAGTTTGTGCATAGATCTAACATTCTAGGTTTCTATGCAATATTGATTTTTAGTGTATCAGAATTTCCTTTTGTCACTGGACACATAAGCATCTGAGTTTTCTTTTGGCTTTGGTCCATCCACTTCATTGTTTCTGGACCTGTTTATAATTGACTTTCTCTCTTCCTTGTAGTTGTGTTGGATACCTTCTGACTCGAAGGGCTCTCTTACATGATATATATATATACATACACATACATATATATGCCACATATATGTATATGTGTATATGTATGTATATATAAATATATATGTGTCTATTTTATACACATATATACACACATTTGTATACACACACACACACACACACACACACACACACATATTCTCCATCATGATCTGTTCACTTTAGGTAACTCTGTATGACATAGCTCATACTTCTATTGAGCTACACAAGCTAATACTATAATAATATAGTAATGCAGTAATAGAGAAGGGTGAATCCCCCCTCCCATACTTATCATTATAAATGATTCTGGGGATCACTTAATATATTCGTGTCTATTTTTTATTCCCTACTAGATTTACTTTCAATTTCACTAACAAAAGTTTGGAAAGTTTGTGTGGCATAATGGAGTAAGGAATGATAATGAAGCTGGAAGGATCTGGGTTCAGGTCTTGAATATTATACTTACTGGTCATGTTTACTGTGAAATCACTTTACTGTTCAATGAGCAAGGCACTTTCCAAATTGCAGAGGTGATAATCTATATTGGTAGAGGAAGTTTTCTCACCTGAGAATTCTCTATGCCAAGAAAATCCTAAATCCAATCCCTATACTTAAACTTTATTTGTAAATTGTGAATCATAAACTTGCAAGTGATGAATTAAACTAAGGATGATGGAAGGCACTAACTATACATACAGTTTTCTGGGTAGGGCCTCTAATCCAGGAAAATAGAACAATTATAATGCCAGAGAGACTGAGCAAGATAGGGATTAGAGAATATTTAATAGTTTATTAAATGGAGAGATTTACTGGGACCAATGGATCCATATTTGATCCCAGGACTGAATGAGACTATCATCTCCAAGAATCCAGCAAACAATCAGAGTTCTCAATGACATATATACAAGTGGCTCAGATGCAAAGGGTAGACTAAGGCAAAGAATGTTTACTTCATTTCATTGATTACTTTTGTGCCTACTGCCAGGAGGGCTGGTTGGCTAATAGTATCTATGAGGCTGACAAAATGTTTGCACTTATTTACAAAGCTGCCTTATATGAAATGAGGTTCCAGTGATGGATATTCAAGGTTTTCTCCAAACAACATTTCAAGGTAGGTACTCCTCTTAAAATTCATCAGTTGTAAGTAGCTTTATACTCATAAGATGCACTCTGTGAAAGGCTTCATAATCCCTTGTCACTGATATTGTAGACAAGATTTCCCTACAGGAAGTCAAACAAGTATTTATTGATTAAGTACATAGTATGTGCTTGGCATAGATAAAAATGGAACTTACTGTGCTCTAGGAATGTGTATTTCATTGAGGGAAAAATATATATGTATAAGTTTATATAAAAAACATACAAATTAATTTTTGAAGGGGATGATAGATACTAATTACTGTGGGGATCAGAAAAGTGTGTCTGGAAGGAAGAAATGGAACTTCAAACTCATTCTTTGATTCTATAATCCAATTGTCTCCTTGCTCTCTCAGTCCCTCTTTGCCCTTGAAATCAAGTCCATTGAGCCCCAAAGCTTTGGGAATACATGGAGGGCATTAAAAACAAATAAACAAACAATTACTCTTGATTACTTTGTCTTTCTAGTTCTTTTATAAAGGAATATTTTCCCTTTATCCTAGTACTCAATAACTGACTTCCCTGCTCTGTTCTCCAAAATTTTAAGCATGATCCCTTATATTCTTCTAACCCAAGTTTAAACTGAGGACTGTGAATTTAAAAAATAAAAATATGAATAACTAAATTTCGATATGTTTTCTTTCTTTTGTAATATTACCTATCTGAGAAGGATTCCATGAATTTTATCTGACTTCCAAACTAATCCATGACTGAGAAGAGGTTAAAGATCTTTGCTCCAAAGAGTGTGATCTCAGCTATCAAAGCTATTGGGAAGTACCTAATCTGGTGATAAAATTTAAATCCTATATTTAAATATGAATGAGTACAGAGTGGATAAAAAAGAATTTGGGGATCAGGTCACAGGAACTCTTACTTTTCTGGTCTTTGTTGAAATACTCAGAAATAATACCTAAATTGGAAAATTAAATGAGAACCCAGTTTACTCATGATAGAACCCTGTTGCTGTAGGTAGCATATAAACTGATCAGTGCTTAACAGTTGATGAGGTCAGGTTTTTAAAGAGCCTATTATAGCTGTGATGAATCAGACATTGCAGAATTTTTTTTTCTCTTTCCTCCACCATTCTACCTGAGGCCTTCATCCTGTCCTCACTAGAATATTGTAATAGCTTCCTAATATGTTTCTCAGCTTCTGATCTCTTCCTTTTCTAATTTACTTTCTGCAGACAGATCAAAATAATATTCCTAAAGCAAAAGTCTAACCATGTTATTTATTCCCTTGTTCAAAAATCTTCAGTGATTACCTATTAATTTGAAAATAAAGCACACTTTTCAAACTGAATTAAAAACCCTTCATGATTAAATGTCATTCTATCTTTTTTTAAATAACTTTTTACTGACAGAACCCATGCCAGGTTAATTTTTTACAACATTATCCCTTGCACTCTCTTCTGTTCTGATTTTTCCCCTCCCTCCCTCCACCCCCTCCCCCAGAGGCAAACAGTCCTATACATGTTAAATAGGTTACAGTATATCCTAAATACAATATATGTTTGCAGAACCGAACAATTCTCTTGTTGCACAGGGAGAATTGGATTCTGAAGGTAGAAATAACCCGGGAAGAAAAACAAAAATGCAAGCAGTTTATATTCATTTCCCGGTGTTCTTTCTTTGGGTGTAGCTGCTTCTGTCCATCTTTGATCAATTGAAACTGAGTTAGATCTCTTTGTCGAAGAGATTCACTTCCATCAGAATACATTCTCATACAGTATCGTTGTTGAGGTATATAATGATCTCCTGGTTTTGCTCATTTCACTTAACATCAGTTCATGTAAGTCTCGCCAGTTCTCTCTGTATTCATCTTGCTGGTCATTTCTTACAGAACAGTAATATTCCATAACATTCATATACCACAATTTACCTAACTATTCTCCAATTGATGGGCATCCATTCATTTTCCACTTTCTAGCCACTACAAACAGGGCTGCCACAAACATTTTGGCACATACAGGTCCCTTTCCCTTCTTTATTATCTTTTTGGGGTATAAGCCAGTAGTAGCACTGGTCAAAGGATATGCACATTTTGATAACTTTTTGGGCATAATTCCAGATTGCTCTCCAGAATGGTTGGATTCGTTCACAACTCCACCAACAATGCATCAGTGTCCCAGTTTTCCCGCATCCCCTCCAACATTCATCATTATTTTTTCCTGTCATCTTAGCCAATCTGACAGGTGTGTAGTGGTATCTCAGAGTTGTCTGAATTTGCATTTCTCTGATCAATAGTGATTTGGAACACTCTTTCATATGAGTGGAAATAGTTTCAATTTCATCCTCTGAAAATTGTCTGTTCATATCCTTTGACCATTTATCAATTGAAGAATGGCTTGATTTCTTATAAATTAGAGTCAGTTCTCTATATATTTTGGAAATGAGGCCTTTATCAGAACCTTTAACTGTGAAGATATTTTCCCAGTTTGTTGCTTCCCTTCTAATCTTATCTGCATTAGTTTTGTTTGTACAAAGGCTTTTTAATTTGATGTAATCAAATTTTTCTATTTTGTGCATTCTATCTTTTTAGATGTATTTAAAAATACTTCATTCCAAGTACTTTTTGTTCCAACCAAATTAGTCATTGTGATCTCTGAGTTTAATATTTAATGTCTATTTGTCTGCCTTTGCATAGGCTATCCTTTATTCCTCCTCCCCCTCCACTTCTTGGAATCCCTAGCCTTTCAACATATGTTGATATATGTCTGTCATCTCTTTACTGGAGAGGACAATACTATTGCATTGCTTAAGGCCAAGTGTTCTTTATTGCACATATCTAATTTGTATGTCCCGCATTAACTTCAGAGCCAAGAGGATGAGGCCCCCAGATGGGGACACTAGATGGGACTTAAGATGGGACAAACCATCTTAGGCAAGAAATGGAGCAATTTAAAAGTGGTGTGTTTAGTAGTAGTAGAATCAGTAAATGACTCCTACACTTCCACAATGGGTGTTATAGGGAGATTCAGTTTCCAAAATAATAATAATAATAATAATAATAAAATAAAAATTAAAAAATCCTTAACTTCTTTCAATATTCAATTCTGGTGCCACTTGCAATGGGAAGCTTTTTCCTTGTTTGCCTAATTGTGAATGTCCTCTCCTTCTTCAAATTATCTTGTATTTGGTTTTCTCTGTTAATGCTTAATCTCTCCACTACAGTGTAATCTTAATGAAGACAAAAGCAATTTTTTATTTACTTTGCTTTATATCAATATCATCTAGCAATCACCTATATAAAATAGGTGTTTAATAGATGCACATTGGATTTTATTGGATAGAGGAATGATGTCCATAAAAATCCAAATATATCTAGTCAGTAGCCAAAAAAAAAAAAAAAAAAAAAAAACTTGAACACTATTCTAATCCTATTTTGTCTTTAAACAAGCTTTACTTTGTCTTCATACAAAGCCATTAGGGCTTGTCTGATAATGAACCTGTGAGATAACCAATGTAAGTAGCAATATTCTCTTTTACATATACAATGAGAGTTAGAGCAATTAAATTATTGGCCCATTTTCCCACAACATTTTCCCACTCTAAGACTATTTCTCTTATGCTATATCAACGCTAAGATTAATTAATTAAACTGATATTTTCAAACAAAGAATTTTAAGAATATTTAGTTGATAGAGAAGTAAATTCATATAATCTCAAAAGTGGATTATTTGGTTCAATCCAGAGATAAAAATGAATCCTCTCTACAAATAATCATCCATCCTTTCTTTGAAGACCTTTAGTGAGAAGGAACTGATTACTTCCTTAGGTGGCTTATTTCCTTTTTGGATAGCTTTGATTAGAAACTCATCTCTTTAATTCTGAATGATAAATTTCCCTTAATTCAATTTAAGATTTCATCTGACTATCATATCATACCATTTACTCATATTTGCTTTTCATTTCAACAAAAACCTCAGATTTTTTTGAGATCAATTATATATCCACTACGATATCTTTAACTTGTGAAATTATTTTTGACCTGTGTATAAAACTTTACACTTACTTTTATTATATTTCAATTATTCAATTTAATCCATTGTCCCATCCTATCAAGATCTTTTTTGAATTTTCATCACCATATTCTTAAAGCACAAGTCAAACCATGTTACTGATTTGCTCAATAAATCCTATGATAACTTAATGCCTTGAGAGTCAAACACAAAATCTTCCAGTCTGCAATATAAAAACCCTTCAAGATAACATCTTATTCTGCCTTTTTTGGCTTATCATCCATTATTTCCATGTACTTTATGATCCAGCCAAATCGACTTCACTATATATATATATATATTTATATATACATATAAATATATATATATATATATCATATACTATTCCATCATAATCCTTTTTACTTTAGTACAGACTCTGATTTATGCATAGAATGTTTCTATAATCCTTGCCTTTAAATTTCACCTCAAACAACACACCATATGTAGGTACTTTCCTGATATCTTAGTCTCAAGTGTCCCTTCCTGAAAATTACCTCAAATTTACTTTGTTCTATACTTGCTAAAATCTAGCTTAACAATTTATTTCATCATTGCCTTTCTTTACCAAGTTTAGTAACTACTAAAAAAAATGAATTCAAATTGGTTGGATAACTGTTCTCAAAGACATTATAATATTTTGTAATCAACAGTTTTTTTTTTCCCTAGATTTTCCTTTTAAAATTCCTTTTATTTATTTTGGTAGAGAATTTTGCTAGGAATAAATTTAAACTCATTTCCCTTAGTTTCCAGTTTTCATTACCTTCCCCTTTTTGAAAATCTGAACAATATTTGCCCTTCTTTGGTACTAGAATTTCTCTCACATTTTCCATGATTTTCAAAGGCTACTGAGAGTAGCTGAGCAATCATGCATGATAGTTATTTTCATTAATCTAGGATGTAGTTCATTTTGTCTGGTGATTTGAACAAAGTAAGTGCTATTACATGCTTGTTTACTGTAACCTTACTTATTTTTGTGTTTCAGTGCCTTCAAATTTATTTGTTTTGCCTAGTTTTCTATTCCAAATTTAAATTTATTTTTTCTTGGCAGAAAAAACAAAAGCAAAAAGCAAAAGAAACAAACAGTATTGGCTCTTTGTCAATCACTATCATCTCATTCTCACCCCAGTCCACATAGGTACTTATTTTTTGATTCTTCTTTATTTCTCATATTGTTTGAAAAAAACTGGTATGTTAATTTTTTGTGGTTCAGATATGGCTAACTCTTCATGATCCCATTTTTTCTTAGCAAAGCTGATAGAGTGGTTTGCCATTTCATTTTACAGATGAAGAAACTGAGGCAAATGGGGTTAAATGATTTAATCCATGGTTTAAGAGCCAACAAATGTGTGAGGTTGAATTTCAACACTAGTCTTTCAGACTCCAGGCCCACTGCTATATTCTAGTGAATCACTCAGCTCCCTATTTTCTTGCAGTTCTTTGCATAGAACTACAATGTGTACATAGTGTTAATGTGTAAATAAAGCTAATATATATAAATATTTGCAAATATTTGTGAGATAGCATGTCATTGTTGATAAAGATAATCTTTGAATCAAAAATTGCTAGTTTCAAATCTTGTTTCTGACATACATTTGGAAGTATGGTAACTTCCCATTTACTATCCCCTTCCAGGAAAAACAAAAATCAAAACAAAACAAAACAAAACAAACAAACAAACAAACAAACAAACAAAAACATTGTAATTTATTTCATTTTTTAAAATAATTTAATTTAATACTTAAATTCCATTGTACTCTTGACACTATTTTTGTAAGAATATTATATACTTTTTTTAGTAGATCATTGTTATATACCATTGCTTCAATCTTCTGCATGTTTTTTAATATTTAAGTTAGTCTTCACACAAGAATTTTTCTCTTTATATCTTCAGAATTATATTCTCAAGAGAACCTTAATTTTCTATATAATTTAAATTTGTGGTGTCCTACCTATCTTATCTCTGAATCCTTTGAAATTTATTCTACTCAAATCTTGAATACATGCTTTATAATTCCTGGCTTTCCTCTTCATCATACATACCTCTTATAATTTCTATTATTTTGCATCCCAATATGTTACATCTTGTGCTTCATAAAAAGGACAGAATCAACTAAAAATATTTTTTAAAAAGAAGAAAAAAGTTTAATCTCGCCCAAGTGAAAATTTCTTTCCTCTTCTCTAGTCAAAATATACATCAAATCCATGTGAGTATTTTGTAAATCCAAATGGAGATGGTGAAAAGTGGAAAAAAACTTTCTCCATCTTCTTCACTCTAGAGCAAATTCTCAATGTATCTGCCAATGTCAGTTTCCTCTTTTCTTTTCGTGGTGAAACTGCCCTTCCCCTCTTTTATCATTATCCCTATTACAGGAAACAAAGAATCTATGTTCCACTGTTGCCTTTGGACAAAATTTCTCTTAGCCAGCTATGTTGGGCTATTTTCTCTCCTTGACCTATCCCACAGTGGCAGACACTTCAATTTAATGCACCCTTGTGATCTCTGGATATTTCCATCTACTTTGGAACACTATCCTCTAATGACTTAGTTATCTCAATTACAATGTTAACTCTGAGATGGCGGGAACTATTTTTTTTTTTTTCTTCTATTTGTCGTCTCAGTGCTTGGCACATAACAAATACCTCATAAAGGCTTGTTTTCCTTCCCTATTTCAAATGCAAAATAAGGTTTTTTTTTTTTTTTTTTTTTTTTTTTTTGCTTAAAAGAAGCCCAGAAAGGGATTCTAAACAAGGTTATTGTTTGAAAATACTAGAAAATAGCATAACCCCCGTAGTTATTTTTATATCTCATTTTACTACACCTCCTTGGGTCCTAGCAAATCCTTTCATAGCAGCTTCCTTTTTCTAAGGTGCACAATACTTTCTTCTCATCTTTTGTCCTTTGCATATTTATTCTTCTCCCAAAGTTATTGCATCCTTTTTTGTCTAGAATTCCCAAACATTAGAAAGCCAATGTATTTGATTGGTAAAACTGCCCTTCCCCTCTTCTAATGAATTGTGGGGTATTCATGTGCTAATGTGATATTATGCTCAGATAGCATATTTGTATTGTAAAAAGAATTTTATTAAACCAAGTGGCTTTACTCTTCTAGTTAGACTTTCAAAAATGGGACAAAGTATAATATTATGGCTATCTGACTGGGTATGTTTTTGAGGGAAAGAAGTAACTTTGACCACTTCTCAGACCACTCTATGGTTAGAGTTAGCAGTTAAATTTCTGCTAATTTCATTTTCAGGTAGATGAGATATTAGTTGTCTATTATACTGATTGTAGAAAATGAATGACACCCTACTGTTGAAGAGAAGCACATACAATTACATTGTTGCTGTGGCTACTGCTACAATCCCATACTTACATAATGTTTTATGGTTTGCAAAACATTTTCTTCATGTAATAGTGATTATTCTATTCCATATTGCCTGAAAGCCAGATATGTTGCATTTGAACCTTCCCCAAGTGTTTTCTGGTACCTTTAAGAGACTTAAGAGGTTAGCATCAAGTTAGCATTCACTGATGAATATTATTTCAAAAACATAACAAGAAAAAGCAGGCAAATATTTTTCTAATATCTTGGGAGGCATAATCTCCCCTATGCTTTTTAGGGCTCTGGGATTGAGAAGGGGATTAAGTTTGTAGTTTACCTTAGTTAATATATAGCTTGAGTCACATAGAATTGAAAAACTAAATACCACCTTTACTCTAATCTCTGTACACAAGCTACTAATGCTTCTGTGTTGGACTGACAGGAACATTTATCCTATAATTTTGATTCCAAAGTTTCCATGTCTTACATTCCTAGATCTTGGACTTCATTCACTACATCAAGAAATAAAAATGGACATATAAGACTGAAATCCTACATCTATTTTCCAGGATCACAAGGTTGAAGGGGAAGGAAAAGGTGATCTTCCCTTACCCCAGTTTAGTGCATGGTATGAATGAAGAACATCTTCAGCCTTGTATTCTTCCACATAGGTAGATAGATAGAGAGATAGATAAATATCTATTATCTATATTAGATAGAGATAAATACAAATAGAGAAACAGAGAGACAGAGATAGAGGCAGTGATACAGACAGAGATATAGAGGAAGACAGACACACACGTACAAAGCAGGAGGAGAGGGGAGAGAGAGTGAGAGAAAGAGAGAGAGAGAGAGAGAGAAAGAGAGTGAGTCAGACAAACAGACATTATGTCAGTCTGGTATTTTAAAAGATTTAACCATTTCTAACTAGGAAGTTAATGGAAAGTTTCTATACTCATCCAGATTGTAGGGAAACATTAGCACATCTTCTCTAAGGAGCAAGTATCTGGCATCTTCTACATGGGTGCCTCTATTTTGGATCATTCTGGCATAAGTAAAAAGTTTTATCATACTTATAATGCTATCTTTGTTTTACATTGTAGTTGTTGTTTAATTGATTGATTTTGTCTCATACTTCGTGCCCACATGGACCAAAAACTGTGGGGTTTTTATTGAGAATGATACTGGGGGGGTGTGGGATGTGGATTTTCCATTTTTTAATACACTTTATCCAGTGATTGTTTGACAAAAAGACAATCACAAGTTAAGTGACTTGTCCAGAGTTGTATAACTAGGAAATTTCTGAGATTAGATTTGAATTCAGTTCTTTTTTTTTTTTTTAATAATAACTTTTTATTGACAGAACCCATGACAGGGTAATTTCTTTTACAACATTATCCCTTGCACTCGCTTCTGTTCTGATTTTTCTCCTCCCTCCCTACACCCCCTCCCCTAGATGGCAAGCAGTCCTATATATGTTAAATATGTTGCAGTATATCCTAGATACAATATATGTTTGCAGAACCAAACAGTTCTCTTGCTGCACAGGGAGAATTGGATCCCAAAGGTAGAAATAACTCAGGAAGAAAAACAAAAATGCAAATAGTTTATATTCATTTCCCAGTGTTCTTTCTTTGGGTGTAGCTGCTTCTGTCCATCATTTATCAATTGAAACTGAGTTAGGTCTCTTTGTCAAAGAAATTCACTTCTATCAGAATACATCCTCATACAGTATTGTTGTTGAAGTGTATAATGATCTCCTGGTTCTGCTCATTTCATTTAGCATCAGTTCATGTAAGTCTCTCCAAGCCTCTCTGTATTCATCCTGCTGGTCATTTCTTACAGAATAATAATATTCCATAACATTCGTATACCACAATTTACCCAACCATTCTCAAATTGATGGGCATCCATTCAATTTCCAGTTTCTAGCCACTACAAACAGGGCTTCTACAAGCATTTTGGCACATACAGGTCCCTTTCCCTTCTTTAGTATTTGAATTCAGTTCTTTCTGACTACAGGCTCACTGCTCACTGAGCTACCAACTGCCTCCTATTTTATATACAAGATAACAAATTCTAAGAAAAGTAAATAGAAACCTGGAGTTAAAAAGAACATTACAGTATTTCTAATGTATAACTAATTAGAAATTCCCTCATCAATATTTTTGACATATGGTAATCCAGCTTTGACTCAGTTTAAAGACCTAGTGACTTCACTTCTTCCAGAGATGATCTTTCCCATTTTGGGGAGATTTAATTTCTAGGAAATTTTTGCTTCAACAGCCAAAATGATCTCAACTTCTATCCATTTTTTTTCATTGTAGTCAAATAGAACAAAACTAATTCCTCTTATATATCATAGCTCTTTACTGGAAGATAACTACCATGTTTCCAGTAAATCTCTCTCTGGGCTAAGTATTCCTAATTATTCCAACCAATCCAAATAAGGCATGATCTCTAGTCCTCTCAACATTGTGGTTGTCCTCCTCTTAATGATTTCCATGGTGTCTGTCAATACAATGAAGTTTTCCTTAATTCTATTCCTGTTTTTAGTGTTCTCTCTTTCTTCTTTGTTCTTTATACTATATTAATCATCTTCCCCCTATTGCATATAAACTCAATATGGGTAGGAATTATTTCTTTTATGTCTCCTTACATTTGGTACCCTTTACATTGTAGTCATTGAACAAATATTTTTAAAATTGAATCAAAATCACCATCTTCTAAGAATTTTCTAATTATAAAAATTTGAAGTTGCTTATGATTTTATTGTTGTTGTAGTTACATACTGGGCCCTGTTGTCCTTTATTCCCTCAGGTCTGCTCCTCATGTACCCTGGTTTTCATAGTCTATCACTGTCCAGGAAAACATTTTATTTAAAGAATAGTGTCTTATGACTTAAAATGCTAGAACATTAAACATTAATCATTTAAGAATTTACTCAGTGTCTGAGAGAACATTATTATTGATCATTCACATTGCAATGAGTTAGTGTATAAAAAAAATACATGCTTCCCCAGATCTATTGTACCTAAGGTCATAAATTGCTATAAATGTTTTCAGCCATCATATCGTTTTACAATAAAGGGGAACACAATGTGATAAAGCAACATGATGAACTATTTAACCCAGAAATTTGCATAGAACAGCTGCATCAAAAGGATAAGTCTTTCCAAATTTCTATTAAGAATGGGAAAGAAGGTCAGAAGCAATGTTTTTAGTTATGGCATCCTCATTGTATTCTTCAGAGATTTTATCAATCTCCAAGAAGTTGCTTAGTTTTTATTTTCACAGTCTAGAGAAAGCATTCCAATTTTTTTTCTGATGTTATTCCATATTCTGAGGGCATATGCTCCTTGATATTTTGGGATTTGTTTGGATATTTGTTTTCCAGCCAGCTTGCTGACTCAGCTCCAGTTTTGTTGCAGATCAAATAATCTTAGTGGTTGGATGAGAGCAATTAATGATTCTCTTTCATGATTTACACAAGCCAGAAGAAACTTATTTTCCTGACCTATTATAAGCAGCTCTAATTTTCCTTTTTGCTAGTAAAAGTCTTAGCAATTTGTTTATTTTTCTGCCTTTATGTCAACAATCTAATCTATTTTATAAGCTAAGTCAATATCCTCTGTTATTTTATTTTTATTTAAAGAATCATCTTTAAGCCTCATTTCCAAAATATACAGAAAATTGACTCTAATTTGTAAGAAATCAAGCCATTCTCTAATTGATAAGTGGTCAAAGGATATGAACAGACAATTTTCAGAGGATGAAATTGAAACAATTACCACTCATATGAAAGAGTGTTTCAAATCACTATTGATCAGAGAAATGCAAATTCAGACAACTCTGAGATACCACTACACACCTGTCAGATTGGCTAAGATGACAGGAAAAAATAATGATGAATGTTGGAGGGGATGCGGGAAAACGGATGCATTGTTGGTGGAGTTGTGAACGAATCCAACCATTCTGGAGAGCAATCTGGAATTATGCCCAAAAAGTTATCAAACTGTGCATATCCTTTGACCCAGCAGTGCTACATTTGGCTCATACCCCAAAAAGATACTAAAGAAGGGAAAGGGACCTGTATGTGCCAAAATGTTTGTGGCAGCCCTGTTTGTAGTGGCTAGAAAGTGGGAAATGAATGGATGCCCATCAATTGGAGAATGGTTGGGTAAATTGTGGTATATGAATGTTATGGAATATTATTGTTCTGTAAGAAATCACCAGCAGGATGAATACAAAGAGGCTTGGAGAGACTTAACATGAACTGATGCTGAGTGAAATGAGCAGAACCAGGAGATCATTATATACTTCAACAACGATACTGTATGAGGATGTATTCTGATGGAAGTAGATTTCTTTGACAAAGAGATCTAACTCAGTTCCAACTGATCAATGATGGACAGAAGCAGCTACACCCAAAGAAAGAACACTGGAAAATGAATGTAAACTGTTTGCATTTTTGTTTTTCTTCCCGGGTTATTTCTACCTCCGGAATCCAATTCTCCCTGTGCAATAAGAGAACTGTTCGGTTCTGCACACATATATTGTATCTAGGAAATACTGCGACATGTAACATAGGACTGCTTGCCATCTAGGGGAGGAGGTGAAGAGAGGGAGAGCAAAAATCAGAACAGAAGTGAGTGCAAGGGATAATGTTGTAAAAAATTATCCTGGCATGGGTTCTGTCAATAAAAAGTTATTATAATAATAAAAAAAGAATCATCTTTAATTGTTTCTCTGCTACCCTTCAGTGGTTATAAACTTTAGAATGTTAAATTTATTCAGAAAAAGTGTCAGTGTATTGGAAACAATAGTTAACAGTATCACGCCACTCCCCTTTTCTCAGATAATCCCTGTTTTCCAGCAAATGGTGCTTCAGACTCATAAGTGCAGGTGAGCAAGGACCTCTTTGTAGAGGCTAATTCTAGAAGGACAGCTTGGTTGCAGCACATTAGTCTTTAATTTTAGAACAGATTTTAGATACATTCATTATACCCCACTCCCACCTCCATTTTATATTTGGGTAAAAATAAGGCCCAGAGAGGTAAACTGATTTGCCCAGATAGCAAATAAGATATCTAAGATTCACACCTTGAAGATCAGAATAGCATGTGTAAGATTTAAATCCAGAAATTTATGACTTGAAATCCAAAGTTTCTAGTATATCAAATTCAGGGTTTAGTGATAACCACAGTGAAAGTTAGGAGGAAACATAGTGCAGTTGAAAGGGCTCAGGAGGTTTCTGTTCAAGTTCTGACCCTGTTCCCTTCTACCTATGTACTGTGGCACAATATACTTACTCTGAGCCTATCACATATGTAAAAGTAGAATGATATATTTTGTAACTGCTAGGATCCCTCAGTCCTTACATCCTATCTTTGGTGACTGGAGAAAAAAGTAAGAGCATTGCACAAACTGATGTAGTATATTGATAAATTTCTCTGGGCAACCAAATTCCATAAGCTTTCATGACTGACAATATCAAAGGCCTTGGTAAGATTTACAAATGTTATATATAGATCTCTGTTCTGCTCCTGCTATTTTTTTGGAATTGTTGGGCAGTGAACACCATATTAATTGTTTCTCAGCCCCTTCAGAAGCCACCCTACTCTTAGATTGATGGCATTTTCCAGGTTTTGGTTCAGCGAACCAGGGATTCTGACAAAGAATTTTGCCAGCAAAAAAAAAAAAAAAAAAAAAAATGTAACTAAGAGAGAGCTATCCCTGCAATTGTCACAGAACAATCTATTCCCTTTATCTTGATGAACAATGGAAGCATCCTTGAACTGGAGCATAACTTCCTCTTCTCATATAATCTGGAAAATTTCAGATCCTCCCTCCCCCTTCAAAATCTTAGCTGGAACAGAATCAGCACTGGGTAGACTGACTACCCAACTGAAGGTTTATAGAGCCATTGCACTGATCTTACTATTGTATGCCTGTGAAACTTGCTTAGTATGAAACTTACTCCATGCCAGAAAACTGAATTGCATCCAATTTAATTGTTTTAGGAGGATGTTGAAGATCACCTGGCAGAATAAGATACCAGACACTGAGGTCCTTTCTTGATCTAAATTGCTAAGCATTCCATCTGCAGAGATCACAACTCTTTGGGCTGGCCACATTGTTCAAATGCCAAAGGTACACTTACCAAAAAGACTTTTATGGAGAACTCACACAGAGCAAGTGCTCAGAAAAAACAATGCAAAGAAACTCTTGAAGTCTTGCAAGAACTTCAGATTTGGTTACATGTCTTGGGAGATGCTGGCACAGGACCACCCATCATGGTGTGCCCTCCTCAGTGAATGTGCTGGGTTCTATGAGTAAAGCAGAATTGAATTAGTTAGAAGAAACATGTGAAGTGCAAAGTTAGCGGAAAATGTCCCACTTGTTGCAGGTCATTCCCAGCCCATATTGGTCTAATCAGTTATATTCACACACTGTAACTCAACTCTAGCATAATAATGACATTTTGGTCCTCTTCAAGAATGAAAGACAAATCAACCAATATCCTCTCCTAAACTAAAATAGGGAGTCCAGTTCTGCTCATTTTAAAGGCTTTAAACTTATTCTTATATATATATTTGCAAATGTTGGGAAGAGGTGGATCCTCTTCTCTGAGATCTTATCCATATATGATCATGTTTACTCTATCCCAGAATCTACAAATGTTTCTTTTAGGTAAACTTCAATAGTATTGACATTTGACCTTCTTCATGAGATTTTCCTGACTGAGGAGTAAAGTAATAAATTTCTCCCCCTCACCCACCTTTTCTGACCATGCAGAAGTTTTGAAGGCATATCTCTCCCACTGTGCTTTTACCAATTAAAAACACTTAAATAGATAGTATTCTTGATCTAGCCCCTAACTACCTGGAATTTCAATTTGTCTAGACTATTTGGCTTTATGTTAGCTTGCCTAAAATACTTTCTCCAGCCTTCCTATCAGCAGTATCAACTGGTGATTATTGAGAATTAAATATGTTCCATAACTGAGTAGAAAAATCTTAGAGCTGGAATTCATCTACAGAGTGAAATGTATGTGTATGTGTATTTGTGTAAAATCAAGATTGTGAGAGGACTAGAGAAAATGCTATTTAAATTAGGAACAATTAAATCAATCTAGATTTCTGGTCTAGAGAAAAAGATGGCTTGATCTATAGTAGTGTATTCAATTCTAGGTGGTTTTTAGGAAGACCTTTGCTAAATAGATGCGCATCCAGTGTAAAGTAATCAAAGCATTTGAGGCTTTAGAGAAGAAGCTAGTTCTTTAACCAAGAGAAGTCTCCGATTGTTTGATAATAATTTTCCATTGTTTTAAATACTATTTTAAGGAATCAAGCAATCAATATACAAATCAACAAACATTTCTTGAGTTCTGTTAGAGACTGTGTTTGTGCTGGAAATATAAATAATATCCTATTCTAAATAGAAGGCATTAGATTTTTTTGTTTTTTTGATTTTTGATGGTAATGATTATTTGGTATGTTTACGTTGGTATCATCACAGAATAGCAAAATACCTTAGAAAGTGCTTAATACATCTTTATCTAATTTATTGTGGAGGAAATTCCTATTCAAGTCTACTTTGGGTCATGATAAGAACAGACAGGTTATTAGGAGATGGAAAGAGGAGGTAAGGGTGATTAAGAGTGCTTAGGGTTGGGGAGAATGGCACTAAATTGCAGCCTCTTACAATCTGTATTGAGAAGTCATCTAGTCTAATCCCACCCAATAAAACAATCCAATTAGACATACCTGAGAAGTGACCAACAAATCTCTTTTTGAAGATGTTTAGTTATGGGCCCCTCATTGTCCTCCTAAGGCATTCCTTTCCATTGCAGGGTACCTCTGATTATTAGAGTTTTTATTCCATTGCATAGATCTGCTCTAATTGCTAATGAAACCAAGGTATAATAGTACAAAATGTGTTGGAATCTTTACAAACTGCTAACTAATTAGAGTTGATCTGATCTTACAAGAAGATGTTTTGGGCCAGAACCTGAAACAAGGTATTAAGTAGAACTAATTAGTACAATGCTTGTGTTTACACCTTTACTCATTGGAGTTCACAAGTATGCCAGCTTCACAAAGTAAACTTTGTAACTCTGAATTCACACCTCCCTTAAAGCTCTTAGGGCCAGAGAACACTATGGGAGAAAAAAACCATAATCCCATTCTCTCAGAAGATATAAAGCCAGTGAAGAGAGATCTATTCCAGAATATTTTCCATTTAGTGGCAGAAGAGAGTTCAGCTGGATTGGAGAGGAGCACTCTGGTGCAGAAACAGAGCACTTTGAGAGATTTCAGTGGAATTACTCCAGAAGCCCTCTCTCCTAGGCAAGAAAGAATATTTTCCACTTGGCTGGCTGGTGGCAGAAGAAGAGTTTTCAGAGGAAAAAGCTATGAGTCGAGAGTTCAGCGGACAACCAGATTCATCTTCATCTCACACCACTGTGGTTGGTGCCTGGGCTCCTGCACTCCCCCCACTGAGACCAAGCTGGTCTGAAAGACTCACCAGAAAGCTAGCTGAGCCCCAAGTGAAGGAAACAAGAGATTCATTCCATCTCTGTGCTGGCTGGAGGCTGAAGAAAGCAGAGGCAGAAGCAAAGGACAAAACTGCAAGAGCTCTTGGAATCAAGCAGAGAGATAGACCTCTAAGCTAACCCCGCTATATTAGAGACAATAAAACATCTGAACTAGATCACCACAAAAATTTCCTTTTGTTTCCTATTACACAAGTGATCTTTAGTCTCTCTCACAGAAGGGGAAAGAGATCTGATAATTATTTCTGGATTATTCATTTGTTTGCATTATCAGAGTCATTTATACTCTAAAGCCACTTATATTATAAAGCATATGCTTGAGATTAGTGATTGAGTGAAATGTCTGTAAAATATGTTTTTTGATGAAGTGGATGCTATATCAGTCAGTCAGTTAACCAATCAGCATTTATTAAGCATCTTTTGTGTGCCAGAAATTGTGTTAGGAGAAAGAATACAAATTTTAAAGTCAGAAGATACATCTTGGTCTTGACTGCCATTTTCTTAGTTCGTGATCTTGAACAAATCACTTGACTTTGCTGAGCTTTAGTTGCTCTGTGTATAAAATAGGCATGATAACATATAAAATGTTTTAATTCAAAAATGTTGAGATAAAAGATCTCTGTGAACTACAATATATTATATAAATGTGAGCTAGTTTGAGAAAAAAGGGGGGTCGTGATGTGATTCTGTCCTTTCTCATGTTAGCCTGGCTTCTCAGGATGATTGTGATATTCTGATTCCATAATTACCTATCACAATTTATAAACAACTTTAGCAAATCTGTTCCTGCAATCATTTTGCAACTTGAGAGAAAAGACATGGTGAAGACATGTTTTACTTGAGTGTATTACCTATACTCCAAATCTCATTTTAAACTCTAGAATCACATTCCTTGTTCTTTAAGGTCCTTCATACTCTCCCTATATTTTCTCTATGGTCTGATGCTCTCTCAAGCATTTGTAGGTTTCTCCAATGTAGATAAACATTGTTTCAGTTCAGGTGTATTCTCTTTAAAGACCTTGCCAATTAACCCAAAGAAACAGAACATTAGGCTGATCCTGAATTTGCAATATTCTTTATACAATTGAATGTAAATTTTCTGTTTGTAGGCCTAAGAATTTTTCAGGAGAGAAAAATGGCAAATAGTTCTAAGGAATCTGAATCTCTATGTTAGGAGGGTTAGAGAAATTATAAGAAACAGACAGTGGTAATTCTTCATAGAAAAGTTGAGGCTTTAAAATTGTTTTTATATAAAGGCCTAATACCATCTTAAATAGAGGAACCACAGTGTAGTTTATGCAAGAACCTGAAATTTCTAGCCATTAATTTGCTAATAATAGCTATTTCGTCACCTTAATAGTTTAATGGGACCATGATCTCAACAATGAACCCTCCAATAGTACATTCAGCAACAAATATATGTGTTCACATCCTTTATGACCACTTACCCATGTTGAGAAGATCCACCCAGCACTGAATATCTTCCTCTGTACCCTTTGCCTTCAAAGGGTCAGATAGTCCATCAGTAAGCAATTATTTTCCTCTTATTTACCAGACAATCTGCTAAGGTCTGGATATGTGAGGAAGATAAAAAGACAGTTGCAGCTTCCTAGGAACTCACAGTCTTATGGGGGAAATATCAATGACCAGTGAAAATACTCAAAGTTGAGAGATACAGTGTTTTGTTTAAGGAACAGCAAGGAAGCCATTGTAACTTTATTAAAGCATTCAAATCATAAAATCACAGCTTCACAGTTGGCAGGTTCTACAGGCCATTTTGTCTTACTTCTTCATTAAACAGATAAATGAAATGTTAGATGATTTACCCAAAAGCATACAGTTAGTTAGCTGGGTTTGCAGCTAGGTCCTCTGAGTGAAGAATCAGGCTTCTTTCCATATTATAATCACAGAAAGATCTTAAAGTCATTGTCTTATAAAAGGAAATTGAGTTGAAGTGAATCCCATTTCTATCTTTGTAACACCCCAATATATGCATAATCAGCACTAGGCTCTGCATAGAGACAAAGGGCTAGAGCAGATAGAATTTCAGTCCATCCCTTGAGGAAAAACTGAGGGAAAGAAGAGGGTAAAAATCAGAAATGAATTAGAAAGCTAGCTAGTGCTGCATGGGAAGAGGGGGCAGTTGCAGAAGATCCATGGCAAATAATGATTTCATCAAAGAACCTTAAGCTTCTTTGATATGAGCATGAATTCAGAGATAGCTACACAGTAGAAGAAAACTTTTTGTAAAATTCTGAATGTTTTGGCTAAATTAAATGTTTTTTCCAATGTCCTCTCTCCTTTCCGGATTCCTTTTTATAGCTGTTGATCAGCAGGTCTATTCAACTTAAAGGATTCCTATGTTGCAATATTTGGGCATTTCAGTGACACAATTGTTATTATCATTTTCTCCCCTCAAGATTGATTCATAAGGAACAGTTAGAGTTTAGGGAATTTAAAAGGAATAGGAAAGGCATTCCACGTGAGGAAAAAAAAAAAAAAAACAGAGGCAGAGATAGGATGGGGAAAAACATGCCTTGGAATGTTCAAGAGCAATGAGTAGATTGTTATTGGGGTGGAGAATTTGAATCAGGAGTCAGGATTCTTATATCAGAAATAAAGATTTTGAAAACAGCTGGTTGCTGCCTTTCCACACCTAGAATGCCAGTAGATAATAGGGTTGTTACATTTGCAAAATAACCTATGTTTTGCTAATTCATTATGAAAATACACAAGAATTATTTCTTTATGACCAAATGTGTAAAAGTCTTTTTAACTCTTAAGGGTTATATTTAATGCTAGGATATATTGGCTTCATTGTTCTTTTGGGATCCATCCTGGCAATTTGGTTTAAGGATGCATCTAGCAAAGATTTACTATTCTAAAGGGAAATCTATTCATATTTTTTACAGTTAGCTTGATTTTCAGTTAATTATGAAAGAACTCATTGTTCAGAGGTAGTGTGGTGACATAAGAGGCATTGCATCTAATCAGAATCAAATTAACATCGGCTCATTTGCCAACTATAATCTTATTTTTCCCAACTATTATCAATCAACTTGCTCTGGGTTTTTTTCTGGTGCTTTAAAAATCATATTTCATGGCTGTGATTATATGCCTATGAAATATGGTACTCTGATGACTGAACTGAGTGAGCTAGCCTGGAAACTGGGTGGGAGATAAGAAAACTCCCAGACCATTTTGGACTGAAGGTATACTATTAGGCAGGCAACATCAGAGTACTCATTACTGAAGAATGAAGAAGGCACTCTCATTATTCTTCCCAGAGATCATGATTAAAAATTAAAGAGAAATTATGGCACTTAAAAAAAAAAAACCTCTATTAAAATTGAAGTGAAAAACATTAGATTGAAAAGAAATAATAGATAAAGAAGCAAATACAAGATGATCGAGAAAATTTAGGCTAGTTAGATCTGTTATCAAAAATGAACTAAGGCAGATAACAGTTCACTTAATTCTTTAATTTCCATAGATGAATGATTCTCTTTCCATTCTCTCAGGGTAATTAAGACATTAGAAAATACAGGGTATTAAGACCTATGTTCTCTCCACTTGGAGACTGTGAAATCTGATTTCAGGAATGACTATTTCCTTCAAAAAGAGTTGGGATAGGATTTTCTCTGTGACTTCTATTAGAATATAAGGTCCTTGGGAATAAGGATGTTTTTCTCATTTCTTATAAATTTCACTCCCGGAAGTTACCATAGCAGATAGCATATAGTAAATGCTACATAAATAATAATTAATTGGTTGCTTTTTGAGGGCCACTTTTTTTTTTTAATCACAGGATTCCAGATGTAGAGCTGGAAGAAATTTGAGAAATCACATACTTCAACTACCTCATTTTGCAGACAAAAGAAAAGAAGACCAGAAAGATTAAATGTCTTGGCTAATGTGTTATAGGTAGTCAGCGAATTTGACTCCAGGGCCTCTTAGTCCTGTATTAGTCTAACCTTACTTCCACTCTATGACATTGATCACTTGTCCAGAGTTCCTGTGCATTATTTGTTGTTAGTGGTGTTGTTGGCACTATTTAGTCTGGTCAGTAAAAAAAAAAAATACCATACAACAAAATGACAAGCATTTATGATGGAACTACAGTGAGTAATACATTGTATGTACCCACATACATACATACATACATACACATACAAAAAAAAAAATCAAAACAAAAACAATTTCTACCTTTGAAGACCCTACACATTTGAAGTAATGGTAGTTGATAATATCAACAAAAAGTGGATGGAGAGGGAAAAAAAGACAATAAAGGTCATACGTAATTCCTTCCTCAGGTGTTCCTTTGGTAAAGGGAAGAAACATGGTTAATAATAATAATATAATAGCAAAAGAGGCTGAGAAGAAATGGTCATATAGTTAGGAAGATAACCTGAAAATGAGTGTCATGAAAGTTCAGGGATGAAATAGTATCCAAATATATTTGAGACAATTGAGGGATGAGCAAAAGAGTATTACATTATATTTAAGTTTATTTCAGTATTATCATTTCCTACCTGTTTTAAAATTGCTTTTTAAAAATTAGAAAAAAAAATTATTTAAAATCTGTCTATGTGAATATCACTTTCTAAGGATGGAGAATCTATTCCATTCTCATATTCTGATAATGAATAAAAATTGTATTATTATTATTAAATTCTATTATTGTTATTTTTGTTTATAAGTACCTTACAGTCTACTTGATCTTAACCAAGATTTCTCTTATTGTTCTCAGGTGCCTCACATTTAATATGGTGGGATTATGATCTTTAGTCTACTTTCCATATATATATATATATATGTTCTTTATTAAACTTTATTAAACTCTTAATTAATTCATTAATTAGTTCTAAAATAATTTAGATTGGTCAGTGGAAAGAAACTATACTTTGTTCAAGTTTTCAGATTATGTAACAACAATAAACCATAAAGGTTTTTATTTAAATCTTCCTATGAAGAGGTAATACATAACAAAAGCTTTTGTGAATTTTTGTCCCCCAACTTCCACAACCCTTTGTTGTCTTCAAACTTTTTGGTTCACATACTCCATCAATTAAAAAATCAACATATGGGTGGAGCTAAAATGGCAAAAAGTAGATAGGTTTTTGTGTGAATTCTTTCTGGCTTCCCTCACATCAACATGAGATCAAGCCTCTGAATTGGTTTTGGAGTGATAAAACCCACAAATATTTGGAATGTTACAAAATCCCAGCAGAAGATATTTTGGAAGAACTTCAGGAAAAGTCAGTCTCAATGAAGTGGGAGGATAGGGGGTGGAAGTGGCCCAGTGCAGGTACAGTTCAGGGGGACCCAGAGTGTAGTGGCCTCTGCTTATCAGAGGAATCTACTGGGAGGCTCTTAGACAAAACATAACAGCATTAGCTGTTCTGCTCTGATTCAGAAGCCAGTGAATCAGCAAACTAGTTGTGAGACTTCCAGTGCAAGTACAGAAGGCAAATACTGAGCCCCTGGATTCTAGCATAATGAGTACTTGGCTATGCCCAGACACCAAGGGAAAGAAGTCAGCAGCACTATTCCCAGGGCAAGGTAAAGTTAATGTCAACTATAGAGGAAGTTTGGGACAATCTTCCCTTTGCCCTAAGAGCAGACATCAACTTTCCAAAACAAATCAACAACAACAACAACAACAACAAAAGAACTCTGACTATAGATACCTTTTATGGACACAGGAAAGTGGCCTCAAACCTGAGGACACTAAAGGCAAAACACCTTCAGATGAAGCCTCAAAGAGAGATAAGATCAAAAATGATCTTAAAAGAGAGTTAGGATCAAAATGGGAAGCTTTGCAGAAATTGTGTGAAAAAATTCTTTAAAAATAGATTTAATGAAATGTAAAAAGACTATTAAGCCCTGAAAAAAGGTGATTGAGGGAAATGGAAAAAGAAACCAATTCCTTGAAAAAAGAATTTGTGAAATTAAAAAAAAATGCAATGAACAAAATACCTCATTTCAAAGTTTAGTTGGCCAAATGCAAAAGAGTTAAAAAATTTAACTTAAGAAAATAATTCACTAAAAATTAGCATTGAACAAATGAAAGTGAATGATGCAATGAGACATCAGAATCTGTCAAACAAAACTAAACAATGAAAAAAAAAAGAAAAAAAAAGAAAATTACCCCATAAAAAATTTGACCTGAAAAATAGATCTGGGAGAGACAATCTGAGAATCATTGGACTCCCAGAAAAACATGATGAAAAAAAGAGCCTGGACACTGTCTTCCAGGAAATCATCAAAGAGAACTGCCCAGAAGTCATAGGAACAGAGGAAAAAATAAACATTGAAAGGATTCATCGATCACCCACTGAAAGGGATCCTAAAATCAAAACACCAAGGAATATAGTGGCCAAATGCCAGAACCCTCAGGTGAAAGAAAAAATATTGCAAGCGGCTAGAAAAACCCAATTCAAGTATCAAGGAGCCACAATAAGGATCACCCAGGATCTGGCAGCATCCACATTAAAAGATCGAAGGGCCTGGAATATGATATTCCGAAAGGCTAAGGAACTTGGTATGCAACCAAAAATAACTTACCCAGCGAGAATGAGCATCTTTTTCCAGGCAAGAAGATGGACATTCAACGAAGTAAGCGAATTTCATCTATTTCTGATGAAAAAACCAGAACTTAACAAAAAGTTTGATCTACAAATATAGAACTCAAGAGAAATCTAAAAAGGTAAAGATTAATCTTGGGAACTATATTTTGACTATATAGATGTATAAAGAATACATGTATACCTTGTTCTAGAAATTGATGTGGAAAGGACATTGTACCAGAAAAAGGGTAAAGTGGGGGTAGTACATCTCATGAAGAGGCATAGGAAACCTATTATATCTGAGAGAAAGAATGGAGGGGGATGAATATAGTGGGTATCTTACTGCCTTCAGAATTGGCTTTAAGTGAAAAATCTTAAGACATATTCAATCTATGGTGAAACTTCTCCCATCTCATTGAAAAGTGAGAAGGGAAAAGTGGAAAGGGAAGGAATAAGCTAAGTGGAAGGGAATACGGGAACTGGGAGGGAAAGGGGTAAGAGAGGGGGAGGAACTGTAAGGCGGGGGGAGGGACACTAAAAAGGGAGGGCTGTGAGAAGCAAGGGGTGCTCACAAGCTTAATACTTGGAAGGGGGGGAAAGGGGAAAGAAGGGAGGAAAGCATAAACCGGGGTTAACAAGATGGCAAGTAATACAGAATTGGTCATTCTAACCATAAACGTGAACGGGGTAAACTCCCCCATAAAGAGGAAGCGGTTAGCAGAATGGATTAAAAGCCAGAATCCTACAATATGTTGTTTACAGGAAACACACCTGAAGCGGGGAGATACATGCAGGTTAAAGGTAAAAGGTTGGAGCAAAATCTACTATGCTTCAGGTGAAGTCAAAAAAGCAGGGGTAGCCATCCTGATCTCAGATCAAGCTAAAGCAAAAATTGACCTAATTAAAAGAGATAAGGAAGGACACTATATCTTGCTAAAGGGTAGCATGGATAATGAAGCACTATCTATATTAAACATATATGCACCAAGTGGGGTAGCATCTAAATTCTTAAAAGAGAAACTAAGAGAGCTGCAAGAAGAAATAGACAGTAAAACTATAATAGTGGGAGATCTTAACCTTGCACTCTCAGAATTAGATAAATCAAACCAGAAAATAAATAAGAAAGAAGTCAAAGAGGTAAACAGAATACTAGAAAAGCTAGATATGATAGATCTCTGGAGAAAATGTAATGGAGACAGAAGGGAATACACTTTCTTTTCAGCAGTTCATGGAACCTATACAAAAATTGACCATATATTAGGACATAAAAACCTCAAACTCAAATGTAGTAAGGCAGAAATAGTAAATGCATCCTTTTCAGACCACGATGCAATGAAAATTACATTCAACAAAAAAGCAGGGGAAGTAGACCAAAAAATAATTGGAAACTAAATAATCTCATACTAAAGAATGATTGGGTAAAACAGCAAATCATAGACATAATTAATAACTTCACCCAAGAAAACGATAATAATGAGACATCATACCAAAATGTATGGGATGCAGCCAAAGCGGTAATAAGGGGAAATTTCATATCTCTAGAGGCCTATTTGTATAAAATAGAGAAAGAGAAGGTCAATGAATTGGGTTTGCAATTAAAAATGCTAGAAAAGGAACAAATTAAAAACCCCCAGTCAAACACTAAACTTGAAATTCTAAAAGTAAAAGGTGAGATCAATAAAATTGAAAGTAAAAAAACTATTGAATTGATTAATAAAACTAAGAGTTGGTTCTATGAAAAAACCAACAAAATAGACAAACCCTTAGTAAATCTGATTAAAAAAAGGAAAGAGGAAAATCAAATTGTTAGTCTTAAAAATGAAAAGGGAGAACTCACCACTAACGAAGAGGAAATTAGAGCAATAATTAGGAGTTACTTTGCCCAACTTTATGCCAATAAATTCGACAACTTAAATGAAATAGAAAAATACCTCCAAAAATACAGCTTGCCCAAACTAACAGAGGAAGAAGTAAATATCCTAAACAGTCCCATCTCAGAAAAAGAAATAGAACAAACTATCAATCAACTCCCTAAGAAAAAATCCCCAGGACCAGATGGATTTACATGTGAATTCTACCAAACATTTAAAGAACAATTAACTCCAATGTTATATAAACTATTTGAAAAAATAGGGATTGAAGGAGTCCTACCAAACTCCTTTTATGACACAGATATGGTACTGATACCTAAACCAGGTAGGCTGAAAACAGAGAAAGAAAATTATAGACCAATCTCCCTAATGAATATGGATGCTAAAATCTTAAATAAAATATTAGCAAAAAGATTACAGAAAATTGTCACCAGGATAATACACTATGACCAAGTAGGATTTATACCAGGAATGCAGGGCTGGTTCAATATTAGGAAAACTATTAACATAATTGACTATATCAATAACCAAACAAACAAAAACCACATGATCATCTCAATAGATGCAGAAAAAGCATTTGATAAAATCCAACATCCATTCCTAATAAAAACACTTGAGAGCATAGGAATAAATGGACTTTTCCTTAAAATAGTCAGGAGCATATATTTAAAACCATCAGTAAGCATCATATGCAATGGGGAAAAACTGGAACCTTTCCCAGTAAGATCTGGAGTGAAGCAAGGTTGCCCACTATCACCATTATTATTTAATATCGTATTAGAAACACTAGCCTCGGCAATAAGAGTCGAGAAAGATATAAAAGGAATTAGAGTAGGCAATGAGGAAACCAAACTATCACTCTTTGCAGATGATATGATGGTATACCTAGAGAACCCCAGAGATTCTACCAAAAAGCTATTGGAAATAATTCATAATTTTAGCAAAGTAGCTGGCTACAAAATAAATCCCCATAAATCCTCAGCATTTTTATACATCACCAACAAAACCCAACAGCAAGAGATACAAAGAGAAATTCCATTCAGAATAACTGTTGATACCATAAAATATTTGGGAATCTATCTACCAAAGGAAAGTCAGGAATTATATGAGCAAAATTATAAAAAAGTCTCCACACAAATAAAGTCAGACTTAAATAATTGGAAAAATATTAAGTGCTCTTGGATCGGCCGAGCGAACATAATAAAGATGACAATACTCCCTAAACTAATCTATTTATTTAGTGCTATACCAATCAGACTTCCAAGAAAATATTTTATTGATCTAGAAAAAATAACAACAAAATTCATATGGAACAATAAAAAGTCGAGAATCTCAAGGGAATTAATGAAAAAAAAATCAAATGAAGGTGGCCTAGCTGTACCTGATCTAAAATTATATTATAAAGCAGCAGTCACCAAAACCATTTGGTATTGGCTAAGAAATAGATTAGTGGATCAGTGGAAAAGGCTAGGCTCACAAGACAGAATAGTCAACTATAGCAATCTAGTGTTTGACAAACCCAAAGCCCCTAACTTCTGGGAAAAGAATTCAATATTTGATAAAAACTGCTGGGATAATTGGAAATTAGTATGGCAGAAATTAGGCATGGACCCACACTTAACACCATATACCAAGATAAGATCAAAATGGGTCTATGACCTAGGCATAAAGAACGAGACTATAAATAAATTAGAGGAACATAGAATAGTTTATCTCTCAGACTTGTGGAGGAGAAAGAAATTTGTGACCAAAGATGAACTAGAGACCATTACTGATCACAGAATAGAAAATTTCGATTACATCAAATTAAAAAGCCTTTGTACAAATAAAACTAATGCAAACAAGATTAGAAGGGAAGCAACAAACTGGGAAAACATTTTCACAGTTAAAGGTTCTGATAAAGGCCTCATTTCCAAAATATATAGAGAACTGACTCAAATTTATAAGAAATCAAGCCATTCTCCAATTGATAAATGGTCAAAGGATATGAACAGACAATTTTCAGAGGATGAGATTGAAACTATTACCACTCATATGAAAGAGTGTTCCAAATCATTATTGATCAGAGAAATGCAAATTAAGACAACTCTGAGATACCACTACACACCTGTCAGATTGGCTAAGATGACAGGAAAAAATAATGATGAATGTTGGAGGGGATGCGGGAAAACTGGGACACTAATACATTGTTGGTGGAGTTGTGAACGAATCCAACCATTCTGGAGAGCAATCTGGAATTATGCCCAAAAAATTATCAAAATGTGCATATCCTTTGATCCAGCAGTGTTTCTATTGGGCTTATATCCCAAAGAAATACTAAAGAAGGGAAAGGGACCTGTATGTGCCAAAATGTTTGTAGCAGCCCTGTTTGTAGTGGCTAGAAACTGGAAAATGAATGGATGCCCATCAATTGGAGAATGGCTGGGTAAATTGTGGTATATGAATGTTATGGAATATTATTGTTCTGTAAGAAATGACCAGCAGGATGAATACAGAGAGGCTTGGAGAGACCTACATGAACTGATGCTAAGTGAAATGAGCAGAACCAGGAGATCATTATACACTTCGACAACGATATTGTATGAGGACATATTTTGATGGAAGTGGATTTCTTTGACAAAGAGACCTGAGTTTCAATTGATAAATGACGGACAAAAGCAGCTACACCCAAAGAAAGAACACTGGGAAACGAATGTGAACTATCTGCATTTTTGTTTCTCTTCCCGGATTATTTATACCTTCTGAATCCAATTCTCCCTACGCAACAAGAGAACTGTTCGGTTCTGCAAACATATATTGTATCTAGGATATACTGCAACATATCCAACATATAAAGGACTGCTTGCCATCTAGGGGAGGGGGTGGAGGGAGGGAGGGGAAAAAAAAATCGGAACAGAAATGAGTGTAAATATAATGTAATTATTAAATAAAAAAATTTATAAAAAAAAAAAAAAAAAAAAAAAAAAAAAAAAAAAAGAAATTTGGTCGAAAGATTTCTAGACAAACTGACTCATAATTGTTATTATTAATAACAATCTAAAAATAAATATATTATTAAATATAAAAAAAAAAAAAAAAAAAAAAAAAAAAGAAAATAATTCACTAAAAATTAGCATTGAACAAATGAAAGTGAATGATGCAATGAGACATCAGAATCTGTCAAACAAAACTAAACAATGAAAAAAAAAAGAAAAAAAAAGAAAATTACCCCATAAAAAATTTGACCTGAAAAATAGATCTGGGAGAGACAATCTAACAATTATTGGACTACCTGAAAACCATGATGAAAAATAATCTAAACAACATCTTTCAAGAAATGATCAAGGAAAACTGCCCTGATATGCTAGAACCAGAGCATAAAATAGCCATTGAAAGAACCTATCAATCATCCCCAAAAGAGACCCCAAAATGAAAAGACCAAGTAATATCATAGCTAAATTTCAGTATTATCTGATAAAGGAGAAAATATTACAAACAGTCAGAAAGAAACAATTCAAATATTAAGGATCCACAATCGGGATAATCCAGCACTTAGCAGCTTCCATTTTAAAATATTAAAGGGCCTGAAATATGATATTCTGAAGAGCAAAAGAATCTGGACTGCAGCCAACAATCAACTATCCAGCAAAATTAAGCATTATTTTTTTAGGGGAAAAGATGAACAGATAAAATAAATGAATTTCATTTATTTTTGATGAAAAGACCAGAGCTGAATAAAAAATTTGATCTTCAAATACAAAACTCAAGCATAAAAAGGTAAAAATTAAAGAAAAAAATTGCTTTTTTTCTTAAAGTTAAAAAGTTTATATCCCTATATGGGAAGATGCTATGTTTAATTCTTGAGAACTGTATCTTTCTTAGGGGTATGAATAAATTCACTGAATATAATTTTATTGAGCTAGGAAAAATAGTAACAAAATTCGTCTGGAAGAAAAAAGATCAAGAGTTTCAAGGGAATTAATTCTAAAAATGCACCTAGCTAATTTTATGAGACCTAAAATTATATTATAAAGCAATGGTTATCAAAACTATTTGGTACTGGTTAAGAAATAGAGCAATCAGTGGAATAGGTTAGACTCAATAATCAATGACTATAGTAACCTAGTGTTTGATAAATCTAAAGACGCCAGCATATAGGGTTAGGGACTCACTATTAAAAAAAAAAGAAAGCTCAAAAAATGGAAAATTACTGTGACAGAAACTAGACATTGATCCATACTTAACACTCTAAAACAAGAAAAGGTTGAAATGGATTCGTGATTTTGACATATAGAGTGATAATATAAGTAAATTAGAAGAACAAAGCATAGTATACCTTTCAGATCTGTGGAAAAAGAAGGAATTTGTGTCCAAAGGAAAACTAGAGCAGATTATTGAATCAAAATGGATGATATTAAGCTAAAAAGATTTTTTGTACAAACAAAACTAGTGAAGACAAGAGAAGCAGTAAACTAGGGGAAAAAATTTACATCTAAGGGTTCTGGTAAAAGCCTAATTTCTAAAATACATAGAGAATTAGCTCAAATTTATATGAAAACAAACCATTCTCTGATTGATTGACAAATGGTCAAATGATATGAACAAACAATTTTTAGATGAAAAAATTTAAACCATTTTTAGTCGTATGAAGAAATGCTCTAAATCTACACTGATCATAAAAATTTAAATTTAGGCAACTCTGAGGTACCACTACATACCTCTCAGATGGATTAAGATAACAGGAAAGATAATATGGGAAAATTGGGACACTAATACATTGTTGGTGGAGTTGTAAACTGATCTAACCATTCTGGAGTGCAATACAGAACTATGCCCAAAGTGCTTTATCTTTGATCTAACAGTGTCTCTACTGGTCCTGTATACCACAGAGATCATAAAAACAGGAAAAAGACCCATATATGCAAAAAAAAAAATGTTTGTAGCAGCCCTTTTTGTAGTGGCAAGAACCTGGAAACTGAGTGGATGCCCATCAGTGGGGGAATGGCTGAATAAGTTATGGTATATGAATGTTATGAAATATTATGGTTCTATAAAAAATGATCAGCAGGATGATTTCAGAAAGGCCTAAAGAGACTTACATAAACTGTTGCTAATGAAAGTAAGTAGAACCAAGAAAACATTATACACAACTACAAGATTATGCAATGATCAGTTCTGATGGATGTAGCTCTTTTCAGCTTTTTTCAACAGTGATGTGATTCAGACCAATTTCAATAGTTTTGTGCTAGAGAGAACCATCTGCCCCAGAGGGAGAACTGTGGGGACTGAGGATTTATTAAATGACTATTATGTATCAGATACTTTTTTGGAAGAGGGAGAAACACTTTTAAAATAGTATTCTGTTGCAATTCCATATTTAATTAATATGCATATGCAAATCCATAATTAATCCAGGGTTAATTAGCTAACATTAAATTATTTGCTGTCTGGGGAGAGATGAGAATGGAGGAAAAAAATTTGAAATATAAGGTTTTGCAAAGGTGAATGGATGTTGCATCTATCTTTGAATGTATTTTGAAAAATAAAAACTCTTATAAAATATTTTGTTTTCCCAATTACAAGTAAAAAAATTAATATTTATTTTTAATAATTTAAATTTTAAATTTTCTCTTGCCCGCCCCAACTTTCTCCCACTCTAAGCCAGTAAGCAATTTGAAATAGCATATTCATGATTGAACACGAATTATAATTATAATCATATTATTATAATATTATAATTATAATATTAATCACATTGTGAAAGGAGAAATAGACCCAATGGGGGTGAAACATAAATAAATAACAGAAATTGAAAAGTAGTATGCTTCTGTCTACATTCAGATTCTATCAGTTTCTTTCTTTTCTTTTTTCCCCCAAAATGGATATCCATTTTCATCATGAATCCTTTGGAATTGTCTTGCATCAATGAATTTTTGAGAATAGCTAAGTTGTTCACACATGATCTTTGTATAATTTTTTCTTTCTTTTTTTATTATAACTTTTTATTTACAAGATATATGCATGGGTAATTTTTCAGCACTGTCCCTTACAAAACCTTCTGTTTCAACTTTTCTCCTCCTTCCCCCCATCCCCTCCCCTAGATGGCAGGTAGACCAATACATTTAAATATGTTAAAGTATACATTAAATACAATCTATGTATACATATTTATATAGTTATCTTGTTGCACAAGAAAAATTGGATTTTTCCATAAGGTAAAAATAACATGAGAAGAAAAACAAAAGCAAGCAGACAAAAACAGTAGGAGCTGAAATGCTATGTTGTGGTTCATTTCCAATAATTGTTTCGCTAGGTGTAGCTGGTTCTCTTCATTACTGAACAATTGGAACTGTTTTGGATCATTTCATTGTTAATCATCATATAGTTGTTGAAGTATGTAATGATCTCCTGGTTCTGCTCCTTTCACTTAGCATCAGTTCATGTAAGTCTCTTTAGGCCTTTCTGAAATTATCCTGCTGGTTATTTCTTACAGAACAATAATATTCTATAACATTCATATAACACAACTTATTTAGCCATTTTCCAATTGATGGGCATCCATTCAATTCCCAATGTCTAGCCACTACAAAAAGGGCTGCCACAGACATTTTTGGACATACAGGTCCCTTTCCCTTCTTTAAGATCTCTTTGGGATATAAGCCCAGTAGTAACACTGCTGGATCAAAGGGTATGCACAGGTTGATAACTTTTTGAGCATAGTTCCAAATTGCTCTCCAGAATGGTTGGATGCATTCACAATTCCACTAAAAATATATCAGTGTCTCAGCTTTCCCACATCCCCTCCATCATTCATCATTATCTTTTCCTGTCATCCTAGTCAATCTGACAGGTATGTAGTGATATCTCAGAGTTGTTTTAGTTTGCATTTCTCTGATCAATAATGACTTGGAGCATCTTTTCATATGGCTAGAAATAGTTTCCATTTCTTCATCTGAAAATTGTCTGTTCATATGCTTTGACTATTTATCAATTGGAGAATAGCTTGATTTCTTATAAATTAGAGTTAATTCTTTATATCTTTTGGAAATGGACTATTTGAGCAATTCACTTCCTCCTCTATTAATCTGGGAAGCCTATATTTTTGAAAGTAGTCATCCATTTCACTTAGGTTATCAAATTTATTGGCATAAATTTGGACAAAGTAACTCCTCATTATTGCTCTAATTTCCTCTTCATTAGTGGAAAGTTTTCCCTTTTCATTTTTAAGACTAACAAATTGATTTTTCTCTTTCCTTTTTCTAATCAAATTTACCAAAGGTTTATGTATTTTGTTGGTTTTTTTCATAAAACCAACTCTTAGTTTTATTTATTAATTCAATAGTTTTTTATTTCAATTTTATTAATTTCTTCTTTTAATTTTAGAATTTCAAGTTTAGTATTTGATTGGCAGTTTTAATTTGCTCCTTTTCTAGCTTTTTAAGTTGCAAGCCCAATTCATTCAAATTCTGTTTCTCTATTTTATTCAAGTAAGCCTCTAGGGATATAAAATTTGCCCTCATTATTGCTTTGGCTGCATCCCACAAATTTTGGTATATTGTCTCATTGTTGTCCTTTTCTTGGATAAAATTATTAATTGTGTCTATGATTTTCTGTTTCACCCATTCATTCTTTAGGATGAGATTATTTAGTTTCCATTTACTTTTTGGTCTATTTTCCCCTAGCTTTTTGTTGAATGTAATTTTTATTGCGTTGTGATCTGAAAAGAAAGCATTTATTATTTCTGCCTTTCTGCATTTAATTCTGAGGTCTTTTTGTCCTAATATATGGTCAATATATGGTCAGCAAATGAATTGCTGAGAATTTACTCCTTTCTGTCTCCATTCAGTTTTCTCCAAAGATCTATCATACCTAACTTTTCTAATATTCTATTTACCTCTTTAATTTCTTTCTTGTTTGTTTTGTGGTTTGATTTATCTAACTCTGAGAGTGCAAGATTGAGATCTCCCAGTATTATAGTTTTGCTGTCTATTTCTTTTCGCAGTTCTCTTAACTTCTCCTTTATGAATTTAGATGCTATACCACTTGGTGCATCTATGGATGCCATACCACTTGGTACATCTATGTTTTCTATTGATATTGCTTCATTGTCTATGCTACCCTTTAGCAAGATATAATTTCCTTCCTTATCTCTTTTAATTAGATCACTTTTTGCTTTTGCTTAATCTGAGATTAGGATGGTACCCCTGCTATTTTGACTTCACCTGAAGCAAAATAGATTCTGTTATGGGCCAGAACTCTGAACTTGAAACAAAGGATTCTTACAAGGTACTAAGTCAGTGGAATTGATAGAAACAATAGTTATCTAATTTAGCAAGGTTCAGTAACTCCTTAATCCTACAAGGAGATGTTATGGGCCAGAACTTGAAACAAGGTACTAAGTGGAATTGAGAAGACAACGGTTAAATCTAATTTAGCATTGATTTACTCCTACAACAAATAATGTTTTCCTAGTGATATAATGATTGGTGTATACCCAGTGTGGAGCATATAAGAGAGAAGCTCTCAAGGCTAGAAAAGACAAGTGCACTAGAAGCTCTCGAAGGTTGAGACAGATTCATTCCATCTTCCACCTTTGTTGTGGCTGGAGGCTGAAGCACAAACCTTTGGATTTGGAGAGATTCAGAGGGCAAAGAAGGAGACAGGAGCTCAAGCTCTCATAACCAACAAGAGAATTAGGCCTCTAAGAAAGTTAACCAGGCCCCAAGAAGGGAGACAAGACTTTGAAGGAGACAATAAAGGATTTGAATTTTAACACCTGGCTGCATTTGTGGTGATTACTGAACTGAAAGGAAGGCTGTCCCTTGGGGCTCCGAGGCAATCTCAACAGAGAACATTACATTTTAGAGAGAACTCTACAAGATTCTGCTCCAGCCTTTTACTTTTACTCTATATGTATCACCCTGCTTTAAGTGTGTTTCCTGTAAACAACATATTGTAGGATTCTGGCTTTTGATCCAGTCTGCTATCTGCCTCTGTTTTATGGGAGAGTTCATTCCATAGTAATTAAAACTATTAATTTTGTATTTCCTGACATCCTATTATCCCCAGATTATACTTTTCTCTTTCTTTTCCCCATAACTCCCCGCTCCAGTATTAAACTTATGGGCATCACTTGCGTCACGAAGCTCTCACTCTTTAGAATCTCTCCCAACCCCTTTAAGTCCCTCCTCCATTTTTATACCTTTCCCTTATTATTTCTGTATTCTCTTCTATTTAGCCTACTCTTTTCCTTTTCTCTTTTCCTCTCCCACTTTTTAATGAGGTGAGAGAAGTTTCTCTGTAAACCAAATATGTCTAATATTTTCTTTTTGAGCCAAATCTGATGAAAATAAGATTCACACAATGTTCTTCCCCCTCCCTTAATTCCCTCAGATATGATAGGTTTCCTTTGGCTCTTCGTGAATATGATTTCATTCTTTTTACTTCCATTTTTCCCTTTTTCTGATACAATCTCCTTTCCACTTCTAATTAGCCTTTTAAAATATTATAACAGTAAAATCAAATTATGCATGCACTCTTTATGTATGCCCATTACAGAAATGCTGTTCTCAAGAGGGTTTTTTGTTTTTGTTTTGGTTTTTTTTTTGTCTTTTTATGCTTCTTTTGAATTTTATATTTGGAGCTCAATTTTTTTTTTTTTATTTAGCTCTTGTTTTATCATTAGGAATAAATGGAATTTACCTGTTTTGTTGAATGTCCATCTTCTTCCCTGGAAGAAAGTGCTCAGCTTAGCTAGGTAGTTTATTTTTGGATGCCTTCCAAGTTCTTTTGCCTTTTGGAATATCAGATTCTAGGCCCTTTGATCCTTTAATGTGGAAGCTGCTAGGTGATCCTTATTATGTTTGAATTTTTTTTTTTTTTTGGCTGCATTGTAATATTTTTTCCTTAGTCTGATAGTTCTGAAATTAGCTATAATATTCCTTGGAGTTTTTATTTTGTTGTCTCTTTGAGAAGGTTTTTGATGAATTATTTTAATACCTATTTTACCTTCTGATTCTATTATGTCTGGAAGGTTCTTTTTGATGATTTCCTGAAAAAAATAGTGTCTAGGCTCTTTTTTTCATCATGGTTTTCAGGGAGCCCAATAATTCTTAGGTTATTTCTCTTAGATTTATTTTCCAGGTCTATTGCTTTTCCAAGTAGATATTTAACATTTTGTCTATTTTTTCACTTTTTTGTTTTTGCTTGACTGATCCTTGATGTCTCAACGAATCATTCATTTCCATTGTTCAGTTCTGATTTTTAATGAGTTATTTTCTTCATTTACTTTTTTTTTTTTTTTTTTTTTTTTTTTGTATATGGCCAATTTAGTTTTTAAATTTGTTGTTTTGCTCTATGGAATTTTTTTTAATGAGTTATTTTCTTTTTCCAGTTTACAAATCCTACTTTCCTGGGAGTTCTTTATCTTTTCCATTTCACATTTCAGGGAGTTTTTTTTTTTTTTTTCTTTTTCAAATCTTTCTTTTACTGAGTTATATGCCTTTTCCATACTCTCTTGCAGAGCTTCTCTTTCCTTTCTGCGTTTTTTCTTCTAGCTCTCTTTTAAGATTGTTTTTAATTTCTTGTAGAAGAGCCTTGTGTAGTGGGGACCAGGTTATATCACCCTTTGTGGTTTTGTCTGTAGACTGTCTTCTATTATTGTCCTCAGGGTTGGAGATCTGCTCTCTTTCAGTATAGAATAGATCTATGGTTAGAGCTCACTTCACTTTTTTAGTCAATTAAAAAAAAAAAAAAAAAACTCTTGGGGTCTGCCTTCAGGGCAAGAAGGTTCTTAGCTTCTTATACAGAACAGGGAGAGACAGACGATGGCTGTCCTGTGAACAGGCTGAGAAGAGCAGCCATGCTGTGGAAGTGTGATTGCCCTGAGAGCAGTGGATGGACTGCAGAATGTGGCTGTGCAGCTGAGCTGTGATCTAGCTGAGTCACTTCCAGTGCTGGGTGGGAGTGGCCAAGTCTTGTGAAGCTCTGGCATTTTGGGGTATACTCTACCTTTTACATTTATGTAACTTCTTGGCTGATCTACTACATTGCAACCAAAGCAGAGCAGCCAACCTGTGGTAAGAGTTCTCCCTGTAAATTCTCTATCCACAGAGACTTCACCTTGCCCCTGATCCACTCAGTGTGCACTGGCCTCTGTGTTCTGCCTCCCTGCCTGCCCTGGTCTCCTCTCGCCTAATCAAGGCAGACCTTTTCTGGCAATCTCCTAGATTATCTACAGCTGGTAATTTGTTGTACTCTCAATATTCATAGACTCTACCAGTCAATCACTATTTCAGAGGCTGAATTTTGTACTCAGTAGTGAGGTGGAATGGAGCTCAGAATGAAGTGTGTCCTCTCTACCATCTTGGCTCTTCCTCTCAATCTTTGTATAACATTGCTGTTCCTGTGAACACTTTTCTTCTGGTGCTGCTGACTTCCCTTTTCATCAGTTCATGTATGTCTTTTTGAGCTTTTCTGATATATGCCTGCTCATATTACATTAAATCTTTCACCACAACTTGTTCAGCAATTCACCAATTAATGGGAATCCCTTTCAGTTCTTTCACCTACAAAGAGATGGCATAAATATTTTTGTACAGATCAATCTTCATACAGACATGTCATTTCTAAAAATTACTTTGGGATACAAACCTAGCACTAGTATTCCTTGGTTAAAGAGTATTCACAGTTATATATCCATTTGGGTATATTGTTGCCCAAATTGTTGTCCAAAATGATTGAATCATCTCACTGTTCCATGAACAGTGCACTAGTATCCCCTCTAGCATTTATCATTTTTTCTCATATTAGTCAATATGGTAGATAGGAGATGCTATGCTTCCTCAGAGTTTTTAGTTTTCATTTTTTAATTAATAGTGATTTAAAATATTTTATAAATATGTCTATAAATGACTTTAATTTCTTCATCTGAAAACTGTCTGGTCATAGCCTTTGAATATTTATCAATTAAGAATGATTTATATTCTTATAAGTTTTACTCAGTTCTCTGTATTTGAGAAGTGTCCTTTATCAGAGACACTTGATGCAAACTGTGTTTTCCAGCTTTCTATTTCCTTCTAATCTTAGTTTTATTGGTTTTGCTCATGCAAAACCTTTTAAGATGATCTATTTAAAAATGTCCATTTTATATTTAGTAATGCTCTTTATCTCCTGTGTGGTCATCAATTCCTTCCTTCTCCATATATCTGACAGTTAAACTATTCTAAGATGTCCTAATTTGATTATGGCATCACCCTTTGTATTCATTTTTCTGGGTATAAGAAAAAAAGTTAAATGTTGGTTTTTATTTAATTTTTGCCAAACTATTTTTCAGATTTTCCAGCAATCTTTGTCAAATAGTGAGTTC
Source organism: Antechinus flavipes (assembly GCF_016432865.1). Classification (NCBI taxonomy): domain Eukaryota; kingdom Metazoa; phylum Chordata; class Mammalia; order Dasyuromorphia; family Dasyuridae; genus Antechinus; species Antechinus flavipes. The sequence goes on from NC_067400.1 coordinate 483,226,638, forward strand.
ATGTCCTTAGAGCTTGAGTTTTGGTATTTACCAAACACTAAATTACTATGGCCATGTATTGTTATGTTTTGTGTTCTTAAGCTATTCCAATGATTCATTACACTATTTCTTATTCAGTAGCAGACTGTTTTGATAATCACTGCTTGATAATGCAGTTTAAGATTTATATTTATTTATAATATTTATTTATTTATATTTATATATTTATAATAAACATATATGTAATATAAAAGTAAAGGTTCCTTTACATTTTTTTCACTGATTCCCTTGATATTTTTTACCTTTTTTCTTTCAGAAGAATCTTTTAAATGATTTATTCTTTTTTATAAAATAATTTTTGATAACTTGATTATGATGGCAGTAAATAAGTTATGTAAAATTGTCATCTTTTTATATTAGTTTAGGCTACCCATGGGAAATTGAGATATTTTCCAATTGTTTAGAAGTGATTTTGTATGAAAAGTGTTTTGTAATTGCCCAAAGTGCTACCCATAACCTTTGATCCAGCAGTGTCTCTACTAGTCCTGTTTCCCACAGAGATCATAAAAACAGGAAAAGGACCCACATGTGTAAAAATGTTTGTAGCAGCCCTTTTTGTAATGGCAAGAAATTGGAAACTGGGTGGATGCCTATCAGTGGGAGAATGGCTGAATAAGTTATGTTATATGAATGTTATTGAATATTATTTTCATGACAAGGAAATTTCTGAATATCTAATATTGTTTACATTTATTTTAAAAGGAAATTCTCTATATCTTACTACTGGATTGTTTTGAATGTTGTACAAGTGGCTCCTTTTCCATTTTTTAATGGTGTCTTTGAGATACAGACCTAGTAGTGGTATATTGTTGGATCAAAGTATATGCACAGTTTGATTGCCCTTTGGGCATTGTTCCCAATTCCTATCCAGAATACATGGATCAGTTTACAACTCCACCAAGTGCATCTGGAGCTCAGTTTTCCCACATCTTCTAAAAAACTTGATCATTTCCCTTTTTCTGTCCTATGAGCCAATCTGATTGATATAAAGTCATATTTCCAAGTTGTGATTCTTTGATCAGTAGTGATTTTGAGAATTTTTTCATGAGTATTTAAAGTTTTAATTACTTTATCTAAAAACTGGTTATACATAACTTGACCCTTTATCAATTTCTTATACATTTGGCTCAGTTTTCTATACATTTTAGAAATGAGGACTTTATTAGAAACACTGGCTGTAAAAATTGTTTTCCAGCTTTCTGTTTCCCTTCTAGACTTGGTTGCATTGGTGTTATTTGTGCAAAATATTTTTAACATAATTCAATGAAAATTTTCCATTTTGTATTTTAGTGTCCTCTCTTTCTTTATTGTTTATAAAATATTCCCTTCTCTGGTGATCTGACAAGTAGACAATCCCTTGCTCTATTAATTTTTCGGGCATCAGCCTTTATGTCTAAATCATGTACCCATCTTGAACTTATCATGGTATGTGGTATCAGATGTCAGTCTATGCTTGGTTTCTGTCATGTTAGTTATCATATTTCCAGAAGTTTTTGTCAAATAATGCCTGTTCATGTACTTAAATTATTTACCAATTGAGGAATAAATTGTATTCTTAAAAAGTTGAGTTAATTCTCTATAAATTTTAAAAATGAAGCCTTTATCAAAAACACAGGCTGTAATTCCCCCTCTTCCCCTCCCCCGCTTTCTGTTCTCTTTCTAGTCTTAATTGCATTGATTTTGTTTGTGCAAAATATTTTTAATTTAACATAACCACAATTATTCATTTGAAATTTCATAATGTTCTCTAGTTCTCTGGTCATAAATTCCTTCTTTCTCCATAGATTTGAAAAGTAGATTATTTCTTTTGCTCTAATTTGCTTATAGTATCACCTTTATGTCTAAATCATGAACTCATTTCAATCTTATTTTGGTTTAGGGTGTTAGACATTTGTCAATACCTAGTTTCTGACGTATTATCTTATCCCAGAAGCTGGAGTCTTTGGATTTATGCAACACTAGATTACTATAGTCTATTATTTTTCTGTTTTGTTGATATAAGTATTTAGAGAAAAATTTTCCTCTTACCGTCTCATTGTTGTCATTCTGTTTTAATGAAATTATTGGGCACTTTTCTTACTGGTTCTTTCACCCACTGATTCTTTGTGATTAGATAATTTAGTTTCCAATTAATTTTAATTTTTCTATGACCCATTATTGAATGTGATTTTTAAGGCATGCTTGCATTAATATTTCTGTCTTTTGTATTGAATTGTGAGACCTAACCACAAAATAAAAAAAAAAAAGCTAAAGAAGCAAATATAATTTTAGAATAATAAATGGTAGACTTCTTAAGAAAACTGAATAGGCATAAAAATAATATTATTTCAGTGTACATGCATCTAGACAAAATCTGGCCATGTAGTAATTTTGTGGTTAGATTTGTTTAGTTCAATGGGTGACTATGGATGAGTTTTTCCTATTCACATTCAGTTAAGATTACTAACCATATTTTCCTTCCATCCTACTTTTTTCCATTTGTTTCTCTCTCCTCTTTCTCCCTCTCTCTCTATCTCTCCATTATTTTCTCTCTCTCCCATCTCCCTCCTTATCCTTATCTCTCTCCTTTTTCCTACCTTTCTACCTCCCCCTGGCCCTCACTATCTCTATCTCTCTCTTTCTCTCCTTTCCTCTCCTCTCTTTTCCTTCTCCCTCTCTTCTCCCTGACTACCACCATCCTCCCTCAAATTGTTTTCCTTTCTATTAGCTCCCCCTTTTCTTATTCTCTTCCTGCTTTCCAGTAGGAAAGGGAGATTTCTATACTACACTGGATATTTACTTTATTCCCTCTTTGAGCCAAATTCAATGTGAATAAGGTTCAAATGAGGACCATTTTTCTCCCTTATTTCTTGTATTGTAAAATGTCTTTTGCACCTCTTGATGTGTACAATTTATATTTCTCCTCCCTCTTCTTTCAGTGCTCTGATACAAATTAACTTATAGTCATATGCTCAGTCTGTATACACTCCTTTTAACTGTCATAATATTTATACAGTTAAGAGTTAAATTAATTTCCTCTATAGGGATGTAAAAAGTTTTACCTTATCAATTAACTTTTGTTTTCTCATTCCTATTTACCTTTTTATGCTTTTATTGAGTCTTGTATTTTATAAATGTATTTTCTGTTTAGCCCTGGTCTTTTTGTTTTATTTTCCAACCACTTAATTTAATTTAATTTAATTTAAATTTTTAATAGCTTTTTTATTTACAAGTTATATGCATGGGTAATTTTACAGCATTGACAACTGCCAAATCTTTTGTTCCAATTTTTCCTTTCCTTCCCCCAACCCCTCCCCTAGATGGCAGGATAACCAGTAGATGTTAAATATATTAAAGTATAAATTAAATACAAAATAAGTATACATGACCAAACAGTTATTTTGCTGTACAAAAAGAATCAGAATCTGAAATATTGTACAATTAGCCTGTGAAGGAAATCAAAAATGCAGGCAGGGAAAAATATAGAGATTGGAAATTCAATGTAATGATTCTTAGTCATCTCCCAGAGTTCTTTTGCTGGGCATAGCTGGTTCAATTCATTACTGTTTCACTGGAACTGATTTGGTTCATCTCATTGCTGAAGATGGCCAGGTCCATCAGAATTGATCATCATATAGTGTTGTTGAAGTATATAATGATCTGGCCTTGCTCATTTCACTTCACATCAGTTCGTGTAAGTCTCTCCAGGCCTTTTTAAAATCATCCCGTTGGTCATTTCTTACTGAACAATAATATTCCATAATATTTATATACCACAATTTATTCAGCCATTCTCCAATTGATGGGCATCTACTCAGTTCCCAGTTTCTGGTCACTATAAAGAGGGCTGCCATAAACATTCGTGCACAAACAGGTCCCTTTCCCTTCTTTATGATCTCTTTGGGATATAAGCCCAGTAGTAACACTGCTGGATAAAAGAGTATGCACAGTTTGATAACTTTTTGAGCATAGTTCTAAATTACTCTCCAGAATGGTTGGATATATTCACAATTCCACCAACAATGTATTAGTGTCCCTATTTTCCCACATCCCCTCTGACATTCCACATTATCTTTCTCAGTCTGACAGTCTGACAGGTGTATAATGGTATCTCAGAGTTGTCTTAATTTGCATTTCTCTGATTAATAATGACTTGGAGCATCATTCATATGGCTAGAAATATTTTCAATTTCTTCGTTGGAGAATTGTCTGTTCACATAGCCTTGGTCTTTTTATCAGGAATGTTTTAGAGTCTTCAATTTCATGAAATGCACAAGTGCTTTTTTTCCTTGAAGGATTACACTTAGTTTTGCAAAGTAGGTGATTTTTTGTTGTAATCCAAGCTCCTCTGTCTTCTGGATTATCATGTTCTAAGCCTGGTGAGCTTTTAATGTAGAAGTTGCTAAATCTTTTGCAATTCTGACTACGGATCCTTGAAATTTGAATTGTTTCTTTCTGGCTGCTTCTGGCATTTTCTCCTTGACCTTTGTATCATGGAATTTGGCTATATTATTCCTAGCAGTTTTTATTTTTATTATATCTTTTAGGAAATGATTACTGGATTCTTTAAATTTCTATCTTATTATTTCTTTCTAGGCTATCAGGACAATTTTCTTGACAATTTCTTGAAAGATGCTATCCATTATATGAACAGACAATTTTCAGATGAAGAAATTGAAACTATTACCACTCACATGAAAGAGTGTTCCAAATCACTATTGATCAGAGAAATGCAAATTAAGACAACTCTGAGATATCACTACACACCTGTCAGATTGGCTAAGATGACAGGAAAAAATAATGATGAATGTTGGAGGGGATGCGGGAAAACGGGGACACTGATGCATTGTTGGTGGAGTTGTGAACGAATCCAGCCATTCTGGAGAGCGATCTGGAATTATGCCCAAAAAGTTATCAAACTGTGCATACCCTTTGATCCAGCAGTGTTTCTATTGGGCTTATACCCCAAAGAGATACTAAAAAAGGGAAGGGGACCTGTATGTGCCAAAATGTTTGTAGCAGCCCTGTTTGTAGTGGCTAGAAACTGGAAAATGAATGGATGCCCATCAATTGGAGAATGGCTGGGTAAATTGTGGTATATGAATGTTATGGAATATTATTGCTCTGTAAGGAATGACCAGCAGGATGAATACAGAGAGGCTTGGAGAGACCTACATGGACTGATGCTAAGTGAGATGAGCAGAACCAGGAGATCATTATACACTTCGACAACGATATTGTATGAGGATGTATTCTGATGGAAGTGGATTTCTCTGACAAAGAGACTTAACTGAGTTTCATTGGAGAAATGATGGACAGAAACAGCTACACCCAAAGAAGGAATACTGGGAAATGAATGTGAACTATTTGCATTTTTGATTTTCTTCCCGAGTTATTTTTACCTTCTGAATCCAATTCTCCCTGTGCAACAAGAGAACTGTTCGGTTCTGCAAATATGTATTGTATCTAGGATATACTGCAACATGTTTAGCATATATAGGACTGCTTGCCATCCTGGGGGGGGGGGGAGGAGGGAGGGAGGGGAAAAAACAAAACATAAGTGATTGCAAGGGATAATGTCGTGTAGAAATTATCCTGGCATGGATTCTGTCAATGCGAAGTTATTATTAAATAAAATAAAATTTATAAAAAATAAAAATAAAAAAAAAAAAAAAAAAAAAGAAAGATGCTATCCATTTAATTTATCAATCCTGTCTTTCAGGTAGTCCAACAATTCTTAAATTATCTCTCCTGTATTGATTTTTTTTTCAGTTCAGAGTTTTTACAATGAGATATTTCATATTTTCTTTTCTTTTCTTTTTATTCTTTTGATTTTGCTTGATTGATTCGCTCTCATTGAGTTTGACATTTACCCAATTACAATTTATAAGGAATTGTTTTCTTCAGTTAGCATTTTTGTTTTTTACATTTGAGAAACTCTACTTTTTAAAAACTTTATTTATTCAGTGAAGTTTTGTCTACCTTTCCTAATTTTTTGGGCTTCCTTTATCAATGTTAACTTTTTTTCATGATCTTATTGTGTTAATTTCATTTCTTTTCCCAATTATGCTACCTTTATTATTTGATTTTTAAAATTCTTATGAACTCCCCTGAATTCTTTTATTTTATAGGTTTAAAATCAATTTGTATTTCTTTTTGAGCTTTTACATGTAGGTTTTTTTGACATTGTTGCCATCTTTTGGGTTTTATTTGAGCTTCCCTGTCACCATAGTAACTTTTTTTCTAGTAAATTTATTTTTAAATATACATTGCTTTGTGAATCATGTTTAAAAAGAAAAATCAGAGCAAAAGAGGAAAGCCATGGAAGAGATTTATAAAAACAGAAAATAGAAATTAACATAGCATGTGTTGATTTATATTAGTCTCCATAATTCTTTTTCTGGATGCAAAAGGCATCTTTTTTTGGATAAAAAAGGCATTTTCTATCCAAAGTCTATTGGGAATGCTTTGGATCATTGAAGCACTGAGAAGAAGTATTTAATAGTTGATCATCACATATTTTTGCTTCTATATACAAAGTATTCCTGGTTCTGCTTGTTTCACGTAGTATTAGTGTATGTAAATCTTTCCAGGCCTTTCTAAAATCAGCTTGTTCATCATTTTTTATAGAATAATATTCTTTTATCTCCATACACCATAATTTGTTCAGCCATTCCACAAAAGATGGGCATCTATTCATTTTCCATTTTTTTGAGAAAAAAAGAGCTGCTACAAACATTTTTGTACATATGGGTCCTTTTCCCTCCTTTAAGATTTCCTTGGGATACAGACCCAATAATGGCATTGCTGAGTTAAAGGGTATGCACAGTTTTATAACCCTTTGGGCATAGTTCCAAATTACTCTCCAGAATGGTTGAATCATTTCACAACTTCACAAATGATGTATTACAGTCCTAGTGTTCCCACATACCCTCCAACATTAATCATTTCTTTTCTTGTCTTCTTAGCCAATCTAAGTAGTTTGAGGTGCTTCCTCAGAGTTGGTTTAATTTGAATTAATGAATTAGAACATTTTTTTCATATAACTACAGCTGGATTATTTCATCATCTGAACATTGTATGTTCATATCCTTTGATCATTTATCAATTGGGGAATGACTTGTATTCTTATAAATTTGACACTGTTCTTTATATATTTAAAAAATGACACTTCTATCAAAAACATTGGCTGCAAATATTTTTTTCCTAGCTTTGGACTTCCCTTTTAATTTTGTTTCTGTTGATTTTGTTTGTGCAAACCTTTCTAACTTAATGTAATCAAAGTTGTCTATTTTGTCTTTCATAATGTTCTCTAGTTCTTTTTAAGTCATGCCTTTTCCAAATATCTGTTAGGTAAACCATCCCTTGCTGTCCTAATTTGTGTTTATGGTATCATCCTTTATGACCAAATAATGCACCCATTTTAACTTTACTTTGGTATGGGGTATGAGATGTAGATTAAGTTTCTGACATATTATTTTCCAGTTTTCCTGGCAATTTTTGTCAAATACTGAGTTGTTATTCCAGAAGTTGGAATTTGGAGCTTTATCAAATACTAGATTGCTTTAGGTTTTGATTATTGTGTTGTGTATATCTAATCTATTCCACTGATCCACTACTCTATTTCTTAGCTAGTACCAAATGGTTTGAATGACTGCTACTTTATCATATAGGTATGATATTGTCTAAGCTATCATCCTTCGTAAAATATCTAAGCCTTAGCAATAGATTACATATAGGGAATGTGAGAGAATAAGAAATTTAGGATACTATCTAGGTGAGAGGTGGCTAGGAAACTGGTAGTATACTTTATAGTACTAGGAAAGTTTTGAAGTGGCGAGATCTTTTTGGGGGAAGATGAATTCAGTGATTTCTTTCTTCATATTTACTGGCTATATGAGAATTCCCCTGTCATTTGAGCAAAGGTAATAACCTTCACCTTGGAAAAAAACAAAACAAAATGAAACAACACAACATATTTGGAGATTTTTGCACTGCTAGTGGAAGAAACACTAGTAATCAGTCAATTTATTTTTAAAAGTTACAGACCCATTATTGACTTTTTTTTAAAAATTATTTATTTTGAAAATGTATGAGTTTAGGATTTAGGAGCTGGCTTTTTGAGTCTTGGTTTTCCATTGACTTTCTATATTGCTTCAGGTTAGTCACTTAATCTTTACCTCCCTTTTGGTAAAATGGAAACAAGAAAGCTTATCCTGTAGATCTTTTGTGAGGATTAATTTTGTTAATGCTTGTAGTGCAAAGAAGATTGTAATAGTAAAGGACTTTGATGAATCAGAAAGTGCTTTGCAAGTTTAAAATTCCTATCACCTTTCTTTATTTCCCCAATACACATTGTATTTTCTTATTTCTGTCAGATTTTACATTTTGTTATTTTTCTCAGTTCTAGTTAGGTCCTGATAATTTGATGGGAAAAGTGAGAAATGTGTGGCCTTAAGATTCATGGTCCCCATAGCTATCGTGTAGGTGAGATTTTCCCAGAAGTGCCTGTGACTAATTATCTAACACCATTACATGAAATTTTTATCCCTCAACTCAAATAATTATCAAATGAGCAAGTTGTTCTTATAAACTGAACTAAGAGTGAATAATCTTAATTATAATGTCTTTAGAGCTAGGATACTCTATTTTTGTTTACAAAAGGAGATTTTTACAGATTTTAACTTTTTTTTTTTTTTACAAATCGTCTTCGGCTTTGTACTTCCTCCCTCAAAATTATTAATCCTACAAATTATACCATTTTGTCATAAGCCTTAAACTGAAAGTCATTTAAAAGGTCAAGGTTGAAAAATGCTATTATGTATTAATGGGTAATTTTTATGGGTAGGGAAGAGGAAAAGAAAAAAAAAAGGAGAGGAAAGGATACTGGGAAAAATTATGTCATAAAAAATCTCAAAAGAAATTAATAAAAATTTATGTTTTCTAAAAGCAACTTTAGTTTCATAATGATGTGGTGGAAAAATCAACGTTCCATTTCACTATGCTCTGAATGACCAAGCAGATAACAATGGATCTGGAGTCAGACATTTTATAACTGCTAGTTATGTAACCCTTCTAAATCATTATTTATTTGAAACCTGAAGATGATATTTGTACTACTTAGGGAAATTGATTTGTAAAATTTTAAAAGCTAAATAAATATGATTTGGAATTTTTGTATAATGCTTCTTGAATGAGATAAAGACTTTTATTTCCCATTTACAATAAAATATACTTGTGTACATTTTCTGAAAAATTGGTATCTTAGTTTTTTGCAACATATTATTTTGCATATTTACATATATATTATGTGTTTATGTATGTATATGCAGGTATATGTTTATGTGGTTACATGTGGATATATAACTTTTTTTTTTATTCTTCTTTTCCAATACAATGAAACATCCCCCCCCCAAAAAAAAAAAAATAAAGCCCAAAACAGGGGAAAATGCAGTTCTCTAAAATTACATAACTCATTGAAATGAGTACCACATATGATATTCCATCCTCACAGTCTTCCAATTATTCAAATAATGAAGTAATGTCTATTTTTAACCCCCGGTTTGATACTATGTGTGATCATTACTCAGTCAATGAGCATTTATTAAATGTCTATTATATATTAGTTCTCTGCTAAGTTCTGGGGATATAAAAGAAAAAAATAAAAACAATAATTAAAAAGCCACTAATTTTTAGGAGTTCAAAGGCCAAAGGGGGGAGAAAATACAAATAACTATGTATAAACAAGAATATATTTTCAATGTATTTTTTCATTGATACAAGATAAATTGAGAATACATACAGAGGGAAATTATTATATGTTTTAAGAAGAAGTAGGAAACATTTCTTGTAAAGGATGGGATTTTAACTGGATTAAAGGAAGTCAGAGAAGCTAGGAAAAGGATATAAGAAAAAGAACTAGGTAGGCTATTCTTAGTTGTTATCCAAGCTCCCTTGACTTCCAGATTATTCTGAATCCCGTGCTACGTCAGTATAAATAAATCTTGTGTGATTGTGACTATGTCTTCATAATATTTCAGTTGTTTCCTTTTGCCTGCTTGCATTATTTCCTTTTTGTCCTGGGAGCTTCAAGGCTATGCAGAACATATTTCTGGAAGTTTTCATTTTGGAATCTTAGGAGTTGGTCACTGGATTTTTGGAATTTTTGTTTTACTTACTGGATATAATATATAAAGACCTTTTTTTTCTTAATAATTACTTGAAATATATATATTTTTAAATATATATATTTTTAAATATCTCTCTCTTCAATCTGTTTTCTGGGTCATTTGTTTCTCTGATGTTTCAATTTTCTTCTGTTCTTTTGGTGTTTTTTTATTAATTAATTTATTTTAATATACTTTTTTTATGAATCATGTTGGGAGAGAAAAATTAGAACAAAAGGGAAAAACCATGGGATAGGAAAAAAGAAACAGAAAAAAAAGAAGTGAACACAGTATGTGTGGATAGGCATTCAATGTCCATAGTTCTTTTTCTGGATGTAGATGGCATTTTCTGTCCAAAGTCTATTGGGATTGCTTTGGATCATTGAAGCACTGAGAAAAACCAAGTTTTTCATAATTGATCATTGTACATTCTTGCTGTTATTCTGTACAACACATTCCTGGTTCTATTTGTTTTACTCAGCATCACTTAATGAAAACCTTTCCAGTCCTTTGTAAAATCAGTTTGTTCATCATATGTTAGAGAATGATAATATACCATTACCTTTATACACCCCAACTTATTCAGCTGTTTTCCAATTGATGGACATCTACTCATTTTGAAATTCTCTCTTGTCACAAAAGAGCTGCTACAAACATTTTTGTACATGTGTGTCCTTTCCTTCTTTAATGATTTCCTTGGGATACAGACCTAGTCGTGGCACCCCTGGGTCAAAGGATATGCACGGTTTGATAGCCCTTTGGGCACAGTTACAGATTGCTCTCCAGAATGGTGTGATCTTTTCACAATGTCACCAGCAATGTATGAGTGTCCCAACATTTATGATTGTCTTTTCCTGTCACTTTAGCCAATTTGAGAGGGATGAAGTGGTACATCAGAGTTGCTTTAATTTGCATTTGTCCAATCAATAGTTATTTACAGTATTTTTCCATAGAATTATAGATAGCTTTAATTTCTTCATCTGAAAATTATCTGTTTGTATCATTTCATCAATTGGGAAATAACTTGTATTCTTAAAATATAGTTCTTTATATATTTTTGAAATGAAAATATTATCAGAAACACTGACTATAAAGATTTTTTTTTCCAGATGTGTACTTCCTTTTAATCTTGCTTTTGTTGGTTTGGGCAAAAAACTTTTCAATTCAATGCAATCAAAGTTGTCCATTTTGCTTTTCATAATGTTCTTTAGTTCCTTTGTGGATGTAAATCCCTCCTTTCTCCAAAGATCTGCTAGATGAATTATTCTTTGGCTTCCAAATTTGTTTGGATGACCTTTATGCCCAAATCATGTTTTCCATTTTGATCTTATGTTGTTATGGAGTGTGAGATGTAGATCTATGCCGATTTTCTCACAAGTTATTTTTCAATTTTCCTAGTCAAATACTGAATTCTTATTCCAGAATCTGGAGTTTGGGGGCCTATCAAATACCAGATTGCTATAGAACTTGATTACTGTGTTGTGTGTATCTAATCTGTTCCACTGATCTACCACTCTATTTCTTAGCCAGTATCAAATCATTTTTTTGACTGCTGCTTTATAATATTGTTTTTGGTTTGTTACTGCTAACTCACCATTCTTACTGGTTTTTTTTTTTTCATTAATTCCCTTGATATTGTTGATCTTTTGTTATTCCAGATGAATTTTATTTTTTTTTCCTAGTTCTATAAAGTAAATTTTTAGCAGTTTGGTATGACATTGAAAATGTAGACCAATTTAGGAAGAATTGTCATTTTTCTTATATTACCTCAGCCTACCAATGAACAATTGATATTTTTCCAGTAGTTTATATCTTACTTTACTTGTATGAAAAATGTTTTGTAATTCTGTTTATATGGGTCTTGGATTTATCTTGGCAGGTAGACTCCCAAATATTTTATTCTGTCCACAATCATTTTAAATGCAATCTTTCTATCTCTTGCTGATGGGCTTTGTCAGTATTGTACAGAAATGCTAATGATTTGTTTGAGTTTATTTAATATCCTGCAACTTTGCTAATGCTGTAAATTGTTTCCAGTAGGTTTTTGGATGATTTTATCGGATTCTCTAAGTATATCATCATATCATCTGAAAAAAGTGATAGTTTTATTTCCTCATTGACTATTCTAATTCCTTTAATTTTTTTTTCATTTCTTATTTCTAAAGCCAACATTTCTAGTACTTATTTTTAAAGCTAACATTTCTAGTACTATGTTGAACAATAGAGGTAATAATGACCATCACTGTTTAACCCTGATCTTATTGGGAATGTTCTCAGTTTTAGTCCATTACAAAAATGCTTGCTGTTGGTTTTAGACAGATACTGCTTATTCTTTTAAGGAAAACTCCTTTTATCCATATGATCTCTAGTGTTTTTAATAATAATGCATGCTGTATATTGTCAAAAGCTTTTTTTGCATCTATTGAGAATATCATATAATTTGTGTTGGATTTGCTATTGATATGTTCAATTATGAACATATTTTTCTGATATTGAACCAGTACTGCATTCCTGATATAAATCCCTATTTGGTCAAAGTGTATTATTCTGCTGATAAGTTGCTGTAATCTCATTGCTAATATTTTACTCAAATTTTTGCACCAATATTCATTAGGGAGATTGGTCTGTAATTTTCTTTTTCCATTTTGGATCTTTTTGGTTTAGGTATCAGGACCATATTTGTGTCAAAGAATGAATTTTGCAGGATTTCTTTACCTATTTTTCCAAATAGTTTACATAGTTGTTAGGGGAATTCCTCTCTGTGAGATTTGCCATGTAGCCTGTATGCCATGTCAGCTTAGACAGGGTGGGACCCAGGGCATGTAAAAGTAAAAGGGGTATGGCCTTTGAGGTGGGAGGATGTACTTTGAAGAAATTGTAAGAACTTTCAATAGGTTTCTTGAGGTGGCAAGGGATGTGTGCTCTTGCTGGATCTTCTTGGGTGCAAATGAACTCCATACAACTTCTTCCTCTGGCTCCAGCTATGGCAGTGCTGAGTGGGCTGTAACAGGTAATCCTCAGAAGAGATGAAGCATAAATAAACATCTCTGAGCAGAACTTGCTCTCTTACTTCCTGCTACCCCCACTGAGAGGATGACTGAATAAAGACAGACTGTTTGCACCTCCTGATTGGGTCATCTCTGTGTTTATCCAGGTAGGCCTCAAAAACTGACCCTGGCAAAGCCTGCTCCATTTAAGGAGAAGTGTACTTGGACGGTCTGACACAAGTGGCAGCCCAAGTGTGGGGCTGAGGATAGAGGCCAGGGACCCCATGAGCCAGGTGGTCCGATCATGAGAAGGGAGATGAGACCCTGAGACTGACACTTGGTCCGGGAAGGTAGATGGGACAAACTGTTGTTTAGGTCCTGGATTGGGAGATGCTCAGGAAAGAAGTTTATAGAACAGTAAAGAAGGCAGGCCTGGAAATTGGTTTAAAAATAGCCTAAGCATCTGTGGACACATATAGCTTTGCTGCCCACTGGTGCAATACAATGGGCTAGATTTAAATAAATGGGAGGTAGTAGGTAATCAGATATGATTATGATAAGAAAAGACTGGGAACCATCCCAGAATGGCATTATCACCTAATTTATCAGGTGAATAGACACACTTTTAAGAGGTGCAAGGCACAATCTCTTAAAGATAGATAATACAGTTCAAACAGAGAGTCATAATATAAATAAAGGTTGTGAATCAGCACTCACCCAAACTGGCCATTCCCATAAAATGGAGCAGGAGGAAGTTAGCTGTGGGAAAGAATCAGGAAGTAAACATCAAGGAGCAGGAAGTAGATGTAATATCATAGGAAGAGGCAGTGAGGAAGAAGCAGGAAGTAGATATGATGAAACAGAAGGAGACAGGGATAAGGTGAAGAATGAGGAAGTAAACAGAGGGATGTATGACATTCAGAAAAAAAGGCAGGGCCACAGGAGGAGGGATAAGAAGAGGGAGGAGAAAGCAAACAGAGAGAAAACTGCCTCCACCTCCAAAGAGTGGCCTACTCCCCCATCCCCTGCCTTCCCTGAGGAAGAATGTTTCCCTGCTGCTTCCTCTAGGCCCCTTTTGGAGGCTTTGGAGATTTGCAGACAGATCTAGATGGGAAAAGCCGCTGGATCCCATACAGAATAACATGGGACTTTGCCCCTATTAAACAGGAGTGGAAGAAGAGAAGGAGATACCCCAAATAGTGCCATAATGGGAAGATAACTACTCTTGGCAGAATGTTCTCTGTCCTCTGTGTTGTTCCCTTTTGACAAAAAGATTTTTCAGCATCTGTCCCATGATGCTCTTTGACCAAAGCTCAACGAGTACAACAGGAGTGAGCCAGAGTAGAGAGATAGAATGTAGTAGAAGGAGTCCAAAGACAAATCCTGACTTGGATGAGGCAACACCAGAGATCATGACATAGGGGTAACACCACCCTTATCAAAATACATTCTATGGGTGCCTACCAAGTAAATCTTGCCAAGGCACACTTTACGACCAGAGGCGTCCTGATAGGTATCAAGGACATGAAATGAGACACTAATGGTAGATGTTTATGTTCATGGACAGTTGGGGATATGGGATTATGGACTTTCCAGAGCTCTCTTTTGGTTATGTGGGGCGTTGTGGCACCAACTATAATCAACTCACAGTTTGGCTTGGAGCCCCACTGTTGGTGGTAATCATCTTCTGTTAGAACTGCCTGAACCTGTAACATAGCACGGAAAATTGTCTTACCCTGGAGGATGGGAAATTGCAATGGCCATCTTATGGAATATACCTATGAACAGCATCTTTTGTGCTTGCCCAAATACCAAGCGTTACAAGGATTCAACATATCAGGCGTTTCACAGCATGTTTGGAGAGAAGCACCAACTTTTTGGTCAAGCATAAGGTGAACCAGAACTGTGATGTATTGGCAACTGGCATCAGCCATTGCACCAAAAGGATATGGCTTCCTTATATGCCCACATGGACAGAGCATAGTAACCAAAGGGAGAATGGAGCTGGGGAGACCAATATTCCATATAAACACCTGAAACTGTACTTTGATTGACCTCGTCAATCAGGAGATCTGTTCCATGAATGCCACACTATATCTGCTAGGCATTTGACATCTGACACTAGTCAAAGTGAGGGAGCCATACACCTGGTTTCCTACTATCAAAGATGCTTGATGGGCAAAGATAGGGGAAGCATTGGTACTCAGACATCAAAAGAGAGATTGGCTTAGGGTCATTGCACTTGCCAAAACCATCTTTGAGAAGTTCCATATCCAAGACTTTTTATATGGGATACTGGACTACTCACCTGGCAGGTGCAGGATTTGGCCCACGCCTTGCAGGTCTAGGCTGATATTAATCAGCAGATCAAGGCTAAAATCCACGAGTTAGCATTTATCACCCATGACATTGGGAACAAATTGTTGTGGCTTGAATTGAAACAATGAATGCCATGTGATGGATGCTACTGCTAGGTTTGTGTGACACCCCTCATTCACAATGATGCTTGTGAGCTCCTACTAATATACTCTGATATGTGCTTATCTCTTTCCTCTCAGTGCAATGACACTCGCACCATTGCCATCATAGAGGCCATGAATTTTATGGATCATCTAAGGGTGATAGGAACACTGATAGACTTGGCAAATAATGTTTCAGATACTTGGTGCCAACATGACTCTGATGACATAGTACACTGGTTTAAGAAATGGATCAAACACACTTCCTTTCTTATCCCTTATATTGTATCACATGGGCTCTCTATACCCATTTTTGTATTTTTGCTTCTTTTGCTTTTGCTTACTTTGCTAGGAAGCTTTATATGTATTCTTAGAAATTTTGTAGAAGTGCCTAAGGAAGAGCTTCTCACTTGTAAACAGGAGAATATTTGGTCTTAATATAAAAAGGGGGAAAGTTGTTAGAGGAATTCCTCTTTCTGAGATTTGCCACATAGCTTATATGCCACATCAGCTTGGGACCCAGGGAAGTAAAAGGGGCATGGCCTCTGAGGTGGGAGGTTGTATTCTGAAGGAGTTATGAGAACTTTCAATAGGTTCCTTGAGCTGGCAAGGGGTATATCTTCTTGCTAGATCTCTTTTTGGGTGCAAATTAACTCCACAAGCTTCCTTCCTCTGGCTCCACCTATGGCAGTGTTGAGTGGGCTGGCACAGATAATCCTGGAAGAGAGGAAGCATAAACAGACAGCTCTGAGCAGAACTTGCTCTTACTTCCTGCTACCTCCACTGAGAGGATGACTGAATAAAGATAGACCGTTTGCACCTCCCAATCGACTCATCTCTGTGTTTATCCAGGTAGGTTTCAAAGACTGGGATGTGTGGCCTGGCAAAGCCTGATCCATTTAAGGAAAAGTATACTTGGAGTGTCTGGCACACATAGTATTGGAATTAATTGTCCTTTTAGTTAGTTTTAACTAATAGTTAGAAATTATTTTTCTTTTAAATCTTTCTATTAAAAATAGTTAGAATTAACTAGTGAATCCATTCATCCCTGGAGGTTTTTTCTTAGGGAGTTCTTTAATGGCTTGTTCAAATTCCTTTTCTAAAATGGGACAATTTAAGTAATTTATTTCCTCTTCTCTTAAGCTGTGCTATTTATATTTTTGTAAATATTCATTCATTTTTGTTAGAATGTTAATTTGCTTGCCATACAGTGGGCCAAAATAGTTCTTAATTATTGCTTTAATTTTTTTTTTTTTTTGTCATTAGTGGTAAGTTTACCCTTTTCATTTTTAATGGTGGTGACTTTTTTCTTTCTTTTTTCTAATCAAATTACAAAATGTTTATCTATTTTTGTGGTTTTTTCATAAAACCAGATCTTAATCTTTTTCATTAGTTCAATAATTTTCTTGCTTTCAATTTTATTAATCTCTCCTTTGAGTTTCATAATTTCTAATTTAGCATTTAATTGGGGGGGGTTAATTTGTTCTTTTTCTAGCATTTTTAGTTGCATGCCCAATTCTCTGATCTCCTCTTACTCTATTTTATTTATTTAGCTATTTACAGATTTAAATTTTCTCCTGAGAACTGCTTTGGCTGTATCTCAAAGGTTCTGTACATTGTCTCATTATGGTCATTCTTTTGGATGAAATTGTGGATTGTTTCTGTGATTTGTGGTTTGATCCTCTCAATTTTTAGTATTAGATTATTTAATATCTAATTGGTTTTTAGACTATCTTTCCATGGCCCTTTATTGAATATATATAATCTTTATTGCATTGTAATCTGAAAAGGAAGCATTTGCCATTTCTGCCTTTCTATATTTGATTTTGAAGTTTTGTGTCCTAATAAGTGGTCAATTTTTGTGAAGGTACTATGTATTCCTGATAAAAAGGTGTGTTCCTTTTTGTTTCTATTCAGTTTTCTCCAGAGGTCTATCATATCTTGGTTTTCTGGCATTTTATTACATTCCCTAGTTTCTTTCTTGTTTATTTTGTTAGATTTGTTTGATTTTGAGAGGGGAAGGTTAAGGTCCTCCACTAATATAGTGTTGTCTATTTCTTTTGCTGTAAAAATGTGGCTGCTGTAATGCTTGTTGTACACACATTTATTGTAGATAATACTTCATTGTTTATGGCACCCTTTATCAAGATGTGCCTTCCTTATCTCTTTTAATAAGATGTATTTTAACTTTTGCTTTTTCTGAGATCAGAATTGCTACCCCTGCTTTTTTTTTACTCCAGTTGAAGCATAATAAATCCTGTTCCAGCCTTTTATCCTTTCCTATGTATGTGTCTGTCTGTGTCAAATGTGTTTCTTGTAAACAACATATTGTAGGATTTTGTGTTTTAATCCACTCTTGTTATTTGATTCTGTTTTATGTTAGACTTCATCCCGTTCACATTCAGTTATGATTACTAGTCATGTATTTCCCACCAGTCTATTTTTCCTCCTGTACATACTTTTCTATCTTTTGACCCAATTATTAGTTGTGGTTTTTTATTCCCTGTACCTTTATCTTATCACAACCATTACCTTATATCCTATTATTCTTCCCTCCTCTCATAGTGTTTTCTTAAATCACTTCATCTACTACTTTATCTTCTATCACCCCTTGCCTCATTCTTTTAACCTTCTCTATTGTTTCTGCCCTCTCTTCTGTTCTGTCCCTCCTTCTTTCCTCTTTCCCTTTTTACTTTTTTAGGTACATTTCTATATCCAACTGAATGATTATCCTCTTAGAACCAAACATGACGAGATCAAGCTTCAGAAAAGCTTATCCTTCTCCTTTCTTTTCCTCCTTTTCTTTTATCTCTCTTCATGTCAACTCATTGCTCAGTTATAACTTCCCTTTTTCAAGTACCTTTCCCTACTCCTTTTTTCCACTCATTAATGTCTGTTATTTTGATGTCTTCACCTCAGAATCCATTCATAACCACACCTTCATTTAGGAATATTGTATTCCAAGCCTCTGGTACTTTATTATAGAAGCTGCCTAATCCTGGCTTGACTGTTGCTCCTTGATATTTGAACTACTTTTGTCTGGCAGCTTGTGGTATTTTTTCCCTGAGATTGTAATTCTGGAGTTTTGCAAAAAATATTCCTTGGGGTTTCCCTTGTAAGATCTTTTTCCAAAGGTGAATTGATGGTTTCTTTCATTGAATGTTTCTCTCTCTTTTTCTACAAGGGGAATTTTACTTGATCTCTTGAAGAATACTGCATGGGCTCTTTTTTGACCACAGACTTCAGGAGTACCACCAATTTTTAAATTGTCTCTTCTGAGTCTATTTTCTAGGTCAGCTATTTTTCTAATGAGATATTTCACATTTTCTTCCATTTTTTCAATCATTATAATTTGTTTAGCTGTCTCATATAGACATTAGATTCAATTTGTCACCTTTTGATTTTTGCTTGTTTATTTTTTTATTTTTATTTTTTATTTTTGTGTGTGTGTGTGTGAGGCAATTGGGCTTAAGTGACTTGCCTAGGATCATGCAGTTAGTAAGTATTAAGTGTCTGAATCTGGATTCTAATTCAGGTCCTCCTGACTCCTTGGCCAGTGCTCTATCCATTACACCATCTAGCTGCACCCACTGTTCTAGTTTTTAATGTGTGATTCTCTTCAATTAGGTTTGTATCTCTTTTTAAAATTGGTTCCTTCACTTTTGAAGGTGTTTCCTTCAATGGTTTTTTTTTCTTTTTTTCTTTTTTTTTGCATTTGATGAATTGTATTTTTTTAAAGAATTTTCTTCATTTTCCAAGCTCTTGACTATCTCTTGTATCCTTCTCATTTCTTTTCACATTTTTTTCTACCTCCTTTATTTGCCTGTTAAAGTTTCTTATTAGCAATTCCAAGAAGCCTTTTTGGGCTTGAGACCAATTCATATCATTCTGAGATTTCCTCTGTGAACATTTTAGAGACATTTACTTAATAATTTGTTTAATAATATAAAATAGTGCTTTGTCACTTGTTTATTATTTTATTCCACAAACATTTAACAAATGTTATATTTGAGAAGTTATATGCAGAGGTCAATATTTGGAAAGATGAATAATTTACATAAATTTCTTTCCTTGTCCTCATCAAGGCTTAAAAGCAAGGTTAGTCATAGGAAAAGTAGAAGAAATGAATAAATTTCAAAAGCCAATATAATACACAAGGATGCATGATTATTATACTAATGAAGTGCTAGTTAAAGAAATAGTTGAGGTTTGGGAGGGAATGTTGTATTAAATTAGATAGTGCAGTAGAGAGAGTAACTGGGCCTGTGGTCAGGAAGATTTATTTGTATTTTTATAATTAAATCAGAGGCTTGAAATCAGAATAAAACTTAGTCTGGACATAATAGTTGTGGATTTTCTTGACTCAAATAGGAGACTCAAGCGTTTCTTTGTCAGTTTGTATGCAATTCACCACAGACGACAGCAGAGTGACTGGTCTATAATGGAGAATGAACAAACTATTGTGCGGAAAGTGGTGCTCTTGAAATGAGGAGACTGGATTTCAAACTTTAACTATAACATCCATAATTTTTATGACAATAAGCAAATTACTCAATCTGTTAGAGTATCTTTTTTTTTATCATTTATAAAATAGCAACAATAATACTTAAAGATTTGATGGGAGAGGAAAAATTGAAAATTGTATAGTCTTATTTAAATGTCTATGGTTATTATTGTAGAATGTATAGACTAGACTTTTTAAAAAAATGAACCTGCATTTGATTCTTCCTGATTCTGAGACTAGCTCTCTATCCCCTGTGCCATATCTTTCATTCTGCATTACTATTAATAAAAATGTGCTTGGAAAATGGTTTATTTAGATTTTTGACTATATATTTTAAGGATATAGTTTATAATTCCATTGTTTATTTATCTGTTTATTTAAAAATATTTTTCCTTGATTAAATCTATTGGAACCATTGAAATTCAAGAAATCCTTTTTGTACTTCAGAGAAACAGGCAAACAAATATTGTACAGTCTTGGATAGATATGAATGTGTATGTTTATAAATTTGTATGATTACTGATATCTATGTATATGTTTGTATGTGGGTATATGTGTGTGTGTGTGTGTGTGTGTGTGTGTGTGTGTAAAATGTATGTGTGTATAGGCTTAATTGTAACCTTTTATGGGGGGAGGGGAAAAAAAAGTAAAAATCATATAGCAGAGAACAATGTATTATTCATCATATAGGCTTTCTTGAAATGGAAATGAAGTGCTTTATATTTTAAATTATCTCATGCTACTGTGAACATGGTAATGTTGTTTTTTTTTTTTCTTTTCCTATTTAAAACAGCAACAAAAACTAAAGAAAATTAAAAACAAAGTGTCTTTGTGTTTGTCATACCTTACATTTCACACTGGGATATTTATGTGCTAGTCCTTATAATCCAGAGATTTCTTTCTTAGATTTGCCAAATTCTAATCCATCCCAGTACACAAAGAAGCAGCATCCTCACTTCTAAATTTCCTCTACATTCTCTTCACCTATAAAAATTGGTCACTTGTAGGTCTTTAACTAAAAGAAGCAGTGAAAAAGCCATAAGACCCCATATAAATATTAGATTTTGGTCAAATTCCCTTATAAAAAGTGGGAGGTGTTTCAGGTTGTTGTTGTTATTTTTTTTTAATTAAATGATATGGTCTACAGTAGAGAGAATATCTAAAATTTGGAAAAAGAAATAATTGATAAATCCACTTTCAAGAAAGTCTGATATAATTCACCATGTCAAGACAAAGTAGCTTGATTTCATTGTAAGATAGAATAGGAAATGTGAAGGTAATGCTTCATATAGTAGATTAAAAGCAAACTTAAATAAAATCAGAAACTGTTATCACAAAAGGTAAAAGGTAAGTTTATTGAGTAAAAACATTAACATATTGGTAGAGAAGTTGCTTTCCAAGACCACCTGCCTCATTACAAAGAATGGGCTGTTTTCCCATTTTAGCAGTCCAATAAAAGGGTTTCCTATTTCAAGTGACATAATAAAAATGAAGAAAAAATGATTTCCTATTCAACCTTAAAGTTTGGGATTTCTTACTAGTATCCCTTGATTTATGATTTAATCATGTCCTCTGCATTCATAAAATATCAGAGTTTCTATTTATGACTAAAAAGGAAATTTTTAGGAAAGGCTATTTTGAGGTAGCTAAAATGAATCATTGATTCTCACTTGTTTTGGACTTTTCAGAGAACGCATATCTATGGAAAGAGAGTGTCAAATTAGCCTTTGAAATACAGAAAATAGACATTAAAGTAACTGGTTGAAGAGGGAAATGGCTTTGAAATCTCTGAAAAAAAGGCAATTATTTTCTGTAAACTTATTTTTCAAGGAATGTGCAATGCTAATTTTATTTCTGCTCTCTGATCATGATAGGGCATATAACTGAAAGGGAGCTTGAGTATGATCCAGAACTCGTTAATTTTTCTTTTTTCTTTTTTTTTTTTAGTTTTATGAAAAAGCTGTCTTATTTTTATTATTTGTATTACTAATGTATTAAACCAATACACATTCTCTCTCTCTCTCTCTCTCTCTCTCTCTCTCTCTCTCTCTCTCTCTCTCTCTTTTTTTTTTTTTCAATAACTTTTTATTGACAGAACCCATGCCACGGTAATTTTTTACAACATTATCCCTTGCACTCACTTTGATTCCGATTTTCCCCCTCCCTCCCTTCAACCCCTTCCCCAGATGGCAAACAGTCCTATACATATTAAATAGGTTATAGTATATCCTAGATACAATATATGTGTGCAGAACTGAACGGTTCTCTTGTTGAACAGGGAGAATTGGTTTCAGAAGGTATAAATAACCCGGGAAGAAAAACAAAAATGTAAGCAGTTTATATTCATTTCCCAGTGTTCTTTCTTTGGGTGTAGCTGCTTCTGTCCATCCATGATCATTTGAAACTGAATTAGATCTCTTTACCAAAGAGATCCACTTCCATCAGAATACATCCTCATAGAGTATCATTGTTGAGGTATATAATGATCTCCTGGTTCTGTTCATTTCACTTAGCATCAGTTCATGTAAGTCTCACCAATCCTTTCTGTATTCATCCTGCTGGCCATTTCTTACAGAAAAATAATGTTGCATAACGTTCATATATCACAATTTACTCAACCATTCTCTAATTGATGGCATTCATTCATTTTCCAACTTCTAACCACTATACACAGGACTGCCACAAACATTTTGGCACATACAGGTCCCTTTCCCTTCTTTAGTATCTCTTTGGGATATAAGCCCAGTACAAACACTGCTGGATCAAAGAATATACACAGTTTGATAACTTTTTGAGCATCGTTTCAAAATGCTCTCCAGAATGGCTGGATGTGTTCACAATTCCACCAACAATGTATCAGTGTCCCTGTTTGCTCACATCCCCTCCAACATTCCGCATTATCTTTCCCTGTCATTCTAGCCAATCTAACAGGTGTGTAGTGGTATCTCAGAGTTGTCTTAATTTGCATTTCTCTGATTAATAATGATTTGGAGCATATTTTCATATGGCTATAAATAGTTTTAATTTCTTCATCTGAGAATTGTCTGTTCATATCCTTTGACCATTTATCAATTGGAGAATGGCTTGATTTCTTTTTTCTTTTTTTCAGAGATAGCTAAACAACAACAATAGTATTTTATTTATTTAACTAAATGTTTTCTTTTTTTAAATTTTTATTTAATAATTACTTTATATTGACACTCGTTTCTGTTCCAATTTTTTTTCCCTCCCTCCCTCCACCCCCTCCCCTAGATGGCAAGCAGTCCTTTATATGTTGGATATGTTGCAGTATATCCTAGATACAATATATGTTTGCAGAACCGAACAGTTCTCTTGTTGCATAGGGAGAATTGGATTCAGAAGGTATAAATAACCCGGGAAGAAAAACAAAAATGCAGATAGTTCACATTCGTTTCCCAGTGGTCTTTCTTTGGGTGTAGCTGCTTTTGTCCGTCATTTATCAATTGAAACTCAGGTCTCTTTGTCAAAGAAATCCACTTCCATCAAAATATGTCCTCATACAATATTGTTGTCGAAGTGTATAATGATCTCCTGGTTCTGCTCATTTCACTTAGCTTCAGTTCATGTAAGTCTCGCCAGTCCTCTCTGTATTCATCCTGCTGGTCATTTCTTACAGAACAATAATATTCCATAACATTCATATACCACAATTTACCCAGCCATTCTCCAATTGATGGGCATCCATTCATTTTCCAGTTTCTAGCCACTACAAACAGGGCTGCTACAAACATTTTGGCACATACAGGTCCCTTTCCCTTCTTTAGTATTTCTTTGGGATATAAGCCCAATAGAAACACTGCTGGGTCAAAGGGTATGCACAATTTGATAATTTTTTGGGCATAATTCCAGATTGCTCTCCAGAATGGTTAGATTCGCTCACAACTCCACCAACAATGCTTTAGTGTCCCAGTTTTCCCGCAACCCCTCCAACATTCATCATTATTTTTTCCTGTCATCTTAGCCAATCTGACAGGTGTGTAGTGGTATCTCAGAGTTGTCTTAATTTGCATTTCTCTGATCAATAATGATTTGGAACACTCTTTCATATGAGTGGTAATAGTTTCAATCTCATCCTCTGAAAATTGTCTGTTCATATCCTTTGACCATTTATCAATTGGAGAATGGCTTGATTTCTTATAAATTTGAGTCAGTTCTCTATATATTTTGGAAATGAGGCCTTTATCAGAACCTTTAGCTGTGAAAATGTTTTCCCAGTTTGTTGCTTCCCTTCTAATCTTGTTTGCATTAGTTTTATTTGTACAAAGGATTTTAATTTGATGTAATCGAAATTTTCTATTTTGTGATCAGTAATGGTCTCTAGTTCATCTTTGGTCACAAATTTCTTTCTCCTCCACAAGTCTGAGAGATAAACTATTCTATGTTCCTCTAATTTATTTATAATCTCGTTCTTTATGCCTAGGTCATAGACCCATTTTGATCTTATCTTGGTATATGGTGTTAAGTGTGGGTCCATGCCTAATTTCTGCCATACTAATTTCCAATTATCCCAGCAGTTTTTATCAAATAATGAATTCTTTTCCCAGAAGTTAGGGGCTTTGGGTTTGTCAAACACTAGATTGCTATAATTGACTATTCTGTCTTGTGAACCTAGCCTTTTCCAATGATCCACTAATCTATTTCTTAGCCAATACCAAATGGTTTTGGTGACTGCTGCTTTATAATATAATTTTAGATTAGGTACAGCTAGGCCACCTTCATTTGATTTTTTTTTTCATTAATTCCCTTGAGATTCTCGACTTTTTATTGTTCCATATGAATTTTGTTGTTATTTTTTCTAGATCAATAAAATATTTTCTTGGAAGTCTCATTGGTATAGCACTAAATAAGTAGATTAGTTTAGGGAGTATTGTCATCTTTATTATGTTCGCTCGGCCGATCCAAGAGCACTTAATATTTTTCCAATTATTTAAGTCTGACTTTATTTGTGTGGAGAGTTTTTTATAATTTTGCTCATATAATTCCTGACTTTCCTTTGGTAGATAGATTCCCAAATATTTTATGGTATCAACAGTTATTCTGAATGGAATTTCTCTTTGTATCTCTTGCTGTTGGGTTTTGTTGGTGATGTATAAAAATGCTGAGGATTTATGGGGATTTATTTTGTAGCCAGCTACTTTGCTAAAATTATGAATTATTTCCAATAGCTTTTTAGTAGAATCTCTGGGGTTCTCTAGGTATACCATCATATCATTTGCAAAAAATGATAGTTTGGTTTCCTCATTGCCTACTCTAATTCCTTTAATATCTTTCTCGACTCTTATTGCCGAGGCTAGTGTTTCTAATACGATATTAAATAATAATGGTGATAGTGGGCAACCTTGCTTCACTCCAGATCTTACTGGGAAAGGTTCCAGTTTTTCCCCATTGCATATGATGCTTACTGATGGTTTTAAATATATGCTCCTGACTATTTTAAGGAAAAGTCCATTTATTCCTATGCTCTCAAGTGTTTTTATTAGGAATGGATGTTGGATTTTATCAAATGCTTTTTCTGCATCTATTGAGATGATCATATGGTTTTTGTTTGTTTGGTTATTGATATAGTCAATTATGCTAATAGTTTTCCTAATATTGAACCAGCCCTGCATTCCTGGTATAAATCCTACTTGGTCATAGTGTATTATCCTGGTGACGATTTTCTGTAATCTTTTTGCTAATATTTTATTTAAGATTTTAGCATCAATATTCATTAGGGAGATTGGTCTATAATTTTCTTTCTCTGTTTTCAGCCTACCTGGTTTAGGTATCAGTACCATGTCTGTGTCATAAAAGGAGTTTGGTAGGACTCCTTCAATTCCTATTTTTTCAAATAGTTTATATAACATTGGAGTTAATTGTTCTTTAAATGTTTGGTAGAATTCACATGTAAATCCATCTGGTCCTGGGGATTTTTTCTTAGGGAGTTGATTGATAGTTTGTTCTATTTCTTTTTCTGAGATGGGACTGTTTAGGATATTTACTTCTTCCTCTGTTAGTTTGGGCAAGCTATATTTTTGGAGGTATTTTTCTATTTCATTTAAGTTGTCGAATTTATTGGCATAAAGTTGGGCAAAGTAACTCCTAATTATTGCTCTAATTTCCTCTTCGTTAGTGGCGAGTTCTCCCTTTTCATTTTTAAGACTAACAATTTGATTTTCCTCTTTCCTTTTTTTAATCAGATTTACTAAGGGTTTGTCTATTTTGTTGGTTTTTTCATAGAACCAACTCTTAGTTTTATTAATCAATTCAATAGTTTTTTTACTTTCAATTTTATTGATCTCACCTTTTATTTTTAGAATTTCAAGTTTAGTGTTTGACTGGGGGTTTTTAATTTGTTCCTTTTCTAGCATTTTTAATTGCAAACCCAATTCATTGACCTTCTCTTTCTCTATTTTATACAAATAGGCCTCTAGAGATATGAAATTTCCCCTTATTACCGCTTTGGCTGCATCCCATACATTTTGGTATGATGTCTCATTATTATCGTTTTCTTGGGTGAAGTTATTAATTATGTCTATGATTTGCTGTTTCACCCAATCATTCTTTAGTATGAGATTATTTAGTTTCCAATTATTTTTTGGTCTACTTCCCCCTGGTTTTTTGTTGAATGTAATTTTCATTGCATCGTGGTCTGAAAAGGATGCATTTACTATTTCTGCCTTACTGCATTTGAGTTTGAGGTTTTTATGTCCTAATATATGGTCAATTTTTGTATAGGTTCCATGAACTGCAGAAAAGAAAGTGTATTCCTTTCTGTCTCCATTACATTTTCTCCAGAGATCTATCATATCTAACTTTTCTAGTATTCTATTTACCTCTTTGACTTCTTTCTTATTTATTTTGTGGTTTGATTTATCTAATTCTGAGAGTGCAAGGTTAAGATTCCCACTATTATAGTTTTACTGTCTATTTCTTCTTGCAGCTCTCTTAGTTTCTCTTTTAAGAATTTAGATGCTACCCCACTTGGTGCATATATGTTTAATATAGATAGTGCTTCATTATCCATGCTACCCTTTAGCAAGATATAGTGTCCTTCCTTATCTCTTTTAATTAGATCAATTTTTGCTTTAGCTTGATCTGAGATCAGGATGGCTACCCCTGCTTTTTTGACTTCACCTGAAGCATAGTAGATTTTGCTCCAACCTTTTACCTTTAACCTGCATGTATCTCCCTGCTTCAGGTGTGTTTCCTGTAAACAACATATTGTAGGATTCTGGCTTTTAATCCATTCTGCTAACCGCTTCCTCTTTATGGGGGAGTTTACCCCGTTCACATTTATGGTTAGAACGACCAATTCTGTATTGCTTGCCATCTTGTTAACCCCGGATTACGCTTTTCTCCCTTCTTTCCCCTTTCCCCCCCTTCCCAGTATTAAGCTTGTGAGCACCACTTGCTTCTCACAACCCTCCCTTTTTAGTATCCCTCCCCCCGCCTTAGAGTTCCTCCCCCTATCTTACCCCTTTCCCTCCCAGTTCCCGTATTCCCTTCCGCTTAGCTTATTCCTTCCCTTTTCACTTTTCCCTTCTCACTTTTCAATGAGGTGGGAGAAGTTTCACCATAGATTGAATATATCTTAAGATTTTTCACTTAAAGCCAATTCTGAAGGCAGTAAGATACCCACTATATTCATCCCCCTCCATTCATTCTCTCAGATATAATAGGTTTCCTATGCCTCTTCATGAGATGTACTACCCCCACTTTACCCTTTTTCTGATACAATGTCCTTTCCACATCAATTTCTAGAACAAGGTATATATGTATTCTTTATACATCTATATAGTCAAAATATAGTTCCCAAGATTAATCTTTACCTTTTTTAGATTTCTCTTGAGTCTATATTTGTAGATCAAACTTTTTGTTAAGTTCTGGTTTTTTCATCAGAAATAGATGAAATTCGCTTACTTCGTTGATTGTCCATCTTCTTCCCTGGAAAAAGATGCTCATTCTCGCTGGGTAAGTTATTTTTGGTTGCATACCAAGTTCCTTAGCCTTTCGGAATATCATATTCCAGGCCCTTCGATCTTTTAATGTGGATGCTGCCAGATCCTGGGTGATCCTTATTGTGGCTCCTTGATACTTGAATTGGGTTTTTCTAGCCGCTTGCAATATTTTTTCCTTCATCTGAGGGTTCTGGCATTTGGCCACTATATTCCTTGGTGTTTTGATTTTAGGATCCCTTTCAGTGGGTGATCGATGAATCCTTTCAATGTTTATTTTTTCCTCTGTTCCTATGACTTCTGGGCAGTTCTCTTTGATAATTTCCTGGAAAATAGTGTCCAGGCTCTTTTTTTCATCATGTTTTTCTGGAAGTCCAATGATTCTCAGATTGTCTCTCCTGGATCTGTTTTCCAGGTCTGTTGTCTTCCCCAGAAGGTATTTCACATTTTTCTCCATTGTTTGATTTTTTTTGGATTTCCTTTACTGATTCTTCTTGTCTCCTCGAGTCATTCAATTCCACTGGTTCAATTTTGATTTTCAGTGAAGTATTCTCTTCACTCACTTTTTAAAAATCTTTTTCTAATTGTCCAATTGAGTTCTTTTGTTATGTGGAATTTTTTTCCATTTCGCCAATTTTGTTTTTTAGAGAGCTATTTTCTGTTTCCAATTCACTAATCCTATTTTTCAAGGATTTTACTTCTTTATCCACTCTCTCTTTAACTGACTTCTCCAGGCTCTTTTGCCAAGCCTCCCTCTCCTTTTCCAAGCTTCCCTCTCCTTTTGCCAAGCCTCACTCTGCTTTCCCCATTTTTCTTCTAGCTCCCTTGTGAGAGCCTTTTTAATCACTTCTATGAGGTTCATCTGTGCTGAGGAACAGATGATCTCCTCCTTTGGGGATTCACCTGGGGATTGTCTGTTTTTAGTCTCCTCAGGATTTAGAGTGTGCTCTCTATCTGTGTAGAAGCTGTCAAGGGTTAAAGTCCTCTTCAGCTTCTTGCTCATTCTGTCTAATAATCAAAGACAAACTACCAAAGAAAAACAGAAAAAACTGGAGTCTTTCTTTGGGGGAGGGGTTGGGTATGTTATCGAGCTTCCTCTACAGACTGCAGGGGGCAGCAGTGAGGCACTAGCAGGACTGTGTGCGCGTGCGCTCTGAGATCCCAAAGCGTGCTGAGTCACTGTGGGGGGGGAAGGGAGGGGGGCGGCCAGGTCCCGAGAGACTCCAGCTGTTTGGGGTTGTATTCTTCAACCCTGGTGTTTTTAGCTTCTCTGCTGGGCTGCTTACTTGCTGCCGGAGCAAGGTATCCAAACCTGTAGCGAAGCTCTCCCCGCAGAGACGGCTGCGATCACTCCCCACCCCCTCTCCAGTCTGCTCCCGTGCTCTCACTGCCACTGCCCGCTAGCTGCGCCCGATCTAAAACCGCCCCAGCCCTCCAGTAAAGACAGACCTTTCTTGGTGGATCTCAAGAATGGCTTCTCTTGGTAACTATTTGTGGGTTTTTTTTTCAGTCAAGCATTAATTCAGAGGGTTGTAATGAAATGGATAGTGAGAGAAAGCGTGGAGCTTATGCAGCTGTGAGGCTCCTCTCCGCCATCTTAACCGGAAGTCCCGGCTTGATTTCTTATAAATTAGAGTCAATTCTCTATATATTTTGGAAATGAGGCCTTTATCAGAATCTTTGACTGGAAAAATGTTTTCCCAGTTTATTGCTTCCCTTCTAATCTTGTCTGCATTAGTTTTGTTTGTACAAAAACTTTTCAATTTGATGTAATCAAAATTTTCTATTTTGTGGTCAATGGTGATGGTTAGTTCTTTGGTCATAAATTCCTTCTTCTTCCACAGGTCTGAGAGGTAAACTATCCTATGCTCTTCCAATTTATTTATAATTTCATTCTTTATGCCTAGGTCATGAACCCATTTTGACCTTATCTTAGTGTACGGTGTTAAGTGTGGGTCGATGCCTATTTTCTGCCATACTAATTTGCAATTTTCCCAGCAATTTTTGTCAAATAGTGCGTTCTTATCCCCAAAACTGGGGTCTTTGGGTTTTTCAAACACTAGATTATTAAAGTTATTGGCTGTTTTTCCTTTGAACCTAACCTATTCCATTGATCAACTAGTCTATTTCTTAGCCAATACCAGATGGTTTTAGTAACTGCTGCTTTATAATTTGATTTTACATCTGGTATAGCTAGGCCACCTTCATTTGATTTTTTTTCATTAATTTCCTGATTCTTGACCTTTTGTTTTTCCATATGAACTTTGTTGTTATTTTTTTCTAGGTCATCAAAAAAAGGTTTTGGGATTCTGATTGGTATAGCGCTAAATAAATAGATTAGTTTAGGTAGTATTGTCATCTTTATTATATTTGCTCACCCATCCAAGAGCATTTAATATTTTTCCAGTTGGTTAGATCAGACTTAATTTGTGTGGAAAGTGTGTTGTACTTTTGTTCATAAAATTTCTGATTTTCCCTTGGCAGATAGATTCCTAAATATTTTATACAATCAGTAGTTACTTTAAATGGAATTTCTCTTTGTAACTCTAACTGTTGGGTTTTATTAGTGATATATAAGAATGCTGATGACTTATGTGGGTTTATTTTGTATCCTGCAACTTTGCTAAAGGTGTGAATTGTTTCTAATAACTTTTTAGTAGAATCTCTGGGGTTCTCTAAGTATAATATCATATCATCAGCAAAGAGTGATAATTTTGGTTTCCTCATTGCCTATTCTTATTCCTTTAATCTCCTTCTCAACTCTTATTGCCAATGCTAGCATTTCTAATACAATATTGAATAGTAACGGTAATAGTGGGCAACCTTGTTTCACTCCTGATCTTATTGGGAATGGTTACCCATTACATATGATGCTTACTGCTGGTTTTAAATAGATGCTACTGATTATTTTAAGGAAAAGTCCATTTATTCCTTAAGTTTTTAATAGGAATGGATGTTGGATTTTATCAAATGCTTTTTCTGCATCTATTGAGATGATCATATGGTTTTTGTTAATTTGGTTATTAATATGGACAATTATACTGATAGTTTTTCTAATATTGAACCAGCCCTGCATTCCTGATATAAATCCTACTTGATCATGATGTATTATCCTGGAGATGATTTAGATCCCATACAGGCAGCGAGAGACTAGCATCCTGACCAGATCAGGGGCGGGGGTGATCTCTGTAGCTAGAGAAATTATAGAGACAACTCTGCTATAGGATAACTGCTCTGTCTTGACTACAAAGCAGTAAACTGGCAGAGAAATTAAAGCCTAAAACAGAGGGTACTCTAAAAAACACCAGAACCTAAACATCACTAAGACTTAAGCCATAAGTCATTCAAATCTCTTAGAACAGTATGAATTGCATTGTAAAATTCTAGCTGATGCTTAACTTTTATAAGTGAATTTTAAAAAATGATGGAACCAAAGTCTCAGGCATGAATCAGAGAAGATGTGAATAATTCAGATTTTTACAAAATATCTGAAATACACAGAACTGTCAGAGCAAATAATTATTCTAGACAAATTTTCAATCATCATAGTCAACAGATTAGATCTTTGAGCAATTTCTTCTATAGTCTTTTGGCAACTGAGGCTTTATTCTCAATGAGAGTCAGGAAATATGGTAGCACACAGAGAAGAACATTACACAGCTTAAGCTTTTCTAAGCCTTGGAAATCTTTCTTTTCTTTTCTGTTCTTTTCTTTTCTTTCTTTCTTTCTTTCTTTCTTTCTTTCTTTCTTTCTTTTCTTTTTCTTTTCTTTCTTCCTTCCTTCCTTCCTTCCTTCCTTCCTTTCTTTTCTTTTCTTTTCTTTTCTTTTCTTTTCCTTTCTTTTCTTTTCTTTTCTTTTCTTTTCTTTTCTTTTCTTTTCTTTTTCTTTTCTTTTCTTTTCTTTTCCTTCCTTTCTTTCTTTCCTTTTTAACTTCTTTTTCTTCTCCTCTTTCTCCTTCTTCCTTCTTCTCCTCCTACTCCCTTTTTCCTCCTTTTCTTCCTCCTCTTCCACCTCCTCCTCCATCTCCTTCTTCTTGTTGTTCTTTCTCTCTTCCTTCTTCTCATCCTCCTCCTCTTCTTCCTCCTCCTCCTCCTTCTTCTCTTCTTCCTCTTCCCTCTCCTTCTCCTATTGCTGCTCCTCTTCCTACTCCTCCTTTTTTCATAATACAGGGTCTCCATCTTAGAAGAAATGATTGATTGACTGCTTTTTCACAGCAGTTCTATTTCTGTTATATCCCCATGAACAGGCCTTTTCTTAATTGAATGGCTAAGCAATAGTTACTGTGTTAAATGCATCAAGCAATAAATACTCTTCTATCACATTAGCTCTCTTGACACTGAGAGTCTGGAAAATAATTGTTCTAACAATGAAATGTCAGCTTTAATGATGCTACTGGACCTTTGAAGCCTAGAAGAAACACATGGACAGTGAACATGCTGCACAATAGGGAGGAACACATGTGGCATATTAATCATTATCTCTGCCCTCTCATTCTTTGGCAAATGATGTCTTCATTGTTTTAGAAAAAAACATTTATTATTCTAAATGTGAATCTAGGTTTTTCTTTTCTTTTTTTTTTCAATTCTAATTTGATCCCTACTCTCTTGCCCCATCACTCCTGCATTTAAAATGATCCCTACTGTTTCAGTATCAAAAACATGTGTTTCCATTATGAGGGAATCACTGAGTATCCCTAGAATTCAGTTATAGATAGCAAAGGCTTGGCACAAGAAAACAGAATCCCATTAAGCCCTGCCACCTTCCCTTCATTTGGCAAAACCACAAAGTCAGCTTCCCTTCCAACTCTACTGCTGAGGTGAGCCACTGATCCCTGTGACCAGGGTGAGACAGCATTATTAAAGGAGAATGAGAAAGCAGATTGGAGAGAGATGTTAAACATCTATTTTTATGTCCAGAAGTACTTTTGTGTTTCTGAGTACACACTGATAAATTGAAAGCATTAACTTTGTTCTCCTAGAAAAGTATAGTCAATAATACTAAAATAGTTTATCTTAAGTGCTAAAGTTTTCCTGATTTTATCCTTCTTTTTTGAAAGAAAGTGGTCATAGCAACATGGATTGAGTAAAGAACATTTAAATGGAAAATGGAGATTGGGACAAGAAGAAAATCCTATACATAACCTATGGACTTTGATAAAACTTGAGTAATTGTGAGGAAATAGACTATGTCTAGTCATACAGTAAGGGTGTTTTATTATCAAATATTACTTAGAGCAGGGGTTCTTAACCTAGGGTCTTAGAATTTGTGTATTAACTTGATTTTCTTTATAATATTATGTATTTTGTTTTATGAATTAAAAAAAAATCTTAGAAGGGATTCATAGACTTTAACAACACAATAAAAGAATCCATGACACAAAAAGTTCATTTTTAATGAACTTAATGTAGATTTTTTTGTTGTTATTGCTCTGTAGAACTTTTGTTTCATGAAGGGTAAGAATAGATAATATAAGATTTGGGTTTTAGTGCTGGAGAATATATACAAGAAAGATGTCTGTTGTCATTTGATAGAGTAGAATTTATGAAGCATGACTTTAGAAGTTGGCTTGTTTCCAATGGAGAACCTATCACCAATAAAAGAGGTGCCTCTTGGGTAGAGGCAAATAAGTCATGTAAGTGATAAAGTATTGTTCTTGAAATCTGAAATTACTGAGTTAGCATTCTCTTTAAAAATTTTACTATGTGATCTTGGGCACACCGTAGTTTGTTCACCTGTGTTCAGGTTAATTAATACCATCCCAACCCACACCACTGTCTTTTAAAACCAGTTCAAAAGTGAAAAATTTGTGGTATGAAGGAGCAGAACTTTTTTTTCTTCATCTTCTTGAAACTTAAATGTATATGTGATATTCTTTAATAAATTAGTTACACATTATGAGCTAGGCTCTATTTTCTCTTCTTAGTAACATAGGATTCTGTTATCATTATATTATTAACAGAGAAAGTAGAGCCTAGCAATTCCAGCAACGATCTAGTCCTATGCATACATGAAAAGAATCTTAACTATAACATACAATAGAATTGGTTGGGTGTCCTCCAAGAGAGCAGCATCTACTACCTACCTCTAAAGTCATCCCATCCCACTTTTGAGGCTCTACCTGTTAGGAAGATTTTTTAATATGGAATGTAAATGTGCCATTCCATTGCTTTTTGTTCTGTCCTCCGAAGACAAAGGAGAAAATTCAAATTCCTTCTCTACAGGACCACTTTTTAAAAACTTGGAGACAATTATCGTGTCAACTCTGAATCTGGTTTTCTTTAGGCCTGCTAAGTTCTTTCAAAAGTTCTCACATGATAGATTCATGTCCCTTTCCCATTTTCACCTTCCTCTGAATAATTTCTAATTATTAATGGCCTTTTAAAAATGTGGAGCTCAGGGGCAGCCAGGTGGCATGGTGGATAGAGCACCAGTCCTGAAGTCAGGAGGACCTGAGTTCAAATCTAAGCTCAGACATGTAACATGTCCAAAAATAATTAAAATGTGGAGCCCAGAAATAATGATTATATTTCAGATGAGTTATTATAAAAGCAGAATGGACTTATTTCCATCCATCTGCTAATTTTAGAAGTCATGGCCCCTTCATGAAGACCAAGATTATATTATTTTTTTGCATGTGTGCATTTGTATGTGTGTGTGTGTCTGAGTTCAAGACTTTACATTTATCCTTAGTGAAGTTCATCTTATTAGTTTCAGTCAGTATTCTATGTTTTGCTTTCTGACTGACACCCATTGTGTGGCTAACAAACAAAATCTAGAAAGTGGATGAGGATAATATCTATATCTTAATTTAAATCATTATTATAAATATTATTCATCCCTGAATCAAGCAAAGTTTCCTAGGTGCTCCATTAGAGACAGTTTACCATATTGATATTAAATAATTAAAAAATATGCATTGAATATGGCTATCCAATTGGTTTGGAATCAATATGACTATTTTCATCTTATCCATATCTTTCTATCTGCTACAAAAGAGTAATAAGTGTTTTATCAATACTTTTGCTAAAAGGTTGGTAAACTATGTATAGAGAATTCCTTTCATATACTACTTTACTTATCCTGTTAAAAATGCAATGAGATAAGTTTTAGCAAAAGCTTTTCTTAACTGAGCTATGCTGTCACTTTGCAACCAATTTTTCCCAATCTAGAAGTATCTCAACTATGTTGTTTATGACAAATAAAATAACACTACAAACCCACCAAATTTAAGGATCTCTTAAAATTGGGGGAATAAATAAGTGTGATCACTTCTCTCACTACTGAAAGTAGTCCCTTGACCTTACTGTGATGTGAGTATATAGATAGAAAAGGGATTTGCTGGGCTTCTACTGCACAATTGGAAGATGGCTCTCAGAATAACCACTTTGACTAGTCCTCTTTGCCTTGGTTTAATGAAATTGTTATGAGTTTATTAAGTGAATAGTCAAAGACATGAAAACTACTTTGCTTAGGCACTGTGTCTACTATATTGAAGAGTGGTCATTGATTCTGACAAAAAACCCTGCTGATACAACTTTGATCTTTTCTGTATTTCAAAGGTTCAGAATCAGAAAATGTTAATGTTCACATCTATACACTATGAATCTTATTGATATTACCATTAGTTATCATATTGAGGTAGAAGTAGGTGGCACAGTGGAGAAAGCAATGAGCCGGGAATCAGAAAGAAAAAGATGAAGTCCAGCCTCAGATATTAAGAGTATAACGCTATTCAAGTCACTTTAATAATTTCCTCAGTTTCTTAAGTGGTAAAGTGGGAAAAAATAATTGAATTTACTTCCCAGGGCTATCGTGAGGATCAAATGTGGTATTGTTTGTGATGTGCTTTGCAAATTTTAAATTACTATATAAATTCAAGGCTTAGCCCACTCTCAAATTCTGTTTAGCTCCTTAATAAATTCTAATTGACTCACTGAAATGGTAAATATTGTGTTATTGCTCTTGCTGATGTGGCATTAAAATCTTCCAAATTATTTTCTTATTGAAAAGGTTTGATTCAATTATATCCTTTAACAATTAGTTTTCATGTTGTTATTATTTCTGCTTTGTCTTTTATATTTTTCTGGGTAGTCAGAACTGTTTTCCTTCTTATGGAACATCTGTGTCCAAATGGGATCATCCAATTCTCCATTGTACTTTGACTTTACCTTAGTAAAGAGAAGAGAGCCAAATTACCTGGCTCAAAGCATTCCTGGACACAGTCCATAGGGTTCACAGAAACCTCCTAAGAGATTTTCTTGATGATAGCTTACTCTTCCAGAAGAGAAAGTATCTCCATTATTTGGCCAGAGTATCATCAGGAATAAAATATACTGCTGGCAAATTTGCAGGGAATTAGAGATTTAGTTCAAAGGATTTCTATGACAAAGAGACCTAACTGAGTTTCAATGGATAAATGATGGACAGAAACAGCTACACCCAAAGAAGGAACACTGAGAAACGAATGTGAACTATTTGCATTTTTGATTTTCTTCCTGAGTTATTTTTACCTTCTCAATCCAATTCTCCCTGTGCAACAGGAGAACTGTTCGGTTCTGCAAATATGTATTGTATCTAGGATATACTGCAACATATTTAACATATATAGGACTGCTTGCCATCTTGGGGGGGGTGGAGAGAGGGAGGGGAAAAAAACGAAACATAAGCGAGTGCAAGGG
Source organism: Antechinus flavipes (assembly GCF_016432865.1). Lineage (NCBI taxonomy): Eukaryota > Metazoa > Chordata > Mammalia > Dasyuromorphia > Dasyuridae > Antechinus > Antechinus flavipes. Next base: position 483,263,408 of record NC_067400.1, read on the forward strand.
ATAATGTTGTAAAAAATTTCCCTGGCATGGATTCTGTCAATACAAAGTCATTATTAAATAAAATAAAATTAAAAAAAAAGAATAAATCCAGAAAAAAAAAAGAGCACATCAAGAGAAAGTGGGCAACCTAAGAGCTGAGACACTTGAGGCTCAATCTGAATTTTCCAGTTATTTCATTTATTCATATATAATCTCTCCTTTAATGCATTGTAATGATAAAAGATTTCATCATGATTTAGTGACACTATGGAACTCAAATATATACCTGTTAACTTATATGTTCTCAGAAACCAGTAGTTCTAAATCGAGCTAGCAGCCAGAGAGCTCAGTTCTTGTTTCTTTTCTGTCTTATCTTTTTCTTTCTTTTTTTTCCTCCCCCCTTCTCTCTTTCCTTCCTTCCTTTTTCTTCCTTCCTTCCTTCCTTCCTTCCTTCCTTCCTTCCTTCCTTCCTTCCTTCCTTCCTTCCTTCTTCCCCTCCTTCCTTTCTCCTTTCTGTCCTCCTCTTCCCCTGTACTACAAAAAAAAAAATACTATATAGAATTTTTGCCTAGAGAAACAATTATTCTTGTAGTCAGGTTTTAAAACTTATTAATATGCTTTTTAGTAGTTGTTAAGCCCTCAGTGGAAAATAAAATAATAAGAAAAACTAGCAGATATGTTGTTATATTCCTTGTAACTTGAATCTATAATATTTTAGACTACACATTGAACATCAATAGCTTTGAAACACCAAATCATATTACACTGGTGTTTTAGAGCTTAAAAATTCTTTAGAGTCTCAATTGTTCACTGCCTGTGTAGAATTTTTGGACTTAGAGCTAGAAGAATCTTTAGAGATCTTTTTTTTTTTCTTTTTATTATATCTCCCCTAATTTTTTATAGAAGGAAACAGACACCTGATGGTGAAAAGGTAAAGAAACTTCCCCAAAAGCAACCAGCTAGTATATTGCCATGATATATTGACTAGAAGTCCTAATAACCTTCACTTATAATTGTATTTTGTTTATTGTTACTTTGAATTCAGGCTATCAGCATTTATGGACAGACAGGTGGTATAATAGATGAACTGACAGGCCTAGAGTCAGGAAGACTCATTTTCCTGAATTAAAAAGGGCCTCAGATAGTTATGAACTATGTGACTACAGGCTAGTCAATTAACTGTATTTGCCTTTGTTTCCTCATCTGTAAAATGAGTTGATGAAGGAAATGTCAAATCACTCTGCTAAAAAGATGGCAAATGGGGTCATAAAATGTCAGATACAACTGAAACATGATTACACAACAACAAATCAACATTCATGAATTAATCAAGGAGTTCTTTAGTGACATTCCATAAAATACTACAATCAAATAAAAATGTCCTAATGACTCAAGGATAAAAAGGTCTTAATATCTGTGATAATGCATTGCAGTCTACAACTAACTAAAACAGTTAGGAAATTTGGGCTAATAATATTTTCTTTCCTTATAACAAGCTTAGATTTATGTTCTGTGCAACTTTCCATTATTATGAGCATTATTTTTTTCCTTCCAGATTTAATCAAAAAATAAGTGAGTCAATTATTAAGTGCTAATGTTAGGTTGTGTAGATGCAAAGACAAACATGAAGTATCCCATGCCCTCAATGAGGTTGCATAGTGTTGGAGGAAATTATATTTACATGTACAAGTTCATAATATAGAGTTACAAATTAAATTCAAGGTAAATTCAAGGTAATTTTGTGGGGGTATAATGAGGCGATATTAATCGAAAAGATGACAATAGCAATTGAATCTGTTGGAAAAAGTCTAATCTTTCTTCCTCATAAAAAATTTTTAAATAATGATATTATAGAATCAAAAAGTTGTGAAACAGAGGTCATCTACAATGACTTTTACATTATGTTCAACAAATAGTCATTTTTCTTTTGCTTGAAAACTTCTGAGAATATTATAAAAGGTAGCTCTTATGTACCTCCCATGCCCTCTTTTCTGGTTGAATAGACCCAGCTTCTCTCTCTCTCTCTGTGTACATATATATATATATATATATATATATATATATATAAATGTGGTGAGATACAGGCAATTAGGTAATGTGGTTAAAATGCTGCACTTAGAATTTTAATATCTTGACTTCAAATCTAGCCTTAGAGACTAAATAACTGTATGACACTAGGCAAACCACCTCTCAGTATTCTTTTCCATAATAGCCCTGAACTCATAAAGTTATGATCAAATCAAATCACACACACACACACACACACACAAACACACAAACACACACACAGATATAAACACTCACATGTATAAATGTGTACAAATATATTTACATATAGCTTTGCATAATTTAAATCTTTATATAAATGTTATTTATCATCATAATTATCATTCTTATTATTCTTAAAAACTGGTCCTTTTATCATCCTAGTTGCTCTTCTTTGGATGAATTATCAATCTATCAATTAAATGTTTTCTAAGAACCTACTATTCAATAACATGTATACTAAATACATGCTAAGTTAATACATGTAGATTGATTTATTGGCATAAACTCATAACTAATTTTGTGAAAACATTGTAATTATACATGCCAAGATTGTATAACATACAAGCTTAAAGTCCTTCCTCAAATAGTGAAAGAGATTAATCATTAATCAAAGATGTTCTTTGACTTATAGAATGGTTATATCCATGGTACATAAAGATAACTTTCTAATTATTTTATTGAATTTAAATATGGAATTGATCATCTGATAATAATTACCACTCCATAAAGACTTTTAAAATAATCAGTATTGATTTCAGCAATTCCCTTTACCAGCACACTGTTCCCTTGTTTTGATTCTTAGTTATAAATATTTTAAATACTAGACTGAATTCCACCATGTGGAGGACCTTATTCATGCCTGTATTAATGAGCACTCATCAAGCATAATTGGTCTGACCAATAGTATTCATTAATGGCACTTGGGTCAGGAAAACATTTTGATTTTTTCTTTTATTTTCTTTTAAAAATCATTATAACCCATCTTTCAAGATTAAACAAGCATTTTCATGAAACCATCCATCAAGTGACAACCCATAAAATAAAAACTTTATTTCATTTATTTTAAAGAGAAATGTTGTGGGACATTCCTAAAACATCATTCATTTCATTCTTATGCAGATATGTCTAAATAACAAAAACCTAAATAATTATTTTACTGAAGTCTTTAAACCCTAATAGGGACTTATGAGGAAAGAAGCAAAATGAGGATCTGTGATTAGGGTCATAGGATCAGACCACAGATTTAGTGTTGCAAAATGAATGATTATTTCTTTTATATTAATAACCAATCATTAATTGGGATTGTTGTTTTTTATATTTCCTCATTAAGAAATAAATTCATATTGCTGACCTTGCCTATAAACTTACTCCACTTAGAGCATTTTATCTAGATGCAGTTATTACCCTACTCAACTAGAAAATCTCATAGATAATCTAATCTAGGTGAATTTCAGATCACTGTGTTCTCAGTGTGGGGTATGGGGCAGATAATATCACTTTGTCTCTATTGCCAAGGTTGGAGATAGTTTGGGAGCAAGATTGACATAATCAAACTCGTAGTCCCTAGTCCTTTATTAGAATAGATTCATCTCTCATTATATTATTCATTCTCTCATTAATTGTTAACCAATCAGAGTCAATTGCCCACTGTTGGGAACATCTACTTTTCAAAGGGCATATAAATATTGAGAGAACTCTGTGATTTGTCTTTGGATTATGAGACAAGGCCAAATGGCAAATTTTTATTAGTAATTTTCTAGCCACAATTAATACAATTATTAATTACTCAGATTAGATGACCACGTTAGCACCCCGGATACCTTAGAATCAGCCCAAGTCAGGATAAGCAAAAGTCCTGGGTCTTTACTCTTGGTCTTTAGAGGTAGGAGTGAATTGAATGGATGCAGAATCTCTACAACCTTCCTTCTTCCTCTCCTGCCCAGAAGTGACTCTGGCTAGTCTTATTCTACCTCCTAGTCCCTCTTACAGTTCTCTGTATACACCAATTATCAAGCCAGAACAGAATAGTGGGAAGGGCCATTTTCAAAGCATATGCTAATATTATCCAATCAGTAGTTAGCCTTAAGCACTCCATAGTTCAACCTCAGTGCATGAACTCAAGATTTTCAGCCCTTTACACCCAGAAATTATGACTCTTGAACTTTCGATAAGTTACAGTTGGAGAAGACCTGGATATACTCTCTTCTCTAGTTTGTAATGATTTTGGTCTCCTGGATTCCCTGTTATATGTCTGATTACTCTTCTTTGTCTGGCTGCATCTTCATCAGTATCAAACTTACAAACTGATTTTCATTCAAGGCTCAATTCTTATTTTATTCTCATTTCTTTCTATGCTTTCTCATTTGGCAAATTCAAAAAATCTAATGGATGTATTTTATATTTGCAGATGATTACCAGATAAAAATATCTAGCCCTAGACTTTCTCCTCAACTATAAGTCTATATTATTAACTGTTTGTTAAACATTTAAAACTGCATTTCTAAAATTATGTCAAAATCAACTTGGAAAATAAAACTCATTATCTTTTCCCTTCATAATCTTTCCTTATTTTTAACTTTTCTGTTACTGTCAAGGGCATCAGCATGTTTCCAATTATCTAGGTTCTCAGCTTAAGTGTCATCCTTCTCTACTATGTCTAACTCATCCCACATTTTTAATTAGTTACCAAATATTATTATTTCTACTTTCTATAACATCTTTTGCATATATCCCATTCTCTCCATTCACAACTACTACTCTAGGTCATGTCTTCTTGTTAGGAATATTGCAGGAGCTTCCTATTTCTCCTTTTTTCATGTGTCTCTCTACTGTGATTCATCTTAAACATAGTTGCCAAAGCCAGTTTCATGAAGGATAGATTTGTTTCAAACTCTAGTCATAAACTCTAATGACTTACTGGTATATATAAGAAGAAAAATCTTCTATTTCTCACTTAAAACTTTTATAACATAGTACTGTCCCATTTTTCTAATCCTCATATATTTTACTCACCTACATGTATTAGATAATTCAGCTATATTTTTCTGCTATCTGGTCATTGCACATGAGGCTCCATCTCATCTCTCCATGTATTCATATTGGTTATTCCTTATACCCACTTCTCTTTCTCAGCCTCTAATTCTTATAATTCTTAGTTTCCTTTAATACTCAGCTCAAATACCATCTCCTCCAGGATCCTACAGCTGTTGTCTTCAGTTCTAGTGTCATGTTCTCAAAAAGCATCTTTAAATAAATTAAATATCAATTATATAAAAATCCAGAAAATTATCACACTGTATCAATAATATAATGAGCTCCATTTTGAGACTATTGCTTTTTTGTATATATTGATTATATGGTATTTATCTCTTACATAGATGAGTTCATTTCAATTCAAATGAAACTTATAAATTGATAATCGGATCACCTAGATGCTTGCCAAAATCAATTGCACATAACCTGTGAGGGAAAGTGCCCTTTGTCAAGTAGAAAATAACAATGATCAAATAATATTCTTATTAAAGGTCTACCTACACATCATCTGAAAACATGGTCAGACTGCAAATGCTTTTAGCTAAATCTAAAACTTGGAGTAAGATATTTGTAAACAGAAAAGCCAACCACTATTAGGGCCATTACAATATCAGGCTTCATAATCTTTGATTTAGCCTTAAAAGCAAGCCGTTTCTTTTGTTTCGTTTTGTTTTGTTTTGTTTTGTTTATAAATCTAACCTAATTTTAGAGAGTAAATGAGAATCTTTGTATAAGCTACATTGAATTGAGAAATACTAAACACACTTATCATTAGATCGTGATAATTCTCAAACCAGAGTGTAAGGAAGCAAAGTAGTTTATGAAAATAAAAAATAAAAACATTGAAATAAGAAGTGTAAAATGTAAGATACATTAAGTTGGTTGATACTATGAATCTTCATTGAGTATCTCTGAATAATAATTAAGTTAATGGTACATCACTATATTAATCCATACCACTATGTTGTTTCTTTCTAATCCTATCATATCTTTAACTGAATCTAGCAGAAGACTGAACTAATACTTGTCTAGAAAACTGATCTTGTTAATAATAAGTAAAAAAAAAAAAAAAACTTGCCCTGGCTAAAGAATTCTAGAAGAGTGCCTATTCTAGGACTACTTGGTTAGAAATAAATATTAGCTGTCATTGTGGGCTGAGGGACAGTGATTTTTATTCACTTATGCTATGCTACCAATATTAAGCAATTTATTATATCAATGTTAAACATATCTTCTTATTTTTGAATTTTTAATAACAATATTATAATTTATATCTTATGGTTGAAGAAGAAGGAGTTGGCAAAGCTACAAAGTGATATTTCATTTCTAGAAGAACAATTATTAAAAGCAAGCTTACCCGTTTCTTTTATGTATTGTAAAAATATGCTGCCCTTGACCTTATAAAGTTGACATTACTGATCCTCCATTATTTTGGGCCATTTCTCTCCACTTCCACTTAAGTAATAAGTATCATAAGAGTGATTTTTAAAAGTCTTATAAGTAACCCATTGGAAAAGTAAATGGCAAATCACAATAGTATCTTTGCAAAGAAAATTCCAAATGGGATTATGAATATTATACATAATTAAAGAATAACTGAACAACAAATAAATAGCTCACATCACTGACAATAGCTCAAAATTTCATTGAGTCTAAAAGCCTGTTCCCAAAATTATGAGACTTTTGGGCACAGAAACAAGATACTTTGAGTTTTTTAAATTTTATTGTAAAATGTTAACTAGAATTAAATCCACTTTATTAAATCTATACTATCATCAATATCCCAATACCCCACCACTACTCAGAGCTTTACTCCACTATACCCTATCCAGTAAGAATCATTTTCCTTGCTATATTACTTTTCAAATATCATTGAATTTTAATATTTGCTTCTTTGCTTTATCTTCTGAATCCCTGAATATTGCCTTATGACTTGTTTCACTCTTAGAATACTTAGGTCTTGTCACCTATCATGCTCCTGTAACTGGAACAACTTACTTTTCCATCTGCCCCCATCTCATATAAGGGCACCTTCTTCCCTAAATAGGCTAGTCTTCTTGAGATCACAGACTGTCCCATCTTTCTATTAGCATTCCTAGCACTTAGTATAACATTTGGCAGATAGTGTGGTGATCTTCTTCCCAAATGCAGCCAGGTGATAAAAGTTCAGATCTATTATTGTCTCTAATATAGCCCGGTTAGCTTAGAGCCCTCCGAATGTCTCCAAATCCAAAGGTTTTGTCCTTTAGCCTCTGCCTCTGCTTTCTTCAGCCTCCAGCCAGCACAAAGATGGAATGAATCTCTTGTCTCCTTCACTTGGGCCTCAGCTAGCTTTCTGGCGAGTCTTTCAGACCAGCTTGGTCTCAGTGGGGGAAGTGCAGGAGCCTAGCCACCAACCACAGTGGTGTGAGATGAAGATGAATCTGGTTGTCCGATGAGCTCTTGACTCGTAGCTTCTTCCTCTGAAAACTCTTCTTCTGCCACCAGCCAGCCAAGTGGAAAATATTCTCTTGAATCACTCTTGCCTTGGAGAGAGGGCTTCTGGCATAATTCAGCTGAAATCTCCCAAAGTGCTCTGTGTCTGCACCAGAGTGCTCCTCTCCAATCCAGCTGAACTCTCTTCTGCCACCAAATGGAAAATATTCTGGAATAGATCTCTCTTCACTGGCCTTATATCTTCTGAGAGAATGGGATTATGGGTTTTCTCCAATAGTGCTCTCTGGCCCTGAGAGCTTTAAGGGAGGTGTGAATTCACAAAATTACAAAGTTTACTTTGTGAAGCTGGCATACTTGTGAACTCCAATGAGTAAAGGTGTAAATACAAGCATTGTACTAATTAGTTCTACTTAGTACCTTGTTTCAAGTTCTGGCACAAAACATCTTCTTGTAAGATCAGATCAACTCTAATTAGTTAGCAGTTTGTAAAGATTCCAACAGATAGTAAACAAAATATGTTTTCATTCCATTATATCATTCTTATATAATAAAAATTGTAATAATTCACATTTACATTTAAGTTTTATGAAGCTCTTTTCTTACAACTGGAATAGAAAGATTTTGTTCTCTCATTTCATAGATGATGGACTTCAGGTTTTAAAACATTAACTGACTTAATAATTTTGTTAAAGTGAATTGAATTGCCTGGGGTCTCACAAATAGTTAATGCCAAAGATGAGATTCAAAAATAGGTAGCCAAACTCGAGTCAAACTTTCTTATTCCAATAAAGGAGGAGAAAGAAGTCTTTTTCTAATCTGCCTGCAGGATTCATTACATAAACATTTTATTCATGTTTCATTACCAAATTTTCCTTATCAATATTCTTAAGGGAAAAGAAAATCCCATTCACTAAACCCATGAACCTGTAATTTAGACAAGCTTATTCAAAATAGATCATATCTCTTGTAGTTTTCTTTACATTAAACAATAGATATACTGCATGTCCTTTGGGTGGTAGCAACAAAGTAGTTCTTATTTTCCATTTAAAAAATCCTACCACCAAAAGGAAATCAGATTATTGATATAATTGCTACTATTGACATAATTAACTGCCAAAGGTGTTTCATTTCCCTAAACTTATCAATCAAACTGAGCTCTAAGAAGAACAGTTAGGAAATTCTGTCTTTTCTTAATTAATATGTGTCACACAAACCTATTCATTCCTGTCTGGAATTTTGGAGCAATGAGCAAACATCAGATCCATGAATACCCAGTGCCATATAAGTTAGATGGATGGATTCTGCAATTTTTTCTATCTTCACATGTATCAAAAAAAACACCCATATACATACCTACACACACACACACACACACACACACACACACACACACATATATATATATATATATATATATATATATATACGTACATACACACACAGACACACACACATATACACCCATATACACACTAAATATAATTAATGAATAAAAACTTCCAGATGTCTTTCTATCTATTTCTAACTTGAATGTGTAAATATTTCCTTTCCATATAGCTCTGGATTAGGCTATTCTGGGATTGTTTTTTTCTCTAGAATGTCAAAGAATGGTGCTGCAGGTTGAAAGATGTGAATCTTAATTTAGCCATTCCCTGGAAATTAGTTTGATCCTTTTGAACTTCATTTGTTATGTCTGGGCAATGACATTAATTCTCATTGTTATTTTAATACACTGTGAAGATTAACTAATAAAGACTTATAAAAGCCCTCACTGAATATTAAGTACAAAGCAAATAGATCCTCCTGATTTCTAAGATGCAAATAAAATTCAGCTAAAGGTGTTTAAGCAGCTTTAGGTGACTAAAGTTTATGATTTGTTCCCCTTCTCCATCTTTTTGTATGAAAGAATATGCTAACAAAATTTTCTTAAACAGAAAGGCCTATTAAGTTGTTGAGTCAGTTTCCCAGGTTAGCACATAAGGGGTGATTTCCTTAACTATATGTTTTCAGTTCTTTGTGCAATTTTAAAAATATTTTCCTTAAGCAATGAGATTTTTATCACTTCCCTTGGGAGCCACAGTTTAAATGGATTCTCACCATTAAGAAATTTTCTTTAATGTCTTCCTTTCTGTCAAGTAGACTCCCACTATGGATTAAATAAGGTTTCTCAGTCAGTAGCAGTTAGATGTACAAGTTTTAGGAAATATAATTCAGTTTGTATTTAGGGAGTAAAGGAAATGTCCGAGTTGTGTGATTAGATGAACCCCCCATAAAGCTTTCAGGCATGCAATTCCAGCTGCTTGCTTTAATCGAATCAGCAAAAGCCAGATGACCGGATCATTATAAATGTTTTGAAGTCTTCTTTAAGGAAATATTTAAAATGTGTTCTATTCCTATGGCAGTAATGAATTCTGTTGCTATTTCTATAGTGCTGTCACTTGAAACTATATAGATGATTCTCCACATATAAGATATAACTCAGGATAGGCATTGTTTCTATTAAGTCTATGGAACCATTTAGCTCCCCAATATCTGCCTTTTAAGTTCTCTTTAGATTCTCTCTTATAGTATGTAAACAAAACAAAACAGAAGAGCACAATAACAACAGACCAGAAAAGGAGATAATAGGGGGAAAGTGGATCACTGATATTAGATAGCATTATTCATAGTGTGGTGTATTTTGTCTTGATGGATTACACATTCACAGAATATTTTTTTATCTATAGGGGCATATTACTGAATGTCCAATGCGTCTGTAGTACTAAGGAATATACTAATTATTCTGAGGAAATTTTTTTTTAAGAAAAATATATGTTTCTACATTTTTACAGTTAAAGGTTCTGATAAAGGCCTCATTTCCAAAATATATAGAGAATTGACTCTATAAGAAATCAAACCATTCTCCAATTGATAAATGGTCAAAGGATATGAACAGACAATTTTCAGATGATGAAATTGAAACTATTTCCACCCCTATGAAAGAGTGTTCCAAATCACTATTGATCAGAGAAATGCAATTTAAGACAACTCTGAGATACCACACCACACCTGTCAGATTGGCTAAAATGGCAGAAAAAAATAATGATGGATGTTGGAGGGGATGTGGGACACTGATGCATTGTTGGTGGAATTGTGAACAAATCCAACCATTCTGGAGAGCAATATGAAATTATGCCAAAAAAAGCTATCAAACTGTTCATACCCTTTGATCTAGCAGTGCTACTACTAGGCTTATTTTCCAGAGAAATACTAAAAAAGGGAAAGAGACCTGTATGTGCCAAAATATTTGTGGCAGCCCTGTTTGTAGTGGCTAGAAGCTGGAAATTGAATGGATGCCCATCAATTGGAGAATGGCTGGGTAAATTGTGGTATATGAATGTTATGGAATATTATTATTCTATAAGAAATGATCAGTAGGATGAATAGAGAGAGTCTTGGAGAGACTTGCATGAACTGATGCAAAGTGAAATGAGCAGAACCAGGAGATCATTATATAGTTCAACAATGATACTGTATGAGAACATATTCTGATGGAAGTGGATATCTTTGACAAAAAGAAGATCTAATTCAGTTTTTTTTAATAACTTTTTATTGATAGAACGCATGCTAGGGTAATTTTTTACAGCATTATCCCTTGCATTCACTTCTGTTCCGATTTTTCCCCTCCCTCCCTCCACCCCTTCCCCCAGATGGCAAGCAGTCCTTTACATGTTGAATGGGTTGCAGTATATCCTAGATACAATATATGTGTGTAGAACCGAACAGTTTTCTTGTTGCACAGGGAGAATTGAATTCAGAAGGTATGAATAACCCAGGAAGAAAAACAAAAATGCAAGCAGTTTATACTCCTTTCCCAATGTTCTTTCTCTGGGTGTAGCTGCTTCTGTCCATCTTTGATCAATTAAGGCTCTCTTTATTGAAGAGATCCACTTCCATCAGAATATATCCTCAAACAGTATCGTTGTTGAGGTATATAATGATCTCCTGGTTCTGCTCATTTCACTCAGCATCAGTTCATGTAAGTCTCTCCAGTCCTCTCTGTATTCATCCTGCTGGTCATTCCTTATAGAACAATAATATTCCATAACATTCATATACCACAATTTACTCAACCATTCTCCAATTGATGGTCATCCTTTCATTTTCCAGCTTCTAGCCACTACAAGCAGGGCTGCCACAAACATTTTGGCACATACAGGTCCCTTTCCTTTCTTTAGTATCTCTTTGGGGTATAAGCCCAGTAGAAACACTGCTGGATCAAAGGGTATGCTCACTTTGATAACTTTTTGAGCATAGTTCCAAATTGCTCTCCAGAATGGCTGGATGTGTTCACAATTCCACCAACAATGTATTAGTGTCCCTGTTTTCCCACATCCCCTTTTAATTCAGTTTCAATTGATCAATGATGGACAGAAGCAGCTACACCCAGAGAAGAAACACTGGGAAATGAGTGTAAACTGTTTGCATTTTTGTTTTTCTTCCCAGATTATTTTTACCTTCTGAATCCAATTCTCCCTGTGCAACAAGAGAACTATTCGGTTGTGCACACATATATTGTATCTAGGATATACTGTAACATATTTAACATTCATAAGACTATTTGCCATCTAGGGGAGGGGATGGAGAGAGGAAAGGGAAAAGTCGGGACAGAAGTGAGTGCAAGGGATAATGTTGTAAAGAATTACCCAGGCATATGCTCTGTCAATAAAAAGTTATTAAAAAAATAAAATATCTTTAAAGAAAAAAAAAGAAAAAATATATGTTTCTAACACAATGTTGTTAATATTGTGATCTGGATCAATGATTCTGGGAAATTATTTGGAATACTACAAGAAAACCAGAAAATAGTCTGACTCAGAGTTCTTGCTATGTATACATACCTCAAAGCAATTAAAGGCAGAAAGGAGTTAATTTATGCCAAAATATTGATAGCAGCATTAATTAGCAAAAATTAAGAAATAAATTAGATATCTATCAATTGGGGTAAAGCTGAATGAATCTTGATCTATAAATATAACAAAATTGAGAAAACAATAATTAACCCACCAAATCCAATTTAATGAATTTTTAGGTTTTATTTTCTTTAGTATCTTTTGTGCTGCTTTTACCCAGCTATTGGGTCCCTCTTCATAATATTTTTTATGTTTATTATCCCAATTATTCTTCTGCCTATTTCCTTTTGGAGCTCTTTCAAGAATTCTGGTTGGGTTTTTGGGTTTGTGTTCAATTCACATAATTTTTATGACTTTGTAGCTGTTTAGATGACATTTTCTGAGTATGTCTTGATCATTTTTTATTGCCATAACTTTTTTTTTGTTTAGTTTCTCATTGTTTTTGCTGTTTGTTCATTTCTCCAGCATATTTCTTGACTTTTACCTTCATTATAAATTTGAATTCTGTTCCTGGGATTAGAGAGAAAACCATACCAATTCTCAAGTTTTTCATGTTGCTGTTTTCAGAACTAGCTCTGGGGTATGTGGGTTTGTAAAGTTTTAGTGCTTTCAAGTTGATATGATCTAAAGAAATTTATGATGACTGCTCTTTTGACCTATGCTATGCACTTTATTCAGGAAAGGATCTTATTCTCCTGTAGCCCCATGTGCTTTTGGCTCTTCAACTGTAAACACTTACTGTAAATCTGAAGCTCCATGTATTAATGCTCCTTTTTGCATGGAAACTGAAACAAGTTTTTGCCTGCTCTTTTGTTGGTGATCATAATTAGTCTTCTCTACTTTGGAACTATGATGAGAAAGAAAGAAGGCCAAGGATGCAGCCAAGATGGCAGAGATTACACAAGTCTTTGTATGGGTTATTGCAGGCTTCCCTCAGGTCAATGCAAGATCAAGCTTCTGAGCTCCTAACTTTAGAGTGTCAGAACCCACCAATATTTGCAGTGTAAAAAAATTTCAAGCAGAAGATATTTTGGAAGTACTTCAGGAAAAGCCTGTCTTAATAGGGCAGGAGAAGCAGTCCAGTGTAGGTACTGTACTGGGACTCAGGGCAGAGAGGCTTCTGTGTGCGAAGAGAATCTCCCAGAAGGCTCTTACACAAAATACAACTGTACTGGCTATTCTGTTCTGGTTCAGAAGCCAATGGATAAAAGTCGGATGAAAGTCTGACTGTGAGATATCCAACACAACTATAATGGCAAATAATGAGTGCCTGAAACTTGAAAAATGTGGAACTTGTCCACATCTACCCATCATAAGAAGGAAGCCTATAGCAGTGGCCCCAGGACAGTATGAAGCTGCTGTCACCTATAGCAGAAACTTGGGAAATTTGACCATTTTGCCCTAATAGCCGACCTCAAACTTTAAAACTGAGCAAAAAAAAAGCAAAAGCTCTTATCATAAATAGCTATTATGGAGATAGGGAAGAACAAACCTCAAACCCTGAGGAAACTAAAGGTAAAATGTTTCCAGGTGAAACTTCAAAAGGTGATATGAGTTAGCCTCCAACTCAAAAGGGTGTTTTGGAAGAATTCAAAAAGCATTTTAAAAGAGAAGAGGTGGAGCCAAGATGGCAAAGAGTAGACAGTTCTTAACCTGAGCTCTCCCTGGTGTCTCTCTCAAATCAACACCAAATCAAGGCTTTGAACTGGTTTTGGCTTGAGAAAACCCACAAATATTTGGAGTGTAACAAGTTCTTAGCAGAAGATATATTGGAAGAACTTCTGAAAAAGGAAGGCCAAGCACAGGGAGCCAGGGCACTGTGGTGTCCTTGCACCAGGTAATCTATTGGGAGACTCTTAGCCAAAAACAGAATTTGTGAAATTGAAAAAAAATCCATTGAATAAAACATCTCATTTAAAAGTTTAATTGACCAGATACAAAAGGAAATAAAAAAAGCTAACTGAAGAAAATAATTCACCAAAAATTAGATGAACACATAGAAGTGAATTACTCAATGAGATTTAAGAAAAGTCAAACAAAATAAAAGAAAAATGGAAGAAAATGTAAAGTAACTCATTGGAAAAAAAACTGACCTGGAAACAGATTTAAGAAAGACAACCTAAGAATTATTGGACTTCCAGAAAACCATGATGAAAAAAGGAGCCTAGACATCATCTTTCAGAAAATCATCAAGGAAAACTGCCCTAGTCCTAGAAGCAGAGGGTAAAATAGCCACTGAAAAAAATATTCACCAATAACCTCCTGAAAAAGACCCCAAAATGAAAAAAAAATCATTGGACCAAGGAGAAAATATTGTTTTTTAAATTTTTAAAATTTTTATTGAAGGTTTATATTTTCAAAACATATGCCAGGATAATTTTAACCATTGATTCTTGCAAAATGTTGTGTTCCAATTTCATCTCCCTTCTCCCAACTCCCTCCCCTAGATGGCAATTACTTGCCATCCAATATATGTTAAACATGGTAAATATATATGTAAATCCAATATATGCATATATATTTTATAATTATCTTACTGCACAAGAAAAATCAGATCAAAAAGGAAAAAAAAATGAGAAAAAATTCAAGCAAACAATAAAAAGAATGAAAATGCTATGTTGTGATCCATTCTCAGTTCCCACAGTTCTTTCTCTGAGTGTAGATGGCTCTCATCATCGCAACATCATTGGAACTGACCTGAATAATATCATTGTTGAGAAGAACCACATCCATCAGAATTGAACATCATATAATCTTGCTGTTGTAATGTAAAATGATCTCCTGGTTCTGCTCATTTCACTTAGCATCAGTTTCTATAAATTTCTCCAGGCCTATCTGAAATCATCTTGCTGATCTTTTCTTATAAAACAATAATATTCCATAACATTCATATAACATAACTTATTCAGCCATTCTGTAACTGATGGGCATCCACTCAGTTTCCAGTTTTTTATCACAAGCGGAAAATATTGCAAGCAGCCAGAATAAAACAATTCACATACTAAGGAGCTACAATCAAGATTACCCAGAACCTAGCACTTTCCACTTAAAGGATTGCAGGGCCTGGAATCTAATATTCTGAAAGGCAAAGGAATTTTGATTGCAGCTTAGAATCAACCATCCAGCATAATTAAACATTATCTTTCAGGGGAAAAGATGGACATTCAGTTAAACAGATGAATTTCATTCATTTTTCATTAAAAGACCAGAGCAGAATACAAAATATGACCTTCAAATGCAGAACTCAAGAGAAGCATAAAAAGGTAAAAAGAAAAGAAAAAATAAATTTCTTTTAAAAGTTAAAAAGCTCTGTACCAGATCTAAAATTATATTATAAAACAGCAGTTACTAAAACCATCTGGTATTGGCTAAGAAATAGACTAGTTGATCAATGGAATAAGTTAGGTTCAAAGGACAAAACAGCAATAACTTTAATAATCTAGAGTTTGACAAACCCAAAGATCCAAGTTTTGGGGATAAGAATGCACTATTTGACAAAAATTGCTGGGAAAATTGGAAATTAGTATGGCAGAAACTAGGCATTGACCCACACTTAACACCGCACACCAAGATAAGGTCAAAATGGGTTCATGACCTAGGCATAAAGAATGAGATTATAAATGAATTAGAGGAACACAGGATAGTTTACCTCTCAGACCTGTGGAAGAAGAAAGAATTTATGACCCAAGAAGAACGAGAGATCACTATTGACCACAAAATAGAAAATTTTGATTATATCAAATTGAAAAGGTTTTGTATAAACAAAACAAATGCAGACAAGATTAGAAGGGAAACAATAAACTGGAAAAACATTTTTACAGTCAAAGGTTCTGATAAAGGCCTCATTTCCAAAATATATATAGAGAATTGACTCTAATTTATAAGAAACCAAGCCATTCTCCAATTGATAAATGGTCAAAGGATATGAACAGACAATTCTCAGATGAAGAAATTGAAACTATTTCTAGCCATATGAAAATATGCTCCAAATCATTATTAATCAGAGAAATGCAAATTAAGACAACTCTGAGATACCACTACACACCTGTCAGATTGGCTAGAATGACAGGGAAAGATAATGTGGAATGTTGGAGAGGATGTGGGAAAACAGGGACACTGATACATTGTTGATGGAATTGTAAACACATCCAGCCATTCTGGAGAGCAATTTGGAACTATGCTCAAAAAGTTATCAAACTGTGCATACCCTTTGATCCAGCAGTGTTTCAACTGGGCTTATACCCCAAAGAGATACTAAAGAAGGGGAAGGGACCTGTATGTGCCAAAATGTTTGTGGCAGCCCTGTTTGTAGTGGCTAGAAGCTGGAAAATGAATGGATGCCCATCAACTGGAGAATGGTTGAGTAAATTGTGGTATATGAACGTTATGGAATATTATTGTTCTGTAAGAAATAACCAGCAGGATGAATACAGATGACTAGCGAGACTTACATGAACTGATGCTAAGTGAAATGAGCAGAACCAGGAGATCATTATATACCTCAATAACGATACTGTATTAGGATATATTCTGATGGAAGTGGATTGCTTCGATAAAGAGAAGATCTAACTCACTTCAGACCAGAGGGAATCTACTAAAAATGTCTAGTTCAGCTTCTCATCTTCCCTAAGGGATCTTGGCCTTCCTTGAGAAGTCAGGGGGCCATGACAACCTGTGCTATAGTTGAAGCAGAGTGATACCAAGTGGCAAAGAGCCATCTACATACAATAGCAAGTAGTTTTGTGGTCTTGCACGCACAATATATAGTTAGTGCATGTACAGTATTGTTATATAAGGGTATTAGGATATATAAAGCTGAATTTGTAATAAATGAACTCTATGTTTTGACCACTTCCAAGTGCTAAGTGAAGTTAGTAGAACCAAGGTTTTTTTCACCTTTTTTTTGTTTTTGTTTGCTTGCCTTTTGTTTTCTTTCTTATTTTTTCCCATTTTAATCTGATTTTTGTTGTGCAGCCTGATAAATGTGGGAAAATGGATAGAAGAATTGTACAACTTTAACACATATTAAATTATTTGCTGTTTAGGGGAGGGAGGGAGAAAAATGTGAACACTAGGTTTTGTAAGGGTTAATGGGATGGGATATAAACACTAATGTAATGTCAAATTGAATATGGAAATTCATAGTATTCAGGATGAGGGGGAAAGTGGTTCTTTTATATTAAGCTTTATTCAGATCATATTTATAAGAGTATATTTGTTCTGAGCATCATGTCTTAAACAAGGTATTGACAAACTGAAACACAATCTAAGAGAAGAACCAAAATTATAAAGCAACTAAATGCTACTACTTATGAGGACCAATTGTACATGTTTAGTTTTAAAGAGAAAAAATAGCTATCATAAGACATTTGAAATATATCATGTCAAGGAGATATTAGATTTATTGTTCTTGTCCCTTTGGAAGTGGTTGATTTACCTTTAATAAGGCAGGGGAAATCCTTGATATCTATAGTATTTGTCATTATTGGGAGGAAAAAGAAAATAAACAAATAATGTGTGCCAGGTATGCTTAATAATTTTGAAAATGCTATCCCATTTAATCCTCAGAATAATCCTTCAAGGTTGGTATTATTGTTATATATTTTTTTACAACTGAAAAAACTGAGGTAAATGGTTGTTAAGTGACTTGTACAGGATCACATAGGCAGTAAGCTTCTGATGTCAGATTTGACTGCAGTTCTTTTTGATTTTAGTCCAAGTACTCTGCTATGCTACTAGCAACTGCAAAATCAACCATTTACTTTTCATGGATACTTTTTTTTTCTTTTCTAGTTATCATCACATGTTTCTCTTCTAGTTATCTTTATTTATTCCTAACTTTCTTACTTCTATGAATGATATCCTCACCCTTCCATTCTCTTGTATTTCAATATTAGAATTATCTTCAATTAGTCAAGTTCTCTCATACCCTATATCCAATCATTGCAAATTCTGGCCAATTTGATTTCAATACCCTCTCTCACATTCATCCTTTTCTTTTTAATCATAGAACTATCATATTAATTAAGACCCTCATCACTGTTTGTATGTACTAGTACTTTCCTAACTATAATCCTACTATCATTTTCTCTTTTGTCTATATATTTTCCATATTACTATTATACAAATATTTATTAAGCAAGATGTATGTCACCCTTACATTCAAAAAATTTCAGTGGCTCCCTTTTGCCTCTATGATAAAAAAGACTATCATTTAAACCTTTCATAATTTGACTCTGACTGACTTGGCCAGCTAATTCTATATTAGTCACAATTATATATACACACTTGTGTATAATATTTTTGGGCTAAGTATTTCTTTTTTTATTATAGCTTTTTATTTACAAGTTATATGCATAGGTTATTTTTCAGCAATGACAACTGCAAAATCTTTTGTTCCAATTTTTCCCCTCTTTCCCCCACCCCTTCCCCAAGATGTCAGCTTCACCAATACATGTTAAATATGTTAAAGTATAAGTTAATACAATATATGTATACCTGTCCAAAGAGTTATTTTGCTGTACAAAAAGAATTGGACTTTGAAATAGTGTACAATTAGCCTGTGAAGGGAATCAAAAATGCAGGTAGACAAAAATAGAGGGATTGCAAATTCTATGTAGTGGTTCATAGTCATCTCCCAGAGTTCTTTTGCTGGGTGTAGCTGGTTCAAGTCATTCCTGCTCTATTGCAACTGATTTGGTTCATCTCATTGTTGAAGAGGACCATGTCCATCATAATTGATCATCATATAATATTGTTGTTGAAATATATATTGATCTGGTCTTGCTCATTTCACTCAGCATCACTTCATGTAAGTCTCTCCAGGCCTTTCTGAAATCATCCTGCTGATCTGGAATTATGCCCCAAAAGTTATCAAACTGTTCATACCCTTTAATCCAGCAATGCCACTACTGGGCTTATGCCCCAAAGAGATACTAAAGAAGGGAAAGGGACCTGTATGTGCCACAATGTTTGTGGCAGCCCTGTTTGTAGTGGCTAGAAACTGGAAAATGAATGGATGCTCATCAATTGAAGAATGATTGAGTAAATTGTGGTATATGAATGTTATGGAATATTATTGTTCTGTAAGAAATGACCAGCAGGATGAATACAGAGAGGCTTGGAGAGACTTCCATGAACTGATGGTGAATGAAATGAACAAAACCAGGAGATCATCATATACCTCAACAACGATACTGTATGAGGATATATTCTGACAGAAGTGGATTTTTTTGACAACGAGAAGATCTAACTCAGTTTCAATTGAACAGTGATAGACAGAAGCAGCTTATACCCAAAGGAAAAACACTGGGAAATGAATGTAAAATGTTTGCATTTTTGTTTTTCTTCCCGGGCTATGTTTACCCTCTGAATCCAATTCTTCCTGTGCAACAAGAGAACTGTTTGGTTCTGCACACATATATTGTATCTAGGATATGCTGTGACATATTCAACATGTATAGGACTGCTTGCCATCTGGGGGAAGGGATAGAGGTAGGGAGAGATAAAGTCAGAACAGAAGTGAGTGCAAGGGATAATGTTGTAAAGAAATTTTTTTCACAATAAAAAAATTAAAAAATGAAATCATCCAGCTGGTCATTTCTTACAGAACAATAATATTCTATAATATTCGTATACCACAATTTATTCAGCTATTCTCCAACTGATGGACATCCACTCTGTTTCCAGTTTCTGGTGACTACAAAGAGAGCTGTATGGCTACGTATTTCATCTGACATTTTATCACCTATGTCAAATCACTGCTCAAGTTGCAACCTGTACCTAGAATGCTTTTCTCTAGTTATAAGAAGCTGTAGTTTCTTTTCTTGATCCTTTTTCTCCCCAATATCAATATATGTATTGATTATTTTGCATATATTTTCTAAAAAGTTACTTATAAATCTATGTAAGGATAAAGTCAAAATAGTTTTAAGATTTTGACATAAAACATGATACTATAAGCATATTAGAAGAACAAGGGACAGTCTGTCTTTCAGATCTGTAAAGAAGAGAGGAATTTATCACCAAAAAACCCAAAAAAACAAAAACTAGAGAATATTATGAAGTATAAAATGAATAATTTTGATTGCATTAAATTAAAAAGTTTTTGCACAAACTAAACCAATGCAAAAAGGATTAGAAGGTAAGTAGAAAGTTGGAGGAAAATTTTACAACTATTGTTCTTGATAAAGGTCTCATTTCTAAAATATTCAAATTTATAAGAATACAAGTAATTTTTTAATTGGTAAATGATTAAAGTATATGAAGAATTTTTTAATTTATTTAATAATTACTTTATATTGACAGAATCCATGCCAGGGTAATTTTTTTTACAACATTATCCCTTGCACTCGTTTCTGTTCCGATTTTTCCCCTCCCTCCCTTCACCCCCTCCCCTAGATGGCAAGCAGTCCTATATATGTTGAATATGTTGCAGTATATCCTAGATACAATATATGTTTGCAGAACCGAACAGTTCTCTTGTTGCACAGGGAGAATTGGATTCAGAAGGTATAAATAACCCGGGAAGAAAAACAAAAATGCAGATAGTTCACATTCGTTTCCCAGTGTTCTTTCTTTGGGTGTAGCTGCTTCTGTCCATCATTTACCAATTGAAACTCAGGTCTCTTTGTCAAAGAAATCCACTTCCATCAAAATATGTCCTCATACAATATCGTTGTCGAAGTGTATAATGATCTTCTGGTTCTGCTCATTTATGAACAATTTTTAAATGAAGAAATTAAAACCATTTTTAGTCATATGGACAAGTGCTCTTAATCACTATTGATTGGAGAAATGCAATTTAAGACTACTTTGAGATGTCACTTTAAATCTGTCAGATTGGCTAAGATAACAGGAAAAAAATAAGGATAAATATGAAAGAGATGTGGGAAAGTTCGGACACTAATACATTGCTGATGGGGTTAGGAAAATGATTCAATAGTTCTGGAAAGCAATTTGGAACTGCTCAAAGGGCTATCAAACTGTGCATACCATTTGATCCAGCAGTGTCTCTACTGGGTCTATATCCCAAGAAAGATTATAAAAGAAGGAAAGGGATCCACAAGTGCAAATATGTTCATATTTGTAGTGCCAAGGAAGTGGAAATTGAGTTAAGAAGTGGCTGACTAAACTAAGGTATATTAATGTAATGAAATTTTTATTCTATAAGAAATTATGAGCAGGCTGGTTTCAGAAAATTCTGCAAAGACTTCTGTGAACTGATGCTAATTGAAGTGAGCAGAAGCAAGAGAACATTGCATACATTAATAAAATTATGTGATGATCAACTGCAATGTACTTGGTTCTTTTCAACAATGAGACAATGAAAAATCCAAGCAATTCCAAAGCTTTGTGATGGAAAATACCATCCACATTCAGAGAGAGAATTATGGAAACTGAGTGTGGATCAAAGAATAGTATTTTCACCTTTTGTTCTTGTTTATTTTTCTTTCTCATTTTTTTTCACATTTGATCTGATTTTTCTTATGTAGCAGAATGAATATG
Organism: Antechinus flavipes; assembly: GCF_016432865.1. NCBI lineage: Eukaryota > Metazoa > Chordata > Mammalia > Dasyuromorphia > Dasyuridae > Antechinus > Antechinus flavipes. The sequence continues at coordinate 483,285,304 of NC_067400.1, forward strand.
GAAATATGTTTAGAAGAATTACACATATTTAAAATATTAGACTGCTTGCTGCCTTGAGGAAGGGAAAGATGAGGAGAGAAGAAGAAAAATCTGAAACACAAGGTTTTGCAAAGGTGAATGCTAAAATATATGTTTGCCTGCATCTGCTAATATTTTATTTAAGATTTTTCAAAAATATTCATTAGATAAATTGGTCTATAATTTTCTTTCTCTGTTTTTGCTTACCATCATATCTATGTCATAAAACAAATATGGTAGGACTTCTTCTTTCCCTATTTTTTCAAATAGTTTATGAAGTATTGTAATTAATTGTTCTTTAAATGTTTGGTAGATTCACAGGAAAATCTATCTGGCCCTGGAGATTTTTTTCTTTAGGAGTTTTTAATAGCTTGTTCAACTTCTTTTTGCAAAAATAGGCCTAGGAAATAAAATAATGTATTTCCTCTTCTGTTATTCTGGGCAATCTCTATTTTTGTAATATTCAATCATTTCACTTTGATGGTCAGATTTATTGGCATACAAATGGGCAAAATGGGTTCTAATTATTGCTCAAATGTATCTTTTTTAAGCTTTTTTATTTTCAAAACATATGCACAGATAATTTTTCAACATTGACCTTTGCATAGCCTTGTGTTTCATATTTTCCTCTCCTTTCTCCCACTCTCTCTCTTGGATGGCAAACAATGCAATATATAACACATACATATACATGTTAAATGTATACATATTAAATATATGTTAAATCCAATATGTGCAAACATGTTTATACAATTCTTTTGTTGCACAAGAAAAATCAGATCAAAAAGGAAAAAAAAAAGAGTAAGAAAACAAAATGCAAGTGAACAACATCAAAAAGAGTGAGAATGTTATGCTGTGATCTACATTCAGTTCCCACAGTCCTCTCTGTGGGTACAGACAGATCTCTTCATCACAAAATCATTGGAACTGGCATTAGTCATCTCATTGTTGGAAAGAGTCACATTCATCAGAATTGATCGTCATATAATATTCATGTTAGCATGTACAATAATCTCTTGGTTCTGCTCATTTCACTTCCCATCAGTTCATGTAACTTTCTTCAGGCCTCTCTAAAATCATCCTCCTGATTGTTTCTTATAAAACAATAATATTCCACAGCATTCATATATGATAACTTTAGCAGATATTCTCCAACTAATGAGTATCCACTTAGCTTCCAGTTTCTTGCTACTATGAAAATAGCTGCCACAAACATTTTTGCACATGTGGGCCCCTTTCCCTCCTTTGAAATACAAGCCCAGTAGAAACACTGCTGTATCAATGGGTTTACATAGTTTCAATTTATTTTCAATGGTGAAAAGTTCACCCTCTTTATTTTTGATATTAGCAATTTATTTTTTCATTACTTTTTCCAATGAAATTAACTAAAGGTTTATCTATTGTGTTGTTTTTTATAAAAGCAATTATTTTGTTTATTAGCTCAATAGTTTTCTTACTTTTTTTCATCTCCCCTTTTGTTTTCAGAATATCAAATTTGGTATTTCATTAAGAGGTTTTAATTTGTTTATTTTCCTAGCTCTTTTTAGTTGTGTGCCTAGTTCAAAGATCTTCTCTTTCTTTATTTTATGCAAGTAAAAACTTAAGATGTAAAATTTCCTTTAAGAACCAATATGGTTGTATCCCATACATTTTTGTATGTTGTCTTATTATTGTCATTGTCTTGGATGAAATTATCAATTGTTTCTATGATTCGTTGTTTCCCCTCTCATTTCTTAGGATTAGGTTATTTTGTTTCCAATTAATATTTGCTCTGTTTTCCTTGACCTTTGATTACATGTAATTTTATGACATCATGACATGAAAAAGATGCAATTAGTATTTCTGCCTTTCTACATCTGATTTTCAGGGTTTATGCTTTAATACACGGTCAGTTCAGTATAAGTTCCATGTACTGCAGAGAATAAAAGAATATTCCTTTCTGCACTCATTCAGTTTTTTCCAAAGGTCCACCATAAGCAAGTTTCTTAAAAAGTCCACTTATCTTCTTAATTTCTTTCTTATTTATTTGGTGGTTTGATCTATTTAGTTTGAAGAGGGTGAGGTTAAGTACCCTAGTATAGTTTTGCATTCTAATTCTTCTTGTAACTTTCTTAACTTCTCCTCTTGGAATTTGTATGCTGTACTTTTTGGGGCGTATTTGGTTAGTATTTTTATTCTATGGTAAACTTTAGCAAAATATAATTTCCTCCATTATCTCTTTTAATTATATATATATATATATATATATATATATATATATATATATATTTGTTTTTGCTTGAGTTAAGATCAGGGTTACTACCCTTGACTTTTTTTTACTTCATCTGAAGCATAATAGATTCTGCTCAATCCTTTTACCTTTACTCTGTATGTATCACTGCTTTAAATGTGTTTCTTGTATATTGTAAATGTAGTTATCCTCAATTGTAATAGGTCTTTTTTGCCTCTTTATGTGCTGTAGTTTACACATTTTACCTTTCTTTTCCTCTTCTTCCAAGACAATCCCTTTTCCACCCTTAGTTTCTTTTTTATATCATCACAACAAAGTCAAACTTTACCTCTAAACATATGCTCTAAGTGTACCCCTAACAAATATACAATTCTCAAGAGTTAAACAAATCATCTTCCCACATAAGAATTGTAAACCTTTTAACTTAAAAGTTTTTTCTTCCATTTTTACCTTTTCATGCTTTTTTGGAATTTTGTATCTGAAGATCAAATTTTCTGTTCAGCTCAGATCTCTTCATCAGAAATAAATGAAATTCACCTATATAATTGAATGTCCATTTTCTTCCTTGAAAGCTAATGCTCAATTTAGCTGGAAAGTTTATTTTTGTCTGCAATCCAAATTCCTTTGCCTTTCAGAATATCAGATTCCAGGCCCTTAGATCATTTAAGGAGGAAGCTGCTAAATCTTGTGTGATTCTGATTGTGTCTTCTTGATATCTGGATTGTTTACTTCTGACTGCCTGCAATATATTTTTTTTCTTGATTCAATAATTCTGACATTTTGCTATGGTATTCCTTGGAGTTTTCATTTTGGGGTCTCTTTCAGGAGGTGATTGGTGAACTCTTTCAATGGTTACTTTACCTTCTGCTTCTAGGACATCAAGACAGTTTTCCTTGATGATTTCTGAAAAGATGATGTCTAGGCTCTTTTTTTTTTTCATCATGTTTTTCAGTAAGTCCAATAATTCTTGCATTGTCTCTCCTAGATCTATTTTCCAGGTCAATTGTTTTTTCAGTGAAGTATATCATATTTTCTTCTATTCAAAAATATTTTTTTTCTTTTGGTTTTGCTGACTGATTCTTGATGTCTTGACTCATTCACTTTCATTTGTTCAATTCTTATTTTTAGTAAATTATTTTCTTCAGTTACTTTTTTATCTCCTTTTGAATTTGGCCAATTGAACTTCTATATGAGTTGTTTTCCAAAGAATTGGTTTCTTTTTCATATCTATTTTATAAGGAGTTATATGCTTTTTCCATTTCATCAAATCTATTTTGTAGGAAGATATATGTTTTTTCCATTTAGTCATTTCCATTTTTAAGGAATTTTCTTCAGATAATTCCTTTTCTATTCTCTCTTGCAAAGATTTCATTTCCTTTGCCCATTTTAATACTAGCTCTCTTTTAAGATCCTTTTAAAAAATCTTCCAAGAAAGCTTTATGAAATGGTGAGCAGCTCATATCATCCTTTAGGGCTTCATCTAAAATTTATTTGGCTTTAGGAATCTTAGAGTTTGAGATCTGTCCTTTTCTCTCTTCATAAAAGCTTTCTATGGTCAGAGTTCTTTTTTTAGCTTTTTTCCTCATTGTTTTAAGGTTTGAGGTCTGCTCTTAAGATAAGGGGGCAACAGCTACTATAATTTGTCCTGGGGCAGCTCTATTGACTGGCTTCTGTTACTAGGAAATGGAGGCCAGGTCCTGTGTTATTCTGGGGCTCAAAGGCTTACAATTTGACTTTTATATTTACTTTTTGGTGTTTTACACCAAATCTGCTGAAACACCCAGTTGCAAGCTGGACTGAGTAGCCTAAGAGCCTCACAGTAAATGCATCAATGCATGTATGCTGCAACATTCTGGGTCCCCACCCCAGCTCCTTGCCCTGGGCTCTCTATATTGTAGTCTGGTTGGCAGCCTCTCCCCCTGCCTGACTGAAACAGACCTATTCTGAAGTTTCTGAAATATCTTCTGGAAATTTGTTTTCCAAATATTTATGTGTTTTATCAGTCCAAAACCAGTTCAGAGGCATAATCTGCTTGTTGGTTTGAGAGAATGTTCAAGGAAGTCAGATAGAGACGTGTCTACTTTCTGCCATTTTGGCTCTGCCTCTTCTTTGCATGTATTTGGAAAAATAAAAGTTAATTATAATAAATTGTTTTCTCATCAAGGGAAGACATTTGATTTGTTCTTGTTTTTGTATCCCTACATTCTAGTAATATCTGACATATGGTGGATACTTACTAACTTCTTATCTAAATGACTTGAATTTAAATTGACAATGAAACGATCTGTTGTCAAGTGGTAAAGTTAACTTTGGTAAGTGATGCATCTTTCAAAAGATGTGGAGCATAGAATCAGAGAGAGAATATAATTGATTCATGTTCAGGAATTGATTTTACTAAATCTTTTCTAAGAATCTTATGTAAATCAAAGTTTATGTGGTTTTGTATGATTTTGTTCCATTACAATTTCATTACTGCCTAATGTGGATTACTCCACCAACCATCCAACAAACCTAATAGGAATATTAGCACTGATTTCCTTGCCTTATTCTTTTTTTTTTCTTGCAGAAACCAACTTTTTTTAAAAATTCAAATGAAATGTGTTTTTCCACTTAGACAGAATTAATTCAGTAGTTTGATTATGAAGTACACTAGATTTTTCTTAAGTTAATAACTAACAAATAACACCCTATTCTGTCTGTACACATGTTCTAGAGATTCAAGAATATTAATAGGGACCCGCAGTCTGTCACCATTTTCTTTCTCTCTTACCTATAGCTAAATACTCTTTCTCATTTCATTTAGTCACACAACCCCCAAAATGGATCCCTAACATGTCTCCTTTTCCTTTAGTAGATGAGGGCATGATGAATGTCCCATCATTATGAATATTGGCAGAAGAGTTTGTTTTTATGTAATAGGTTGGATAAAAAAGAGCAAAAAAAGATAAGAGTATCATTTTCCTATAAAATCTTCAAGTCTCCTAAACTACCACTTTCTGTTTCTGCCTCTTTCAATCAAAGGTTTTCCTTTAAAATATGTTGATAGGGGCAGTTAGGTGGTGCAGTAGAGAGAGCACCAGCCCTGAAGTTAGAAGTACCTGAGTTCAAATCTAGCCTCAGACACTTAACACTTCCTAGCTGTGTGACCCTGAGGAAGTCACTTACCTCCAATTGCCTCAGGGGGAAAAGTATTGAAATTTTTATTCTTCCCTTTTGATTCTGTATTTTTATGATTTTTTTCTACCACAATTATGTGGACTTTTGCCAATTAAGAAAATCCTAAATCTCTGTAGAGGTTTGACAGAGAGCTTATTTACTATTACAGAAAAGAAACTTTTCTTTCACTTTTCTCAATGTGTGAAAAATATAAAAAGTAATTAGGAAATATGGCAATTTGATCCATTTGATCCAGTGCAAGTATGCGGAGCTCCTATGTTACATAACATAATACAAACCTTCACCATTAGAAAGATAGTCTTTGTGGAAGAATGAAAAGAGAGAATGGGGCACCATAACTAAACTTATCTTTTTTTATTCTTGATACAATTAACATTTTTGTAGTGATCCAAATAAACATCTGTATTTTATCCAAATTAAAATCAAGTAACCATCAAAGGATATACTTAATTTTTATGGTTAAATTTTATTTTTCACTAAAATAAACAATAGCAATAACAACAAAAACTATTGCTTTATGTATTTTAAAGTTCAAGTATACAGCTCTATCCGTATCAATTTTATCAAATTTAAGAGATTATGTGTTACTTATGAAAATGATTCTGTTTCAAATTGGAATTAAGCTTTTCCCTTTTTACAATAAAATATCAAATTTGTGCAAAATATCTAGGTGATATTGTCAATAGAAATTTCATTTAGAATTCAATAGTTGTGAATTATGCTGGCAGCTAGAGACAATTGATCTGATTTCTTCTTTTCTTTCTCCCTTCCTCCCCACTCTTTCCCTTCTTTCTGAATCTTTATGTTCTTTTCACATTTTTATTTCATTTTTTTTTAAAATAAGGGATGTTAAAATTTATTAGTAGTCTATATGGATATTGAAGTATAAGACCAAAGGATAGCTTTTTGCAAAAAGTCACTTGTAAAGGATCATAATTTTTACATCAATTTCCCCTTAAAAAGCAAAAGAAACATGAAGTCTTGATCCTTTCTTCAGAAGAATACACTGATGGGTAGAAAGAAAGAGAGTAGTATGCAGGTGACCTTTTTATTTCTTGAGGGCTTCTGTGAGGTAGCACAGGTTAGCTGCTAGATGTCACTGTTGTTTCATGACAATGCATGTAGCAGCTGCCTTCTCTGGCTGAAAGGAGTACTTGAAAAGGGGGAGTGAGGAGGTCCATCTAGCATTATATTTGTAGTCATTCCTGTTATTCAGGACCTATTGCATCAAAGCAAAAATGAAATGTTGTACTCTTAAGACCAGGAATCGTCAGTGCCTATTTAAGCTGCATTATATATATTTATTTTCTTGAGATTTTCCTAATGAAATTTTCTGTGGTTTCTATTTAAAATATAGATATCATGGAATGGGGCAGATACAGTGCTGATTATATGTCTGACCCTATAATATACTAAGATATGATGCTTCCTGAAAAAACTTCATACTTATGTCTGTACATATATTTGCATACATATTTGTATATATACATATACAAATATGTATGCAAATATATGTACAGACATAAGTATGAAGTTTTATATATATATATATATACACCTATACATCTATTATTTATATTATACATTTATTTATACATATATGTATGCAATTTTATAATTTTAAATCCCGGGCATGCTTTTTCAGTTAACAAACAACAAACCAGTTCAATGTAATTTATTTAACCTTTATGTTTCTTTCATGTATTTGATTACCTATCATCAGTATATAATGAAATGTCTTTTTCTCCTAAACTCTAAACACTGCTCTATAATCCCCTAGGGAGCTCTCCAAGGTTATTAAATCTCTTGTTCTGACACAAGTTTCTAGAGGCTACTCCAGCTCCTTCCTCCAGTTTGAAACTAGTTATAATATTTCCATTCCTCAACAGTGTGTAATGTGATTGGTACCTAAGGGGATACAAACAGAAACATTAGCAAAGTACAATTTTCAATATTTATTAGAGCAAACTGGTCTTAAAAAATACAAAAAAGTTGGGTACAATTGAATACTGACTATTAACATTAACCTGAAATAACTTGATTTAATTGCTCTATTAAGCAGTTTATGGAATTACTTATAAGATAATGTGAAAAGTTCAGCTTGGGTTCATTACATTGTCTTATAAACAATGGTTTTACATCATTAGATAGGAATAGAATTATTTTTATAAAAATAATTATGAAAGCTCACAGAATAATTCATGTGTGAATAAAAGGGAAAAAAAAATCTCACTGAGCCTTGAAAATTTACTTTAATACAAGATTAAGACAAATAGAATAAAACCAAAATGTTAGTGATAATTTGTAGTTTTTACAAAGACATCAAGAACTTTATTTTTCACCCAATCGTCACTATTTCTAGAAGGTGGCATGGTTCTCCATGACCTGCCACATATGATAAATTATTAAGTACTTAGTTTATGTAAGATAATACAGAAGTGGCATCTTCAAAATTGGAGGCTATAATTTTGTGGAAGAATGACTCCTCTTCTAAACAGGTAATTCAAAAAGACAAGGAACATTAATACAATCTGACAGGTGCTTAGAATTTAGGAGTGCAAAATGCTCCACAGAAAGCACAACCTTGGAGCAGTGAAAGTGTATCTTTCTCTGAAACAATCAGTTGTAGAATTGCTGAAGTGCTTTTATTATAAACTCTTATTCATGACAGTAATAGAATAGAATAAGTAGAATCCATTTTGTATGATTATTCACATCTTAAAACTTCATAAATTCAGTACATCATAATTACTAAGGAATTGGAGGATTGAAAATCAAAATACATATCACAAAATAAGAATTATATTTCCACTTAATTTTTAAAGGGATAGATTCTTTTTTAAAAATGACTTTATCATTCTTGCTAATATGAAGCACAAAAATCATTATTGTTCTCAAAACAGGTTAAACTTCTTTAAGTGACATTAAATGCCTTCCATAATATGGTATTAACATCCATTTCTGGTATTTTCTTATGGCATAGATTTAGTAAAGGAAGCTATCTCAGAGCTCATTTAGTCTAAACATCTAAGTTTTGTTGATGAGGAAACTGAGGCCAGAAATATATTGACTTACCTACCCAGATCTCAAATCCCACAATTTTTCCATTGTATGAAACTGTCCCCACCCTTATCTCATATCATTGTCTCTAAATAGTTTACATATAAGCTCAATAGAGCAAGTTTTCATCACAAAGTTCACAAGCTTTCTACCACATGCTATTCTCCATTCTGGGAATTTCCTCCTACCTCAATTATTCTATCATCTCTGAATCCAGAGAATTTGCTAGTTGTATTCAAGTATTTGAAAAGCTATCCTGTGCAAGAGAGACTAGAATTTTTCTATTTGATTCCAAGAGGAAGAGCTAGCTAGCTTCATTTCCAAATATATATAGGAAGTTATTTTCTATATTATAAAAAATCCTCAGAAAAGAGTTGATTAAAATAATATATTGGGGCTTCTAGTAGTTCCACTCTAAGTAGTGGAGTAGATATAATGAAAACTCTCTCCTCAGGAAAACTCAGCTCCTTAATTTCAAATTTGATCTTAGACACTATTTGTGTGAGTCTAGGCAAGTCAATTAACCCTGTTTGCCTCAGTTTTCACATATTTAAATGAGCTGGAAAAGGAAATGGAAAACTACTTCATTATCTTTGCCAAGAAACTCTCAAATGGTGTCAGAAAGTATTAGACACAACTGAAACTGAAGAGGAACCAACACATTATATGAACCTGACAATACTGTCATTTCAGGATTCTCAGTCTCAATAAGTTTGTTTTTATTGTGGGATTCCTTTTTTGTTTTTGTTTTCCAATCCTTGAATTCTTACTAATTTGAGATTGTATATTAAGTCCAGCACTTCTTGATGGAATGTCTAGGCCTTCCTCCATGTGATTTTATATTATTTGTGTTCCTTTTTTCCTGCATTTTTGTTTTTATATTCATGTCAATGATTTCTCTAGATATTGTGTGTTTGTGCTACTTAAAGATCTTGGGAATAACTCAAGTTGGAGACTTGCAAGGCTTTAAATGTGCCCAAAGGCACATAGGGAAAAAAAGTCTGACTAATATCTTCCTTATATCAGTTTTGCAAACTCCTGACCAGTGTTTGACTTTTGGTCTGAGGCAAAAATAAATAAATAAATAAAATTGAAAGAGCTTTTGCAATTTAAGGAGTTTAATAAATTTGCTGCTAGTCTGAGGCACACAATTACATAATTTCATAGATTCAGAGTGACAACTGCAGGTTATCCCTTTGGTCAGAACTGCCTTCCCTGGTTGTTTGAGAACATCCTGTAGGTTGTATCTGCGGCCTTACCACTCCTTGTCAGAAATAGACGACTGTGTGTGCTTTTCATTCTTTTATTTGCTCAAAACATAGCCTTTGTCTCATCCTTCTTTTGCCTAAAACATAGCTTTTCTCTATTGACTGATTTCTTTCTTGGATTGTTATCCCTAGACACAACTCTTCTTCTAATGCTGCAATCCAACCTAACTTCATGATTCAAGTGAGAGTTGCCAATTGCTATTTCTGCTTCATGCATAGCACCAAGCTCATTTCTACTGCATCTGGGAAGTCCTTTTAGTGCTTATGTATAGTATAAGACCCAGTTAAATCTCTGTGATTAAAGTTTCCTGTATAGGCACCCTATGGTCAGAAGCTGTGCCTATTGTTTGCTGATCTCTGTTTGTCTCCCTATGCCAATCTGCACAGGGAAAAATGACTTGTGATGTTTTCTTGTACTTCTTATGTAAGACTTGAACCTGCTACTTGAACCTGTTGCATTGCTTTCACCTATTCTGCTATCTAATCTCCCAAGGCTCTCGAATTTTTGGTGTGCCTTGTTCATCTCAGATATTAATGTTGGCAAGGCACAGTATGTCAGCTCCCATAAGACAATGATTTTTGGCAATGCTTCTATCTTTTAAGTGTGTCTTAATCATAAAGGTAACAGACTGTAATTACATTTAATATAGTCTTTTGTTGGGTTTTTCATCTTTAGTACAAGTGAGACAGTTTTAATTAGAGAGCATAGAGCTCTTCCATGTTCCTCTCATAAAAGATTATATGTCTGAGAGAGATCTACAAGATATTCCTTTTTGCAGTAAATATCCAAAGGTGGCAGAGAAACTTAATAAAAATAAGAGGACTCTTAGCAAATTAGTGAAAGATGATGGGGCTATGTTCAGCACACTCATGGGCATTCCTTGGAAAGACTGTGGCTTAATGAATAAACATGGTTACCAAAACCATCAATTACTCTTCCCTTATGATCATTTGCAACAGGTAAAAAATGAAGAGACTAATGAATGTTTTCTTAGGATTAGGTACCTATTAAGTGATAATAGAATATTTTCCTAGGAATAGATACCTATCTTAATTGATGCAGCAGTAGTATTTACTCATTAATTATTTATAAGACAGTTCCTCCTCACTTCTCTCTCTTAGTATCCCTAGTTTTCTTTGAAATTGAGCTCAAGCACCATCATCTATATGAAACCAATCCTGATTTATCTCAGCTCTTAATGCCTGTCTTTCCTATAATTTTGTATTTCTTTTGTATGTACTAATTTATTATTTATCTATTATCTTGCTTATTTACATGTTTTATCTCATAACGGAATGCAGGGCCATCAAAGAACAAAATATTCAGCACTCAGCACAGAGGCTGGTATATAATAAACTTTGAAGAAATGTCTGTTGATTGATGTATTTCCATTCTCACTCCACATTACCAGGAGTGATTTAGAATAATTTTAGGCTTTGGAAATGTTATGGGCCAGAACTCTGAAGATGAAACAAAGGATTCTTATACTGACTTGCTAAGTCAGTGGAATTGATAGAGACAATAGTTGTCTAATTTAGCATGATTCCGTATGATAGATTTAATCTTGTAACAAATAATGATTTCCTAGTGATATAATGATTGGTTTTTACTCAGTATGGAGTATATAAACTAGAAGCTCTCAGAGCCAGACAAGACAAGTGCACTAGAATCTCTTGGAGGCTGAGACAGATTCATTCCCTCATCCACCTTTGTAGTGGCTGAAGGCTGGAGCACAAGCCCTTGGACTCAGACCGATTCATCCCATCTCACACTACCTTGGTGGCAGGGTCTCCTCTTTCCTTTTTCCACTGAAACCAAGACTCCAGAAGGTTTTCAGAAAACTAGCCAAGCCCCAGGTAAAGGAGATAGGACTTTGAAAGAAATAATAAAGTATTTGGACTTTAACACCTGGCTGTGCTTGTGGTGGTTACTGAACTGAAAGGAACCAGAGACACCAAGAAAACTAAAACAGAGAACATTACAGAAAATATATTAGGAAAAGGCACCACTTATTTATAGTTTCCAGTTTTCATTCTGTTGTTGTCTTGCTGCATCTTTGTCCAAGCCTTATCACTTATCTGTGTTTCATCTCTCTTTTGCAATTTAATTTATATTTTCAGTTGCAAATTTGCTCCCTCCTTCTACTCCCCTCACTCACGCATTGAATATGCATGATATATGATATATATTATGCATGTGAAATAATTTCTACATTAGCCATGTTCCCATCTTTCAAAAAAGCAAGAACAATAAAGGGAAAAATGTTTCAAACTATACTCTGAGTCTATCAGTTCTTTATCTAGAGGTGCACAGCATTTTACTTCATTAGTCTTTTGGAGTTTTTGTAGATTATTGTTTTAATCAGTTATTAAGTCTTTAAGTTTCTAAGTTGTACTTCATAATATTTAAAACATTGTTATTATTGTGTAGGTTATTCTCCTGGTTTTGCTCACTTTACTTTGCATTAGTTTATATATCTTTCCAGATTTTTCTAAAATGACCCCTTTTATCATGTCTTACAGGAAAATAGTATTCCATCACATTTATGTACTATAACTTATCTACCTGTTCCCCATTAGATGGGCTTCCCCTTAGATTTCTTTTTTTTTTTTTGCCAACACACACACACACACACACACACACACACACACCCCTACACATCTACACCTATATATATATATATATAATAATACTCTTTTTTTATATTCTTGGGGCACAGATCTAGTAGTGGTATCACTGGGTCAAAGGGTATACATGGTTTCATAGTATAAAAATAGAATTCAAAATGTTCTCCAGAATGGATGGAAAACTTCACAGCTGGTAGCAGAGCCAAGATGGCAGAGAGTAGAAAGGTCTTTATCTGAGCTCTTTCTGGCCTCCCTCAAATCAACAGCAGATCAAGAACCTGAACTGGTTTTGGAGTGATAGAACCCTAAAATATTTGGAGTGTAACAAATTTCCAGCAGAAGATATTTTGGAAGAACTTTAGCAAAGATCTGTTTTAATCAGGCCCAGGGAAGGAGGCCAAGCACAGGCACAGGACAGGGACACAAGGTGGTGTTGTGTCTGGGTGCCAGGGAATTTATCAGCAGGTTCTCAGCCTAAATACAGCAGCATTGACTACTCCCCTGGTTCAGAAGCCAGTAGATCAGCAGATTAGCTGTGAGAGAGCCAATGCAAATAAATAAGGCAAAAAGTGAATCTCTGAATCTCAGAATAAGAGGGGACTTGGCCATGTTCACCCATCACAGAAAGGAAACCAGCAGCACAATCCAGGGCAGCTACTGTCACTTGTAGAGGATGTTAAGGACAATTTCCCCTTTCACCCAAGAACAGATCTCAACCTTTAAAAAATGAGCAAAGAAAAGGAAAAAGAATTCTGACCATAGATAATTTTTATGGAGAAAAAAAGATGAGACCTCAAACTAAAGACAAGTCATCTGCAGATGAAGCCCCAAAGCATCATATGAGTTAGTTTCCCAAGTTACGAGGCTCTCTTGGAAAAACTCAAAAAAGGATCTGAAAAGAGAGTTAGAAGAGAAATGGGGAAAGGTAATGAGAACATTTCAGGAAAGTATTGGGAAGGAAACAGAAATTGTCAGAAGAAAAATACTTACAAAATAGATTTAGCAAAATGGAAAAAGAAAACAACTCCTTGACAAACAGAATTTGGGAAAAGGAAATAAAAATTCAATGAACAAAATACTTCACTTAAAAGTTGAATTGGCCAAATGCAAAAGGAGCTAAAAAAGAAAATAATTCACACAAAAAAGAAAATTAGAATTGAACAAATGGACATGAATGACTCACTGAGACCTTAAGAATCAATCAAACAAAACAAAACAAAAATGAAAACTTAGAAGAAAATGTCAAATTCCACATTAGAAAACCAACTGAACTAGAAAATAGAACCAGGAGAAACAATCTAAGAATTATTAGACTTCCTAAAAACCATGATGAAAAAAAGAGACTAGACATCATCTTTCAGAAAATCTTCAAGGAAAACTGCCCTGATGTGCAACAACCATAGGATAAAATACCCAATGACAGAATTCACAGATCACCTCCTGAAAGAAACCCCAAATGAAAAACTCCAAGAAATATTGCAGGTAAATTTCAGAATTATCATGTAAAAGATAAAATATTGCAAGCAGTCAGAAAGAAACAATTTAAATATTGAGGAGCCATAATCAGGATTACTCAGGACTTAGAAGCTTTATCTTAAAGGACCAAAGGGCATGGGATCTGATGTTGTGAAAGACAAAGGGACTTGGATTGCAGTCAAGAATCAACTACCCAGCAAAATTAAACTTATCTTTTAGGGGAAAAAATGGGCATTCACTGATACAGTTGAAATTCATTTTTTTTTGAAAGGAAAAGAACTGATCAGAAAATATGATCTTCAAATATAGTACTCAAGAGAAGCATAAAAAAAACTTAAAAGGAAAGAAAAAAAAAACTGTGTTTTTTTTTTAAGTTAAAAAGCATATATTCCTATATAGGAAGATGATATATTTAATTCTTGAAAACTGTATCTCTGTTATGGTTATACTTAGAGGGTATAATTTGTTTTTATTTTGATCAAATAAAAAAAGAAAAAAATAGGTGGAAAGGAGATTGTAGTAAAAGAAGAGGAAAATAAAGATAAAGTGGAGTAAATTATATCTCATGAAGAGGCAAAAAAGACTTATTACAATTAAGGGAAAGAAAGAAATATATGGACATTTGTGAATGTTACTCACATAAGATTTGGCTCAAAGAGAGAATATCAGGCATATTTAGCTTCACAGAGAAACTTGTCTCATCCTATAGGGAAGTAGGAGGAGAAAAGGGAAAGGAAAAGGAGAGACTAATAGAAGGGAGGACGGAAATAGAAGGGGAAAGGTATAAGAAAGAGGGAGTCACTGTAAAAGGGGAGGGCTGTTTGAGGGAGTTGGAGGTTGGAAACAAAATACAGGGGAGGAGGGAAAAGGGGAAAGGAAAAAGAAAAGTTCAACTTGGGGAAAACCAAACAGTGGGAAATACATTAGTCATTTTAACTGTGAATGTGAATGGGATGAACTCTACCATAAAACAAGTGAAGAGCAGACTGAATTAAAAGTTAGAATCCTGAAATGTATTGATTAAACACATTTAAATCAGAGTGATAAAGACAGAGTAAAGGTAAAAGGCTAGAGCAGAATGTATTATGCTTCAGCTGAAGTAAAAAAAAAAAAAAAAATCAATGGTAATGATCCTGATCTCAGATTAAGCAAAAGAAAAAAATAGATGTAAGTAAAAGAGATAAGGAAGGAAAGTGCATTCTACTTAAAAATACTGTAGATAATGAAGTAATATAAATATTAAACATGTATGCATCAAGTGCTATAGCATCCAAATTCCTAGAGGTGAAGTTAAAAAAGTTACAAGAAGAATTAGATAGCAAAACTCCACTAGCGGGGGATCTCTACATTGCTCTGTCAGAACTAAATAAATTGAACCACAAAACAAATAAGAAAGAAGTTAAGGAGGTAAATAGGATTCTAGAAAAATTAGGTATGATACAACTTTAGAGAAAATTGAATGGAGATAGTAACATACCTTTTTCTTGGCAGAACATGAAACCTTCACAAAAATTGACCATGTATTAGGGCATAAAACTCTGAAAATCAAATGCAGAAATAGTAAATGTAGTTCTTAAGATTATGATACAATAAAAATTACATACAAATAAAAACCAGGAGAAAATAGACCAAAAATTAATTGGAAGCTAAATATCTAATTCTAAAGAATGAGTGGGTAAAACCACAAATCATAGATCAAATCAATAATTTCATCCAAGAAAATGACAATAATAAGACAAAAAAATTAATGGAATGTATCCAAAGCAGTTATTACGAAAAAAAATTATTTCTCAAGATGCTTACTTGCATAAAATAGAGAAAGAGAAGATCAATGAATTGGGCTTGCAACTAAAAAAGTTATAGGAAGATCAAATTAAACCCCCTCCAATTAAATGCCAAATTTGAAATTATTGAAATAAAGGAGAGATTAATAAAATTGAAAGTAAGAAAACTATTGAATTAATTAATAAAACTGAATTGGTTTTATGAAAAAAACAACAAAATAGATAAAACTTTAATTAATTTGATTAGAAAAAGGAAATAAGTAAATCAAATTATAAATATCAAAAATGAAAAGGAGAAATGAAGAAGAAATTAGAATAATAATTAGGAATTATTTTGCCCAGCTATGTATCAATAAATCTGATAGTATAAATGAAGTGGAGGAATACCTAAAAAAATACAGATTGCCTAGATTAACAGAAGAAGAAATACTTAAATAGTTTCATTTTAGAAAAAATGAAAGAACAAGCTATTAATCAATTCCATAAGAAAAAATATCCAGGGCCAGATGGAATTACATGTGAATTCTACAAAACACTTAAAGAACAATTATTTCCAATACTATGTAAACTATTTTTAAAAATAGGGAAAGAAGAAGTCCTATCAAATTCCTTTTATGATACAAATATGGTGGTGATACCTGGTTTAGACCTAAACCAGGTAGGATCAAAACAGAGAAAGAAAATTATAGACCAATTTCATTACTGACTATTGAGGTAAAAGTCTTACATGAAATATCAGTAAAGAGATTACAGCAAGTTATCAACAAAATAATAAACATGATCAAGATTTATACTAAGAATTTAGTAGGATGTTCAATAGTAGGAAAACTATTAGTGTAATTAATTATATCAGTAATCTAACTGATTACAAACTAACAAAAATCATATGATTATCTGAATAGATGCAGTAAAAGCTTTCCCTAAAATCCAACACCCATTCCTATTAAAAATGCTACAGAATATAAGAATTAATAGAGTTCTCCTTAAAATGATCAGTAGCATCAATTTAAAACCATTGGTAAGCATCATCAACAATGGGGACAAACTAGAACAATTTCTAAAATCTCTAAAATGAGGGATGAAACAATATTACCCACTATCGTTCTTCCTGTTCAATACTGTATTAGAAATGTTAACTTTGGCAACGAGACGAAAAAGAGATTAAAGGAATTAGAGCAGGTAATGAGGAAACCAAATTGTCACTCTTTACTGATGATATGATTTTAGTATACTTAGAGAATCCTAGATAATCAATTAAAAAACTTGGAAACAATTCACAACTTTAGCAAAGGTGCAAGATAAAAATAAAGCCACAAAAGTCATTAGAATTTTTATATATTACCAACAAAATGCAGCAGCAGGAGAATAAAAAAAATCCATTTAAAATAATAGTCGATAGGATAAAATATTTTGGAATCTATCTGTCAAGAGAAAGTCAAGAACTATATGAATACAACTATAAAATGCTTTCCACACAAATAAAGTCAGATCTAAATAATTGGAAAACTATCAATTGTCCATGGCTAGGCCAAGCAAATATAATACAAATGATAATACTAACTAAATTATTCTATTCATTGCAATTCCTATCAAACTTACTAGAAATTATTTTATAGAGATAGAAAAAATAATAACAAAGTTTATCTGGAAGAACAAATGGTCAAGAATTTCAAGAAAATTAATGAAAAAATTCAAATGACATGGCCTAGCTATGCCAGACCTAAAACTATATTATAAAGCAGTGGTCATCAAAACCATTTGGTACTGGCTAAGAAATACAGTAATTGGACAGTGGAATAGATTAAGTTGACAGGAAAAAAATGTCAATGATTATAGTAATCTAGTGTTTAAGAAACCCAAAGATTTCAGCTTTTAGAATAAGAACTCACTATTTGACAAAAATTGCTAGGAAAGTTGGAAAGCTTTAAATGGCAGAAACTGAGCCTTGACCCACACCTAACATTATATACCAAGGTAAGGTCTAAATCGGTTCATGATCTAGATATAAAGAATGATATTTAACCAAATTAGAAGAACAACCAAATTAGAAGAACAAATTAGAAGAGGTAAGTCTGCTTACCTCTCAGATCTATGGAGAAGGAAGGAAGTTGTGGCCAAAAAAAGAACTGGAGTACATTACTGAACACAAAATAGATAATTTTGATTATATTAAGTTAAAAAGGTTTGTCCAAACAGAACCAATACAGACAAGATTAAAAGGGAAGCAATAAATTAGGGAAAAATTTTACATTTAAGGGTTCTAATAAAGGCCTTATTTCTAAAATATATAGAGAATTAACTCAAATTTTTGAGATATCAAGCCATTCTCTGATTGAAGAATGGTGAAAGGATATGAACAGACAGGTATCAGATGAAGAAATTGAAACCATTTCGATTCATATGTAAGGATGTTTAAATCAATATTGATCAGAGAAATACAAATTAAGACAACTTTAAGGTACCACTACACACCTCTCAGATTGGCTAAGATGCCAAGAAAGGAAAATAATGAATGTTGGAAGAGATGTGGGAAAAACTGGGACAGTAATACATTGTTGGAGTTGTGAATTGATCCAATCATTATGGAAAGCAATTTGGAACTATGCCCAAAGGGCTTTCTAACTGTGCATACTCTTGGATCCAATAGTGTACTGGGATTACATCCCAAAGAAATCATAAAGGAGAGACAAGGGTTCCACATGTGCAAAAATGTTTTTTTTTTTTGTAATGGCAAGAAAATGAGTGGATGCCCATCAATTAGAGAATGACTGAATAAGTTATGATATATGAATGTTATGGAATATTATTACTCTATAAGAAATGATCAGCAGGATGATTTCAGAGAGACCTGGAGAGACTTAAATGAATTGATGCTAAGAGAAATGACCAGAAGCAGGAGACATAATACACAGCAGTAGCAAAATTGTGCAAAGATCAATTCTGATGAATATGGCTCTTCAATAATGAGATTACTGAAGTCAGTTCCAATGATCTTGTGATGAAGAGAGCCATCTACATCCAGAGAGAAGGACTGCTAGAACTGAGTGTGGATTGCAACATAGCATTTTCACTCTTTATTGTTTGCTTGCATTTTATTTTCTTTCTCATGTTTTCCTTTTTCATCTGATTTTTCTTGTGCAGCATGATAATTATATAAATGTGTGTGTGTGTGTGTGTATAATATTTTAGCATGTTTAACATATATTGGATTACTTGCCATCTAGGGGATGGGGGGAGGTAAGAGTGGGAAAAATTTTGCAAGGATTAATGTTGAAAAATTATCCATGCACATATTTTGAAAATACAAAGTTGTAATGAAAATTATTTTTTTTTTTAATCTGTAGTATTGTTGTGATTCTTTACCTGAGAGCCTTCCAACTTCTGGCTTGCTCTCTTTATTTTCATTGTCTAGTCTTCCCTCCCCCCACCAATCTTCAGGCTTATCATATAGTAACCTAGAAATTCAATCATCCCAGAACACCATTTTTATGTTTTTCATCCCAGCGCTTCACTGACTCCTCATAAAGTTCCAACTCTTTTTTTTTAAATGGAACTTGTGATTTTTGTAGCAAGCTTTTCATGAGTGTCATGTTCGTTGTTGTTCAGTTTGTTTGCTTGGTTTGTTTCTTGTAAAATTTATTTTTTAATCAAGTAACTAGAAAGGACCTTAGAAATATTTCAGCCAAACTTTTTCATTTGAAAGTGGTGAAAACTGAAATCCAGGAAAGGGAAACAATGTTTCTCCAGCTTATTTGAAGATGAGGAAACTGATTATTGATTGTTGTTATTTTTATTTAGCTTTTTAAACTTGTCCAGGGTCATATAGTTAGCAAGTATCTGAGGCCCAACTTCAGCCCCAAGGCTGTGTCTACTTTTTTACTTGAGCCACTGAAGTGGTTTCTAATATCCTTTTTACATCCTCTATCAAATTAGGCTAAGGTAGATTTGTTTCACTAAATTCACTGATTTATTTTCTATCCTATTGTGGCTGAACAAAATTTGAAGAGCTATTTAAAGAGATGAATGTTGTGGTAATAATTCCCTTAAGATTTTAGTTTGTTTAGCTAAACAGAAATTTGAGATTTTTAATAACACCATTTTGCTCTGCTCTTGTTTCAATGACTGTTGAAAAAGCTGGGATTGAATATCTAAGGGGTACATGTTTTCAGCAGTCATGCAATCACACATTGACAACCCAGAGAGAAAAAAAAAGATAAAGAAACACAACTCTAAACTTGGAGCCATTGAAGTAAAACAAGTATAAGACCATTGCTTTACAGAATAGGTCAGAAAATTAAAATATATATATATATATATATATATATATTTCATGCTCCATTAATGACAAAGAGAATAGCTATATGACAACAGGTATCAATCACCCAATGCACAATCATTAAATGTGTGTTATATCAGACATTGTGCTAAGTATCTGGAAGTTTCTATTTTATTGATTTTTTTTTAAAAATCATATAGTTAAAGGCTTACTCATTTTATTTGTCTTTTCAAAGAACCAACTTTTAATTTTATTTTTCTATGACTATTTTGCTTTCAATTTGTCTATTTCCACTGTAATTTTATATCTCCTCTTTTGTGCTTATTTTAGGTTTATTGATTGTTGTTATTTTTAAAATTGTATAGTAGCTCATTATTCTTTTTTTAAATTTTTCTTTGTTTATGTATATTGTTATGAATGTAGTTTTCCTCCTGAACACTGTTTTAGGTGCATTCCAGAAGTTTTGGCAAGTTCTTTCATTATTATCACTTTCTTCTATATAATTTATTAGTTGTTTCTATCATTTGTTATGTGATCCACTCATTTTTTTAGTATTTCATTGTTAAGTCTGCATATGAATCTATATTTTTTACTTGTGGTCTCTGAAGCTATTTTCATAAACTATAATGAATATATTATATATTATTGCCTTGAAACATTTGTTTGTAATATCGCTACAAAAGTATATAATCATTTTTAAAAAGTTCAATATAGTCTAATTTTTATGTCAAAAGTCTTTTAATTCTAGTCCCTCCAGAAATTTGTTCAGTTCCATATTTTCCTTTTTGTTTATTTTTCTCTTAGACTTAACCAAAACTTATAGAGGGGTATTGAAGTCTGCTGCTACTATTGTGTTTCTATTTATGTCTTATAGATTATTTAGCTTTTTAAGTTTCATTTTTGCATTCCTTTACAAAAAGGATTTTTTGTAACTCTCTTCCTTACCTACTCTCTCTTTCTGTCTATTCTAGACCATCATGCTATGATTCATGAACCCTGTAAATTGTCTGGTCTCTCTCTTATCTCTGTACTCTATTCAATCAAAACTTCTAATTTATGCATCATAATCTCTTCCCTTTAGGTGCTTTCTCTTCTGCATCATAGGATTTGCTCTATAGTTCTTTTTTCCATTGTGCTTCACTGCCAAAACAAATCCAGTTATTATGCAGATGCCAGAAAGGGTACTATGCCATGGTAGTGTACTTCTTTACCACATTGTTGATTATAAGACAATCTCTGAATTATAAACTCCTCCAGTTACCTTCCCTCCTCCTCCAAATCTGCTAGGAAATCTTTTCCATTTGTCCATGCTTTCCCCACTACACCTCACAGCCATATGCCAGAGTTTTCAAATCCCTCTTCTAAATACAGATAGAATGAGTAGTAATTTCAAACCCCAATTGTCTACAAGCCACATTCTATGTAATATTCCCAAATCTTTTCATCATCATTGAAATTTCCTTGAAAGAATTCCACACCTTTTTTCAAACTATACTATTTCTTCCTCATAACTTGCCTGTAGAAGAGACTTTCTGAGATTGGAAAAATCATCTCTTCTTTGCCAACTCTTGATTTAATCCCATAATCTTTCATACTCCTTTACATCCCTCTGCTATTTACCTTTTAATTTATTCTCTAATGTTGAAATGAAACCTTAGTCCCCCCAAAACAAATAAATCCAAACAAAAAAGAAACAAAGATTGACTTGGAAGCAGTGTGTTTCCAGATTCTGTCCACAATGCCATTTATCTGCCTTTTACTGTTCATCACACTGGATTTCTTCCTTGACCCATTTTCTTTTGAGCATTTAGAAAAAATTCTAGTCTCTCTTGCCACTCTTGTTTTTCTTTTTTATTGCCATTATTGATTTCTCTTGATTTTCTCTTGTCTGAAGTGTTCAGGAAGTTTATAATCTCTTCAGTTACATTTTTCTTTCTAAAATGTTTCAAACTCTTCCTTATCGTTGAATGCCCACGTTTTTTCGTGTATAGCTGAGTTTATATTTGTGAAATACAACATCCTGCTCTGCATCCTGAGCTCTATTGCTATTCAAAACACTTTATTATAGCACCTCCTATGTTTTCTAGTATAGAATAATGTTGTTATTTGAATGTCCTTTCCTTTGCATTTGACTGCTTATAAAATTTATTGTTTATGAACTGAATTGTTCAATTTAACAATTTTATCTTCAAATTTCCAGTCATTATTTTGAGGTTTTGTTTTTCAGGAAGTAATCTATGAATTTTTTCTATTAGAATTTCATGTTCAATTTTCAGAAGTTCTGGCAGTTTTCTTTTACTATTTACTTCTATTTACTTCTTTACTTTACTATTTACTTGTTTAAGGTTTTTGATTATTTTTTTCTTGAAATCTGGCAATTTCACTCTTTTTTTTTTTTATTTTCTTCTTTTGTTCATTGCTACTTCTCTCCTCTCTGAATACAGATTCTTTAGTGACTGGATTTCAAAATTTCCCAGATTTTTCCTACACTTGCCAATTCACAGTTTACTAGTTTAGGTCTTTGCCTCAAGTACTTTTGTAATGACATGATCTGGAAGTTGTATCTTTCTCTTAGGTTTAGTAAATTTCTCCATTCCCCTTCTCCTTCCCCCTCTACATAGACTATTCTAACCTGGTATTCTGCTCCACTGACTTTATTCCTTAGTTTTTTGTCCTGATATTGGCATTTTGGAACTTTGCTACACTGGTGCTACAGGGTTATGACCTCTTCCAGATATTTGCTCCATAGAGACTATGGCCATCTGGCTGCTTGTCATGGCCAGGGAAAATTTTCCTAATCAAGAAGTGGGGTCTCTTCAACACTTGGAAGAAGGAAGGGAAACTTGGACCTAGGGGTGGGTTTTGTAAGCTTTTGTTATGTCCTTGAGTTTGCGAATGTACCTTTGCTGTCAATAGAATAGTATGTGGAGAAGGGGTGCTGATTGAACTCAGGGTCAGTGAGTATCACTTTGTGGGTTTGCATTTTTTTAAAGCTCCTTTTGCATTCTGTGTGTACTAGACCAAGGAGACAGCTAATAGTTCTTTAGTTTTGGTGTATAAATTCTGTTTGGAAAGATCTGAGAAATTTTAGCAATCAGAGAAAATGTCCAGTCCGCTGTCACATTCTTCAAGTGACCCACTGTTTTCCCAATTATATTTTAACCTATTTTAGGCTGCACTACAAAATTTTTGACAGAGTCATGATTTTGATACCTCTGTGATATATGGAATTTTTCAATATATCATTTCAAGAAAGATTTCCATGAAACGACTTTAGGTTGCTTGCCACTCTGGAGTTTTAACTTCAGTGACTGGAAACTTGGATAGAATAGCATGTGAAAAGATAGGGAGATTTCAAATGAATCTGAAACAAAAATCAGAAGATAATCAGTATGAGTTGAACCTACCCAATGTTAAAAATTAGAAGTAGGTGATTCAAGTGATTCTTTAATCATCAGTCTCCCTTTTTCTGTTTGTCTAATCATTTCCCATATTTTAACACTTCACTCTCCACAATCTCTCACATTTGTTTCCTTCTCTATATTCAAACTACCTACCTCTCTTAGATCAGGTCATTATCACCTCTCACAGGAGCTCTTAATTGATCTTAATTGATCTCCTTGAATCAATTCTCTCTATTGCAATCCACTCTTTCTTCAGCTGCCAGAAAATATGTCACTTTCCTGATCAATAAAACTTAAAATTAATAGTTCCCTATTGCTTCTAGAATCAACTACAAGTTTCTTAGTTTAGCTTTAAAATTCCTTTCAGCTTGGTCCCAACCCATATCTCTGATATTTTTATTTTGTTTCTTTTACTAAACTATTTAGAAAATGGAACTTTTTATTGATAATCACATTTTCACTGACTGTTCCTTCCTAACCTCCATATCTTAAAATTGCATGTTACTTTCAAAATACTGCTCAAACAGCACCTAAACAAATCATTTTCTGGATATATCAACTATGTGCACTGCTCTAAAGTTGTTTGCCTTTGATTTATTTCATATACATTTCCCCCCATATTACTTATTTTGTACACAAAACAGGAGGAGAACAAAAATGTATGTGTATTTTGGGGGAGCAGATAATGTAGGTTCAAATTCAAAATATGTTATTACTTTGGATGATCTTTAATCTCTCTCAAAAAGAATGGGTTCAGCAATATGGCTTTTCACTTCAGTTTTATCTGTGATGCCATGATTCTACATCTCATCTCTCTGGATATAATGGAGAGTCATAGAAGTCAGTGTTTTTGTATCACTCATAGTGTTTGACATTTAATAGATTGATTTATATTGGTGGAGAGAATTTCCTAACTACCAAAGAAAACTTTGGAGAAAGAGAGAGAGAGAGAGAGAGAGAGAGAGAGAGAGAGAGAGAGAGAGAGAGATATTCAGAGATAGATGGACAGAAATAGAAACAGTCAGAGAGACAGAAATAGACATTAAACATATAGAGAAATAGAAGAACACACAGAGATAGAGATCCAGTGGATGTTTCCAGGAATACCTAAAATCAGAGAAGAAAATTAACTATGGACACAACAATTCACCTTGGTAGTACATAGTTGAACTTCCAATAGGAAAAGTCTTAAGGAGTCCAGCTGAATAATCTGCTTAATAGATATACTATGCCCAGAGTGCAGTAGTGTGAAGAACTGAAAAGAAAAAAAGAATAGCTTGGCTTTGTTTATATAAATAAATGAATAAATACACACACACACACAAAGCATATGCCTTCCATTATGCTGTTTTTGTGCCCCATGTCTTTTCCTTGTATTTGTGGAAAAAGAGGTTCCAAGTATAGGGGATATGTTTTATACTGGCCCTACTCTGAATTCCTTGGTAATTTTTTTTTTTTTAAAGCTTATTGTTTCTAAGCTGACTCAATACAACAATATACATATGGATCATAAATTATATATATATATATATATATATATATATATATATATATATATATATATATATATATATATATATATATATATATATATATATGTGAACCTTCAGGGTACCTTTGAATGTAGCAAAGTATTAACCTTTCTGGGAACCCATCCATGCAAATTGATTGTTGTTTTAGCAAGGGATGGTACATAAGGATAATATATCCATAAATAACAAATAATTATTTTCATGAAAATGGATATTTATCTCAATATTGTAGATTTCCATATTTTGTCAATTCTTAATAAAATATTCTTGTTTCACCTTAATTTTTTTAGATTCCTAGTGCCCTTTAAAGGTCAGCTCAAACAGTGTCTTCTATATAAATTCCTTTTGATCTTCATATTGCTGGTCCTCTCAGCACCTATTTTGTATATATCTATTTCATATATACCTACGTATGCACATTATTTCCTTGATAGAATTTAAATTCCTTAAATTCCTAATTTTTTTCCTTTGGATTCCTTGCCCCAGTACATAGAGTTTTACTTTCAATCTTGGAAGAATTGGATTAGCATGGTAGAAAATGAAATGTGTCAGAGATGCTGGAGCAAAACTTGCCCTATTCACTTGGAGACATAGAGTTTTCTAACAATTTTACCAGGGAAATACCATCAGAGAAAGAGAGGAGTCATAGGAAAATCTCTCAGGTGGAAGATAAAGAACAAAGAGACTCATTAGGCAGTCAAGAAGAAAGAGATTAAGGATATCAGAGAAGCTTGGGATTTACAGTCTTGTAGGCCCTCATGGAATGTGTTGAATGAATGACTACTTCTTATCCTTCGCATGCGAAAATTACAAGTTCTTGGAAGGTAGAGGTTTATGCTCATGCTGGGCATGAAATCAGAATTTAATCAATGTGTGGATTAACTCTTATGGTTAGGGGAGGTCTGTGATTCTTTCTTAAGGAGAAAACTTCAGCAGGAGAGAAAGAAATCACAAGGGTATGTTTGAAATCACAGCAGAAAACTAGGATCAGCCCTTTCTGGGAGCAGATTGTGGCAGACCTCAATTAGTTCTCTTTGCAAAGTCGAGAGGCTAAGGTTAAGTCATTAAGGCTCCACCTCACCTTAAGCAACTCAGGTTCTGAAGAGTTCAGTTAATAAAGAGTTGGTGTGAAAAATTTTTAACATAAAACATTTATTTCAAAGATTAAAAGCATTTAAATTGACAAATTACAAGAAGTACTACTGTGTAAAATTTGTATGCAAGGACGTCCAAACTCACTCTGCTTTTCGTTGAGTCTTAATTCTTGCATCCTCAGTTAGGGAGGGGAATGAAGAAATGAAAGAAAAGGTGAGGAAGAGATAAAAGAAATGAGTAAAGGGGGAAAGGGGAAAAGCACTGGAAATAGTAAGGAAGGAAGAACTGAATATTCCAACAATAGCATGATTTAGGGAATGTCTCAGGAGTATCCCAGGTAGTAGATGGTTTGAAAATAAAAGTAAAGAAATAAAGAAGGAGTATATAATAATTAAAAAGTTTAAATAAATAGTTGAGGAGTTTCTGATGTGTGTAATTCATTGGCAAGTGTTGGCTGAGTGCTGAAGTTTGATTCTTTAAATCAGTTAGACATATAAATTGCATCTCTGGCATTCTTATATTGAATGACATAGTAAGGGTAGCAATAATGTCTTTTGGACACTGCAAAGAGAGTAGGTTTTTGTGTATTGTTTACATAACAATCAAATTGGATTTTTTCTGGATTAAGAGGTGGGGCTAAGAAGTCTTGTTGCTCAATTGTCATTTCTCCAATCAACACTTTTGCTAATATCATGTTATGTCCAGAGAAGGAGACTTTACTAGAGGTCATCAGAGTGGAGGCTTTGGCTTCTTGGGTGAAATATACTGCAATTCCAAAATTATCCACAGAAAAATGTCGAGTAGGTTCCAAGCCACACAAAGCTAGATCCTCCAGTCTCATGTCAGTTTGATGGAAGAGGTGGCGCTCTATGCAGTTTAAGTGAGCTTTTTCCGTCACCATTTTTCTTTTATTCCTAAGAGGTTGAGAGTGGGAGAATTCATATAAGTACATTATATATTTTCAAGCTCAATGCATTGTCCCTCTACTGATTCCCATAATAGCCCTTTATTGCCTCTCTCTGGCACCTCCCCTCCACAAATATCTGCTGCCCATCACTTTTGTTTTTCCATATGCCCAACTTAGAACTTTTTAAATATATAAAACCAAAAGATTTCAGACTTGGGAAGGACTCTAAACACCTTTTAGTCCAATCCTTACATAAATTGATACCTAGTCCCCCACTCATCCTGTTTTTCCCCTCCATGCCATAATAGTCTTTTTGATTTTTTTTCCCTAAATATTTCTACCATTTGCTTTCACACCTAATATAGTCTTTCCAGAGGTTTCTATTATAAAGCCGGAAGATTCTTAGCACAATAGTTTGCTGGAATGGCATAGAGTGATGAAAGAGTTGGCAACAAGTCTGGTATGCAGGATCTGAAGGTAGCATTTCCGTTAATGTGAATTTTTTTCTCTCGTTTATTTGAATCATTCTGCTAATTCCTGGATAAGGTCCAAAATAGGAATCATCTTCTTCTTCCCCCAACAATGGGCAAAAACCGTTCGAATCCCATGGCCTGGGAAATAAATAGGGGTACATCAGAAGAATGTGAGCAACAAATTCCCATGTAGATAGTGCTTTTGGGGGATAGATTATGGGAGAGAATTCCAGAAGAGAAAAATACATATTATACTTATTTACCCCATTTTAGAAAATGTCATACTCTTCCATTTGCCTAGTCAAATAAGTCTAGAAATAAAAACCTTCATTAGCAACATCATTCCTTTAATGTTGCTTTACTTTTGATAAAGCACTCCAAATATCCCACCCTGTGTGTTTCTCTGTGTCTGTCTGTCTGTCTGTTTCTCTCTCTCATGTCTGTGTCTCAGTGAAAATAATAGAAAGAAGAAAAGAAACAAGCATTTACTAAGCTCTTAATATGCAGTGTACTAAGTGCTGGAGATATAGATATAAGTTTAAAGAAAGATAGTCTCTGCCCTTAGGAAGCTTATATATTAATAAATAGAGGAAGAATATGTGTAAAAGAATTCAGAAAAGTACAGTAGGGAGGTTGAAATGAAGTGACATAGCAAGGGGGAGGGCATAATTTTTATGGCTATAAATAGGACTACAGAGGAAAATGGAATTAGGCTGACCTTGTACTTTTTACAAAATGGAAACTTTAAGAGCAGCTCACCAAAAGAAAATGAGTTATCTTTGCCCATTTTAGAAATGAAACAACTATGGCTCAAAATGGGGAAGTGACTTGTTCAGTATAAATATACATTATATTTTAGAAGCAAGTTTTGAATACAAGCCACTTTTAATTCCACCCTGTAAACAATAATTCCTCATCCTCAGAGAAACAGAAAATAAAGCTCTAACCTCAATTTAGGCAATCTACATTCATTTTTTGGGTGCATAGTTGTTTACATGTTGTCCTTCCTTCACTTATCACTACATTATGATTTCTGGGAGTAGAGATGTCATTTGGCTTTTTTTTTTTAAATCTCTCAGCACAGGGCTTGGCATATATGCTTGCCAATTGACAACCTATGAAAACACTGAATTCTGGAATACAGAGTATTCTAGGCTTAAAATCCTCATCCTGATAATATAAATATTCTTGGTCAAACTATTTTCCCTAAGTTTTCACATATTTAAAAAAGAAGTTAAGGGGTTTTGGATGATGTTAAAGTTCCTTTTGACTCTAAATCTTATGTTGTAATTCTAATATATGCCCTCTTTCAAATGTGGAACAATTTGGTTGTGGAATGTGATAAAAATGTCAAATAAAACAACTTGTAAGAGATATAAGGAGCTGTTCTTTTTGTATGTGAACAGTCTATAGAAAAATAATTTTTGTTCACAAAACATACTAACATTACAATATATAAAACAAATTTTCATATAATGTGAAAAACATTCACAGGAAAAATTTTAAAAACTGTATTTGAGTACAGATAATCAACTGAATTTGGTGGGCATCAGGATTTTTTATCTTATTTTTATGTAATTCAAAAGTTTAAAATTGATAATATGTAAAAATAAAATATCTGATAGGAGAGTATGAAATATTGAATAAGAAATATTGTTTTCATAACTAGCAGAAAAGCTATTTTTTTCTAGCTTTTACTTCATAAGAGAAAGATTAACCCTGCTATGAGCTATAAACTAATGTGGAAGTGAAGACCAGCAAAAATAGATTAGGAGGAAGTCCTTACTCAATTCCTTCTACCATACATCTTACTCCAACCCCAGCTATTTCAACAAAAATATAAAAAGAATGTCAGAAAAAGTAGTGATCTGAAATCACAAGAAGAATGAAGAAATCACAATAAAATGAAAAATAATTAGTCTTTTTTTCCTAGCCTAATATCAATTCATTTTACAAGCAAATGACAATGTTGGATTAACAGTGAAATTTTAAAGCCTCAGCCTTCAGGCTCAATCTGGGAGCTTGGACCTATCTCTTTGACCCAAAATTGCAAATGAGAATTTGACAAAATGCATATCTATCTAGCCTATAGGGGTTGGTCTACAGATTTCTTGTTTTGGACCCAGAACAGTATTGTGAATTCAGCTTCTTATGTTATACCATACTGTTAGGTCTTTGATCCTCTGGAATGTTTCAGCTAGTTAATAAACCTGGGGAAAGGAATTGTCTATTGGAATTCCACCCAGAGCCAAACATAATACTTGCTAAGATGCCAACCAGGCTACAGAGCCTAAAAAGTCCAACAGGGCAGCAATCAGAATATCTCCTAAATAAAATCATAAAGAAACCACTAAAAATCAGTAGCTACTTGGCTTGTACCACCCCTGAAATTCTTAAACAACCCAGGATAAAATGCCTGGAGGATATAGCTTGGAGGACCCTACATAAGAGAAACTAGGAACATTAAAAACCAAACCAAACCAAACCAAACCAAACAAAACAAAACAAACAAACAAAAAATCCAGATGCCTCAAGAAAAACCACAGGACTTGGCAATAACAGAAATTCTCAATACTAGAAGAATGATTTTTTAAAAATATCCCCACAATGAAAAGTTATCATAGTACTATAGATGTTCAGTATTCAAAGGCACACAAACAACATCCCTCTAAAACACCTAGAAGCAAAGATCATAGTTAATTAAAATTCTGTTAAGTGGGGAAATTTCAGTGGCAATGTCAAAATGGTAGAGCACAGGGAGCAACTCAGTTGAACTATCCTAAAATTCCCTTTTAAACAACTTTAACACCTCAAATAAATTTATTTTGTGACAGAGACAACAAAAGATGAGGTTAAGGCATTTTCCAATTTAAGACAATTTAGAAAATCAGCAGGATAGGTCTGAGGCACTATAAAGAAAGGGGCAGAATGAAAAGGAAGAGACTTAGATGGTAGCAGTACTAGTAGGCTTTGGTGGAGGTAGTGAGGATAGCAGAAGGAGTAGCAGCTTTAGGAGCTCTTAGCCCAAAAAAAGCGAGTAGGTTAGACAATTGATTAATTGTGCCCTTTGCTGCTCTGGGTTACAGGATCTATATAATTCCCCATACACAATTCCAGGATGAAGAGGATCACTAATACTTATGGAAGCAGGAGAAAAAGGATCTTGTTCACAACTACAAGGTAGATAGAAGCACTGGCATCTATGACTGCAGGAGATCCTTTTTCATATTCCAGGATGGAGAAAAGAATGGCTGCTGATAAAAGATCAGGGGCTTTGGTCTAAGTTCCAAACAAAAAGGAACACTAACCATTGCAGCCACAGGAGAATAGGGAACCTGGTTACAGTCCCAAGGCCAAGTGGAGCACCAGCACTTGTGATTGCAGGGGAATAAGATCTGGTATAGATCAGAGTAGAAATCACGCTTCTTTTAGTATCATACCATCTTAAAAGCACCAAAATCTTGCATATCCCTAGAACTAATTCTAAGTACAAAAGAACAAAAATCTGAAGCTTGGGACAGCGCTCTTCTCACCCTAAGGATAGACTCCAATTTTAAGATCAAGTTAAAAAAAATCAAGAAATAGAAAAAATAAGCATGGTGCTGAAATCAAGAGGACCCGAGTTCAAATCTGGGTGAATGTATCATCCATGATGAGGAAATTAAAACAATCATTAGGTGTAATGGGCTGAAGCTTGAGTTGATGCACTGAGGTACCAAGCACATGAGGCTAAATAGTAATTGGACCATACTCTATTAATATATATGCTTGAAGAAAGAATAGCCCCCACCTACTCTTTGTGTAAGTCCTGATGTGTTGTATAGGAAATGATGATTTTGGTGGGTAGGGCACAGGGGCAGGAAGAGAGGCTGGGAGAGACTGCTGGCTGGCTTCTTATCATAGCTGCTCACATTGCTATCACAATCCCCCTTCTCACCTCTGATCCTTCTTCACCTCCACTAAGAATAAAGATAGAAAATTTTCCCCTAACCTGAATTCCTGACCTTGGCTGATTTTAAATATGTGGTCATCACAATTAGGAGCTATTTTAGCCAAAGGGAATATCATAACAAATTTGACAATTTAAGTTAAATAAACACTTATAAAAATATAAATTGATCAGATTAACCAAAGAAAATAATTAATAATCTACCTTTAATAATCCTCTCAGGACCAGATGTATTCACAGATGAGTACTACAAAACATTTAAAAAAAACAATTCAAATATTTATAAAACATTTGGAAAAGTAGGTAAAGAAGGACACCTACTATATTCCTCTAACAATCCAAAGTCAAGAATATCAAAGGAATTTGAGGGGAAGTGAAAGAAGGCATCTAGAAATGCAAAATTTTAAAATGTTCCAAAATATTCCCAAAGTAGAGAAACAATTTAAATATGGCTAACAAAAAGGTTACTGGATTAGTGCAAAAGATTATGTACACATAAGAGTGTATTACATTACCATTGCAATATAGTATTTGATAAACACAAAGATTATCTCTTATTTCAAGGAAAGCTCCCTTTACCTCTATGCTCTCTTGCGTTTTTAACAGGAATGGGTTTTATATTTTGACAAAAGCTTTTATTTTGCTTTTATCATATAATTATTACATAATTATATGATTATCATATAATTTCTTTTGGTTATGTTTTTGATATGATCAGTTATGGTACTAGTTTTCCTGATATTGAACCAGCCTTGCATTCTTAATATAAATCCCACTTGGTCATAGTGTATTATCCTGCTGATCAGTTGATTTCTTTCTTAATATTTTATTTAAATTTTTTTTGCATCAATATTCATTAGGGAGGTTGGTCTATAGTTTTCTCTGTTTTGGTTCTTCCCAGTATTTTTGTATCAGTAACATATTTGTGTCATAGAAGCAACCTGGCAGTACTCCTTCTTTACCTATTTTTCCATTAATGTTATTAATTTATATAGTTATGGAATTAATTGTTCTTTAAATGTTTGATAGAATTCACTTGTGAATCCATCTGGCTCTGGAGATTTTTTCTTAGGAAGTTCATTAATGACTTCCACAATCTCTTTTTCCTAAATGAAAATATTTAAATAATGTATTTCTTATTTTCTAAATCTGGGCAGTTTACTTTTGTAAATATTTTTTGCTTAGATTGTCAGACTTGCTGATATATAGTTGGGCAAAAGAGCTCCTAATTCTTTTTATTTCTTTGTCTTTGGTGGGAAGTTCACCCTTTTCATTTTTGATATTGGTGATTACTTATTTTTTCTTTCTTTTTTCTAATCAAATTATCTAAAGATTTATCTATTTTTTTCATAAAACCAACTCTTAGTTTCCAATTTATTAATCTCTCCTTTCATTTTTAGAATTTCTGATTTGGTATTTAATTGGGTTTTTAATTAGTTCTTTTTTTATAGCTTTTTTCAATTGTTTGCCCAATTCATTGATCTTGTTCTCTATTTTATTCATGTAGCTATTTAGAGATAAAAAAAAAAAATTTCCCCTAAAAATGACTTTGGCTGCATCCAATAGTTTGTGGTATGTCTTTTCATTATTATCATTCTCTTAGATGAAATGGATTGTTTCTTTGGTTTGCTGTTTGACCCATTCATTTTTTAGAATTAGATTAAAAAGCAATTGGAAATTAAATAATCTATCTTTCCCTTACACTTTATTGAATGTAATTTTTATTGCATTGTAATCTGAAAAGGAAGCATTTAATATTTCTGCCATGTACGTGCCAGGTACTGCTGAAAAAATGGTATATTCTCTCCTATTCAATTTTCTTCAGAGGTCTACCATATCTAGATTTTCTAGGATTCTATTAACCTCTCTAATTTGTTTCTTCTTTATTTTCTGGTGATATTGGTCTGATTGTGAGAAGGGAAGGTTGAGGACCCCTACTAGTATAGTCTTGCTGTATTTTTCTTGCTATGATTGGCTTAAAGTCTTCTCTAGGAATTTGGCTTCACTACCATTTAGTGTATACATATTTAGTATCTTTACTACTCCATTGTTTATGGTACACTTTATCAAGATGTACTTTCTTGTCTTATCTATTTTAATAAGATCTATTTTTACTTTTTATTTATCTGAATTCAGAATTTCTACCCCTGGTTTTATTTTTTTTTTTACTTCAGTTGAAGCATAATAAATTCTCTTCTAGCTTTTAGCTTTACTCTGTGTCTCTCTGTGTCAAATATGCTTCATATAAACATAATGTAGGATTTTGTTTTTTTAATCCTGTCTGCTATTTGCTTCTATTTTATGGGACATATCCTTTCATTCACATTCACATTCACAGTTGTGATTAATAGAGGGAAATACAAAGCTGGTAATGCTTTTTTTTTTTTTTTTTTTTTAAGCCACCACACCTACAACCTTATCTTCTATTGCCCCTTCCCTTTTCTCTTACTATTTTCGGCAGTGTTTTTGCTCTCCCTTCAATCCTGCCCTTCTTTTACTTTACTCTTTCTCCTCCTACTTCTTTATAGGATTAGGCAGATAGATAGATAGAGTTTGAGGTTAGATCAAAGCATAATTTTTTACATTCTATATTTTTTTGCATTTTTTTTGGTTATGTGGTTCATAAGAAAATACTTCACATGATTTCTCTTGTAAAATTTTGATCACATTTTTTGCCTTCTTAATGGCTGGGGAAAGGCCAGGAAAGGAGGAAAAAATTTGGAACTGAAAATTAAAGAAAAAAGAATGTTAAAAATAAATAACAAAATTATTTCAAAATATAAAATGAAGTTTCTCTAGCTTCACCCTCAACAAGCAAAATAGCAATTATAGTCTCAAGGTGAAATGATTTAGAATCAAAAAGACAAGAAAACATGAACCCTAACAATATAATAATGTTATGAATTAATACCACAAAAAACTATTCTTTAATGAGCTCACTTAGCATCTTCCCCCACTAATCTTCATCCTCTGTTAGATGGCAAAATTATCTCTAGATCTTGTTCTTTCAGGTGTAAACAGCATTTACCATCTTTAGAAACTCTGCACCCATTGCTCTGATATTCCTTGTTCTATTGCAATAAGCAACCTTTCCCTTTTTATTGGTGATTCTCATGCTTGGAATCCAATATTTTCCTTTCCTACAATGTAGAATATCTAGCTTTTTCAAACATCAGGTCAGTTGTCACCTTGGTTGAGAAACTTTCTGATTATTCTCATTCCACCAGAAACAAATATTTAATAAGTTTCTACTATCTGCCAGCTACTGTGCTAAGCACCATACACACACACACCCACACACACACACACACACACACACAAATATACACAAAAACTGATTTGATCACAACAGTTATGCAAATAGGTGCTATTATTGCTCTCCTTTCCTAACCAAGAAAAAGGAAGACCGAGTTTAAGTTACTTGTCCAGACTCATACAACTAGTGTCTGAATCCACTGCTATTACCATTGTACAACCTACCTGCCTAAAGGAACAGTGGCTGCAGAAAAGGTATAAAAGCCTAGGTATAAAAATCTGTGAAAATAAAGAGAACTTTTTTGGCAATGAAACTATTTTCATCTTTTTTGGAAAAAAGATAATTTTTATTTTTGAAAAAGACTGATTTTTTTCCACCAATGAAGACAATTGACATAATGAAGATTATATAATATGTTTGCAATGGAATTTCATGCTAAAATATTGAAAATAGTTATATATGCCTATTAATTTCATCTTTTAAATTATAATAATCATTTAAATATTTGATATTATGAAATTAAAGTATTTGCTCTTTGTAAGAATTACTAAATAGTAGGTAGAAGGACAGGCATGAGTTTCAATCTGACTTCAGATGCTTTCTAGCTGTGTGACTCTGGGCAAGTCAAATATTCTAAGATGAAGTTTCCTTATCTGTAAAATGATAAAAAAAATAGCACCTACTCTGGCAGGGTTGTGGTGAGGACCAGATGAGATAAAAATATAAACCATTCAGTACACAGTTCCTGACATATATAATAGCAATAAACATTTTAGGTTTTATTATTATTATTGCTATTGAAAATAGATTAATTAATTTATATGAATTGGCTAATTAAATTAATGCTGTTTAATGAGTTGGATTGAAAAGATAAAAAAAAAAAAGTTATTAGTGAGAAGGGTAAATATCCAAACTTATATCTGTCTCATTGTAGAATTCAGAAATAAATCAAGTGTAAAATTGAGCAATGGGTCAATTTCTTGATTTTATTTTTCTTGCTTACAATGATACCTATGACATGAGGAAAAAAAGATGGATTAAGAATATTGTTCAGATTTATATGAAATTAAATGTATAAATAATAGCCTTGTCCATAAATTTCAAACCAAATCAAACAAACTAAAAACAAAGAATAACAATGAAAACAAACATGGAGAGACACTAAAAATTGCCAATGAATTAGTTACATCACAAATTGACCCGGAAGAAGAAAGTAGGCTGAAATTGCTTTTGGCAAACAGGAAATGCACTATTCTTTTAAATGGGCTTCTTCATATTGAAAGGATACTGTATTTACATGATCCACCTGAGCAAAATGTTGCTAATACTCAGCATTTAGGAAATACTAAAATTATTGAAAATGGAGATTATAACCCTAAAGAAAATCTAAAAAGGAGAACATTTTATTTTAAATGTATATTTGGTGAAGAGGGGAACAGATAATTAAAATTCTTGCTCCAAAGAACCTTTCTTGTGGCAATGGCCTGTCATTTCATGAACAATCATCCTGGGGAAATATAGTATTGCATTCCTTTTCCCACTCAGAAAACAAAACAAAAATAAACAAACAAACAAAAAAACCCAGAATATAGATAGAGAGACTATTCTCCCAAGGAAACATGCAAGGTCAGGAATTCTTACTTGATCTTGGACACAATTTGATGCAGTGGTAAATACTCAGGTTTAAG
Organism: Antechinus flavipes; assembly: GCF_016432865.1. Lineage (NCBI taxonomy): Eukaryota > Metazoa > Chordata > Mammalia > Dasyuromorphia > Dasyuridae > Antechinus > Antechinus flavipes. The sequence continues at coordinate 483,321,525 of NC_067400.1, forward strand.
GAGCACTGGATATTTTGAATTCTTTGTCATTTGCCAGGATTCCTTCAGGTTAAACATGGTTTTCTCTCCATTAATTGTAATCTGAAACAGATTATCTTCTCCTAAATTTATTTTTTCCTGCACTTCCTGGAAAAGAAATTATGAAAGGAGGCTGACCCTGAGTTCCATGTATCACTTTTTATCAACCTCTCCCCCCAACCCCCTTTTTTTTATAGCAGGTATTCGTGGAAAAAAACTTTATCACCAAACTCAGTAATCTTTGTTTTTGAATTCCTGTGTGTTCACTTTAAAATGAAAAGACCCTTACCTTTCACATAGGATGATTATAGATTTATTAGGGCCCATTAGAACCTGACAAATGAAAACATTTCCTTAGAACTGCTGTTCTTCCAAGGAATGAACCAGTGAAAACTCTCTTAATGTTTTTGTTTGTTTGTTTATTTGTTTGTTTGTTTTTCTTTTTCCCTTTAACAATCCAGGGCTTAGATCTTCTTTTAGGCCTGGATTAGCTCTATTTTTAACTTTCTCTCCCCAAATATAAACCCTAAAGCAAACTTGGGGCACTGGATTAGGCTTTCAATCTATTCAGAAGATTCTGCATTGTTTCTTTCCCTAGTATTTACAGTAACACCTTTCCCGGAATCTTTAGAAACTTAGTTTTTTTCTTCCAAGCCTCTGGCAAGTCAGGTCCCCAGAGACAAATGTAAACATAAATACAATTTTAGTGTGTGCATGTATACATGTATGTTTGTATACACATGTGTTATCTGCATTTCTGACCTGATATACAACTTCTTTTGCATTTTTTTAAATCATTGCTCTCTGCTTTTGCTTTGTTTTGTTTTTCAGATATTTAATAGAGTTTATATGTTCTTATAACTCATGAGTTATATGACTCATTCATGTTGCCTATTTAACTAAAAAATCAAGAAATCTGGATTTTTAAGCCTGCTTCTAACACTAGAAAAAAATTTGTGGTAATTTGTGGTAATGACCATAATTCTATAAGTCTTAGCTTTTCTAAGTTTTAATAACTATAATTACTTCACTGGACTAATACCTAGATTTACAAAGTATGTGAAGGTCACAAGAGATAATATACGTCAAGGCCTTAAGAGAAGGCACACTGGAACATTCCTTGGAAGAATAGGAATGAATTCTCAGTTTCTGAACCCACACCAAAGGCCATGCAGGAGACCAGGACAATGTTAATCATCTCATTGGGCCCTGGCAAGGATACAACAATAAATAGATCAATTTTTGATGAGTAGTGTTCAAGAAAAACACAGATTGGCAGAATTTAGCACTGCAGTAAACTATCAAAAAACTAAAACAGAAGTCAGTAATTCAGGACCAAATACCAACCATCTTTTCTGGAATGGCAACAGCATCTAGATTAAAAAAGACTCTACCAAAAAAAATGTAGATTCCAACCCCTTCAATAATGCCATAGAAGACAGAGTACAGTCCTGATAAAAAATTCCTATTCTCAAAACAGTGTTTGCAAATATCACTAAACAAAAGAAAACTTGAACACTATTAAATACTCTAGATTGAGAGAACTCCCAGTGGTCCATCTTTGGAAAAAAAAAAAGAATTTTGCAAACATAAGCAAAGACACACACACACACACACACACACACACACACACACACACACAAGCCTTCAGCACAAGTACTCTGAAAGTTGCTGGAAAAAATGAAGAGATAAAAAAATGAAATCAGAGTACTATTTATTTCTAGAGGGAAAAGAGAAAAGAAGGAAAAATAGCATTGTGAACAGAAGCTATAAAAATCTTACAACTCCTTAGGGAATAGGGGATTCCTTGGGCAGAACAAAAAAAGTCAGTCAGAACTCAATACTTCTATGAGACAAGAAATTTCTGAAAAAAAAAAAAAAGATAAAAAAGTTGAAAATATAAGATAGATGTCAGAAATAACCTGAAAAACAGGTCAAAGGGAGAAAATTTAAGCTTCAGACTAGTTATATACCATGTCCCAACAAAAATCTGGATATACTATTTCAAGAAACTATTAAGAAAATTTCTCAGCTCCATTAGACTCAGGATATAAAGTTAAATTATAATCTATTGACTATATCTCTAATAACAACAAAATTAATATACAAAGAAATGAATAGCTCAAATTTTTAACATCAAAATCAAATTAAACAATCTTTGGAAAGATTTCAGGTATCAAAGTAGCAGCAATCAATTTTTGCTACCACAAAGACTAAGATGCAATAGACAAAACTGGAATAAAATATGTAAAATTATATTCCAAAAGGCCATATAGTAAGGCTTTATTCTTAAGACTAAGTCACCTTACCAAACTGACTGTACAATCCCATAAAGGGTGTGGAATTAGATTTTTAATAGAGTACTTTAAAAATTTCTGATGAAAAGACCAGGGAATAGTAGGCATTTTAGAACAACAATAACAAAGAGAACCAAGAGAAACCTAGAAAAGTATATATTTGCATTTGAGTCCAATTTACTATGAACTATACCTCTTCCTACTCTAAAAACACTTACCTTTTTATGTTGAACCCACAAAAAATCTTGACACCAATAGAGAACTTTGGAATGGAACAATAAACTAGATGGTAGACAGGAGAGCCTCCGAACAGCCTTGTAAAAATGAGAATTCAAAAGAATGTTTAACTGCGCGTCCAGAATAAAGGGAGTACCCATGCTGAAGAAAGAAAAAAAAAGAAATAAAAAGCAGTATCTAGATTTCTTTGTTTATAACAATATCTTTTTTGCATTTTCTTCCTGTCTTTTATCCAACTCCCATTATATCATATTGGAGATCCCAAAAGAACTTTAATGTGTGCTCAAAGGGTAAAGGAAGTTTATTCAGGAAAGACCATGATCAGTTTGGAAAGCTTTCTGGAATAATCTGATAACAATTTAGAGAAGTTTGTTAAGAAATCTGAATATAAAATATGACAGGGCTAATTCCAATTTAAAAAATTTCTCAGTCAAATTGATGGGATTATACAGTGTTGACCATTAGACAAATCCAACTGATGGGGCATGGAAAATGTCTTTCTATTTCTTGAGCAATCACCTGTCAGATCTTTAAAAACTCTTCTGGCCTGATTCTGAGTGTAGGTACTTAGGTTTTTAAAGTCATGCTCAGCTCTTTCTTGAGTATAAGTATTCAACAATCACCAACTCACTCTTTACTTTTTCCTATATTCTTCTTCCAGAATGCAGCTATTGGATTGATTTCCCCCATCCTCTATTACAGGAGTAGAAATGGCAACTTCCAGCAGTGTCACATGACTGTGAGAGACATTGCCAGACACACAGCATTAGGAACTAAAAACTCTGTTTCTTAGAATTTACATAGTATGTTGGAAGTCTATGTAGATTTTACACTAGTTCTCTGTATGTTACTGAATGTATTCTGCTCTTTTCCAACGTAATCTTTCCATATAGTTACTGAATCAACATGAAGCTAAATGTTCAGTTGATGCAGATGCTGAAGGTAATGAGAAATGTACCATGTTTCCCCGATAATAAGACGCTGTCTTATTAAATTTTTTTGGATAGAAAAACACCAGAGGGCTTATTTTCAGGGGAGGGCTTATTTTAATGAACATTGACAGCAATTTTAATAAACAGGTAAATGTGAACAAAAAAAAGTACCTTTATTCAATAATGATCATGTCATCTTCTACAACAACATCGTCATAAGTGTCCATACCCTGAATTCCATCCTGGATGTCTTGCCCCTCTATTTCCTTCAGAAGAAGTAGACCCAATCTGTCATGTCCAGCAATATAGCTCTCTTTAAATGAACACATCTTGTCCAGGTAACCTGCTCATAGTGCCTTGGCGACACAGCTGTCAGTCATTTTATCCCATGACTTCTTCACCCAAGTCATGACTTCTTGCAGACAGGGCTTCACAAAGTTTCCATGCTGATTTCTTTCCATTCTATTTTCAATGTAGTCATTGACTTCCATGCGCAAATGGTCCTTGAATGGCTTGTTTATTGCAATATCAAGGGTCTGGAGATAGGCAGTCATTCCTGCAGGAATCATTACTTGATCTATTCTTCTCTCTGCAAGGAAGTTCTTCATTTCTTTAGCGTGGTGAGTGCTGGCTGAGTTCTTCTTTTATCCTCTATCATGCCCCCTTACTCCCACTTACATACCGGGTTTTTATGTTGTCCTGCCTCAGCTCTCCTCCACGGCACTGCTCTCAATGGCGCCAGGATGACGCACTCACTGCTGCAGCTTTGATTGGATGCAGCTCAGAGTGCAGCCTGCGTTTCACGGGGGGGGGGGGGGGGGGGGGGGGGGATGGGGGGGGGGAGGGGATGGTGCCTACAGAGGGTACCATAATGTAGCGTGTAGCGCAGGCGATCACCTTCACTACAGTAGCAATCTCAATAGGGCTTATTTTGGGGGGAGGGCTTATTTTAGAGGAATCTTACACAGTAAGGGGAGGGCTTATTTTCAGGATAGATCTTATTATCAGGGAAACACAGTAGGTAAGCAATAGCCAGAAATTATCAACAAGGCAGCAGTCAGCAGGACCAGGAAGAGGACATTAGAGTTCTTGAAACATCTGAAATATGTATTAGCTAAGTTATACCTTTTAGGATTCTGTGCCATCTCTAAATGTTCCTCTTTAATAGTATGTGCCCTCATAATGTTTTTGATGGATTTCTTTGTGGGAGAATGCACAGTAGCTTTAGAGAAAAGATGCTTTCTTCCTATGAAATTTCAGTAAATACCTTAGCCTAGAGTTCATCATTTTCCCTAATTTGATTTTTAAAAGCCATATAGAGCAGCATGAATTTATAAGCTACACTTTTAGGGAGTATAGACACACAAAATAACTTGAAACATATATAACTATCCTCTTGGCAATATGTCCAAAGTTGAGAGGAGCCCTAAAATTATCATACAAGATATGAGTTCAGAAAGAAAGTCAGATAAAATTTGGGTTTTTTTTTTTTTTGTTGTTGATAGCATCGATGTTTCTTTTGAAGAGAACCTAGAGATCATTATTCATGGCCACAGCAAGATTATATGATGATTAATTCTGATGGATGTGGTCCTTTTCTAGCAATATGATGATTCAGGCCAGTTCTAATGATCTTATAATGAAGAGAGCCTTCTACACGCAGAAGAGGGTTGAGGGAACTGAGGGTTGATCACAACATAGCATTTTCACTCTTTTTGTTGTTGCTTTCTTTTTGTTTTCTTTCTCAGTTTTTCCTTTTTGATCTGATTTTTATTATGCAGCAAGATAATTGTATTAATATGTATGCATATATTGGATTTAACATATATTTTTTACCATGTTTAGCATATATTGGCTTACTTGCCATCTAGGGGAGGGAATTGGGAAGAGGGGAAAACTGGAACACAAATGTTGAAAAATTATTCATGCACATGTTTTGAAAATAAAAAAAAAAGCTTTAATTTTAAAAAACAAACCAAAAAAAAAAAAAAAAAAAAAGAACTTTCTTCTTTGTCTTTAAAGAAGTCATGACCTAGTAGAGAAAGTAAGATATGTGCTGCTTGTGTTCACTTGTATGAACAAAAAATGTGCTATAACAAACTGTGACAAATGATACAAGAGAGTATTCTGTAGTAGGCACAGGAGTTCAAAAGAAGCAGAGAAATCCCATCTGGCAGATGGTTGGGAAGAATACAGAAAATAACATGCTTTCATATCAGAGTCCCCTTTCCTGTCAAGTATTTAAAATTTTGAGAGATTGAGCCAATGATGTGGTAAGAGTAGGAAAAGAATATTCCATGAACAGAAAGGCAGAGAGATTGGCATGAGAGCTATGTTTGAGTGGTCTTTGTTTAGTTATATTTAACTCTTCATGACCCCCTCTGAGGTTCCCTGGCAAAGATATTAGAGTAGCTTGCCATAGCCTTCTTCAGTTAATTGGACAGATGAGCAAACTGAGGCACACAGAGCTAAGTGACTTGATTAAGGTCACATACCTGGTGTCTGGAGCCAGATTTAACTTAAGATAACTCTTTTTGACTCTCCCCCGCCCCAGCACTCTATCCACTGCTCCAATTTCCTTTAGTTTTCATAATTATTACCATATTATTGTCTATAAAGAACATTTAATTCCAATTTTTGACTTTCTTTTTAATCTAAGCAAATAAGTTCTTGAAAAGTCTCACAGAAAGCTGAAAAATGTACATTACTAATATTCTCATTCAGAAGAAAGTATTAGCACTGAGTTAGTTTTTTGTAAGTTTTTATTCTTCTGTAATTTATTTCTGTTAGATTTGTCAAGCTTTGACAAAAAAAAATTAAGTTATCCTAAATTTGTCTTTTCTCTAGTTTTTTTTTTTTTTTGGTTCATTTTAATTAGCTTTTCCTTTAAGAACTTTGTTGCTATGCCATTTGACACACACATTCAATATTAGTATTCTTTCAATTCATTATCTATATTGACATAAGTAGTATAGTATCCTTTTTGTTTTTGTTCAATCGTTTAAATTGTCTGGCGTTTTATGAACCCATCTAGGATTTTCTTGGAGAGATACTGGAGTGGTGTGCCATTTTACAGCTAAAGAAACTGAGGCAAACAGGATTAAGTAATTTGCACAGTCTCACATATCTAGTGTCTAAATCTAGAATTGAACTCGGGTCTTTCTGACTCAATGGTCAGCACTCTAATTCCTGTGCAGTCTAGCTGCCATATATATAATATCTTTTCTTATCAATAGTATACACTTATAAAGCAAATACTATTGTCTGCCTCAGAATGAAATCTAGTACATTGACTGTTTCTCCTAATTTACTAACATTAATTACTTAATACATGAAATGTAGAGAAACCCTTTTCCCCACTGGCAGGTTTTACAATAATCCGCATTATTTAAGAAGAAGTTGAGCTAGGTTAGTGAGTGTTAGAGAAAGTAAATGGGAGATGGAATCAATGAGATTTTTGTGACTTCTAAACTAGGGAAGGTGAAGAAAGGAGAAGGCAAGGATGATTTCACTTTGCAGTGCAGGTGACTGACAATAGTAGTTCCTTTTACATAAATTAACCAACCACAGAAATAAAATTGTCTAGAGGAAAATATTTATTTGTAGTTTGAATATGTTCCTTTTAAATGAATTGTCAGAATGACAATCATGCAGAGATGTTCTTGGAGATAGTAGGAAATTTGTGGATGAAATTCATGAGTAGTCAGTCACTGCTGATTTGAAGCTCAACCACAAAGAATTAATATATGAAACTTTAGAAATTAATGAAAATATTCAGAGCTATAATGCAGAAAGGCAAAAAAGATGAGAAGAGACTATACTATGGAATAGACTTAAAAAAGAGAATATTCATAAAATTATGAGTCAGGATTTCAGGATTCAAATCATGGTATAGAAATCTATTACAAGGGGTATTGATGAGGGTGACCACTGATTTTCCCTTTCAACCCTATCTAGGATACCATAACCTTGCAGAGTCTCTAAATAGAGATATTTGTACAGGTAAAAATAAAATGAGCTGCAAAGGAGAATAGAGGAATAGTGAAAGATTTATGGGGAAAACTTGGATAATATAGCATCATTGAATGCAAAGGGAGGGAAAATATTTAAATTATAATATGTAACTGCAAAAAGAATCAAGAAGGATAAAATTTAAGGGAAAAAGCCAAGAGAAAAATCACAAGGTACCCATGTTAATAAAGTGTTATGATGGAAGACAGATTGCAGAGAATTAGTTGATATAGTAAATGTACATATTTGACATTGAAATGAAAGAAAGAAGATGTTAGCTCATGGTTAGGCAAAGGGGGGAAACTGATTTTGTTTCTTTTTTTTCCCCCTTTTTTGACACAAGAAAGGTAAAACATTTGTACTTATTAGGAAGAAGATGGTGGGGATAGAGGGATTGATGATGCATCTGAGGTTAGGAATTATTTATGGAACAATGCCTCCGGAGAGAGAGAGAGAGAGTTATAAAACCTAGATCAGAAGTTAAATGCTTAGCATTCAGCTAGAAGAAGAGTACCTCTTTCCTCTGAGATAACATGGATAGAAGAAGAGATAAAGGTTTACTCAGAAGTTCTGATAAATATACAAATGGCCACAGGATATGAACAAAATGTTTTCAAAGAAGAAATAATGAAAATATAAAAGGTTCAAGGTTGCTTATGGGAGATAGGTTTAAAGAACTAAAATCTTACCTTATAAATATAAAAGTTCAAAATAATTCAATATTGAATGGATTATACACAAACTGGCATAATTATTCCTTGGTGGTAGGCAGTGAATTGGTCCAAACATTTGGAATAATTATAAATAAGTTACTCAAGTATTTATCCCGTTTAATTTAATAATCCCATCACTAGTCATTTTTTTTTTCCAAGTGGTCAATCATAGAAAGGCAATCTTTACTACAAACTATTAATAGTCGGAATTTATATTTGTATGTGGGAGTTAGCAAAATACTGAAGGAAATGAAAAGTCTATTGACTTGTAATAACTGAGTTATTTTGTAGAAATACATCAAAATTCTCTTACATTATAATATAGATATAGAAAATTCCAAGAAAGATGGGAAGGTTTGTATAAACTGATGCAAAGTAGAATACATAGTGCCAGAAGTACAACCTGCACAATGACTGTAATTACCCAGTCATATAAATGAATTTAATGTGAAAGTCACTTTAGCTTATTATTATTAATGACCACTTTTGTCCCTAGAGAACAAAGGATAAAACATGGGGCATCTCTCCATGGGAATTTTGTGAGGCTATGGATGAAGAGTATTGCAAATGCTTTCAGATATACTAGCTTTGTTAATTTGACTTACAATTTCTATTTTATAAAGAAGGACTCAATTGTAGCAGAGCAGTATGTTAGTAAACAAAGTAATGTAAAAATAAGGATATCAAATACAATTTTAAAAAATGAGAGGGAAATTTGATGATGCTCATGTCAGACAACCTCAGTCTTCTCAGTAATGCAGGATGGGAAGGGAAAGAGTTGGAGATTTAAATATTTAGGATAACCAAATTGAGTAACAATATGAATTCAAAATATGAACAACTAAACTAATACTATTTTAACACAAGGACCAAACTGGGGATTGAGAGTCCAGATTCTAATAGAGCCAATGAGAATACTTTTTAAATATATATATAAACACACACATATATACGTGTGCGTGTATATGTATATATGTATATGTCATGTTCTCCAATCCAACAATGAAAAGTAGTTCAAAGGATTAGTGTTTGACAAGAAATTGATATGATGAGTAGTCAAGGGAGGGAGGAATACATGGGTATCATGTAAAGTATGATTGAAACGTGTGGCCAAAATGTCTCAATTTTCTTTTCCATTCTAAAATTTGAATTCTATGTTAGACTTAATCTAGCTCTGAGGATGAGGAGCAGTATATATCTCTTACAAGGGAAGAACAACTTTAGGACAGTTTTCAGGAACTCATTATTTTAGTTTCCCCATTCTGTGAATAACTGTTATTTTGTACCACTAAGTCAGAACTTTTCTCAGGCTTCATTGCTTTGATATTTCTGCTTTCCTCACCATTATTCAATAAAGTTTTCTGTCTTGGCTTTAGTCACACTGTATCTTCCTTACCTCTATATTGGACCATTAACCTTTTATTTTGCCTCTCTGCTCTTTAATTATGATTTTACCTCAAGCCTCAGTTCCTTTGATTTTCCTTCTTTATAAATTTAGTTTTAAGTGTTCCTCCATTCCTTCTAGTTGTTACCATATGATCAACACAAATCTTGAAATACCTTCCATGTCAGGTCAACATTTCCAGATGCATATTGGATATCACTTGGATAACTTGTCATTATATAGTTTGAATTATGATAACCTATCTTTTCAATTCCTCAAGCAGAAAAAAGAAAGAAGCAAATAAACAACAACCTTGAGCTTACATATAATCCTATTTTTACTAATACCATTGTTAATTTTCCTTATCACACAATATCAGCCCTCCAGTGACATCTTTGCTTTTCTCCCTCTTCAGTTCATCCATTACCAGCCAAAAAAATTTGAAATATTCTCATCAAAATATTTTGTAGTCATCTTCACCTTAGTTATGTATAGGTCAAGCCTTTCTCACTTCTGGACAACTCAAATAGCTTAGATTTCTACATTTAATCTCTTTCTTCTCCTGACTTAAGCCCTTATTACTCCAACTCTAGTCTAATATTTGGCTGGCAATTTCATCTTCTTCAAAATCTCTTGTTATATTATCACCACTGCTCCAATAGCTCCAAATTGCCTATAGAATAAAATTTCAACTCTTTATCTCTTTACAACAGGGCGTCATGATATTTAAGACATACTCTAATAATGTTTTACATTATTAAATTTCCATGACCTTGCTCATAGTATGGTCCTTATATGGAATATCTCTTTTATTCTTTTGTACATAATGATGCTGTCTATTTTTAAAGACACAGCTCAAGTCATTCCTATAATATATAAAATGAAGTCAATTAGCTCACAGAATAATTGCAATGATAGTTCTGGGTTTCAAGACTCAAAATTACAGAACCTTTAGGCATTGATACTATATATTAAAGAAAATCAAAGAAATATGAGAGGTCTTCCCAGAGGATAAAACCTTCTTGAAGAAATCTGCCAGTTACTGACATAGGTGATAAGACTTCTTCTGAGAAGGATATGACTTGATAACATCTAGTGAAATGAGATTTATTGTGGTTTTCCTCAAACATTCTTGAGATACACTGTATTAAATGTCTTGATCTCACAATCTCACAATATAATACACAATTTTGAATGTTAGGAAATAAAAAGGATATTAAAATAATTTAGTCAAACTCTCTCACTTCACAGTTTAAGAAACTGAAGATCAGAGGAGGAAAGGAATGTGCCCAATATTTCATAGCTTGTCAGTGACAAAACCAAGACTATGGACAAAGCTCACTGATTTTAAAACCAATATTTGACTTTCCACTATGGTGCCCTGATAATCCCCTCCATCTCATTAACTTTGGCTAACATCCAAATTTTCACCAAAAAAATGCCCTAAGTCTCTCCTGACTCACATACATTTCAAAGGAAATGTTTTGCATTCTACTCACAGATCTTTAAGGTATAGAATTCTCCGGTTGGGATCAGAATAACACATTTCCAAATGAAGCTGAGTTACCAGGGGTATACTGTGCCACGAGCCATCACTCTTAGATTGAAACTGCCAGTGGAAGGGTATCAGGGTATGGTAGGCAGGGCAGTGTGACCCCATAAAGCATATTCCCAGCAAAAAATCTTCACAGATATGTAAATGTTTCCCCTTTTTCACAAGTCCAGAATCTGTGGATGACATAATCTTTACTATCTGACCGTTTTTTGTTTGTAAACAATATGGGGAAAAAAAATTAGGTAGCCACATATTTTCCTTCCCACATATTGACAGCTCAGATTTAGGATTTGAAACTTTTTCCATGAATGACCTCTCAAATATTTTATCTTGGATAAGCTTTTGTTCTGGGATCTTGGTCTGATTCTCCAGAGTCCACCTTTGAAACTGCTTGTCCTCCTGGGAATTTGTTGTAGATTATTTATTTAGCAAGTTCCTGAGTTGATATATTTGATGATAGTGTCCAAAGGAAATGAAGACTCCATTCAAAGTTCATCAATTCAAGGGATTAAGGAAATAAGTCAAACTCATATGTTCTTCACAGACAGATGTTAATGAGACAGATCTTTAAAATAGGTTTTTTTTTAAATCTTCTCCCACCTATTACTTATATTGTAGATCACCTGCCACTTAAAACAGTCCCAATTTCTCTTGAAAAAAAAATTTTTTTGAAACTTTTCAGCTGGGCCCTCATTTGATTCAAGAAATCAATTAACCTTTCTTTCAGTCAAAGATGCACATTGACCAAAGGTGTGGTAAATGAAATTTTTGTATATAAGGGCATTATCTTGTGTCTTCTGCTAGAGTTTTTATCTCCTGCATCTTTCAGACATTAACTAAAATAGTAGAGAAATTGGATCTTTTAAAAGGTTGGAATGATGTTTTAATCAAATCAACAAGTTTAGTCTGTGAGATTCTTGAGAGTAGATACTGTTTTCTGTCATTTTAACACCCTGTTATAACATTTAGAAAACTGCTTGGTACATAGTAGATAATTAATGTTTGTTGACTTGTTAAGATTCATTATTAAGAAAGAAAAATTAAGAAAGAAAAATGTAAAAACCTTTATGTATGGGATAGGATTGTAAAGCATTTCTTCCCTGAGTGCTCTAATTGGGTTATTAACCATGAGACAGCTGAATTTCATCAAGGTCCTTCTTTACTATGAAAGACATATATTCTTTCTAAAAATTTTTATTTTCTAGTCTATTTATTGACTTTTAACTTTGTCAATGTTGGATTCTGTTTACCTATGAGACCATGTCCCAAGCCTCAGACTTTTTTATATTGCTGTTTTCACAACTAGTACTAAGATTTTGCAAACATTTGGTGCTTCCAAGGGGGTTTGATTTATAGAATTGTGGTCACTGCCCTCCCTGTTTTATTTTCGTCTTTACCCACGGAGAAGTTCTGTATTCTTGAAACCACAAATACTAGCATTCCTCTCTGCCCTAGAACTGTGATTTGGAACTGGGAATAAGCAATAGATTTAAAGAGTCTGGTCATATGTTCACTGCTAGCACAGGAGTCCCTTATAATGTTTTCTGACTGTCCAATACCCTTATCATCTCTGGGCTGAGTTCCTGAAGCTAATTTTGTTGCTCTTGTTGTCTCTGTCACTTCCAAGTCCCAAAGCTAATGTTGTCATTCGATATGCTTCAGGACAGTTCCTTTTGACTTTCCAACTGTCTTACATTAGAAAAAAATTCATGTCAACCTTTTCTTTGCTATGCCACTCCTGAATTTGATTTGAGAAGTCATTTTAAAATTATTTAGAGAAGAATGTTTGGAGAATGTTCTCTTTTCTCTGACATCTTAGCTAATTCCATGAGAATTTGCACTTGAAATAAGAAACCATTGAATATAAGGAATGCAAGAAGTTTAATCAGGGATTAGTTACTGAAGCATCAAATCAGTAAACCAGATTGTCAGGCGTTGGTTGTTCATGGACATGAAGCCATGATATCAGAGGTAGACACAGAATAAAGATGTTTCAAAGTACTAAAGGTTATGATAAAGACAAGCAGCAAATTTGGAGAAAATGAGAGAGAGAGAGAGAGAGAGAGAGAGAGAGAGAGAGAGAGAGAGAGAGAGAAGATTAATTAATGAAACTCATGAATATGCTTTTAAATATATTCCAAGTATCTTGTAAATTTGCAATCTTTTCCCTGTGACTATTGCCAAAGTACATCTCAGCAGTTCTCCTCCCCCTCCCCCAACTCACTCAATAAGCTAATTATTGTTGTTCATTCATTTCAGTTCCCTACTCAATGGCTCTCTATAATTTCAATTCAATAATGTTTGGCATTTAAAGCCCTTCCAATTAGCTGCTCCCTACTTTTCTAAGCCTATTATACTTACTCTTATATCCCCATTGTATGACCTTCTTACTGTTTATCACACAGGACACTCCATCTTCTAAATTCAAGCCTTTACATTGTTCTCTCACAGTTTTCCATATTACTGGAATGTTTTCCTTATTACTCTTAGTTTTCTTCCTTTCATTCACAACTCAGCTGAAACTGCCACCTTCTGAAGGAAACCTTTGTTGGTGCACCCAGATGCTACTCCCTTCCCTTTACTATTAACTTCCATCTACTCGGTAGATATCTAGTATTTTTGCCTTTGGATTTTCAGTTATTAGCATATAGTAAATACTTGATAAATACTTATTGATTAATTGAGATATATACTTTAATTTTTGCCATCCAAACATACATATATATATATATATATATATATATATATATATATATATACACCATGTTATATATACATATATGAAAGCTTTAATATTTTAATTTGTCTAACTTCCAAAATTATTACTATGTAGGGTAGGTAGAGTGTTTATAAATCCACCAATGCTTTGCAATTATCTACAACTTTTGATTTTTTTAAAAATAAATGGCCATTTCAGTAATTAGGCTAGTAAACATTCTTTGGTCATTTGTTCCACTGAACACTCCATGGAAGAAGGTAAAGGTCACAGCTGCAAAACAGAAACAAAAGTCTTTTGGTTTATATAAGTCAAAGACCAGTTAAATTTTCATGTACTGAGCATGGAATGCTGGAAACGGAGAGAGCTCTCAAAGATTGAACGAGATCTCTGAGATGAGTAGTTTTTTTGTGAATTGGAATTAAATAAAATTACTGGAGATACCTGATGCCTAAAATAAAGCATGAGAATAGATGATTTTTAAAATGTAATACCGAGGAAAAGAGGAAACCTGGAATTAAACTTTGAAATATCTTTGTTCCCATTTGCCAAGAAGCAATCAAGTGCCCTCTTCTGGGATAGAATTACTGCAAAGTAAATTACAGTCAACAAGCAAAGAGAAAGCTGCAGCTGCAAATACAAGGGTCATGGGATATTCAAAAAAGAGCAACATGTCTTAAGTTTAAACCAGTTGGTGTGATCACAAAGCATGCTGACTTAATTGTTGCTATCGAGATTTCTTCAGGATTTGAGGTTGGTGGCAACAGTTAGAATCTTATTAAGATAATTTTTTTGAAACTTGCTCTCCAGGCTCTTTCTACTGATCATGGTTTTCAGGTAGCCCAATAATTCTTAAGTGATCTCTTCTGGATCTATTTTCCAGGTCAGTTATTTTACAATTAAGTATTTTATATTTTTTCATTCTGTTTTTCATTCTTTTTTTCTGTTTTTTCATTCTTTTGATTTTGTTTGACTGATTCCTAATGTCTCATAGAGTCATTAGCTTCCCTAATCCAAATTTTTAAGGAATTATTTCCTTCAGTTAGATTTTTTGTCTCCTTTTTCCAATTGGCCAATTCTTTTAAAGGAGTTGTTTTCTTCAGTGGATCCCCTCCCCCCAATTTCCCCAATTGTTCTTATAAAGAAAATTGTTTTTGTTAGTCTGTTTTGTTTTTTTCTTTCCAAGCTGTTGACTCTTGCATTCCTTTCATTTCTTTCACCAATTTTTTTTCCTCTACATCTTCTATTTAATTTTTAAAATCCTTTTTTGGAGCTCTTCCACAAAGGGTTTATAAAATAGAAACAATTCATGTTCCCCTTTAAGGATTTATATGGAGGTATTTTGACATTGTAGTCCTCTTCTAAGTTTGTGTTTTGACTTTTTCTGTTGTTTTTTTGCTCAATTTAAAAGTTAACTCCTTCTGGGTCAAAGAGGGCACTTTCCCACATTTCTTCCATTGGCATCTTGGTTCCTACTCCTATTTCAGGGTTGGAATCTTTCTGCTAAGTTTTTCTGCTAAACTGGGACTAGAGACATTACAGTTGGTCTACCATGTGACTAGCCTATAAGGCCAGCATAACAGGGCCTAGTTTGCTCATCTGTGCTGATCTGAGCCTCCCACTGTATTTCCCAGACACCCCCAGTGCTCTGGACTGCATTTGCCTTTTACCCAAGTGAGACTTATTTCCTGAAGCCCTTCTAAATTTTCTTGAATTGGAAAACTGTTTCATTCTATTTTCTGTGAATTCTGTCCCTCCAGAATTCTTTTAGAGGCTTGATTTAATGTTTTTCCAAAGGAAAGCTTATGAAACCTCTTGATTTCTTTCCAGCATCTCTGATTAACTCAAATGTAATCAGAATTAGATAATTTAATTCACATTTATTGCACCAATGTGATTTTTAAGTTTTGGTAGTGACTTAGACTTTGTGTTTTACCTGAAGCTTTTTGATTAAAAAAATGATGTTAGGTGGTACAGTGGATAGGGCCCTTGGTCTAGAATCAGAAAGACATTCTCATAAGTTCAAATCTGTCCTCCATCATTTGTTGACTGAGGACCCTGAATAGTCTTTTCATTCTGTTTGCCTCAATTTATTCTTCTGTAAAATAAATTGGAGAAGGAAATGGAAAGCCAGTTCACTACTTTGTCAAGAAAATCAAATGGGATTATGAAGCATCAGACCTAACTCAAATGACTCAACAAAAATAACAATAATAAATGTGTTTCAGGGGGAGCTAAGTGGTGCAGTAAGTAGAGCACCCTGCCTGGACTCAAGAAGATTTAAGTTCAATACAGCCTCAGATAGTCATTAGCTGTATATGACCATGGACAAATAATTTAACCCTGTTTATCTTAGTTTATCTATAAAATAAGTTGAAGAAGGAAATGACAAGATACTCCAGTGTCTTTGCAAAGAAAGACCCAGGTAGGTTTACAAAGAGTTGTACGTGACTAAAATGGTTAAATGATATCACAACAAAACAACAAAAAATTATTCAGAGAGAACTGCCATTTTGGCAGGTGCTAATATACAAACCTCCATGGCTGCTAAACAAATTCTCTTTTATCTTAGAAATATCTAAGGAAAATAGAAGAAGCAGTCTAAAGGAGAAAATGCTTCAACCATTTAATATACAGAGGCTTGAAATGCTAACACTGCCCTCTCCCTGTGAGTCATGTGCATTTCTAAGTTCAAAATGACTTGCTAATGACTTCTCTTTGGTCTGATTATTCTACTCATTTTTAATTTACTTCATCATAGTACAATTTAGTGCATATCTCTATCTTTTCCACAAGGATATCATGACAAATTTCATCATATGTTTCCCTAAAATATAACTAAACTACATTAATGGTGTTTTCTCATCATCTTAACCTAAAAACTGTCAGAAAAAGGAAATAATGCTAATTTGTCATAAGTCATTCTTAAAGACACCATGCTGGCCCTCAGTGGCCACTACCTTTTTTTTTAAATGATCAAAACTTACCTCTTTAGCAATATATTTTAAAATTAGGCCAAGTTTCAAAATCTATTTTTGTTTAAGAAATTTTGCAAATATATTTGAGAGCATCTAGGCAAATAGTCCTCACTATGAGGGTTATGAACTCACTATGAACTAAATGTTTACTATTTTTAGCCAAAATTAATTGTTTTTTATTGGTTTTATTTAGTTATCTAGATTTTCAGATACTTCTTAATCTGTTGTTTACTTTCCATATCTCTATCTTTCACTTGTGAAGCTCATATCTTTGAATAGTAGCACTGAGGAAAATACCAATTTTGTCCTTAATATCTTGAATTCCTTTCCTGGGATTTAATAGTTACTTGTGATATTTTCTCGTTTTCTACTTTGAGTATTCTTTGTCCGTCTGACAATTATCTCCTTTAAATTGTTAGGTTTGATTAATCTCAAATTACTTAAAATCCTGGGTATATGTCCCCAGAGAATATACCTCTTTTCTACATGTTAGATGGACAAATAGTCTTTTTAGTTCCCCCTATCAGGGTATATAACAGTGGTACATACAGAGTAGTAAACCTACTAATTTTTCATTCTCATTTTTGGGAGAACAAGAGATATATGCATTTTCAATTGTCTTTAAAAATTCATACCAATAATATACCTAATATTTTGATGCATAGTGAAATATGCTATTACTTTTACCTACTATTAAAGGGTGTTGTCAAAATTATATGTTTGCTCAAAATGACCATGGATTAAAATTCTGGATTAAGTAGTAAGTATTTCATTTTTATTTGAGCACTAACACTATGAATGAAATATAAGCTCAGTTTTGGACATCTCATTATCAAAAACATATAGCTGAACTCAATGGAATTTCAGAAAACATTTTCTTTAGAAAGCATGATTAATATCTGGGATAAATGACCAGTGAAAAATGTGTTAAAAATTTCCTGAATGTGTGGTGGATAATATATAAAAAATGTATGAATAATAGATTTCTCACAGAAGGAGGACTGTTTGATGTATTTTATACTTAATTGTTTCCATGTACAGTAGTGAAAGCATTATTACCTGGACTTGACTGATGTTTGTTCACACATCAAGTATGAAATGCAAATCATGGTAGGTTGAATGTAATCAGACCTCTATTTTATATTTTTCTGGGTATTGGAAAAGAATATTGATAAAATATAAAAATAAAACTTTAGGCTATTTAAAGGGTTGATTAGTTTTTTACTTGGAAGCAGAGAATTTAAGATATAAGATAACCTATGCAAAGACAGAAAGGTTGGAATGGAATTTGATGTGTGAATAACAATACATCAGACAATTTGGCTAGAGTAAACAGTAAGGGAAAGGACTAGAAAAAGCAGAATAAGTCAATCAATAAACAGTTAGATTAAGTCAATTTATTAAGCAGCTATTATGTGTCAGACACAGTCTTAAATTCTGGGGATATTAAAAACATACAGGTTCTGACCTCAAGGAGCTCATAGCCTAATCAGAGGGTACTGTTAAGTTATGAATATCAGGAAGATTCACTCTTTTTAAAAATTTATTTTGTCTAGCAAATTTATTTATTTTTAATACATATTTCTTTAAGAATAATGTTGGGAGAAAAAAAATCAGAGCAAAAGGGAAAAATCATGGGAGAAGAAAAAAAACAGAAAAAAAAAAAAGAAATGAACATACCATGTGTCGATTTACAGAATGTAACTGTAACTACAGTGAGAAGAACCTACTCTTTCATACTTGATCATCATATATTCTTGCTTTTACTGTGTCCAATGTATTGCTGATTCTGTTTGTATTGCTTGGAATCAGTTCATGCAAATCTTTCCGGGACTTTATAAAATCAGCTTGTTCATCTTTTTTTTTTTTTTTTTAAGATACAACAATTATATTATTTCATTATCTCCATATACCACAACTTATTCATTTGATGAACATCTGCTCATTTTTTAATTCTTTGCTATTACACAAAGTTGCTACAAATGGATTTTAAAATATGGGTCATTTACCCTCCTTTATGATTTCCTTGAGATATAGACCTAGTAATGGCACCGTTGGGGTAAAGGATATGCACAGTTTGATACTCCTTTGGCACATTCTAAATTGTTCTCCAGAATGATTATATCATTTCACAACTCCATCAATAATGCATTAGTGTCCCAATTTTCTTACATCTTCTCCAGTATTTATCTTTTCTTGTCATGTTAGCTAATCTGAGAGGTGAAGATGATTCCTCAGAGATGTTGCAAATTATATTACTCTAATCAATAGTGATTTAAAGTACTTTTTCATATAAGTATAGATGGCTTTAATTTTGCCATCTGAAAAAATTGCCCAGTCAAATCCTTTGATAAATTATTGAAAAATGACTTGTATTCTTATAAATTTGACAGTTCTTTCTATATTTTAATAATAAGACATTTATCAGAAACATTGACTACAAAGATTTTTCCCTTTTTTTTCTTTATTTTTTCCCTTTTTTAAACTTTTCCTTTAATTTTGTTTCTGTTTTTTTGTTTGTGCAACAATTTTTTTTTTAATCAATTGGAGAATGGTTTGGTAAATTGTGGTATATGGATGTTATGGAATATTATTGTTCTGTAAGAAATGATTAGCAGGATGAATACAGAGAGGCTTGGAGAGACTTATATGAATTGATGCTAAGTGAAATGAGCAGAACCAGGAGATCATTATATACTTCAAAAACGATACTGTATGAGGATGTATTCTGATGGAAGTGGATTTCTTTGACAAAGAGATCTAACTCAGTTTCAATTGATCAATGATGGACAGAAGCAGATACACCCAAAGAAAGAATACTGGGAAATGAATGTAAACTGTTTGCATTTTTGTTTTTCTTCCCAGGTTACTTCTACCTTTTGTATCTAGGATATACTGTGACATACTTAACATCTATAGGACTGCTTGCAATCGGGGGGGGGGGGGGAGGAGGTGAAGGGAGGGAGGGGAAAAATCGAAACAGAAGTGAGTGCAAGGGATAATGTTGTAAAAAAAAATTACCCTGGCATGGGTTCTGTCAATAAAATGTTATTTTAAAAAAAATTTAATTTAATGTAATCAAAGTTGTCCATTTTGCCTTCCGTGAAGTTCTCTAGCTCTTCTGTTTTATAAAATTCTCCCTTCTCCAAAGATCTAACAGGTAAATGATCCCTTACTCTCCTGATTTGGTTATGGTGTCATCCTTTATGCCCAAATCATGTACTCATTTTGAGTTTATTTTGGTATGGGGTGTGAAATGTAGACATATGCCAAGTTTCTGACATATTATTTTGCACTTTTCCCAGAAATTTTTGCCAAATACTGAGTTCTCATTCCAGAAGGTAGAATTTGGGAATTTATCAAATGTTAGATTGCTATGGACCTTGATTATTTTGTCATGTCAATCTAAACTATTTCATGAATCCACCACTCTATTTCTTAGCCAGTACCAATGGTTTTGATAACTGCTGCTTTATAACATAGTTTTAGATTTGGTATTGTTAAGCCCCATCCTTTGTATTTTTTCATTAATTTCCTCGCTATTCTTAACCTTTTTTTCCAGATGAATTTTATTATTTTTCTTACTTTATAAAATATTTTTGGAAGTTTGATTTGCATGGCATTAAACAAATAGACCGATTTAGGCAGAATTTTCATTTCAAATTTAGCTAACTTTCTCTATGAGCAATTGATATTTTTCCAGTTGTTTAGATCTGACTTTATTAATGAGGGTAGTATTTTGTAATTGTATTCATATAGTTCTTGGGTTTGGCAGGTAGATCCTTAAGTATTTTATTTTATCTACAGTAATTTTAAATGAAATTTCTCTTTCTATCTGTTACTGATGGGCTTTGTTAGTAAAGTATAGAAATGCAGATAATTATTATGGGTTTGTTTCATATCTTGCAATTTTGCAAATTCTTTTTCTTTTCTTATTGCTAAACCAACATTTCTAATACAATGTTGAATAATGGTGGTGATAATGGACACCCTTGTTTCACCCCTGATATTTTTTAAAATAAATGCAGTTTTACTCCATTGCAAATTATCTATTGGGTTTAGATAGATAGATACTACTTATTATTTTAAGGAAAGTTCATTTTATTTCTATTCTCTCTAGTATTTTTTAATAGGAATGGGTGATGTATTTTATCAAGAGATTTTTATGTATCTATTTACATTATCATATGATTTTTGTAGTTTTGTTATTGATAAGGTAGATTGTGGTAAAAATTGTCCTAATATTGTACAAACATTACATTTTTGGTATAAATCTCCTGCTGAAAGTTGTTTCAGTCTCATTGCTAATATTTTATTGAAAATTTTTGCATCAATATTCATTAGGGAGATTGGTCTGTAATTCTCTTTCTCTGTTTTGGCTCTTCCTAGTTTTGGTATCAGTATCATATTTGTGTCATAGAAGGAATTTGGAAGAATTCTTTTTTAAAAGTATTTTTCCAAATAATTTACTTAGAATTGAAATTAATTTTTCTTTAAATGATTGGCATAATTTACTTATGAATCCAACTGACCTGGAGATTATTTTTCTTAGGCAATTCATTAATGCTTTTTTTTTTCAATTTATTTTTCTAAAATTTCCTGTTCTGTTAATCTGGGCAATTTATATTTTTGTAAATATTTCTCCATTTGGGTTAAATTGTCAGACTAGCTGCCATACAGTTGGGGAAAATAGTTCCTAACTCTTGCTTTAATTTCTTTTTCATTGGTGGTAAATTCATCCTTTTCATTTTTGTTGCTGGTGATTAATTTTTTTTTCTTTTTTAATCAAATTAAACAAAGGTTTAGCTATTTGCTTGTTTTTTTTTCATAAAACCAACTCTTAATTCAATAATTTTTCTTTTTTCTTTTTCTTTTTTCTTAGTTTCAATTTTATTAATCACTCTTTTGAATTTCAGAATTTCTAATTTTATATTTACTTGGGTTTTAAAGTTTGTTCTTTTTCTAGATATTTTAGTTGCATACCCAATTCATTGATCTCCTCTTTCTCTATTTTATTCATGTAGTTATTGAGAGATATAAAATTTTTCCTCAAAACTGCTTTGACTATTTCCCATAAGTTTTGGTATATTGTCTCATTATTGTCATTCTTTTGGGCGAAATTATGGATTGTTTCTGTGATTTATTGTTTGACCCACTCAATTTTTAGAGTAAGATTATTTAATTTCCAATTAGTTTTTAGTCTATCTTTCCCTGCCCCTTTATTGAAAATAATATAATTTTTATTACATTGTGGTCTGAACAGGAAGAATATACATTTCTGCCTTTCTGCATCTGAGTGAAGTTTTTGTACCCTAATATATGGTCAGTTTTTGTGTAGGTGCTATGTACTGCTAAAAAAAAAAAAAAAAAGATGTATTCCTTTTTGTCCCTATTTAATATTTTCCAGAGGTCTATCATATCTGTTTTTTTTTAGGATTCTATTCACCACTCTAATTTCTTTCTTCCTTATTTTGTGATTAGATTTGGCCAGTTCTGAGAGGAGAAAGTTGAGGTTCCTCACTAGTATATTTTGTTATTTCTTCACATAACTAGCTTAAAATATTCTCAAGAAATTTGACTGCTCTACCAGTGAGTGAGTACATATTAAGTATAATTGTTACTCCATTCTTTATGGAAAACTTTATCAAGATGTACTTTTCTTCCTTATCTCTTTTAAGAAGATCAATAATTACCTTTGCCTTATCTGAGATCAAAATTGCTACACTTTTTTTTTTTTTTAATTTCAGCTATAGTATAATAAGTTCTATACTGGCCTTTTACCTTTACTCCGAATTTGTCTCTTTGTGTCAAACTTATTCTTGTAAACAGCATATTGTAGGTTTCTGTTCTTGAATCCACTCTACTCTATTTGCTTTCATTTTATGGGGAAGTTCTTTCATATCATAATTATGATTACCCGCTCTGTATTTCTCTCCATCCTATTTTCTCCCCATATATGTTTTTGTTCTCTCTTTCCACTCTGTCTTTAGATGTGTTCTTTTTTTAACCTGCTCCACCTACTACCTTTTCTTTTATCATTCTTCATACTTCTTTTACTAGTATTTTTGACTCATTCCTTCTACTACATTATCCCCTATCACCCCTCCCCTCTTTATGTGAACTAATTGTGTGCTTATATCTTCTCTTTCTTTTTTTTCCCCCCCAGCACAGACCTTTAATGTTTTTTTTTTTTAATTTCATCACATCAGAGGAAATTCACAACCACACTCTCAGTACATATAGTGACTCCTTCTGTCTGTCCCAGTAACAGATATAGTTCTCAAGAGTTACAGAAATTGTTCCCATCTAGGGAAGTAACCCGCTTTAAATAACAAACAATTTCTCCATTTCTCATTCAATGGTTCTCTCAAGTCCTGTGTTCATAGATTAAATTTTCTTTTTAGTCCTCTTTTTTTTTCAAAAGAGATAATTGAAAGTTTCTCACTTCATTGAAGATCCATCACCTCCCCTGAAAGATGATGCTGAGTCTTACTGTAGTTATTTCTTGGTTGTAACTCTAGGTCCCTTACCTTCAGGAATATGACATTTCAGACCCTCTGATTGTTGTTGTAGAAGATGCCAGATCCTGGGTAATCCTGACTATTGCTCCTTGATATTGGAATTGTTTTTGTTTGGCAGCTTGCAATATTTTTTTCCTTGAAATTATAGTTCTGGAGTTTTGCAATAATGTTCCTTGGGGTTTTCCTTGTGAAATCTCTTTCCAAAGGTGATTAATTGACAAATTCTTTCAATGAATATTTTCCCTCCGTTTCTAGAATATTGGGGCAGTTTTTCTTAATAATCTCTTTTTTATTTTTTATTATAGTATTTTTTTTTATTATTTACAAGATATATGCATAGGTAATTTTTCAGCATTGACTCTTGTAAAACCTTCTGTTCCAACTTTTCTTCTCCTTTTCCCCACCCCTCCCCTAGATGGCAGGTAGAGCAATACATGTTAAATAAGTTAAAGTATATGTTAAACACAATATATGTGTACACATCCATATAATTATTTTGCTGCACAAAAAAGTTGAACTTAGAAATAAGATAAAAATAAACTGAGAAGGAAAACAAAAGTGCAAGCAGACAAAAACAGAAGGAGTGGAAATGCTATATTGTGGTTCATACTCATTTCCCGTAGTTCTTTCGCTGGGTGTAGCTGATTCTCTTAATTATTGAATAATTAGAACTGATTTGATTCATCTCATTGTTGAAGAGAGCCATGTCCATCACAACTGATAATCATATAAAGGGAGATAATGATTGTTGTTGAAGTGTATAATGATCTCCTGGTTCTGCTCCTTTCACTCAGCATCAATTCATGTAAGTCTCTCCATGCCTTTCTGGAATCATCCTGTTGGTCATTTCTTGCAGAACAATAATATTCCATAACATTCATATACCACAACTTATTCAACCATTCTCCAATTGATGGGCATCCATTCAATTTCCAGTTTCTAGCCACTACAAAAAGGGCTGCCACAACATTTTTGCAAATACAGGTCCCTTCCCCTTCTTTAATATTTCTTTGGGATATAAGTCCAGCACAATATTTCTGGATCAAAGGGTATATTCTGCTCTCTAGAATGGTTAGATGCATTCACAATTCCACCAACAATGCACCAGTGTCCTATTTTTCACACATCCCCTTCAATATTCATCATTATCTTTTCCTGTCATACTATACTAGCTAATCTAAGAGATGTGTAGTGGTATCTCAGAATTGTCTTAATTTTCATGTCTCTGATCAATGATGATTTGGAACAGCTTTTCATATGACTACAAACAGTTTCAATTTCTTCAACTGAAAAGTATGTTCATATTCTTTGACCATTTATCAATTGAAGAATGGTTTGATTCCTTATAAATTAGAGTCAATTCTCTATATATTTTGGAAATGAGGGCTTTATCAGAAACTTTGACTATAAAAATGCTTTTCCAATTTATTGCTTCCCTTCTAATATTCTCTGCATTAGTTTCATTTGTGCAAAAACTTGTTGATTTGATATAATCAGAATTATCTAATTTGTGATCAATAATGATTTTAGTTCTTCTTTGGTCATAAATTCCTTCCTGCTCCACAGGTCTGAGAGGTAAACTATCCTATGTTCTTCTAATTTATTTATAATCTCATTCTTTATGCATAGATCATGAACCCATTTTGACCTTATCTTGTTGTACAGTTTTAAGTGTGGTTCAATGCCTAGTTTCTGCCATACTAATTTCAAATTTTCCCAGTAGTTTTTGTCAAACAGTGAATTCTTATCCCCAAAACTGGGGTCTTTGGTTTTGTCAAGCACTAGATTATTATAGTTATTGACTATTCTGTCCTGTGAACCTAACCTATCTCACTGATCAACTAGTCGATTTCTTAGCCAATACCAAATGTTTTTGGTGACTGCTGCTTCATAATGTAGTTTTAGATCTGGTTCAGCTAGGCCACTCTGATTTTTTTTTTCATTAGTTCGCTTGAAATTCTTGACCTTTTGATTTCCAGATGAATTTTGTTGTTATTTTTTCCAGGTCAGTAAAATAGTTTTTTGGGAGTCTGATTGGTATAGCAGTAAATAAATAGATTCATTTAAGTAGTATTGTCATCTTTATTATATCCGCTCTACCTATCTAAGAGCACTTGATATTTTTTTCCAATTGGTTAGATCTGACTTTATCTGTCTAAAAAGTGTTTTGTAATTTTGCTCATATAGTTCCTGATTTTCCCTTGGCAGATAGATTCCTAAATATTTTATACTATCAGTAGTTACTTTAAATGGAATTTCTCTTTGTATCTCTAACTGTTGGGTTTTGTTAGTGATATATAAGAATGCTGATGGTTTATGTGGATTTGTTTTGTATCCTGCAAATTTGCTAAAGTTGTAAATTATTTCTAATAGCTTTTTAGTAGAATCTCTGGGGTTCTCTAAGTATATCATCATATCATCTGCAAAGACTGATAATTTGGTTTCCTCATTACGTATTCTAATTCCTTTAATCTCTTTCTCAACTCTTATTGCTGAAGCTAGCATTTCTGATACAATATTGAATAGTAATGGTGAGAGTGGCCAATCTTGTTTCATTCTTGATCTTATTGGGAATGGTTTCAGTTTATCCCCATTACATATGATCCTTAATGATGGTTTAAGAAAGATGCTACTGACTATTTTAATGAAAAGTCCATTTTTTCCTTTACTCTTAAGTGGTTTTAATAGGAATGGATGCCGGATTTTATCAAATGCTTTTTCTGCATCTATTGGGATGATCATATGGTCAATTATGCTAATAGTTTTCCTAATATTGAAGCAGTTCTGCATTCTTGGTATAAATACTACTTGATCATGGTGTACTATCTTGGGGATGATTTTCTGTAATCTTTTTGCTAATATTTTATTTAATATTTTTACATCAATATTCATTAGGGAGATTGGTCTATAATTTTCTTTCTGTTTTCAACCTACCTGGTTTAGGTATCAGTACCATGTCTTGTCATAAAAGGAATTTGATAGGACTCCTTCAATCCCTATTTTTTCTAATAGTTTATGTAGCATTGGAGGTAATTGTTCTTTAAATGTTTGATAGAATTCACATGTAAATCCATCTGGTCCTACGGATTTTTTCTTAGGGAGATGATTAATAGCTTGTTCTATTTCTTTTTCTACCATGGCACTATTTAAGCAATTTACTTCCTCCTCTGTTAATCTGGGCAGCCTATATTTTTGAAGATAGTCATCCATTTCATTTAGGTTATCAAATTTGTTGACATATAGTTGGGCAAAGTAACTCCTAATTAATTTCCTTTTCATTCCTGGAAAATTCTCCCTTTTCATTTTTAAGACTAACAATTTGATTTTCCTCTTTCCTTTTTCTAATAAAATTTATCAAAAGTTTATCTATTTTGTTGTTTTTTTCATAAAACCAATTCTTAGTTTTATTTATTAATTCAATAGTTTTTTTTTTTTACTTTCAATTTTATCAATTTCTCCTTTTAATTTTAGAATTTCAAGTTTAGTATTTGATTAGGGGTTTTTGATTTGCTCTTTTTCTAGCTTTTTAATTTGCAAGTGCCATTCATTGATCTTCTCTTTCTCTATTTTATTCAAGCAAGCCTCTAGAGTTATAAAATTTCCCTTTATTACCTCTTTGGCTGCATCCCACAAATTTTGGTATATTGTCTCATTGTTTTCATTCTCTTGGCTGAAATTATTAATTGCATCTATGATTTGTGGTTTCACCCAATTATTCCTTATGATGAGATTATTTACTTTCCAATTACTTTTTGGTGTATTTATCCCTAGCTTCTTGTTGAATGTAGTTTTTATTGCATCATGATCCGAAAAGAAAGTATTTACTAGCTCTGCCTCATTTTGATCTTATCTTGGTGTACAGTGTTAAGTGTGGGTCAATGCCTAGTTTCTGCCATACTAATTTCCAATTTTCCCAGCAATTTTTGTCAAATAATGCATTCTTATCCCAAAAATGGGGGTCTTTGGGTTTGTCAAACACTGTATTATTAAAGTTATTGGCTGTTTTGTCCTTTGAACCTAACCTATTCCATTGATCAACTAGTCTATCTTAGCCAGTACCAGATGGTTTTAGTCACTGCTGCTTTATAATATAATTTTACATCTGGTACAGCTAGGCCACCTTCATTTGATTTTTTTTTCATTAATTTCCTTGAAATTCTTGACCTTTTGTTTTTCCATATGAACTTTGTTGTTATTTTTTCTAGTTTATCAAAGTAGTTTTTTGGGAGTCTGATTGGTATAGTGCTAAATAAATAGATTAATTTAGGTAGTATTGTCATCTTTATTATATTTGCTTGCCCAATCCAAGAGCATTTAATATTTTTCTAGTTGGTTAGATCAGACTTAATTTGTGTGGAAAGTATTTTGTAGTTTTGCTCATAAAGTTTCTAATTTTCCCTTGGCAGATAGATTCCTAAATATTTTATACAATCAGTAGTTACTTTAAATGGAATTTCTTTTTGTAACTCTTAACTGTTGGGTTTTGTTAGTGATATATATAAGAATGCTGATGACTTATGTGGATTTATTTTGTATTCTGCAACTTTGCTGAAGATGTGGATTGTTTCTAATAACTTTTTAGTAGAGTTTCTGGGGTTCTCTAAGTATACCATCATATCATCAGCAAAGATTGATAATTTGGTTTCTTCATTGCCTATACTTATTCCTTTATTCTCTTTCTCAACTCTTATTGCCAAAGCTAGCATTTCTAATACAATTTTAAATAATAACAATAATAGTGGGCAACCTTGTTTCACTCCTGATATTATTGGGAATGGTTGCTGTTTGTCCCCATTACATATGATCAATACTCTCTTCCAGAGTGTCTTTTTCCTTTCCACATTTTTTTTCTAGCTCTTTTTAAAGATATTTTATAATTTCTTCTAGGAGAGCCTTGTGTGATAGGGTCCAGATTATATCCCCCTTTGGAGTTTTGTCTGGAGACTATCTGCTATTAGTCTCCTCAGGGTTGGGAATCTCTTTTTCTGTATAAAAGGTATCATTAGAGCTCACTTTGCTTTTTTACTCATTTTTTTAAAGCCCTTGGGATCTGCCTTCAGGGCGAGGAAGTTCCCAGCTTCCTCTACAGAACAGGGACAAATGGACAGTAGCTGTCCTGCAAACAGGCTGCAAAGGGCAGCGGCACTGAGATAGTGTGACTGCCCTGGGCAGAGTCCTGTGGTGTGGAACAGTGGCTGCCCTGGGATGAGCCTCCCACAGCAGAATGTGGCTGTGTACCTGCCTTGTGGTTGTGCTGAGTCACTCCCAGTGCTGGGTGTGTGTTGCCAGGTCCTATGAAAATCTGGGATTTTGGGATACACTCTACCTTTGTTGTTTGTGTAACTTCTCTGCTGATCTACTGCTTTGCAAGCAAAGCAGAGCAGCCAACTTGTGGTAGAATCCTCCATGCAAATTCTCCACCCATGGTGACCGCACCTGTCCTAGTCCACTCAGTATGCTAGCCTCCATGTTCTCTCTCCCAGCCTGTGCTGGCCTCCTCCCTTTTCTGGAAATCTTCAGATTCCTGTGCTGGTAATTTGTTGTACTCAGAATATTCATAGATTTTGCCAGTCCAGCATTATTTCAGAGGCTGAATTTTCTAATCAGTAGTGAGAGTAGAAGGAAGCTCAGAATGAAGCATGTGTCTTCTCCACTATCTTGGCTCTACCCCTCCCTTAATGATCTCTTGTAGAATGCTAACCAAGCTCTTTTTTCTTTCTTTTTTTTGGGGGGAGAGGGAATCAGGGCTGTTAGGTAGGTCAACAATTTTTAATTGGTCTCTTCTGTATCTATTTTCTAAGCTGGTTCTTTTTACAAGGAAGTAACTCACATTTTCTTCCATTTTTTAAAATTCTTCTTAGTTTGTTTGACTGATTCTTGTTTTCTCACAGAGTCATTAGCTTTCATTTGCCCCATTCTAATTTTTAATATGTGATTTTCTTCACTTAGTTTTTATATCTCTTTATATGTTTGGTTAATTCTAATTTTTAAGGTCTTGTTTTTTTTTCAGACAATTTTTCTTTCCTTTTCCAAGCTGACTCTCTCATGTGTACCCCCATTTCCTTTTTCATTTTTCTTCTAGCTCTCTTATTTGATTTTTAAGTCTTTTATGAGCAGTCCCAATAAGCCTTTTTGGGCTTGAGATCAATTCATATTACTCCTTTAGGTCTCTTCTATGGACATGTGAAAACCCCTGCCCAAACTCCCTAAAGTTTTGGATATGAAACCCTTCATCCTGAAAACAAAGTCCTACTTTCATGAAGAGTTAAAAGTTAATTAATGAGCCAATAATAAAAAAATGATTCTGACCATAAAAAGTTACTATGGTGACAAGAAATCCAAACATACTCAGAAGAAGATAAAAAAAGTCAAAGCCTCTCCCTCCAAAGCCTCCTAGAAAAATAAGACTTGGTCACATATCATGGAAGAACTCTAAAGAACTTTTATTCAAAATCAAGTGAGAGAGAGAGAAAAAAAAATAATTGTAAAGAAAAATAAGTGATGCAAGAGAAATTCAAAAACTAACATCTATATCATACAAAGTACAATTTGGCCAATTGAAAAGGAAATTAATCATTGAGGAAAATAATAGGAATTGAAAGAATCCATTGATCACCTCCCAAAAGGGATCCCAAAATAAAAACTCCCATGAATATGAGAGCCAAATTCTAGAATTTCCAAACCAATGAAAAAATATTGCTACTATCTAGAAAAAACAATTTAGATATAGTGAAGTCACAGTAAGGATAAATTAAAGAATTATAGGGCTTGGAATATGATATTTTGGAGAGCAAAAGAATTAGGATCAAAACAAAGAATCACTGATCTATCAAAATGTAATATAATCCTTCAGGGGAAAAGGGTTGATATGCAAATAAATTTCAAGCATTATGATGAAAAGAGCAGAAAGGAATAGAAAATTTGACTTTCAGGTATAGGACTTAGGAGAAGCATAAAAGAGTTACTAGGAAAGGAAAGTCATATGATGTCTTCTGTTTATTAGGATAATTAGAAGGTGTATATATAGACAGAGGGCACAGATATTGGTTGAATTTGAAGGGATAACATCTAATAACTAAAATTAAGTGGTGAAAGAAAAATGTACTGGGAGAAAGGGAAAGTTGGCACTGGGATGGCATAAATTTTCTGCCATAAAAGAGACAAGGGAAAGTTTTGACAATGAAGTGAAACTGGAAAAGGAGGAAGAGAGGGTAAGTGAGCAATATTATAATGATCAGGATTGGCTCAAAGAGTAAATAGCATATTGATCAATATGTGTATAGAAATCTAATACTGCAGGGAAATAGGAGAGGAAGGTAATGAGAGAAGGCAGGAGAGTGATAAAAGGGAAGGTATACTGGGGAGGGAGTGGTCAGAACCAAAACACTTTTGAGGAGAGACTGGATGAAAGAAGAAAAAGAATAGAAAAAGAGATATAGTTAGCAATAGGAATTATGATAATAATTTTGAAGAAAGTTTCTTTTATGAATGTCTCATATAAAAACAAACAAACAAACAAACAAACAAACAAACAACAACCAAAAAAAAAAAAAAGATGAGCCATTCCCCAATTAATAAATGATTAAAATATGTAAAACATTTTCAGAGGAACAAATCAAAGCTATTTATAGGTATATGCAAAATGAATATTCTAATTCCTATTGATCGAAAAAATGAAAATTAAAACAATTCTGAGCTACCCCCTCATAGTTATTAGATTGGCTAATGAACCAGAGAAGGGAAGATAAGAAATGTTGGAGTGATTATGGGAGAAATGGGACATTAATACATTATTGGTGGAGTTGTGAACAGATTCAATCATTCAATAGAGCAATTTGGAACTATTGTCAAAGGGCTATAAAATCATGTATACTTTTTGACTTCACAATACCACTGTTAGTCATGTATCCCAAAAGAGATTTAAAAATAAAAGGAAAAGAACACTTATACAAAAAATATCCATTGCAACGCTTTTCTAAGGGCAAAGAATTGGAAACTAAAGGAATACCCATCAACTGGGGAATGGCTCAATAAATGATGGCATGTGATTTTGATGGAATATGATTGCTCTATAAGAAATGATGAGCAAGATGCTCTCAGAAAAACCTAGGAAGTCCTAGATTAGTTCATACAAAATGAAATGTACTGTGTCAAAGCAATAGCAATGTTGTAGGATGATCAATTATGAATGACTTTGCTATTCTCAGCAATCAATTGATCCAAGACTAATCTGAAGGATTTATAATGAAAAATCTATCTATATCTAGCAAAAGAATTATGTCTAAATCTCAATTGAAGCATGCTTTTTTCTAACTTTATTTTTATTGAGGGTTTTTTTTAAGTGGGGATGAGAGATTTGTTTTCTTTTGCAAAATGCCTTTTATGAGATATTTTGCCTAAGAAGGGAAACTCTAGAGCCCATGACTCTGCCTTCCAGTTACAGAGTCAGTTGCAGGGGCAGAAAGTCCTGATAGCTTATAAATATTAGGTAGATTCAGGAGGAAATCTATCAAGTAGGAGCTTCTATTTTATCCTGTAGACATTATGGAATCACTTTAACATCTCAAGCTGGGGAAATGATGGGTCAGATCTGTGTTTTCATATTATTAGTTTGGCACTTTACTGGAACATGAAATTAATGATTAATGGGCTGAATGCTGACACACCAATAAAAGATAGAAAAGGCAGATTTTGGTGAGGGTACAACAGTCTGGAAATCAAGTACTTTTAAGTCACTTTGATGTTTGAAGGGTATATAAGAGGGACAAAAATACTGAAACCAAATTGATTATTTCAGTCTTTCTTGAAACTTTGAGCATAGTGCAGGGAGGGAGGGAAAAAGTCGGAATAGAAGTGAGTGTAAAGGATAATGTTGTAAAGAATTTTTTTTCAAAATAAAAGAAAGAAAAAAAGAAAAAAAAGAAACTTTGAGCACAGCAAGGTGATAAACAAAATTGTAACCAACAACTAATGTGGTGTGAGTGGAAGGTACCAAATGCTTTTGCCTATTATTATGTTTCCCACTGATCTGCCTTGGTGTTTGGTCTTTGTCTTTCTTCTGAGTTCAAGCACTTTTGTCTTCAAGTCTTTCATCCCCTTAAATTTTTAGTAGTCATTAATAACCTGGGAAACAACTTTGAGACAGGAAATAAGGAGCTAGCTTAAAAGACAGGAACAACTCTCTCTGAGACATAGTAGTGGTAATCATCAGTAGGTCATTTATCTTCTCAGTGACTCTGGAAATTCTGTAATGTAATTTCAAGTCTCTCTGTCAAACCACGATGTGATTGTATAGATGAACTGTCGATCTACATTAATAGAGGGAATTTCTATACCAGAAGCTCCCTACCCCTACTAAAACAGAAATCTGAACTAGATAAATAGATAGATAGACAGACAGACAGACATATAGATAGATGTCATACATAGACTTAGATATGTCAAGATATATATATATATATATATATATATATATATATATTTATATATACCTTTATCTTATTATCTTATTTTACTGCATTAGTTCTATTCAGAACAAGAGATCAAAATTTCTTTTGAACTGAATGTTTGAAAATAAATCTTATGACTATACCCTGATAAGGTTCTGAAAGAATAGAGACATAAAATGGTCCATTTCTAGGGAGATAGAGTTGTCACAAATAGCTTGGAGCATGAGTACTAGCAATAGTCAGCGGAGTCCTGTGGATTGTTCTGATGATGTGGGGCACCATCAGAATCTTGGACATGTGAGCATGAAAGAGAGAAGGATCACAAAGATAGTTATCGAATTCACTGAAAGAGGGATTAAATAATGCTGAAGACAGGACTTGTGTATTTTGCAAAGAGTGTGTTTGTGTGTGTGTGTGTGTGTGTGTGTGTGTGTGTGTGTGTGTGTTACTGAATGAAGCAGATAAAACCTACTTATGCAGGAGCGTCTATGTCCTTTGTCTTTTAATTTTTCTCAGGGTTTAGTAAAGAGACTTAACTAAAATTAGTTGTCATTAAAATAAAAAAAAATCATCACTTTTAAAAGTAGCAGCTATTAACAATAAATCAATACCTGATTCCTAGGATTTGCTGATTTCTGAGTTGTAAATATGTATACTGAATATTTTATAATCGGTTCTCACTAGCTAGTTTGAGCTGGTTGCAACACACCTCTGGATAATGACATGGCTTCATCTTTTGAGTTGAAATTGAAAAGCTATCCTTCTGTCACTTTACCCTCAAAATAACTTTTAGATTCTGATTGTTGGCCCTATGATTTTCCATAAATGAACTGTGAAAGAGATTTTCTTTTCAGGGCTAGAAAACACTCTATAATAGAACTTCCAACTAAATTCTTCTCACAATATTTAGTTCTCAGAAATTCCACATTCTATTTGGCAGGAAAATTCACATTTTCATAAATTACTTGTCCTTAGTCCATTAATTCTACAGCCCAGTACTGTTTTTTTTTTCCTGGTGGGCCAATTGAGATCTAAGTTATAACCTGTGTTCTGCCATGTCATTTCATTTTTCTGGGACTTGGTTTCCTGTTTATATAATTAGAAGTTAGAGTATTTGATCTCTAAGGTTCCCTTCAACTTTAAAATTCATTAATTTATCAGTGGCAGAACAAAAATCAGATTTTAAAAGGTTTTAAATATTCTGAGACATCAGGGAAGGACTGTCAGATAAGAGTAGGATAGCAAATTAATAGTCTGTACTCTTAGTCTAAAGAGGTCTCATGGAAAGTGAAACAATGGTAAAATTATGGAACAATATGAAGTATTGCAGAGTTTTGCATTCTATGTCTGGAGACTAGATCACTACTTACTTCCATGTGAATTTAACTTCAATCTTCAATAAATTTAGTTCCTTCATTTGTAAAAGTTAGATTAGGTAATGCCTAAGGAACATTTACACTCTAAATTCAATGATTACTAGGTGATGTGTGTTTTCTTTCTCCTTTCCACAAAGATTCAATGAGCATGGACCTGTTGATAATTTGTCACTGCTGGCCAAATTTAGAGATATCAAACGTAGATAACCAGGTATTGAAAATATCTGTTTCTTTTAAGTGTCATAGAAATAGAGTTTAGCACCTAGTGAAAAGAATAAAAAATAAAACAAAATAGAAAGTTACCAGATGATCAATTGGATTGTTTATAGCCAAGTTTGAATTTGTCATATTAATTACAAGGAGTTACTTATATAGCCAGCTGTCATTAGAGAATTGAATTTTGGTAGAAGTTGAAGAACAAAAATTCTAGAGCATGAAACTCTCTTGCAAATCAATTTTATTATTTCCCCAATTAACATGCTCCCCACAGCAGTCTTCATTGTATTTGGATATGAATGAGACTTAAAGGTAAAAAAAAAAGATGAGTAGTACATCATACTAGGAAGGGAAACAATATAAAAAATCTCTACAGTGTTTGGAGAAAATAAATAGATTAATTGAGTTTGAGTGAGGTATTTTTTAGGAATGCAGCAGATAACATTTTTAGGGGAAGGTAGAGATAGGACTGTGTTCTTGACTTTGCTGCATGATTTTCCCTGTCTTTACCTTAGGTTTAGGATTCCATACATTTTTTGACTTTGTCCTGATACTGCTTGTGTTTGATATGACTCTGATGACAGGAATCCTAAATTAATAATTTTCTGTATCCACAAAGTCTGTACACTGGAGACTCATTATAATTGTTTTTTTAAAATTATTTTTATTATAATTGTCCTTTTTGCTTAACCCTGTTTTCCTTCTGGAACCACTCAATTTTCCTAATCTGGACATTTAAACAAACAGAAACCATACTATGGAACAAGAATTAAGGATATATAGAAGTGCGAAAAGAAACAAACAAAAATAAATCCATGTTTTGAAGTAGCACACATATTAATGAAGGAGAATATAAAGGTAAATATATACAAAAATATGTAGATATTAAAGGAAGATGGGGAAAGATTTCATGTAGAAAGTGGAGTTTCATTCAGACTTGAAGGATTCTAAGGAGCTAGGAATGAAAGAATTCAAGCTATAACCAGATAAAATGCTCATAGTCAGGAACTAGAGTCTTGTTTGAAGAAAAGCATGAAGATCACTATCACAAAGTGAGGGAGTAGAAGGGAGTAAGATGTAAGAAGACTGGAAAACTAGGAAAAGGCAAGGTTATAAAGCTTAAAAACCCAGCAATTTTTATATTTGATTTTTGAGGCAATAGAGAGCCACTGGAGTTGGTTTAATGGGCTGGGGAACATGTGTGTGTGTGTGTGTGTGTGTGTGTGTGTGTGTGTGTGTGTGTTATTGTTATACTTGTGATTTAGGAAGACCAGTTTCATAGGTGAATGAAGGATGACTCTGCCCAAATTGCCATCACAATTCAATTCAGTTCAATTCAAGAAATATTTATTAAGTATTTATTATATTCCTGACAATGTGGAAAACAGTAGGAGTGCAATGACCAAAAAATGTAACTGTCTTGCTGTAATAGGTTGAGGCTTGAGTTGATGCACTGAGGTCCCAAGCACATGAGGCTAAATAGTAATTGGACCATACTCTATTAATATATATGCTTGGAGAAAGAATGGCCCCCGCCCACTCTTTGTGCAAGTCCTGATGTGTTATATAGGAAATGATAATTTTGGTGGGTGGAGGCAGGGGGTGGAGAAGGAAGTGAAAAAGTGAGGCTGCTGGCTGGCATCTTGTCACAACTGCTCACATTGCTATCGAGACCTCCCTTGACCTCCAATCCCCCTTTCACCTGCAATCCCCCTTCACCTCTGCTAGCTGACTTCCTGTCGCAGCTGCCCATATTGCTATTGCAATCCTTCTTCATCTCTAATGAGAATAAAGATTGAAGACTTTCCCCTTAACCTGAATTCCTGATTCCGGCTGATTTTAAATACACGGTCATCACATCCTGCCTTAAGGAATATAGACCATATGGATTTTGTGGGGGGAGATACAACATGTATTTACACAAAGACAAAAATGTACAAAATACCCAACAACAAGGAAAATCAGGACCTCTTGTGGGATGTGGCATTTGAACTTAACTCTGAAGAAATATAAGGATCTAAAAAATCGAGATGGAAAGTCACAAAATTCTAGCCATGCTAAACAACCTGTTGAAGGTCCAGAGACAAGGGATAAAATGCTAGAAAGAAGGAAAAGCTAGTAAGTAATTTTGGCCAAAGAGTAGGATACTTTAATAAGGATTAATGAGAGGATGAATGAACAATAACAAAAAGACTAGTAAGATCATATTATAAAGAGCTTTAAATAGAAAGAAATACAAAATAAAGTAGGGATTTCTTTTCTTTTATTTTTTCCTCAAAGCAATAGTGAGCTACTATTATGAAGCTTCTTGAATAGGGAACTGCACTTTTTGGCACTTTGGTTTTGTAACTCTTTTGAGGATGGATTTGAAAAGCTTCACCAGCTTAACCTTCAGGGTTTTGCCCTGGAAATCTGTCCAGCCCTCTCCAGCTTGATCATATAGATGACTGGCAATATTATCCTCAATGCTCAGCATCTGATCAATTCTTTTGGTCTAATAAACTTGTTTGAAATCTCTTGAAAATGAGCTGGTGAGATTTCTGCTATCTGTCACTTCCATCTGGGTTAAACATAGCAAAAGAACAGCCTTCTCCACACTAGAGCCCATTGTACATCTAGTTAACTATGCTCTTCTATGACAGCTATCATCTCAGCAGTTAGTTACAGAGGGAGATGAGACAGATATATCATAATTATAATCCTTCTGGATCTAACTAGAAGGTACAGAATTATGTAAAACTTAACATAAAGAAGCAATTGAGTTGTGTTTTTGATTTCCCTATAATGTAAGCCCCAAATGTAAGCCTCTTATTCTATTGAAACTGGCCTTTCATTTTCATTTACATTTATCTCAATCCCCACTCATATACCTGGGTATATTCAAGCATTAACCTCTATTTCTTGATAAAACTTAAGAAGGGTATGCAGAACCCAGGTTACAAGTGAAACATATAAAAAAATGATAGAACTTTAATTTCGCGTTTTTTCCCCCCTCGAACAAATACTAAGTACATATCACATGTAATCATTGAAGTCAAGAAATCAGAGCTATTGCTTTCACTCAGGGGTCAGTATTACAAGTCCATGAATAAGCATGAATAGACAATGTAATATAAAAAAATTATACAATATGTAAAAATCTCACAGTTTTCAACATTTTAAAATACATTCAGAATATGTAATAGAGCTCGGAAAGAGCATATAATAGCTGGAACAAAGCTAATTCATTGAAGTCCTAAGGATGCTGATTTAATGATCGAAAAAAATTAATTTATAATTAGTGCTGGTATGCTCCAGAAGTTCTCCATTTTGAGAATTGCTTCATTTTGTTTACAGATATGTCTGTACTCTTCCAAGGTACATATATAAAATAATATGTGCTATAGTATCTTGTTGTGCAATTTCTTCTGAGAAATAATTTTCTGCAGAAGCAGAAACTCTTAATGCTGAAATTGGGTAAAAGGGTTATTGCATTAGATCAGGTTTCAGACCAAGCAGTGAGGTCATTGATCAATTTTTACTCCATCCTACTCCTCTATGGCCCTATAACAAACATTGCTTCCTCCACTAAACAGTGTGACTTTACCTAATTCAGAAAGTCACAATTACAAATTTCTGGCCTATTTACCTGTTTATTTCCTTCATTGCTCCCCACACTGATTAATAACTCTTCATTCTTTGCTTACATTAAAAATAAATCATTGATGTCTCTTACTTTGTTCATCATGGTGATGTCCCTTTATTTGCTTCCCATTTTTACAACTTTCCTTTGTTACAAAACAACAGGCACTTAGCAATCTCACCTTAAAGTAAATTTAACTTTCCACTGTCTGTATTGAATGTTGGGCAGGATATTTTATTATGTGATCTCTTAAATCTCCTACATTTATTTTGTTGTGGTCTTCTTAGGATTATCATGTTTTGTATAACCCATTGAAATGTTAATTATTTAGATGAACATATTCCAAGATCTTAAAGCAAGATCTGTTGCTTAAATGTATACAGGCTCCATGCTGAATGGGAAAGCATTTTATGTCTCTTAACACCTCTCAACTAAATTCCATGGCAAATCTACCTGAATTCTATGCCTTCATTTCTTCTCCTCTGTCTTTCTTCTAAATCCTCTACAATCAGGCTTCTGAAGTTATCACTCAAATGAAAACTGTTCCTTCCAAAGCCACAAATATTCTCTTAGGTACCTAATCTAAAAACCTATTCTGTTTTCATCCTTTTATACCTTCCTTCACACAGATATTATTGATCATCTCCTCCTGAATAGTCTTTCTTTTCTGTTAAATAACTGCCTTCTTCATGGTTTCCCACACTGCTCCTTCTCAGTGTCTTTTGCTAGTTCCATAACCACATCATCTATCTTTTGTTTTCTTCTTTTGTCTACACCTACATTCCATCATTTGGTGATTTCAACAAGTGCCATAGATGCAAATATTAGCTATAGGCAAATAATCCCCTGATGTTTATATTTATCCCTGACCTCCTGGGTTCCATCACCAATTGCCCTTAGTCTATCTCAAGCATCATGTTCTTTTAGGCAGCTCAAAGCCAACATTTTCAGAATTCCTGATGAGATTCTGATTGTTGCTCCCAAATGTGGCCCTGACCCAAGCCCCACAGAAACCATTGATCATTTAACTTAGTAGAACAAAAAACAGGCCAGTATATTCTATAACCATATCATCAGTTTAACACATGACAGTTACCATAAAACATAACACAGAAATCAATCAATAAGAAAGTAGTACCAACAAGATGTGGAACAGGACATTGGACACTGCATGTTTATGTATTTCCTCTTCTTGCATTCATTGGGTGGACCTGTGGTAATTATAATATAATTATCATACATTATTGGTGTTATTGTTTATTTTTTTAATCCTGAAGAAGATTATGACATCAGGGGGATGATTCCATGACATGCAAGTGAATTGTATTTAAATTGGGAAAGGTTTGCAAGATCATTTGTGCTTCATTTTTCCCTCCAGAGCCAGTAGTCAATTATATATCAAGATGAATGGAGATGACCCTGAATGCAATGTGAGGTTTTTTATATACATTCTTGGTCACCACATGTATAGATCCACCAAGGACCTCCCCATATAGCAAACTCTTCCTATAACCTCAAAATTTACATTTTGTGTAATCAGCACCATTTGCTCTTAAAAAATTCTTGTCTTGCTTTGCTGGGCTGCTGATTTTTTCAGAGAGCATCATTTGCCCACAGAGTGCATAAATCTCTTTAAAATGTCTTTGCTCCTGCTAAAGACTGAGCCTGAATTCTGTCAGAAATGACTCCACTACACAAGGATACTTAAACATTATCATCTTTTCTGTTACCCAAGCTCAAAAACTAGTATAATTCTCATTGTTACTTACCCCATATACAAATCTATTACCACATATTGTCATTCTATCTTTAAACATATCTTTCTACTTACTGAACTAAACCTCCCACCCCAGTTCCCATCCCCCTTCATTATTCAGGCTTTCATCACTTTTCATTTTGACTTGTGTAATTGACTTTTAATTAATATTAATTAATATAATTACACACACACACACACACATATATATATATATATATATATACACACATACATATATGTATGTGTATATATATATATATATATATATATATATATATATATATACATAATTAATCCTATATGTAGTTGGAAAAGAGATGTGGTCTTCCTTCCAACCCTACACTCAAAAAAATCTGGTAGATCCCCATTATATCACAGATAAAATAAAAATCTTGTGGCAGTTGGCCCCTTCCTATATTTCCACTTGACTTATATTTTGCTCCCTTTATATACCATATGATCCATTCTTATTAGCCTAATTATTTTTCCTCATATCTGGCTCTATCCCCTATCTTGATGCTTTGATACTGGCTTTTTTAATATTTGGAATGCCTTTCTTCCTCATTTCCTCTCTTTCCTTGACATTTCTCAATACTCAGCTCAAATCCCCCCCAATACTTTTTGCAGGAGGATTTCCTTGTTCATCTCAGCTATTTGTGCTTTCTCTGAGATTACTTTCCCATAATATATATAATATATATGTACACACATACATATATATAAAAACATGTATAAATATACATACATAAATGCATATATACATGAGTATAAAATTATATAATGCATGCAATGTATAAATATATATGATGTATTTATATCTATATATTTTCTATAATTAGTTATTTATATGTCATTTTTCCTCCCAATAGAATTATGAGTTCTTTGAAGGCAGGGACTATTTTTTTTTTATTTCTTTGTATTCCTAGCACAGAATATATGAGAGATAGTAAACATTAACTACTCATTTACAGGGTGAATATGAAAAGGTAAAGTATTCTTTGTTTAGTAGTTGCAGTGAGGAGAGAAATATTCCTTCAAGGGCCAGATGAAATCAAACTAAGTTATGTATTTGATTTATTGTACAAATGTTCTTCCATCCTGTTGTATGTTTTATTCTTTTCTGGCTTATAAAAATTATCTCCAATGATCTTTTCTTAAAAACTCCTACAATGATATCCTAATATAAGGTAATTTTGTTAGGGCCATAATACTTCAGTCTGAACTAGGTTTTGTCCTCTCTTCATAATTTTCCACAGGCATTTTTCTTCCCAACTCTATAAAACCTTTTTTCCCTCCCAGGAGTCCAGGAAAATCTTAAAGGAAAAGAAAAAAAAAAAAAAAGAAATACAACAGACAAACAAAAAAGCCACAATCCAAACAAAAAAGCCCAAAATATTCAATTCCAAAGTGAAACATTTTTAGAAGAGCAAATTAATTTGAAACTCGTTTCTACTTCCTTTTTCTCTAGTTATATTTTTCTTGTCTTTTTTTCCATAAACTTCTAATATTCAAATCTTTACTTGCTCTTTCCTAGTTTCTAAGTTGTTTTGTAAGATAAATGTTAAATGAGTTTCTGAAGAGGTAAAAATAGAGTTTTTATCCTCCCTATTTTCTCTTCCCTTTCTGGTTTTTACATTTTTTGGTTGCTTTCAATTAAAGTTTCCAATTTCCTCACTCACCCTTTCCACATGAATGCTTCTAGATTCAAATATACCTTTTCAGAGTCCCAGCACTCTACAGAGGGCCACAACTCAGAGCTGACTCAGAGATTCAAACTCTTCAGATAGCCACTGAGGCAAAAAAATGTTCACTGTTCAGTATCTATTCAGTGATTTATACTAAAGGTAAGGGACAATAAAAGCAAAAGGAAGTCAGGAACTTGGGTCCACTCAGATAGGTACTAGTTGCCACTGCCATGTGCTTGCAGTAAAGAAATACCCTCTTCTATCACTTGCTGAAAGTATAAGAAAAAGAAGGTACTGTACATAGAATGATTTCAGAAAGTCCTGG
Source organism: Antechinus flavipes (assembly GCF_016432865.1). Classification (NCBI taxonomy): domain Eukaryota; kingdom Metazoa; phylum Chordata; class Mammalia; order Dasyuromorphia; family Dasyuridae; genus Antechinus; species Antechinus flavipes. The sequence continues at coordinate 483,363,319 of NC_067400.1, forward strand.
AGAGACTTACCTGAACTGATGCTTAGTGAAGTAAATAGAACTAAGAAAACATTGTACACAGCAACAAGAAGATTATGTGATGATCAATCTGATGGATATGGCTCTTGTCAACAATGAGGTGATTCAGGCCAATTTCAGTGGACTTGTGATTGAGAGAGCCATCTGAATCTAGGAGGAGGACTGTGGGGACTGAATGTACATTAGAATATAGTATTTTTACTTTTTTGTTGTTCTTTGCTTGCTTTTTTTAAATCATTTTTTTTTCATTTTTGATCAGATTTTTCTTGTGCAGCATGATAAAGGTGGAAATATGTATAAGATAATTGCAAAAAATAAAAAGTACAGCTCATAAAAAGAAGCAAAAGACCAGTAGAAGAGGAAGATATCAGGTTCCTGGCAAAGGGGACGTGGAAGAGAAAGTCCAGAGAATCAGCAGAGCAAACTGGAATGAAATAAAAATATGACCAACTTGGACATCTTTCTTAAAATGGAAGTTCTGTAAGGGACTATCAAATCAGAAAGAAAGTCCACAGTGAGCAAAAGGTATTTCCAGCATAACTACTGGAGTACATTCTCTGCAGAAAAACTACAACAAACTAGTGAACCTGCCTAGCTCCATAAAAGGTATCCTAATTTAGATTATCCAGCACTTTACCTGATTAATCTCATTAAGAGTTGCAAAATAAAGATATTCCCAAGTTTCATTTCAGAGTAAATTGCAAAAATTATTAGACATGCTAGCACATCTTTGTAATTCTTGGGAAGACCAATGAATTACTGACCTTAGATATTTTTATTCCTCTTAGTACTAAAATGATTGAATGTCCACAATGAGTTTAGGACCAATATGGTGAGCCTTGGGTTCTTGGTGCCATCAAAGTTCCTGAGGAGGATTGAATCAATCCAAATGGAGAATAGAGCAGGTCAAAGCTTCGGACTAATTAGCAGTGGGATTATGCATTGACTGGCTGCAATACTTACATTTTGGATGAAATAGAAAGATACATTTAAAAAAAATTGATACAAATAAAATAGTCAATATTAGGGATTCTATAGAATGACAAATATACTGTAATAGCAGATTATTGAAAACAATTTTGAATTATTCAGATAAAAAGTGATAAAACTGAACAGAAATAGCAAAATTTTATTTAGCAATCTACTATTGTACAACACAACACAAGAAGGTCAAAGACAGAATGTATTAAAATATTTTTAGAAGGACCTTTTGTGGAAACAAAGAATTGAGAGGAAAAGTATATAGCCATAATTTAGGAAATCATTCAGCAAATAGTACTAAGAGGATGTGATATAATGTTATTTTCAGTAGGAAATACTGAGTATGAAAAATTCAGAGACCATTCTAACAGTTGTGTGAGCTCGAATAGAATGAAGCAAGAAGAATCAGGAAAACAATTAACCCTAAAAGGAAGTCTAGCTGAGTAAATGTAATGACACAAAGAACACATAATGAAATTGATATTTACTTTAAATAATTTTAAAAGATATATTTATAGGATATACATATTATGGTGTATATATTCATATATTTGTGCCTCTGTGTGTGTATGTACATGTGCATGTATTTAGAGAAGGACTAAAAATAGAGAATATTTCCTGTTATTAAATTAATTTATTTTGTATTTATTTTGCTTTACTATTTCATTCATTAGGAGGGAGTGTTCAATGTAGGGAAGAAGTATCATATTTTGGAGTGACTGGTTAAAAAATAATAGTTTAAAATTTCTTCAGAAGTACATCTGTGTGAAACAATTTTAATGAAATAGATTCAGTTGAATAAGCATACCTCAATCCTCTTTAAAACAAAGAATCATAGCATCATTTTGACTATTTTTCAACTACCAGTTTATTTGGTATGGAAACAAAGAATTCCACTGACATTAAGCACTGAGTGAAGGTGAGAGGAGAGTGTTTTTTTTTTTTTAAACAATCATTAAGTGACAGATTTCATCCATGGCCAGAAACTTCATTGCTGGCCTAGGTATGAGAAAAATAATGAAATTTCCTTAAGCATTTTAAATTATTTAAATATTAAAATACCTCACAAATCTTAAAGTCATTGCAGAAGAGAGAACATTTCTCATCCTGAGGAAATGGAGGAAGACAGATTTCCATCACTGTACATACCATAGGTACAAGCTGGAGGAAGCACTAACAGATGCTTGGATTTCTTCACCCAGAACTCTATAGCCTGTTAATTAATTCTCCTTCATCTATTTTTCTCCCTAGGGCTGTTATGCACAATGAATACCACCAACTGTAAAACTCACAGCTGATGACAGAGGTGCTTCTCTAAAAATAGCACAAAGCTGTGAGTCCAACCAGTGAAAAGTGGTTCACCCAGGGATGCTGAATTTCATTTCTGCATATGGCAATGAAAATGGCTCTCCTGATTATGTCTGTAGAGTATCTCCCAAAAAAATTGTTCATACAATATAGAATATGATTCCCTGAGGTAAAACCAAACAAACTTCTTTGTTTCAATAAATTTTGTATTTTTGTTGTTAGATGTTGTTAGATGGACCCCCACCTTCCTAGCCGATTATTACTTCCTGAAAACTAACTGTAACACATGGAAATATGCTTTACTTTGTGTAATAGGTGCAAATATTGGAAATTGGAAGACAATAAATTATATTTTAAATGTTATAATAGGACTTACTGTCAAAGCATTCATTTCTTCTGTAATTTAGTTTTTCTGTAGACTAAAAAATGTTCTCATAAAAGAAATAATTCTGTTTCTCTCTTACATACACACACAGGAGATAGAGAGACAAAGACAGAGAAAGAAATAGACAGACAGACAGACATAGAGAGAGACATTGAGAGAGAGAGAGAGAGAGAGAGAGAGAGAGAGAGAGAAGAGAGAGAGAGGAGAGAAGAGGAAGAGAGAGAGACAGAGTTTTCATTGCAATTCAGATTTGAACATTATAAGTTTGACTTCAAATATGAGCTCTTTTTAGAGGTAAACAGGGAGAGTTCATAAGTATGAGACTGTATATAAGTTTAGATTTTTTCTATATAGTTATTGATTTTGCTGGAATTTTATCTTCTTTTTCTTCTTTTCTTAATTCTTTGTTACAAGAGATTGCTTTCTGGGAGGCCGGAAGGTATATGGGGAGAGATTTACATGTTCTACCTCCCCAAATCAATTAAATCTATTTTAAAATAATTCAAATGTTTCAATAATGGCTTTACTTATATTGAAGGAAATTTGTGGTTTTCTAATTGTGTGGTTGGAGTATGTGATTAGTAAATCCTTATTTATGCAAATGTGATAGAAAATAATATAGGCTAGGCAATCTAGGACTTTTTGTTTTCAGAATTCTGATGGAACAAATGAAAAGCTTCAAAAGATAGTATTGATTACTCTAACCATGTCACAGAATGTTCATCATCTAAGTTCAGAGTACTTAAGACTTCAGACAACTTTTAAAATGTCCTAACTGAAGACTTAATGATTTACATAATCTGATAAGAAATATACCAAGATATATAAAGTCATCCACAGACATCAACCACTAAATCCAACTTGTTCTGCCTCACAGAATTCTCATCTGGCTTTGATCAGACTGTCTCCCTTTTTTCTTCTTCCCTCAGGATAATGAGTTATATATCCACATTATCTTATAGATGAGGGTAGACAAACAAAAATCCATCATTCCACAAGTTCTCCCTATCCCTGATTTATCTGCTGCCTGAGGGTACTTTCAGATTGGGAGTGAGGCTGGCATTCTTCTTAGGGCTATTGATAACAGATGTCACCTTAATGCCCAATTCATGAATCTACTGTTTTGGATTCATGGTTATGTAATAAATAGAGCTACTTACAAAAATTAAATATGTTTCAAAAAGTATTCATTATTTATGGCTTATTATAAGATATAGAAGTAACATTATTCTATCTTTTATAATAGTATTTTTCAATATTTTATGATTTATTGGAAATTAATGGTTTTGTTCTGTTATTCCTTAGGAGCAGATTGAGACTGATTGGTGAAGGAGCTCAGTCAGGAGGACAATATTTATTTTTAAAAATTGCAGTTCTTATTAACTTTTTTCAAACAGGTACTACAACAGAAATTTGGCTAACGGGAAACAAAGGTCAAAGATGACATTTTGTCTTTGGAAAGATAAAATTTTATTCATTTTTTGTTCCTACTAGGTCATAATCCAATAGCCTCTGTGCAGAATATTTCTGGAAAGATTACTTTAAACCAATGTTTGTATTAATCCTTTATGTAAAGGGAAATAAAAAGATAGGTTGACAAAAGTAGACTGTTTTTCTACTATCACAAGATCATATACCTTTTGGAGGAGAAGCAGAAAGTAAGAACTCAGTATATTATACGGAGAACATAATGTCCTTGGATCTTGGAACCCACTTATCAAATGACTGGAAAAAGAAGAAAATGACCTTTGGCTATGTCATGAGGAGCTTGTAGGGAGATTTTGTTCTGACCCAATGGGACACATGTGATGAGTTCCATGAGAAAAAAAGAAACAAATACTAAGATATGTGTGTGAGGAGTCAGAAAGATACATCATAAATCCCAAACATACCTTGAAGCATCTCAATGTAAAAAAGACAAGATTCAGGTTTTGAGTCCAGAAAGGCAGGAATATGAAGTTATCATAAATTAACAGGATCTATTTCATAAACTATTTCCTAAATATTATTACTCCACAGTGGAGTATATTTTATGTATATTTTATGACTATTTAATAGCAATGATTAAAAGTGGCAACTAATGAGAAATGGTACAGAGTAATGGATAAATTATTAGACTCAGCAACAGATACATTGGAATCCTGCCTCAGACAATGAATAGTTTTTTTTTCAATATGGACAAATAACTTTATCATTTGAAGCTTTAGTTTCCTTATTTTAAAACTGGGAACACAATATAGATAGTACCTACTCTAAAAGATTAATATAAGAAAAGTGATTTTCAAAACCTTCAAGTTCTAAGAAAATATGCATTAAGTCCTAAGTATAGTGAGAAACCAAAATAATGAATATTTAGGTCTGGGCAATCTATTTTATTGGATTCAGTTTGTCCTGTTGGATTCCTTTTTTCCACTTTTTTATTAAAGCTTTCTATTTATAAAATATCTGCAAGGGTTATTTTTCAACATTGACCCTTGCAAAGCCTTCTGTTCCAAATTATTCCCTCCTTCTCTCCATTCCCTTCACAAGATGGCAGGTAGTCCAATACATGTTAAATATGTTAAAATATATGTTAAATCCAATATATGTATACATATTTATAGTTATCTTGCTGCACAAGTAAAATTGGATCAAAAGGAAAAAAGAATGAAATGCTATATTGTTGTCCATTGCACAATTGGGATTGGTTTGAATCCTCCGATTGTTGAAGAGAGCCATGTCCATAAGAACTGAAAGTTATATAGTCTTGTTGTTGCTGTGTGTAATGATCTCTTAGTTGTGTTAATTTCACTTAGCATCAGTTCATGTAAATCTTTCCAGGCCTCTCTGAAATCATCCTCTTGGTCATTTCTTCCAGAAGGATAATATTTCATAATATTCACATACTATAATTTATTCAGCCACACTCCCACTCAGTGTACAGTTTCTGGCCACTACAAAGAGGGCTGTAGCATAGCTCCAAATTGCTCTCCAGAGAGATTGGATCCATTCACAGTTCCACTGTGAACTTCCAATATTCGTCATTAACTTTTCCTGTCATCCTAGCCAAACTGAGAGGTGTGTAGTGATATCTCAAAGTTGTCTTCATTTGCATTTCTCTCACCATAGTGATTGGGAGCACCTTTTCATATGACTACAAATAGTTTGTTTCTTTATCTGAAAATCATCTGTTTATATTCTTTGACTATCAATCAGAGAATGGCTTGAATTCTTATAAATTTGAGTTAATTCTCTATGTATTTTAGAAATGAGAACTTTATCAGAATTTTTGAATGTAAAGATGTTTTCCCCAATTTATTGCTTCCCTTCTAATTTTGTCTGCATCAGTTATGTTTGTATAAAAACCTTTTGATTTAATATAATCCAAATTATCTATTTTGTGATCAATAATGATCTTTAGTTCTTTGGTCACCAATTTCTTCCTCCTCTGCAAATCTGAGAGGTAAAGTATCCTATGTTCTTCTAATTTGTTAATAATATCATTCTTTAGTCTAGATCATAAACCCATTTGGACCTTATCTTGGTTTATGGTGTAAGGTGTGGGTCAATGCCTAGTTTCTTCCATATTAATTTCCAATTTTCCCAGCAGTTTTTATCAAATAGTGAATTTTTATCCCCAAAGCTGGGGTCTTTGGGTTTTTCAAACACTAGATTGATATAGTTATTGACTATTTTGTCCTGTGAATCCAACCTATTTCACTGATCAACTGCTCTATTTCTTAGCCAGTCTCAAAGGGTTTTGATGTTCACAGCTTTATAATATAGTTTTAGATATGGTACAGTGAGACCATTTTCATTTGCTTTTTTTTTTTCATTAATTCCCTTGAAATTCTTGACATTTTGTTCTTCCATATGAATTTTGTTGTTATTTTTTCTAGATCAATAAAATAGTTTCTTGGGAGTTTGATTGGTATAGCACTAAATAAATAGATTAGTTCAGGCAGTATTGTCATATTTGTTATATTCGCTCGACCTATCCAAGAGCACTTGATATATTTCCCAATTATTTAGATTTGACTTTATTTGTATGGAAAGTGTTTTGTAGTTTTGCTCATATAGTTTCTGACTTTCCTTGGCAGATAGATATACTATCGACAGTTATTTTAAATGAAATTTCTCTTTGTATCTCTTGCTGTTGGATTTTGTTAGAGATGTATAAAAATGTTGATGATTTATGTGGATTTATTTTGTATCCTGCAACTTTGCTAAAGCTGTGGATTATTTCTTTTTTATTTTATTTTAACTTTTTATTGACAGAACATATGACTGGGTAATTTCTACAACATTATCCCTTGCACTCACTTCTGTTTGGACTTTTTCCTTCCCTCCTTCCACTCCCTCCCCTAGATGGCAAGCAGTCTTATGCATGTTAAATATGTTATAGTATATCCTAGATACAATATATGTGTGCAGAACCTAACAGTTCTCTTGTTGCACAGGGAGAATTGGATTCAAAAGGTAAAAATAACCTGGGAAGAAAAACAAGAATGCAGACAGTTTACATTCATTTCCCTGTGTTCCTTCTCTGGGTGTAGCTGTTTCTGTCCATCATTGATCAAGTAGAACTGAGTTAGATCTTCTCTTTGTTGAAGATATCCACTTTCATCAGAATACAGAGTTGTGGATTATTTCTAATAGTTTTTCAATTGATTCTCTAGGGTTCTCTAAACATACCTTCATATCATTTCCAAAAAGTGTTAATTTGGTTTCCTCATACCTACTCTAATTTCTTTAATTTATTTTTCTTTTCTTACTGCCAAAGCTAGCATTTTTAATACAATATTAAATAGTAAAGAGGATGGTGGACAACCTTGTTTTACCCCTGAGCTTATTGCTAATGGTTTTAAGTAGATGCTACTGAATATTTTAAGGAAAAGTCCATTTATTCCTATACCTTCTAATGTTTTTAATAGGAATAGCTGTTGGATTTTATCAAATGCTTTTTCTGCATCTATTGAGATAATCATATAATTTTTAAAAATTTGGTTATTAATATAGTTTATTGGTTATTGATATGCTAATAGTTTTCCTCATATTGAACCAGCCCTGCATTCCTGGTATAAATCCTAGTTGGTCATGATGGACGGTCCTGGATGATTTTCTGTAGTCACTTTGATAATATTTTATTTAAGATGTTTGCATCAATATTCATTAGGAAGATTGGTCTATAATTTTCTTTTCCTGTTTTCATCCTACTTGATTTGGGTATCAGTACCATGTCTGAATTATAAAATGAATTAGATAAGAATCCTTCATTCCCTATTTTTTCAGATAGTTTATACAGTATTGGATTAATTGTTCTTTAATTGTTTGGTAGAATTCACATGTAAATCCATCTGATCCTGGGGATATTTTTGTTAGGGAGCTGATTAATAGTTTGTTCTATTTCTTTTTTCTAAAATGGGACTATTAAAGTAATTTATTTCCTCTTCTGTTAATCTGGGAAATCTATGTTTTTGTAACTATTTCTCCATATTATTTAGGTTATCAAATTTATTGGCATAAAGTTGGATAAAATAACTCCTAATTATTGCTCTAATTTCCTCTTCATTGGTGGAAAATTCTCCCTTTTCATTTTTGAGAATAACAATTTGGTTTCTTCTTTCCTTTTTTTAATCAAATTAACTAAAGATTTATCTATTTTGTTGTTTTTTTTTCATAAAACCAACTCTTAGTTTTATTTTTAATTTGAGTTTTTTTTTTTCTTTCAATTTTAATAATTTCTCCATTTATTTTTAGAATTTTTTGTTTGGCATTTGATTAGAGGTTTTTAATTTGTTCTTTTCCTAGCTTTAGTTGCAAATCCAATTCATTGATCTTCTCTTTCTCTATTTTATGCAAGTAAGCCCCTAGAGATATAAAATTTCCCCTATTACCACATTGGCTGTATCTCATATATTTTCGTATGTTGTCTCATTAATATTATTCTCTTGGATGCAATTATTGATTATTTCTATGAATTGCTGTTTTACCCATTCATTCTTTAGGATGAGATTATTTAATTTCCAATTGCATTTTGGTCTATTTCCCCCTGGCCTTTTATTGAATGTAATTTTTATTGCATCGTGATCTGAAAAAAATGCATTTACTATTTCTGCCTTTCTGCATTTGGTTTTGAGGCCTATGTCATAATATATGGTCAGTTTTGGTAAAGATTCCATGAACTGCTTAGAAGAATGTGTACGCCTTTCTGTCTCCATTTAATTTTCTCCAAAGGCTTGTCATACCTGACTTTTCTAGTATTTTATTTACCTCTTTAACTTTTTTTTATCATTTATTTTGTGGTTTGTTTTATCTAGTTCTGAGAGAGCAAGATTGAGATTTCCCACTATTACAGTTTTGCTGTCAGTTTCTTCTTGCAGCTCTCTTAACTTCTCCTTTAGTAATTTAGATGCTACGCCACTTGGTGCATATATGTTTATTATTGATATTGCTTCATTATCTATGATACCCTTTAGCAAGATATAATCCTCTACCTTATCTCTTTTAATTAGATCAATTTTTGTTTTAGCTTGATCTGAGATCAGGATGGCTATCCCTGCTTTTTTTACTTCACCTGAAGCATAACAGATTCTGCTCCAGCCTTGTACAAAGATACATAGTCTGTATGTATCTCTCTACTTTAAATGTGTTTCTTGTAAACAACATATTGTAGGATTCCAGCTTTTAATCCAGTCTGTTATCTGTTTCCCTTTATGGGAGAGTTTACCACATTCACATTTACAATTAAAATTACTAATTCTATATTTGCTGTCATCTTATTAACTCCAAATTATACTTTTCTCTTTCCTTTACTCCTTTTCACTCCTCCCCAGTATTTTACATATTAGCACCACTTGCCTCAAGCATCCTACCCCTTTTACTATTCTTTTCCCTTTCTTACACCTTTTTTCCTTCTATTTGTTTTCACTTCTATTTAGCCTATTCCTTCCCTTTTCCCCTTTTCCACTTCCACTTTTTCTTTAAGGTGAAATAATTTTCTGAGTGAAACCAAATATGTCTAATATTTTCTCTTTGAGACAAATGTGAGACAATACTCATCTCCCTTTTTTCCCTCAGATAGAATAGGTTTTCTTTGCCTCTTTGTGAAATATAGTTTCTCTCTTTTTATCTCCATTTTCCCCCTTTTCCAGAACAATCCCCTTTCCAACTCTAGTTTCTTTTTAACATCATAACAGCAAAATCAAATTACACATGCATTCTCTATGTATACCCATAACAGAAATACAGTTCTCAAGAGTTCTTTTTTTTTTAAGCTTTTTATGCTTCTTTGGAGTTCTCTATTTGGAGGTAAAGTTTTTTGTTTAGCTCTGGTCTTTTTATCAGAAATAAATGGAATTCACTTGTTTCATTGAATGCCCATCTTTTTCCCTGGAAGAAAATGCTCAGTTTAGGGGGGTAGTTTATTCTTGGCTTCACTCTAAGTTCATTTGCCTTCTGGAATATCAGATTCCAGGCCCTTTGATCCTTTAAGTTAGAAGCTGCTGTGTCCTGGGTAATCCTTATTGTGGCTTCTTGGTATTTGAATTATTTTTTTCTGGCTGCTTGTAATATTTTTACTTGGTCCTATAGTTCTGAAATTTAACCATGATATTCCTTGGAGTTTTAATTTTGGAGTTTCTTTCAGAAGGTGTTAGGTGAATTCTTTTCATGACTATTTTACATTCTGATTCTATGACACCCAGGCAGTTCTCTTTAATGATTTTCTGAAAAATGGTGTCTGGGATCTTTTTTTCATCATGGTTTTCAGGAAGTCCAATAATCCTTGGATTGTCTTTCCTTGATCTATTTTACAGGTCAGTTGTTTCCCCAAGTAGCTAGTTTGCATTTTTTTTCCCATCTATTTATTTATTTATTTATTTATTTGTTTTGGTTTGGCTTAACTGATTCTTGATGTCTCATTGAGTCATTCATTTCCATTTCTTCAGTTCTGATTTTAGTGTATTATTTCCTTCATTTCCTTTTTTACTTCTTTTTGTATTTGTCCAATTGAATTTTTAAATGAGTTATTTTGTTCTATAGAATTTTTTTTCCATTTCACAAATTCTGCTTTTTAAGGAGTTATTTTATTTTTCTGTTTCATAAATTTTGTTTTTCTAAGAGTTATTTTCCTTTTCCATTTTGTCAAAACTATCTTTTAATGAATTATACACTTTTCCATTTCATTAAGTCTAGTTTGTGTTTCCTTTTCCAATTCTTCTTGCAAAGTTTTCCTTTGCTTTCCTCATTCTTCTTCTAGCTCTCTTTTAAGATCCTTTATAATTTCTTCTAAAAGAGACTTGTGTGATGGGGACCAGGTTAAATGACCCTTTGTTGCTTCATCTGGAGATAATCTGCCTTTAGTCTCCTCAGGGTTTGGAATCTGTTCTTTTTTTTTCACCACAGATGATGTCTATTTTTAGAGTCCTCTTTACTTTTTTACTCATTAAAACAAACAAACAAACAATAACAACAAAAACATTAAGATCTGCCTTTATGGCAGGGGAGGTTTTCCAAGTGGCTCCTGCATTGCTGGGTCAGTGCTAATTCACTCCCAGTGCTGGTTCGGCAAGGCCAGGTCCCATGAGGCTATGGCATTTCCGGGTTCACTGTTGATCTTTTGCGTTTGTGTTGGATGTTTTTTAACTTCTCTGCTGATCTACTGGCTTGTAACCATGGAAGAATAGCTAACACTTGCTGCTGTAGATTCCTCCCTGTAGATTGTCCAGCATGCACCACCCCAGCATTTAGTGTTGCCTGCACTACCTGGAGTCTATGGAGCTGCTTGCTCTTGGCTTACCTCTCTCTGGGACAATTGAAGTAGACCTTTTCTGGAAATCTTCAAAATTATCTTCTGCTGATAATCTATTGCACTCCTGATATTTGTGGATTCTGCCAGTCTGGATCTAATTCAGAGGCTGGATTTGCTAATTAGTCTGAGGTTTGTGAGAGAAGATCAGAAGGAAATGTGTGTCTTCTTTGCCATCTTGGTTCCGCCTCCCTCTGGTGGATTCCTTTAGGTCTTGGTAATTTTAGAGACTAATTATTTAAGTTCAAATATAATTTGAAGATATAGTTTCTTTTTATCTCTTTCTTTGCTGTTAATCCATTATTAACTAGGAATTGGTTGACAATCAGATGAGAACAGGATATTATAACAATGAAATGTTTAAATTAGGCAAATTGTGTGAACAGAAAAGAGAAGACCACCAAAGACAAATAGCTGTGTGGAACAATATTTGGAATTCTAGGCCTGGTGTCTTGAGGACCTGAGTTCAAATGTGACCTCAGAGACTTTTTAGCTGTGTGACCCTGGGTAAGTTACTTAACCTTGTTTGCTTCAATACCTCATCTGTAAAATGAGCTGGAGGAGGACATGGCAAACTGCTCTAGTATCTTTGCCGAGAAAACCCCAGATGAGATCATGAAGAATTAAACATGATTGAAAGCAACTTTAGAGAAGACCACTCCAGACAAAGCACCTGATTCACAATTTTCTGCAGGGGTTATCCTGATAACAACATACACAGGTGATCATGGAAGATGACAATAGAGAAGAAGATAATTCAAGAGTCTAAAAGTACAAGGGCTTTTATTTCCAGGTTTGCTGCTATCTTTCTGAATAACTTGGGGTTTTTCAAATATGAGGTTGCTGATTATTCACATATATCTCACAAAAAAGGATATCACAATAAAGGATGTATGTATGTATATGTCTAAGTGTAAATGCATGAGGCATATATATGTATATATACATACAAACATATGTATATATATACACATATACAAACATATATATGTATACATACATACACATATACATATATACACATACATTCAGTGTCATTTAGTCTTAAAAAGGTATGAATGTCTATATCTGAATTACAAAACAAGTATAACATGATTTATGAACATATATATGAACATACATTTTATATATGTTCATATCTACAAATCTGCATTATATATATCTACACACATATACACTCATGCACACACATTTTAGAAAAAATGTTAATTGGGAGACTAGATTCAAAACTTTTCATCTGAAATAACCTCCCTAAAGTGAAACAGGAGGGAATAAAGTAGACCTCAAATACCATTATATTGCTCTCTATATTTAAAACAAACTGATTGAGTTATCAACCATTAATGGTATTGATAGATTTTTAAAGAGATATTTTAAAAAGAGGGAGGGATTTTGTCAAACCTAATTAACATCAAAATCTCTGACGTATTATTCACAGTAATGCACAACTATAATTCTCAATATCTCCAACAAAAAGAGGAAGATATCTTTTTAAATACATTTTCTTCAGTGCTAAAATTTGCTATTACAATCCTTTAGCATATATTTTTCAAAATTATTTTGCTGTTCCTCTTTTTTCCTTTTATGTTTTCAGAAGTTATTGTGTATATTGTATTCTTATCCTTGTTGTGCTTCTTTGCATGACTTTCTATGAAAAAGTCTATATTCATAATATCAATTATTATATATCATATGTAATATATTATCATATGCAATTATGATGGTTTATTATAATAATGATAAAAATGATGTTGCACATTCATATACCATTAATTGTTCACTCATTCCCCAACTAATGTTGATCTATCTTGTTTCTATTTAACATAAATCATTCACCTGACTATACTATTAACTTATAATGAAATAATGTGGGTTAGAAAGTTTGCATTTGAGTTCCAATTTTTGAATATTTTTCAGAAATTTTCCAGAGTGTTTGGATCAAATAGCTTATCCAAACAACTCTTTCCACAACCCTCTAACTTGAACTATTCAACTATATCTTTGCCTATTCACTGAGTATGAGGTGAAATATCATAATTGTTTCAGATTGCATTTTGTTTATTATTAACTGGTAACAATCTAATTATGAAACAGAAACTGTGTGGAAGATATATGGAATGAGGTAAAGGAAAAAAGTGAAGCATAATTCTGATTGTCAGATTGCATAACTTGGAGAATGCTTATGTGGCTTAACAGAATTAAAGAAATTATAGGAGAATTATGTTCAGAAGGGAAGCTATTTATTTAATTCCTTTATATCACATGAGAGAATACAAGTAGAACAAACATTAGGGAAAAGGAAATCAGGGAAGAAGAAATGAATTTCTGTGAATAGTGAGTTTCTAATTGAGAATAGATAATGTGAATTGTAGATGATTTACATGGCATAGTAATGTCATTGGACAAGTCATTTTACCTGTTTAGGACATATTTTCCTGATATCTAAAATAAAGGGTTTCACTAAATGACCTCAAATCTTTCTAGATTACATGTTTTTATATTTTGATAGCCATTTTGTGCTTCAAACACCCTTTTCCTCAACTCTGTTCCAGAGCCAGTTAGTTTGCTGGTCGTCTAGTAGTCCTTTAAAGATCTTTTAAACCACTCATATACTTTATCACTCAATTTCACTAATGTACTTGTTGTTCTTTCAGTTCCTGAATGTATGATCTATCCTTTGCTTTGTCCCATAAATGGAATACTCTATCCACTCCTCTCTCTTAGCATCAAGATGAGGTTCAAATTATACCTTCAGTAGCAGGCTTTTTCTTCCTAAACTTTCTAATCTACTTGCTTCTAGTGACCTTGTTTTGACATTAGATTCCATCTACAATCTATCTTTCTATCTGTCTATCTATCTCTTTGTCTATTATTCTATCCCTCATTATAATATGAGCTCTAGGAGAATAGGAAAAGTGTTTTTTTTTTTTCTTTCTCTCTCTCTCTTTTTTTTTTTTTAATAAAAATTTACTTGCCTAGGATTCTATTATCTACATCATGTTCCAGATGACTACTACTCCTCTAGGGTTACTCACTTCTAAAATTAAATAGTACTATACTTCCTGAGGCCTCCATGTGACCATGAGGATTAAGTGATTTGGCCAGGGTCATGCAGCTAGTAAGTCCCTGAGACTGAGGACTTTCATATCTTAAACCAAATGATAGACTAAACCTGGAAATTTTGAAAACTATGACACGCCAGTGATAAGGTTAGTTTTGGTTATGAGAGACATTGACCTTTAATCACCCACTATGTAAATGTCCAATGTGTCTACATATGGGTAAATCCAGTCTTTATATAAGCCAGATTTTCAGTGTGAAAAATTAAACTGATCCCCTATAGTGGATGCTGATGAAGGATATAGTCATCAGATCTGCCATCATTCTGAAACAACTATCAAAGAATCACAAACTTTCACAATTAGAAGGGTGTTAAGAGATTTTCTCTAGTACATCTTATTTTATAGAGGAGAAAATTGACATCAACTATCAATAATTTAGGGTAGTATAAGCTATCATAACACATCCAAATGCCTTTTAAGATTGTACTTTGTCCATTTATGATTTCCATTCACTTTCTTTTTTTTTATTTTTTTTTTATTTTATTTTATTTAATAATAACTTTGTATTGACAGAATCCATGCCAGGATAATTTTTATACAACATTATCCCTTGCAATCGCTTATGTTTCGTTTTTTCCCCTCCCTCCCTCTACCCCCCCCAAGATGGCAAGCAGTCCTATATATGTTAAATATGTTGCAGTATATCCTAGATACAATACATATTTGCAGAACCGAATAGTTCTCCCGCTGCACAGGGAGAATTGGATTCAGAAGGTAAAAATAACTCGGGAAGAAAATCAAAAATGCAAATAGTTCACGTTCATTTCCCAGTATTCCTTCTTTGGGTGTAGCTGTTTCTGTCCATCATTTATCCATTGAAACTCAGTTAAGTCTCTTTGTCATAGAAATCCACTACCATCAGAATGCATCCTCATACAATATCGTTGTCGAAGTGTATAATGATCTCCTGGTTCTGCTCATCTCACTTAGCATCAGTCCATGTAGGTCTCTCCAAGCCTCTCTGTATTCATCCTGCTGGTCATTCCTTACAGAGCAATAATATTCCATAACATTCATATACCACAATTTACCCAGCCATTCTCCAATTGATGGGCATCCATTCATTTTCCAGTTTCTAGCCACTACAAACAGGGCTGCTACAAACATTTTGACACATACCGGTCCCTTTCCCTTTTTTAGTATCTCTTTGGGGTATAAGCCCAATAGAAACACTGCTGGATCAAAGGGTATGCACAGTTTGATAACTTTTTGGGCATAATTCCAGATTGCTCTCCAGAATGGCTGGATTCATTCACAACTCCACCAACAATGCATCAGTGTCCCCGTTTTCCCACATCCCCTCCAACATTCATCATTATTTTTTCCTGTCATCTTAGCCAATCTGACAGGTGTGTAGTGATATCTCAGAGTTGTCTTAATTTGCATTTCTCTGATCAATAGTGATTTGAAACACTCTTTCATGTGAGTGGTAATAGTTTCAATTTCTTCATCTGAAAATTGTCTGTTCATATCCTTTGACCATTTATCAATTGGAGAATGGCTTGATTTCTTATAAATTTGAGTCAGTTCTCTATATATTTTGGAAATGAGGCCTTTATCAGAACCTTTAATTGTAAAGATGTTTTCCCAGTTTGTTGCTTCCCTACTAATCTTGTTTGCATTCGTTCTGTTTGTACAAAGGCTTTTTAATTTGATATAATCAAAATTTTCTATTTTGTGATTGATAATGGTCTCTAGTTCATCTTTGGTCACAAATTTCTTTCTCCTCCACAAGTCTGAGAGATAAACTATCCTATGTTCCTCTAATTTATTTATAATCTCGTTCTTTAAGCCTAGGTCATGGACCCATTTTGATCTTATCTTGGTATGTGGTGTTAAGTGTGGGTCCTTGCCTAATTTCTACCATACTAATTTCCAGTTTTCCCAGCAGTTTTTATCAAATAATGAAATTTCCATTCACTTTCAAAGATGTCCTTGATTTTCATTTAGATCTATTTTCATCGAAACCTATGTGATAGTATAAGAAGATACACATACACGACATGATTCTTGGGGTGGTGCCATTCATGCTTACTTCTGAGCCTCTACCAAATGGTAAGTTACATCTATTTGCCACAGGACAATGACTTGCAGTAGTGAGACATCAAAAATGCCTATTTCCAACTTCTTATCAACTAGTTTTCCTGGAACAATATTTAATGCCTTTGATAGGGAATTATTCACCAGATTTAATTTTTCAAAATTATCCCATTTCAAATTGCACTTGTAAAAATCCTTCCTTGACATATTAAGAGTTATACCTTTAGTGAAGACTTGATATGCTGTTGAGTGCCAACCACATTGTTTTCCCTATTATTTATTATAACATAAATCTATAGTCTTGTGTATGCTTAAAAATCTCAGAACTGTTAAATGATTTCAGAACTGTTTTTAATAAAATAAGATATCATAGCATTCTTTTTATTCTGCCATAGTCCTATCTCATTTTATAAACCCTTGAATGTGCTTCCGGAAGGAAGTGTCATTACATCTCTAACTTCAGTACGACTGCCTGGTACCATTATCACCCACTGGTGTTCAGAACACAGAGATGTGAATATTAACACCTTGTGGGAGGGAACTAAAGGAACAACAGGGAGAAAAAAGGTCAGATACATCATTGCTAATGAGAGCAAAAGAGACGCCACAGCCAAAAACCTGAAAGGAGCTTTTAGTTCAGCATCATGATCTTACTTTACAGAGGATTTGTTCAAAAAACATTAACTTCTCCTTTTCACCATCAATCACCACCCCCAACCTCTGCCAGGGAAGTCAGCTTGAAACATTTGACTCAAGGTGAATAGATTTGCATAGATTTCCCTATGAGTGATTTTCATTAATTTATCTTCCTCTCCTACTCTTACTGAGAAATCATGATACCACTGTGAATTTGACAAGAACACATATGGAAATTGTAAATTCCTATGCAAAGGAATGTTAATTTGCAAACAGACCCTGATTCTCTTCTCCAAAGTGCAGAGTCGAACAGAAGAAGATGAAAGAGACAAAGCGATATGGATGTTTTTGCTTATGTAGCTCATGAGTCTTAAGAAAACAAGACCTTTATGAGCTTATGTACTCATTACATAATTGTAGCATGTGAAATCAGCTGTGTTTAGATGGGTAACATATGCTACCAGGGAACTCAGGGACTCCAGAAAGAATGTAATGCCTGCCAGCTGCCTAGTGTTAATGCTTCCTCTTTGGAATGGAAACTTATGCCCATCTTTCACATCAGACTGAAGAACAGGAAGAGAAAGGTCCTTGTCTCTAGGAACCAAGGGTAGTATTTAGCTGACCTTGACAGGGTCACTGGAGAATTTGCTTGGGAGCCTTTTTCTCCTTCCTTAGTTAGTCAAACCATTCCCTGGCTTTACTGAAGGCTGGGGAAATATGACTTAATGGGAAGCTCAGCCAGTCACTAATCTAGTAGAGAAAGGAACTCTTATCCCCTCAATCTTCCCCCAAAATAGTTTCCTTTTCTCTTAGCAGAACAGTTCCTGACACTAGGAGGGAGATCTGATTTTGCTCATACTACCATTTCAATTCCAAGGTTTAGTCTGTGTGGTTTGAAAATCATACACACACACACACACACGTATATATATATATATACACACACACACATACATATGCGGGTATATACACACATATATTTATATTTATACATATATGTATGTGTATATATATGTAAATATATTTTAAAATTCTCTTATAGAGAATATAAAATCTGTTATTACAATATATTAAGGCTGGTTGTATTAATTAAGAAAGGGCATTTCCCTGTATATCCTTGGGAAAATGAAGTAGACTCATATAGGGAATGGATCATAAAATATTGGGTCTAGAAACTATCTTAAAGGACGTTGAGTGCATTGTAGTGCAGATGAGGAAACAAGTTACAAATAGGTGAAGTGACTTATCTAAGATTAGTGACAGTACCAGTATGAGAAACTTCCAATACATTTGTTCCCAAATCATCTTGTATGCATTCTGTGTATGTACATGTCATATTATCCACATATGACTTAAATTTCCTTAGGACAAAGATTACTTCATTTCTGCCTTTCTGTTCCTAATACTTAGTCCATAATAGATACAAAAATGCTTTTTAATTTAGAAATTAATCCTTTGTATTGTATAAAAGTTGAAATTAAAAAAAGATTTAAATTATTAAAATTTGAAATATTTTCATTTAACATGCCTATGCAATCATTTTCCCTTGTCCAACAATACACTTTTTTTTGACAACAATCACTTTTTATTTTCAAAATACATGCAAGAGAATTTTTAACATTCACCTTTGCAAAACCTTTTTATATCTCCCATCCTTTTCCCCCTCCCATCTACAGCAAATAGTCCAATATATGTTAAACATGCACAATTCTCCTATACATATTTCAACATTTATTATAGAAATGCTATCAAAGTAATTTACGTAATGGACTTTCAATATTTATAGAGCATTTTAAAGTTGGAAATCTACAAATATTATTTTATTTTCATGACCATTTGGGGAGAATGTTACATATGAGAAAACTAAGTTCAACTGGTTAAGTGACATGTCCATGATGACATAGTCAGAGGCCACACAAATCTTTCTGACTCCAGACCCAGTTTATTTTGCTTCCTAACATTCCATAATTCATAGTAGCATCAATTTCTGGACATGGATCCTGACCACGGTTACCTACAGATTTTGCTCTGATAGTTCTTATAGAATACAACATCATTGGTACATAAGTTTATAATTATTTACTTATGAAACAAGGAAAATAAAAAAGAAATCTTTTTGTTCACACTTCTCTCCTCTGGGCCAATTTCTAAAACATTAAATCTGATTTATTCAATAGGTGCCCTGATTAGGGTTGTTTGTATATGAAAATGTTAGTTGTTTGGTTTACTGAAGTGAAATGTAAAAATTGTGAAATTCAATCAGTCTTTTGAACTGTGAGCAGAGTTTTATGTATTAATAGTTGTTAATGACCTGATAATTAATTCAGAATCTCTTAGGAAATCAATTAATTGATGACAGATACTTTATCTGCATATCATCTCCAATAGAATAATTAATTCATTGAATTTCCAAATTGGATGGGACCTCAGTGGTATAACCTCTAGATGAAATATGAATATTTTGTTCTACAAACATCACCTTCAGATGTTTATCCATTTCACTCTTGATCCTTAACATTGATGGGGAATTCATTCATACAAGAAGTAGTCTATTCCATTCTGGCGCAGGTGTCATGGTGAAAAGTGGATTTCTTATTTACTCCTGAAATTCCTTATATTCTGCTCCCTTTATAACTTCCATCCATTGGCCCTAGATCTACTGTGTATTAGAAAAATAATTCATTTAGAAAAGGATTATGTCTATATTCTTTATAAAATCTTAAACATCTTTCTAGTTATTTTATGAGATATTTCCAAGTTCTTCTTATTTTCCTTTATTTGAAAAGCCCAGCACTGTACACAATAAAATATTAGAGATGAAAGGAATCTTAGTTGGATTTATTCATGCAACCCCCCCCCCATTTCACATTTGAGAAAACACTTATAAATGGATTAGCTCTCTCCTGATTTTAAAGGATGAATTATTTCTCCTTATAATCTGTGTTTGAGGGTGCTATATTTATTGAAAACAGCATTCCATTTCTTTCTCTACTTACTACTTGCATTTCACCATGCCTGGACTGCTCTGTCTAGTGTCCATCATAATCAAACTTAATACCATAATTTCAGAAGGACTAAACTTGTCCCTTTCTCACTTCCAATTCCTAGCTGCTAGTACCTTTTTTTTGTCTAATTACTTCCACATGATTTGCATGTACTTTCTATGTACCTAGGTATTTACATTACCTCCCCCAACAGCAAGTGATGGAGATGCTTGAGATCCATATTTTGTTCTTCTTTCTAGCTCCAGTGATTAACACAGTACCTGGAAAATAGTAAGGAATTAATATGCTCATGGGCCCATTGCTTGGGCCAATTACCTCTAATGTTTTTTCAGCTACAAAAATATTTATGGCTTGTTTTTCATATCCAAAATGTTTTTTTTTTAATTTTTTTATCTCTTACTGTACCTACTTCTAAATAAATAAATGAATAATTGGTATAGATAAATGAGCTTTAGCAAATCCCAGTGATGGTTTGCATAATATTAGAGGCATAAAAGAAGTTCTTTCATGACTTGCAAATGAGTTGGGCAATCATTGATCAAGCTGCTAGCCTCAGAGTCAGGAAGATCTGAATTCAAATTTAGCTTTATTAGCTGTATGACAACTTAGCAAATCATTTAGCCTCTATTTGCCTAAGTTTCTGTATAAACTATATAGGATGAAGAAAATAATAATGCTGGCTTTCCCATAAATGAAATAACACATATGTTGTACTCTGTAAATGTTACAAATAAAGATTAGAATGATGATGATGATGATGTGTTATTGTTGTTGTTATTGTAATGGACAGGGAGAGTGTTCAATTGCTTTCCAACGAATCTTTAAAGAACCAGAGAAAACCTCTAGATACTTTCTAGAGGACTCATGAAAGGATATGGGTGAGGCATAAACTGGGAGAACAGTGAAGGAAGAATTAAGATGCAAACAATCAGCACATTCTCCAACAAGATCACAACTACATTACAATTTCAAAGTTCCCTTTAATCAGTTCTAAGATTGCAAAGCCTTTGTAAAATGGTGCCTTTGTTGATTTTTAATTCTTTATATTTTATCAAATCTTCCCAGTTTCCCAGGGTTCCAGTGAATTTGGATCCAAGATTTTCCAAAGTTCGGAATACTCTTCAGTTTTATAGCAAATGCTCATATTTTTGTCCTTTGGGTTACTGACAAAATGAGAAATCATAGAATCAAATAACTATCAAGGGGCACTGACTATTATATCCTTCATGATAGAATTAAAAATCTTTATCTAGGGGTAGATAGATGGCATAGTAGATAGAGTTCTGGCCCTTGAATCAAGAAAAGCTGAGTTTGAATCCTTTTGCATGTAATAACTGTGATCCTGGGCAAATCACTTAAACTTTCTAAGCCCAAGTTTCTCCATCTATAAAATATGAATTACAATAGCACCTGTTATTAAGATCGAATAAAAATACATATATAATATTTTGAAAATTTCAAAACCTTACACAAATACTATCCATTGTGAGCCTAACTACAATTTAGTCAGATGCATTTTGAATTGCTGAATTGTGTGGAGCAAATTTTTCTACTGCATTGATGAGCATGCTGTCTTTTTATTGTTTTGTTGTTCCTGTTGTTTGTTTTAACAGAATCCTTCTATCTTGCTCAAGTCAATACATGTCACATCAATCACTTCTTCTTAATCTATTAGGCTTGTCATACTGTCATAAGAGGAGGAAAATTTTTTCTTAGATAATCATGCTAATTAGTCCTCTGGCCTCTTTTTTCCATCCAGGCATTTGACCTTTGATTTTTTATCGTGGTTATCCAGATGTAAAAATTAAATATATCATCGTTTTAAGAATCATCCTTTCTTTCTATCATTCGGAGTCCCTGAAACTAAGTTGCTTCTTTGCTATCCTCTGGTCCCAAACATGGGCAAAATAATTCCTTGACTTCATTCTTCCAAAACATTTGAGCACAATCTTGAACATCAGATCTTAATAGATGCAGATGTAGCTGAATTTTAACCTAAAGACAATATAATAACACTGTAATAACACTGTCTATACTTTAGAGTATTTCCATTAAAAAAAAAAAAAGTTGAGATTCAATCCTTGGAAGAGAAGGAAAAAAATAGACAAATAAAACATACCATCAGTTCTTTCAAATCACTAATTTGGAAATGTAAAACAATCAAATAAATATTGATTCAGCACCACCAATTAGGCACTAGAAGGCAGCTAATGGCACAGTAGGTAGAGATTGCCAGGTCTCGAGTCAGGGAAACTCAACTTCTTGAGTCTAAATCTGACTTCAGACACTTAGTAGTTGTGTGACCCTGTTTGCTTAAGTTCCTCATTTGTAAAATGGCAATCCACTCTAGTGTTTTGGTGAACAGGAATGAAAATTGCATATCTGTGTTGGCCTGGAATTAATTCAAAGAAATATCTTTTTTCCTTCTTTTTTTACTAACTTACTTTTATGAATCTATAGTCTCATGTGTATGGTTCCTGACCCTCTTCCTGGCCTCCCAGTTGCATAGTTGATATACCTTCTCCATTTCTGTTCAGATGTAACCCTGTCTTCCAGGATCTTCAAAGCCAACAATAGCTTACACAGCAGCTGCAGGTACTCTTTCTGGTCCTGCACAATGGCTAGAGCCTTCTCCAAGATAGCCTTCTGTACATTCTATATGTATTATGTGTACACTTAATTATTTGTGTATTGTCTTCCAGACTAAAACATAAGCTTCTTGAAAGCAGAGTTTGATTGTGTTTTTCTTTGTATACTCAGAATTTAGCATAGACCCTGACACATAGTAAGCACTCAGTAAATGTTTGTTGATTTCCCAATAACCATCCACCCAACATCTGGAAATATTGAAAGCTTTTTTTTTTCTGTTGTGTTTTTTAGATATACACACATGTGCATATATGTATGTATGCATATATACATATGCATGTATATAGGTAGATAGATATAGATATATACATACACACATGCATACATATAAAATGTTATACAATAATTATGTAGCAGAAATAGTGGGGCAGTACTTGAACTGAACTGCCCATTTGTTTTCTGCCTTCGTGCTATAAAACTTTGCATAACACTTTTGCATATTTCTTCTAGTGATTTAAGGAACACTTCTCTAGAAGAGTACATATACTTTGAGGTAGTACAAAAAGGCTGATGTTTTCATTCTGAACTATTATCAAAAACCCACATGAAAGCAAAAATAAAAAACTAAGTGGATCAATATCAGTGTAATGTAGCCAATTTTGATGCCTGACCAATCCCTAGCCAAAACTCTGTGGGAGAACTCTTCCAACGAAAAAGATAATAATGATAATAATGAGAACAATAATAATAATATCAATTATAATTTGCTAACATTTCCTTTTGTTTTACTATAGAAAATATTTCATCGCCGTTTGTCACTTAAAATTATTATAGCACTATAGAGTTCCATGATTTTCAGCCATATTAAATCATCAGAATAATGTTAGAATTGGTTTTGTGCTGAACATCCAAGGATTCCTAAAAAGATTATATAATTTCAAAACATATCCCAGATTCTTCCTTTTCAATTCTGGATCTGGTTCAGTGTCTAATTACATTGAAGGTATATACTGACAAATAACTAAATCAATTCTTACTCAATTACACCTTTGAATCTGTTAATTATTTATTCACTATCTCCTTTGTCTTCCATGGTAAAACCACCAGACCAATTTCCTTTAAGAAGTCATTGATTTCATTAAAAAGCCCTGAAGTGTTCCAAGAATTGAAGTAATCAAAACAGAATTATCAACAATTAACATTCATATCTATTTAAACTTGAAAAAAAAGTTTTGAAGAAGAAACAGTACATTTTGTTTTGTTTTTTTTAATTGTCTTATGTGGGCTTTAGAATATTTCATAGATCTCATTTTTGAAGTTGAATTTTTATGATTTGCCTAGAGAAAATGTAAAATGAGTCACTCCGTGGCATTCTAATGATTGCCAAAGTACATTATTATCTACAAGATACCTTTAAAAACATGGGCCAGAATTTCATTCTACCTCAATAAATGTTGGAATTTTTTACATATATACACTCAAAAAATATTGTGTAATGGGCCAATATATTCCCACAAAAAGGTAGTTGTGAAATTGTAGCAGCAAATAAATATTACCTTTGCATAAACTTTTCACATATATAATTGCTCAGAATGAGAATCACTACATAAGTTTGAAGCATGGATTTGTTTTTCAGAAGGCAATTTGTAGAATCTTTTGATTTGTGTTTTATTTTTTTCATATTCAGAAATTTAGATTTTTTTTTGTTATTTTTTGTTTTATGTTGTTAATGTTTTGTCTTATTGTGTTCTTCTAAGAAACCCATGATCCTTAAGCTTTATACATGCTATTTTGGTGATTATTATAATCAAACCATCTCTTCTTTTAACATTTCATCTTTTTGCTTCTCTTTTTCTAGATTTGTCATTCGATTCAAGGAATTTTTATTGCCAAACTATTCTTTTTTTGTTTTTATGGAGAAACTTGCTCACGTTGATATTTTTTTTTCATTTTTAGCAAATTATTTCTGCAGAAGTTCTTTTCATAGTGGCTAGAAACTGGAATTTGAATGGATGCCCATCAATTGGAAAATGGCTGAGTAAATTATGGTATTTGAATGTTATGGAAAATTATTGTTCTGTAAGAAATGACCAGCAGGATGAATACAGAAAGGCTTGGAGAGACTTACATGAACTGATGCTAAGTGAAATGAGCAGAATCAGGAGATCATTATACACTTCAACAACAATACTATATGAGGATCAATTCTGATAGAAGTAGCTATCATCAGCAATGAGAGGATCAATTCTGTTCCAATTGATCAGTGATGAACAGAATCATCTACACCCAGTGAAAGAACACTGGGAAACAAGTGTGGACTGCTTGCATTTTTTTTTCTTCCCATGTTATTTTTACATTTCTAAATCTGATTTTTCTTGAGCAACAAGAGGACTGTATAATATATATATATATATATATATATATATATATTATATTTACGATATACTTTAACATATTTAATATGTATGAAACTACCTGCCATCTAGGGGAGAAGGTAGAGGGAAGTAAGGGAAAAGTTGGAACAGAAGTGATTGCAAGGGTTGATGTTAAAAAAAAAAATTACCTATGCCTATGTTCTGTCAGTAAAAAGCTATAATAATAAAAAAATTAAAAATTATTTCTGCAGAAGAGGCTAGAAATTTTGCTTTATCTTCTTTTCTAACCACTCCATCTTATTTGTCACTTAATTTAGCTCAGTAGTACTCCATCATAATCATATGCCACAATGTTTTTAGCCATTCCTCAAATGATGGTCATACCCTGAATTACTAATTCTTTACCACCACAAAAACAGCTAATCTAAATATTTTTGTATCAATAGCTTCCTTTTCCCCCTTTTTGTTCTACTTTGATCTGTTTGGGAAATAAATATAACAGTTGTATTACTGGTGAAAGTATATGTATATTTTATAGCTTTTTGGGCATAGTTCCAAATAGCTTTTTCATAATGGATTAATTTACAACTCTACCAACAAGTGCATTAATGTCCTAACTTTCCCGCAGATTCTCCAATATTTGTCATTTTCCATTTCTTTTCTATGAGTAAATCTGATAGGTATGAGGTACTATATCAGGGTTGTTTTAATTTCTGATTCTAATCATTAGTGATTTTAGAGAATTGTTTTATATGACTAAATATAACTGATTTCTTCCCTGAAAATTGCCTGTAAATAGCTTTTGACCATTTATTAATTGGGGAATGACTCATTTTCTTATAATTTTTGACTCACTTCTCTATATATTTGAGACATAAAGCCATTATCAGAGAAATTTCCTGTAACCATTCTCCCTCCCCCTTTTGTTTTCCTTAAAACCTTGATAGCATTGGTTTTGTTTGTGCAAAACTTTTAAATGTAAGATTATCATAATTATATATTTTATATAACATAATAGTCTCTATTTCTTGTTTGGTCCTAAATTCCTTCCTATAATCATAAACATGACAAGGTAAATTTTCTATGTTTCCCTAATTTCACCTTTTATGTCTAAATCTATCATTTTGGACTTTATTTTGGTGTTATGGTATAAGATGTTGATCTATAACTAGTTTCATCCAAAGCGCTTTCTACTTTTCTCAGCAATTTTTGACAAACAGTGAGTTTTTGTTCCCAAACCTTGAATCTTCACATTTATCAAACACTAAATTGCTATGGCCATTTACTACTCTGTATTGTGTATCTAATCTATTCCACTGCTCTACCACTTTTAGCTAGCACCAGATTGTTTTGATGATTAATTCTTTCCAACACTGAGATCTAGTACTGCTAGGCCACCTTCCTTCACTTTATTTTTTTTTTAATTTTTAATTTTTTAAATTTTATTTTATTTAATAATAACTTTGTATTGACAGAATCCATGCCAGGATAATTTTTACACGACATTATCCCTTGCAATCACTTATGTTTCATTTTTTTCCCCTCCCTCCCTCCTCCCCCCCCCCAAGATGGCAAGCAGTCCTATATATGTTAAATATGTTGCAGTATATCCTAGATACAATACATATTTGCAGAACCGAACAGTTCTCCCGCTGCACAGGGAGAATTGGATTCAGAAGGTAAAAATAACTCGGGAAGAAAATCAAAAATGCAAATAGTTCACATTCATTTCCCAGTATTCCTTCTTTGGGTGTAGCTGTTTCTGTCCATCATTTCTCCAATGAAACTCAGTTAAGTCTCTTTGTCAGAGAAATCCACTTCCATCAGAATACATCCTCATACAATATCGTTGTCGAAGTGTATAATGATCTCCTGGTTCTGCTCATCTCACTTAGCATCAGTCCATGTAGGTCTCTCCAAGCCTCTCTGTATTCATCCTGCTGGTCATTCCTTACAGAGCAATAATATTCCATAACATTCATATACCACAATTTATCCAGCCATTCTCCAATTGATGGGCATCCATTCATTTTCCAGTTTCTAGCCATTACAAACAGGGCTGCTACAAACATTTTGGCACATACCGGTCCCTTTCCCTTTTTTAGTATCTCTTTGGGGTATAAGCCCAATAGAAACACTGCTGGATCAAAGGGTATGCACAGTTTGATAACTTTTTGGGCATAATTCCAGATCGCTCTCCAGAATGGCTGGATTCGTTCACAACTCCACCAACAATGCATCAGTGTCCCCGTTTTCCCGCATCCCCTCCAACATTCATCATTATTTTTTCCTGTCATCTTAGCCAATCTGACAGGTGTGTAGTGATATCTCAGAGTTGTCTTAATTTGCATTTCTCTGATCAAAAGTGATTTGGAACACTCTTTCATGTGAGTGGTAATAGTTTCAATTTCTTCATCTGAAAATTGTCTGTTCATATCCTTTGACCATTTATCAATTGGAGAATGGCTTGATTTTTTATAAATTTGAGTCAGTTCTCTATATATTTTGGAAATGAGGCCTTTATCAGAACCTTTAATTGTAAAGATGTTTTCCCAGTTTGTTACTTCCCTACTAATCTTGTTTGCATTCGTTCTGTTTGTACAAAGGCTTTTTAATTTGATATAATCAAAATTTTCTATTTTGTGATCGGTAATGGTCTCTAGTTCATCTTTGGTCACAAATTTCTTCCTATAATCATAAACATGACAAGGTAAATTTTCTATGTTTCCCTAATTTCACCTTTTATGTCTAAATCTATCATTTTGGACTTTATTTTGGTGTTATGGTATAAGATGTTGATCTATAACTAGTTTCATCCAAAGCGCTTTCTACTTTTCTCAGCAATTTTTGACAAACAGTGAGTTTTTGTTCCCAAACCTTGAATCTTCACATTTATCAAACACTAAATTGCTATGGCCATTTACTACTCTGTATTGTGTATCTAATCTATTCCACTGCTCTACCACTTTTAGCTAGCACCAGATTGTTTTGATGATTAATTCTTTCCAACACTGAGATCTAGTACTGCTAGGCCACCTTCCTTCACTTTATTTTTTTTTTAATTTTTAATTTTTTAAATTTTATTTTATTTAATAATAACTTTGTATTGACAGAATCCATGCCAGGATAATTTTTACACGACATTATCCCTTGCAATCACTTATGTTTCATTTTTTTCCCCTCCCTCCCTCCTCCCCCCCCCCAAGATGGCAAGCAGTCCTATATATGTTAAATATGTTGCAGTATATCCTAGATACAATACATATTTGCAGAACCGAACAGTTCTCCCGCTGCACAGGGAGAATTGGATTCAGAAGGTAAAAATAACTCGGGAAGAAAATCAAAAATGCAAATAGTTCACATTCATTTCCCAGTATTCCTTCTTTGGGTGTAGCTGTTTCTGTCCATCATTTCTCCAATGAAACTCAGTTAAGTCTCTTTGTCAGAGAAATCCACTTCCATCAGAATACATCCTCATACAATATCGTTGTCGAAGTGTATAATGATCTCCTGGTTCTGCTCATCTCACTTAGCATCAGTCCATGTAGGTCTCTCCAAGCCTCTCTGTATTCATCCTGCTGGTCATTCCTTACAGAGCAATAATATTCCATAACATTCATATACCACAATTTATCCAGCCATTCTCCAATTGATGGGCATCCATTCATTTTCCAGTTTCTAGCCATTACAAACAGGGCTGCTACAAACATTTTGGCACATACCGGTCCCTTTCCCTTTTTTAGTATCTCTTTGGGGTATAAGCCCAATAGAAACACTGCTGGATCAAAGGGTATGCACAGTTTGATAACTTTTTGGGCATAATTCCAGATCGCTCTCCAGAATGGCTGGATTCGTTCACAACTCCACCAACAATGCATCAGTGTCCCCGTTTTCCCGCATCCCCTCCAACATTCATCATTATTTTTTCCTGTCATCTTAGCCAATCTGACAGGTGTGTAGTGATATCTCAGAGTTGTCTTAATTTGCATTTCTCTGATCAAAAGTGATTTGGAACACTCTTTCATGTGAGTGGTAATAGTTTCAATTTCTTCATCTGAAAATTGTCTGTTCATATCCTTTGACCATTTATCAATTGGAGAATGGCTTGATTTTTTATAAATTTGAGTCAGTTCTCTATATATTTTGGAAATGAGGCCTTTATCAGAACCTTTAATTGTAAAGATGTTTTCCCAGTTTGTTACTTCCCTACTAATCTTGTTTGCATTCGTTCTGTTTGTACAAAGGCTTTTTAATTTGATATAATCAAAATTTTCTATTTTGTGATCGGTAATGGTCTCTAGTTCATCTTTGGTCACAAATTTCTTTCTCCTCCACAAGTCTGAGAGATAAACTATCCTATGTTCCTCTAATTTATTTATAATCTCATTCTTTATGCCTAGGTCATGGACCCATTTTGATCTTATCTTGGTATGTGGTGTTAAGTGTGGGTCCTTGCCTAGTTTCTGCCATACTAATTTCCAGTTATCCCAGCAGTTTTTATCAAATAATGAAATCTTATCCCAAAATTTAGAATCTTTGGGTTTGTCAAACACTAGATTGCTATAGTTGACTATTCTGTCTTGTGAACCTAACCTTTTCCACTGATCCACTAATCTATTTCTAAGCCAATACCAAATGGTTTTGGTGACTGCTGCTTTATAATATAATTTTAGATCAGGTACAGCTAGACCACCTTCATTTGATTTTTTTTTCATTAATTCCCTTGATATTCTCGACTTTTTATTGTTCCATATGAATTTTGTTGTTATTTTTTCTAAATCATTAAAATATTTTCTTGGAAGTCTGATTGGTATAGCACTAAATAAATAGATTAGTTTAGGGAGTATTATCATCTTTATTATATTCGCTCCGCCTATCCAAGAGCACTTAATATTTTTCCAATTATTTAAGTCTGACTTTATTTGTGTGAAAACTTTTTTGTAATTTTGCTCATATAATTCCTGACTTTCCTTTGGTAGGTAGATTCCCAAATATTTTATGCTATCAACAGTTATTTTGAATGGAATTTCTCTTTGTATCTCTTGCTCTTGGATTTTGTTGGTGGTGTATAAGAATGCTGAGGATTTATGGGGATTTATTTTGTATCCTGCTACTTTGCTAAAATTATGAATTATTTCTAATAGCTTTTTAGTAGAATCTCTGGGGTTTTCTAGGTATACCATCATATCATCTGCAAAGAGTGATAGTTTGGTTTCCTCATTGCCTACTCTAATTCCTTTAATCTCTTTCTCGACTCTTATTGCAAAGGCCAGTGTTTCTAATACAATATTGAATAATAATGGTGATAGTGGGCAACCTTGCTTCACTCCAGATCTTACCGGGAAAGGTTCCAGTTTTTCCCCATTGCATATGATGCTTACTGAAGGTTTAAAATATATGCTCCTAACTATTTTAAGGAAAAGTCCTTTTATTCCTATGCTCTCACGTGTTTTTATTAGGAATGGCTGTTGGATTTTATCAAATGCTTTTTCTGCATCTATTGAGATGATCATATGGTTTTTGTTTG
Organism: Antechinus flavipes; assembly: GCF_016432865.1. NCBI lineage: Eukaryota > Metazoa > Chordata > Mammalia > Dasyuromorphia > Dasyuridae > Antechinus > Antechinus flavipes. Next base: position 483,394,093 of record NC_067400.1, read on the forward strand.
GTTGGTTGTTGATATAGTCAATCATGTTAATAGTTTTCCTAATATTGAACCAGCCCTGCATTCCTGGTATAAATCCTACTTGGTCATAGTGTATTATCCTGGGGATGATTTTCTGTAATCTTTTTGCTAATATTTTATTTAAGATTTTAGCATCAATATTCATTAGGGAGATTGGTCTATAATTTTCTTTCTCTGTTTTCAGCCTACCTGATTTAGGTATCAGTACCATATCTGTGTCATAAAAGGAATTTGGTAGGACTCCTTCAATCCCTACTTCTTCAAAGAGTTTATTTAGCATTGGAGTTAATTGATCTTTAAATGTTTGATAGAATTCAGGTGTAAATCCATCTGGTCCTGGGGTTTTTTTCTTAGGGAGTTGATTGATAGTTTGTTCTATTTCTTTTTCTGAGATAGGAGTGTTTAGGATATTTACTTCTTCCTCTGTTAGTTTAGGCAAGTTATATTTTTGGAGGTATTCTTCTATTTCATTTAAGTTGTCGAATTTATTGGCATAAAGTTGGGCAAAGTAACTCCTAATTATTGCTCTAATTTCCTCTTCGTTAGTGGTGAGTTCTCCCTTTTCATTTTTAAGACTAACAATTTGATTTTCCTCTTTCCTTTTTTTAATCAGATTTACTAAGGGTTTGTCTATTTTGTTGGTTTTTTCATAGAACCAACTCTTAGTTTTATTAATTAATTCAATAGTTTTTTTTACTTTCAATTTTATTGATCTCTCCTTTTATTTTTAGAATTTCAAGTTTAGTGTTTGGCTGGGGGTTTTTAATTTGTTCCCTTCCTTCACTTTAAAAAAAATGATTCCTCTGATATTGTTGATATTTTGTTTCATGTAAACTGAAACTGAAAGAAACTAAAGAAGAAAATTAATTTAGGTAAAATTTTCATGTGTATTATATTGGCTTCACATATCCCTAATCAATTAATATTTATTCAGTTATTTAGATATGTTGATCTAGAATATTAAGTGAATTTTTTTTTCCTAAGACCTTTAGTGATTTTCCTTTTTCATCCTTTATACTTTCTTAGAGTTTATTTTCTAACTTTTGTCCCATTTGATAGAGAGTTTACATTAGAGTTGTACCTCTAATTTTAGAGGTTGGGGGGGGAGGATTAGGCAGAGCTTAATTCTATATAGTTCCATTTCTCTCTCTCCCCCTCCCCCTCCTCGTTCCCCGGCCAGGTTTAGCATTGCTTTGATGGAAATCCAGCTTTCTCCATACTTAATTCTCTGACTTGACTGATTTGGTGTTTACCAGTGTTTACAGTTTGGGAGAAAGCTGGGTAGGTAATTAATTGAACACCCCTGTGAATTTTGATTTCCCTAGTCTAGATGAAATTGCCAGCATAACTGATATTTCCTCTGATGGCCAAGGAGTGTTGAGTAGCACCAATGCTTTGCACAGTACCCTGCACATAGTAAACACATTATAAATGTTTATTGAATGTATGAATTCATCTTGCTTGTTGCAGCAATTTGAGTAGTGCAAGAATAGGAGTTCAGTGGCAGAGACTATAGAAGGAAAGATATCCCTGATTATATTCCAAAATCTGTAGGTTGGTTTGCATGCCCTGTGGATGCAATGAGACTAGTTGAGTAGAAGTATTGAATGGCCTCATGAAAGATTAGCATTCTCCACTATGAATCTCCATGGTTATTGCCTTGTTGGTTTTTATGCTCTCTTATCTTTGGATACAACCATAATTTCATTTTGGGATTTCTTTTGTAAATTAGTAGGGACTAGAGAAAATTCTAGTTATCAATCTTGTTGCTCATGTTGCCCAAACTAATTACTTAAAAGGAAAATCATCCCATTTAACAGGCCATTGTAAGACAACATGCATTAACCATAGACAAATATATCTCAAGTAGATTGGAAACTCCTCAAGGAAAAGTATTGTATCATATTTCCTTTTTATCCCAAAGAATATTGGCTATAAGGCTGGACACACAACGGATGTCCAATAAATATTATTTGGTAAATTGATTTGCAACAAATCAACTGTAGAACTGATTGCTTAGGCTATCAAATAAATCAAGAAGTCAGTAGAGTCAGTATCCTGATAAATGGCTTTCATGGATTTAGATCAGGGTTCCTCAAACTACGTCCCGTGGGCCAGATGCGGCAGCTGAGGGCGATTATCCCCCTCACCCAGGGCTATGAAGTTTATTTACAGGCCCACAAAACAAAGTTTTTGTTTTTACTATAGTCCGGCCCTCCAACAGTCTGAGGGGCAGTGAACTGGCCCCCTATTTAAAAAATTTGAGGAACCCTGATAGATCAATTTTCTGACCACTAAGTGCTGATAAAGCATCCAGTCTGGTAGACACAATTAGAACATTAGCATTTCTCATATCTGTTCAGTTATATAAGAAGACATTATTAAAAATTAATAAGAATACACAATTCAAAAGATAAGAAGTAGAGAACACTAGTTGAAACTAAAGTTCCCTATTTAAGCACCATGATTCTAGCCTCAAAAATCTCCAAATATTAGGAAAGGTCAGATAAAATAAGGTTGTTTTATTTTTCATTCAAGACAATCCATCATTGTTATCCTTAGTTCTTGAAGAGGACCAAAATGACAACGCTGTTAGATCAAGTTACAATATATCTGATTGTAACTAATCAGACCAATCCAAGCTTGGAATGCTCTCCCACAAGTCAGACACAAATAATTCATGTGAACATTGGGGTAGATTCTCTCATTTTCCACGTCTTGTACTTCTGAGCTACTTCAATTTTGCTCAGCACCTTTATTGATGAAGTCATGCCATTCTGGGCAGTTCTGTGCCATTTTCTGCCATGTCATCTAATCAATTCCAAAGTTCATAGGAGACACCTTGAGAATATCCTTGCCTTATTTTTTTTTCTGACTACGTTGTGAGCACTTACCCTGTGTAAATTCTCCATAAAATGGTCTTTTAAGCAGACTATTTTCAAATGCAGGCAGCCCAGCAGAGTTGTGCTTTCTGCAGCAGAGTTTGAATACTTGATAATTTAGTTCAAGGAAGAACCTCAATGTCTGGTAACTTATCCTGCTAGGTGATCTTCAGACTCTTCCTAAGGCAATTCAAATGGAAGCAATTCAGTTTCCTGGCATGGCATATACTTTCCAGGTTTCACAGGTATACAATGACTGTTAATACAATGGAGCTCAGTACAAGGTTTCTATAGACTTTCAATTTGATAGTCAGTATAAATATCTCATACTTTCTTTTGGAGCCTCCCAAACATTTAACTACTTTTGGCCATCGATATGTCAATCTTACCGCTGTGTACATTCCCTAGAAAGTAAGGTAAGAGAACTTAACAGCAGCATTCAAAATTTTGCTGTAACTGATAGTTCTACATATAGATGATGTGATACTGGCTGATGAGTATCCGTGTGTTCTTGACATTAATAGTTAGGTCAAAATTAGCCCAAGGCCCTGAGAATCAATTGCTGATTTGTTGCATTCCAGCTTCAGAGGCTGCATTAAGTGCACAATAATCTGCCAACAAAAAATCATGCATGGATTAACTTTTGTTCTGGATAGTAGCCTTTTCAAGGTGAAGAATTTACCATCAGTGTAGAAGCTGACCTTGATGCTACGTTTGTCTTTATAGAAGATGTTTGACAACAAGGTGAAAAGATCATGCTAAAAAGCATAGGAGCAAGCACACTCTTGGTGACTGGGAAAGCTCAAGAGCAACTTGGGCAAGCAAGTTGTCATGAAATAGACATACAATACTGACAAAAAATTCTGGTCAATTTTGACATAAGTCCTCATGAGTGACAGTATCAAAGGTCTTGGTCAGATTTACAAATATTGTGTACAGAACTTTGTTTCATTCCTAGTATTGCTCTTGAAGTTGTTGGGCAGCAAATACCACATCAAATGTTCCTCAACTCCTTTGGAGGCTACACTGGCTGTCAGGTAGATGAACATCTTCCAGGTTCATCCTTTTCAAGAGGATTGTGGTAAGAATCTTGACAGCAATAGCTAAGGAAAAGACCCTTCCCCTCTATAATTGTCACAGAACAGGCTATTCTCTTTATCTTTATAGATATGGATAATGAAGGAATATTTGAACTCCTGGGTGAGAAACTCCTCTTGCAATATAATCCAGAAAATTCCAGTCAACATTTGTATGAACAAAAGATATTTTAAATTTCAGCTATAAAAAAATCAGCACCAGATACTTTGCGAAATGAAAAAGAGCCTAATGGAATTAAAGACCTCTTCTTCAGTTGAGACTTCAGAGAAGGAGGGATTAACTTCAACCTGAAGTAAATGCTCAATGGCTTCAGCATTAATTGATGACAGTTTTTTGAGAATACTATGGAAGTGTTCAGCTCATCTTTTCAGGATCATGTTTTTATCACTAATCAATATGGATCCATCAGCACTGAGTAGTTGAGATGCATCATATATCTTTGGCCCATTAATAACCTTTAAGACTTCACAAAAACACTTTGAATTGTTAATATCAGCATAAAACTGAATATCATCTGCCTTTTTTTACTGAGCCCCAAATTCTGAATCTCCCTAAACTTCATTTGTATTTTACTTTTGATGGTATTAAAGACTTCCTTCTTAGAGAGGTATCAATTATCATGCTGATATACCCTTTGGGAGTACTCATTTTTTCATTTAGCAGCTTTTGAATTTCTTCATCATTTTCAACAAAACAGTGTTCTGACCCAGATAGCAAATGTAGATTTTGTACATCAGATCTCTGAAAGCTTCCCGCTTCTTTTCTGTTCCACCAATTCCAACTATGTGTGGGTTCAACCTACTCTCCAAGTGAGCAACAAACAGTTCCCTCTCAGAAAAGCAGTATAATCTGTTGAATTAATTCTTTTGGTTGTCTTTTTGCCATGGGGACATTACTTTTGTTAAATATGAATATTTAGCCTAAAGATGATAAGTCTATGATCTATTCACTGTTCTGTATCATACATTGTCTTTGTCACTCTCATATCCTGTTTCTCATTTGATTCTCCTTATAATTACATAGTCTATTAAATGCCAATATTTGCTATAAATGTGCATTGATGAAGTTTTATTGTCTTTAGGTAAATGGAAGACTATGTTGGTGAAAAGAATGCCACAAGATGCACAAGTCTTCATTAGAAAGTGACCATTGCTGTTGCTGCCATATCTAGTAGGCTGAGCTTACTTTAGCATTAAAATCACCCAGAATTATAAACTTGCCCCTTTTGGGCATATTGATAAGAGTCTTCAGGTCTAAGGTCCTTTGAACTGATCAAGGTTTATCACATTCATATTTAACAAAAATCATAGGCACTGATGATGATTACATGGTATTTTCCTGCAAGTGGCAATTGCATTGTCATAAACCTTTCATTTGGTCCCATACAAATTTGCTAGCTACATGTTATTTTTAAATTTATTTTATTAAAAAACAGAATGGAAAACAAAACAAAACAAGACAAAATAGAACTTTGTTATGTGCCTAGCAGAACATCAGGAAGGATTCAAAATATATAACAATAAATTACTGATTCAAGAAAGGATATATAATAGTAGAAGAAATTATATTCATAAGTGTCCTTCTTTCCTTCCTGGTAAGTGGTTCTTTTGTTCTCTGCAGTGCACATTTTTTTTTACTTTTTTTCTTTTTTCTCCCTTTTATTCTCTGCACTTTCCCCAAGCAAGCTACAAATAAGTAAAAATATATTTATGTATAGATATATAGATACATCCACACACTCACACACATGCTTCCACAACACACACACACACCACACACCCACATACACACACACACACACACACACACACACACCCTTCATATGACAGTTAACTCTTTGCTTTAATTCTGCTCCTTAATTTGCCTTGCTGTTATTTAACCTCCCCCCATCTATGGATCTCTCCCTTGTCTTCTTCCCCCATCCTTTGCTTCTGCTCTGCCCATCTGAACCCTTGTTTCTTTATAGATTTTGAAAGATGCTATACCCTTAATAATATATATGCAGTGTTACCTATTTAATCCATTCCCAATGTGAGTAGGTTTTCAGAACTATGAGCCTTCCTCCAACCTCTTATGTATCTGTGCTTATTCTTCCTCTTCACCTCATTTGCATAACATAATTATTATTATCTTAAATCTGCCCTAATCTTTCTTTTGATTCACCCAATTGCAGATGTCTATCTTACACATATGGAATACATTTCCATGTAGAAAACATAAGCAATTTTTCCATGTTAAGTTTCTTGAAACTGATCTTTGATATTGGCTCTTAAATTTTCTAGTGAATTCAGGTTTGACTCAAAGTCCTGAAAACCTTCAAGTTTGTTGAATGTCCATTTTTTCATTCAATATTATATATAATTTTGCTGGATATGATATTGTGGGCCACAAGCCTAGTTTTTTTTAATATATGTTGTTGGTATATATGATTCTAGGTTGTGTGGTCTTTTACTGTGCCTGCTGCTAAGTCCTGAACAATTCTATTTGTAGCTCCAACATATTTGAATTACATTTTTCTTATTTCTTGTCAGATTTTCTCTTTGATCTGGGGATTTTAAAATTCAGCACGAATATTTCTGTGTTTTCCACAAAGGATCTCTTTGAGATGGTGATTGGTTTATTATTATTTTTATTTCTACTTTCCCTTCATGTTCTATCATGCCACAACAATTTTGTTGGATTGTTTCTTGCAGTATTGTGTCAAGGTTCTTTTTTTGGTCACAGCTTTCAGGCAGACCAATTATTCTTATATTTCCTCCTCTTGATTTGTTGTTCTGATCTATTGTTTCCCTCCTAAGATATTTTACATTATTTTCTATTTTTCATTCTTTATATTCTGTTTTATTTCTTTGTCTCTTATAGCTTTACTGGTTTCCCCTTGCCCGATTTTAATTTTCAAAGAGCTATTTTCATCTTGCAAGACTCTATGTCATTTTCTATTTGGTTAACTTTTATTTTCATGATTTTATTTTTCAAAGAATGGTTTTCATTTATTTATTTATTTTAGTTTTTCCTCAACATGTCTCATTTGATTTTTAAAGTCTTTTTTGAGTTCTTTGAATTTTCTCTGGGCAGGGAGCCATTTAATATTATTCTTTGGAGCAGAAGAAACTTTTTTTTTTTAACTTTACTGTTCTTCTCTGAAGATGAACCCTAGTCTTTCCTAGTAAATTTCTAATGTGGGGTTCTTAATTCTTTATTGGTTCATTTTTTTAATAAGAAGTGTTAGGGAAAGTACTTCTAACTATGGAGTGGGGGTGGTGCCTTTAGCTTTACTTTAGCTTCCCTTCTGATCTGGAGCCCTAAACCAAGTGTTCCACTCTCCTATAAGTCCTTCGAGTGTCCCTGCCCTACTGCCTCCACACTCATTAGGTATCACCCAGGGCCATGAGTCTTTGAAGCACAGCAGGGCCTGGTATTCCTGATCACCAGAGCTTCTCTTAGTCTTCCCAGATTCAGACTCCTGACTGCATATGCAGAATGGAAGGTGAAAGTTTCTGTGGTTGCTGATGAGGCTCTAGCCACACCCAGATAGCTCCAGGGCTCCCCATTTATGCAGAGCTAACCTGGAGATGTGTGCATTTATACTAGTTAATCCCAGGCCTTGGGTCTTCAGATCTTCTTGGATTGTACCAGGAGAACCCCTATTCTGTTCCAAGTCTTTGTATTTCACTCATCTATGTTCAGCCTGAGATGCACATTTGTTCTGTTTATTGGGGATATCTGAAGAGCTTGAAATTGACCAACTTAACACAGCAATAGTAAAATTATACAATGATCAATTTCCGATGGATTTGGCTTTTTTCAACAGTGAAATGATTCAGACCAGTTCCAATAACCTTGTGAAGAGAGCCATCTACACCCAGGGAGAGGACTGTGGGAACTGAATGTGGATCATCCCATAGTATTTTCATTCCTTTTGTTGTTGTTTCCTTGCATTTTGTTTTCTTATTCAGTTTTTTTTTTTTCCTTTTTGACCTGTTTTTCTTGTGCAGCATGATATTTGTGGAAATATGCATAGAAGAACTGCACACATTTGTCATATATTGGATTACTTGCCATCTAGGGGAGAGGAGGGGGAAAAGGATGGAAAAATTAGAACACCAAGTTTCACAAGGATGAATGTTGAAAATTAGCTATGTGTGTTTTTAAAAATAAAAAGCTTTAAAAAACTTAAAAGAAAAACAAACTTGTGAATGGATAAAAAAAAAAAAAAACTTACTAACCTAGTCCCCCATCTTCCCAGATCCTCCCTCCTTCTCCATTATGTTAGTTTTGATTGCAAAACCCATACCTGTTTCATGGTACTCCATTTCACTATAATCACTCCAGAAAATGTATATCCAGCTCTGATTTCATCTAGCTGGCCCTCATTGGCCAGCCCTGTTCCACTCAGGGCTGATATTTGGATGTGATACCTGCAGAATTTTCTCACAAGAGATGTTCATCTTTTAGGTCTACTGGATTTTGTGTAATCTATAAATGTACACATATTCCATTTACAAATGATGAGTGGAATGAACTTTGCAGAAGTTATTGTACTATTTTTGTGTTTGGACTATAGGTTGGGACCCCTGCTGCCATTGTAATCAGTCAAAGTTGAATAAGCAGACAATTATTAGGGCACATTTCGCCAGGAGGTGAGCAGTGTGACCCTTAAAAATTTGCTCGACAGCCTGGCAGCTGCTGAATCGCACTTGTGTCCAAGGAGAAGATGACTCTATGGCCTGGGCCACCTGTGTGCAAGGTTGTTACTATAACTCCCCGTATCTATAACTGTTCCCTTCATCACTCATCCATCACTACAGGACTTGGAGACAGGTAGAAATGGCAAAATGATATGGGTTCATTCATGAGTAAATTGGCTTTAAGTAAGGCACAAAGTCATTGGCCTTACTCTCTCTTCCATAGCCATCAGTGTCAAAGTCAATGACTGGAATGGCTGGAATGATGTCTTTGGTGCTCACCAAGCTCCAAGCACTCCATGATGCCTGCTTCTGTAGTCTTCATGGAATTAGAAGAAATTGTTCTTATAAGCATTCCACTATGCTGGAGGTAGGCAGCTCTCTAGCTCACTAATGGGTTTGTGACTCTGGTTGCCCTGAGCTGGTCTAGCTGGTTTGCCTAAACAGATGGCTATGAAGTGGACACTGCCCATGCTAGCTTCTCAGAATCACAGGTGAGATTAGGTGGATCAGGTAGACACCAATTTTGGAAAGCCTCCCTGAACAGGATTTGACAGCCTTCATACCCAAAGTACTACTCTTCCCTGAATACTCCATAAAGTCCCCAAGACAATTCAATATATAATAGAATGCAGGATAACACCCAGTCATGAAGATTTGGAGATTTTCTTCCTAGTCAGAAAAGAGCCTACCAAAAAAATCATGCAAAACACTTATAGGAATTTGCATGCATAAAGGATCATAAGTCTAGAATTGGAAGGAAACTTAAAATCTATCTAGTCCAGCTTACCCCACTTTAGAAATGAAGAAAATTAATACTGATAAGATTCATGACTTGTGCAAATAGTAAATAGAAAAAATAAGATCAAGAGTTTTTGGCAAAGTTCCAAATATTATAATTCCTAACATCCCTCTAATATTGCCAAGCATAAATACAATAAAAATCCAAGTCCTAATGATGATGACAATAATGGTTGAGTGGAAAACTAGCCAAATAATCTCCCTCCCAACAAAAAAGGCAGAATAATTAAAGTCTTTCATTAGGGTCTTTCAATGATTCTTGATTCATACCAAAAATAGTTGCAATACAATACAATCTCAGTTAACTAGTATCCATCAGTTATTTGTGCATAATTCATAATAAAGTAAAATATTCTTAATTGTGCACTATATTTTTAAAAGAAAGAGAATAATAAATTAATGAAATTTGGCATAATTAATCTTCATATTAAACTCTACATTCCATAACATTTTATATAGTTAGTGCATTATAGTCTGGTATTAAATGTTTCTTAAATTGTAAATTTTAAAAACAGAAATATCTGTCTACCCTTTCTGTTCAATCTTTCTACTTGGATACACTTTTCATTACATTAAGATTTGTAGTTGTTGTTGTTGTTGTTGTTGTTGTTGTTGTTGTTTGTGGTATTGAATTAAGAAGAAAACAAAATATAACTCCTTAAACAAATATGAGAAAATTGCAAGGATATAAATACTCATATTTGCTAAGTCTTAAACTTAAGAGTTTCTCTGGAAAAAAAGATTTTTTTCTTTCAAAAGCACTCTATGTGTAATAAAAGCCATTACTTGCCCTGGCTTTTCTCTTAACTTTCCAAATGAGCAATCCTTTCCTCTAGATGTACTTGCTCCTTTTTATTTTGTTTTTTAAAATAGCCTTTTAATTTCAAAATATATGCAAAGATTATTTTTAATATTCACACTTGCAAAACCTTGTATTCCAATTTTTTCTTCCTTCCTTCCTTATATGGCTCCCCTAGGTAGCAACTAATCCAATATATGATAAAATATGTACAATTCTTCTATACATATTTCCACAATTATCATGATGCACAAGAAAATCAGATCAAAAAGGGAAAAAAGGAAACAATAAGTAAGCTAACAACCATAAAAAAGGTGAAAATACTATATTGTAATCCACATTCAGTTCCCACAATCCATTCTCTGGATTCAGATCACAAGTCTTTTGGAATTGGCCTGAGTCACCTCATTGTTGAAAAGAGCCATTTCTATCAGAATTGTTCATCATATAATCTAGCTGTTGCTATAAACAATGTTCTCTTGGTTCTACTCACTTCATTTAGCATCAGTTCATATATGTCTCTCAAAGTCTTTATGAAATCACTCTGGTAATTTTTTCTCATGAAAAAATAATATTCCATAATATTCATCTACCATAACTTAATCAGCCATTCTCCAATTGATGGGCATCCACTTAGTTTCCAGATTCTTGAAACTATAAAAAGGGCTGCTACAAACATTTTTGCACAGTTGGTTCCCTTTTCCTCTTTCAAGATCTCTTAACTCAGTAGAAATGCTACTGGATCAAAGGATATTCACAGTTTCATTGCCCTTTGGTCATAGTTCAAAATGTTCTCCAGAATGGTTGAATTAGTTCACAATTAGACCAACAATGTATTTGTGTCTCACATGACCTCCAACATTTATCATTATCTTTTCCTGTTGTTTTAGCCAATCTGAGAGGAGTGTAGTGGTACCTCAAAGTTGTCTTAATTTGCATTTCTCTGATCACTAGTTATCGAGAGCATTTTTTCATGTGATTAGAAATGACTTTAATTTCGTCATCTGAAAATTTTCTGTTCATATCTTTTGATTATCTATTGGGGAGTGGCTTGTATTCTTATAAATTTGGGTCAGTTCTCTCTATATTTTACAAATGAGGCCTTTATCAGAAACCTTGGATGTAAATTTTTCCCCTAGTTTTCTTGTTCCCTTCTAATCTTGTTTGCATTGGTTTTGTTTGTACAAAGCCTTTTAAATTTATTATAATAAAATTATTTATATTGAATTTTTAATATTCTCCAGTTTTGGAGGGCCATAAATTCCTTCTTTCTGCACAAATTTGAGAGGTAGATTATACTTACTTCTTTTAATTTGCTTATAGTATCACTCATTATGTCTAAATCCTAAACCCATTTTGACCCTATCTTTGTATATAGGGTATTAGGTATTGGTCAATGCTTAGTTTCTCCCATATAATTTTCTAATTTTCCCAACTATTTTTGTTTAAATAGTGAGTTCTTATTTCAAAAGTTGGGGTTTTAAGATTTATCAAACTCTAGATCACTAAAGGTCTTGATTATTGTTTCATGTAATCTATTCCACTGATTCATCACTCTATTTCTTATCCAGTACCAAATGGTTTTGATGACCATTGCTTTGTAACATAGTTTTAAATTTGCTAGACTTAGCCCACCTTCATTAGCATTTTTTTCATTAATGATATTCTTGGCATTTTGTTCTTCCAGATAAACTTTATTATTATTTCTTCTAGTTCTGTAAAGGAATTTTTTGGTAGTTTGATTGGTATGGCACTGAAAAAGTAGATTAAATTAGGCAGAATTATCATATTATTATTTTAGCTCAGCCTACCCATGAGCAATTGATATTTTCCAATTGTTTAGATCTGACTTTATTTGTGTAGAAAGTGTCTTTTTAAATTGTATTCATATCGTAATTGGGTTTGCCAAGGTAGATAGAATACAAAGTATTCTTAGAATTTCTCTCTCACTGCTGGACTTTGTCAGTAATGAATAGAAATACTGATGATTTGTTTGGGTTTATTTTATATCCTGTGATTTTAATAAAGTTGTAAAATATCTCCAGTAAGTTTTTGGATAATTTTCTAGGATTCTCTAAGCATATCATTATATCATCTGTGAAGAGTCATAATTTTATTTCCTCATTGACTATTCTAATTTCTTAAATTTCTTTTTCTTTTCTTATTGCCAAAGCCAATATTTATAGTACAATGTTGAATAATAATGGCGATAACAGTATCTTTTTTTTTTTACCTTTGACCTTATTAGGTATATGTACAACTTCTCCCCAGTACAAATAATGCTTGCTGTTAGTTTTAGATAGATGTTGCTTATTATTTTAAGGAAAACTCCATTTATCCCTATTGTCTCCCATGTTTTTAATAGGAATGAGTGCTTTATTTTCTTAAAAGTTTTTGCTGCATGTCTTGAGTATATCCTATGATTTCTGTTGGTTTTGTTATTGATATGGTCGATTAAGGTAATAATTTTCCTGATATTGAACCAACTCTGTATTCCTGATATAAATTCCATTTGATCATAATATATTATCCTGCTGATAAATTGCTGTAATCTCTTTGCTAATATTTTATTTAAAATTTTTGCATCGATATTCATTTGGGAGGTTGGTTTGTATTTTTTTTTCTATGTTTTGACTCTTCTTGGTTTAGGTATCAGTACCATATTCGTGTCATAGAAGGAATTTGGAAGGTTTCCTTCCTTGCCTATCTTTCCAAATAGATTATCTAGCATTGGAATTCATTGTTCTTTAAATGTTTGGTTGAATTCATTTGTGAATCCATCTGACTTTGGAGATTTTTTTCCTTAGGGAGTCCATTAATGGCTTGCTAAGTTTTTTTTTCTAAAATGGGAATATTTACGTAATTTATTTCTTGTTCTATTAATCTGGCCAATTAATAGTTTTGTAAATATTCAACCATTTGACTTAAATTGTCAGACTTGCTGCAATACAGTTGGGCAAAATAGCTCCTAATTATTGCTTTTTTTTTATTTGTGGTAAGTTCACCCTTTTCATTTTTAATGCTGGTGATTTAGTTTTGTTCCTCTCCTTTTTTAAATCCAATTAATCAAATGTTTATCTATTTTGTGGTTTTTTCATAAAATTGACTCAGTTTTATTTATTTTTATTTATTTATTTGGCAAGAAAAAAGCCAAGAGGAATTCTTGGCTTTTTTTAAAATATATTTTTATTGACAGAATCCATGCCAGGGTAATTTTTTACAACAATATCCCTTGCACTCACTTCTGTTCCAATTTTTCTCCTCCCTCCCTCTACCCCTTCCCCAGATGGCAAGCAGTCCTATACATGTTAAATATGTCACAGTATATCTTAGATACAGAAGGTAGAAATAATCTGGGAAGAAAAACAAAAATGCAAACAGTTTACATTTCCCAGTGTTCTTTCTTTGGGTGTAGCTGCTTCTGTCCATCCTTGATCAATTGAAACTGAGTTAGATCTTCTTTTTGTTGAAGAGATCCACTTCCATCAGAATACATCCTCATACAGTATCATTGCTGAAGTATATAATGATCTCCTAGTTCTGCTCATTTCACTTAACATCAATTCATGTAAGTGTCTCCAAGCCTCTCTGTATTCATCCTGCTGGTTATTTCTTACAGAGACTCAGTTTTCTTTATTAGTTCAATAGTTTTCTTAATTTCAATTTTATTAGTCTCTCCTTTGAGTTTTAGAATTTCTAATTTTGTATTTAATTTGGGATTTTTAATTTTTTCTAGCTTTTTTACTTGCATGCCTAATTCATTGATCTCCCCCCCCAACCTCTTCTCTCTCTCTCTCTCTCTCTCTCTCTGCATGAAGCTATTTAGAAATATAAAATTTCTCCTAAGCACTACTTTGGCTATATCCCTTAGGATTTGGTATGTTGTCATTCTCTTGGATGAAATTAGGGATTGTTTCTCTGATTTGTTGTTTGACCCACTCATTTTTTTAGAATTAGATTATTTAATTTCCGAATGATTTTTAGTCTATCTTTCCCTTCCCTTTTATTGAATATAATTTTTATTGCATTTTGGACTGAAAAGCTAGCATTTACTATTTTGGTCTTTTTGCATTTGATTGTGAAGTTTTTTTTTGTTTGTTTTGTTTTGTTTTTAATGCCCTAATACATGGTCAATTTTTTGTGAAGGTGCAATGTACTGTCAAGAAAAAAAAAAAGGTATATTCTTTGTCCCTATTCAATTTTTTTTCAGAGGTATATCATATCTGGGTTTTCTAGATTTTGTTAACTTTCTTTCTTTTATAAGTATAGCCCTGGAGACCAGACAAGAATTCTTTTTTCTTTAGGAAAAAAAGAACTAGAGTTGATGGTTATCTGTGAGTAGACCCTTATTACATAAAACATCAGCTTATTCCACAGAAAGTTGTGAGAATTTAACTTGCTACTCTATCTTTAAATGGATTAAAGAATTCTCTAAAATAAGGCATTTATTTATTTTTAAAATTCTATTGTACATATAGAGATAAATCTGCATTAAGATGATTTTCACCTATAATTTCTATTTATATTCTCTCAAGAAAATTGCATATAGTATTGATTTCACACACATACACACAAAAGTGGAGTTAGTTTCTATTAAGAGGGAGAAGCATGCTAAGGATGGGCATGTGGGAGAGAACAACATTTAGATCTGATGTTGTTTACTTACTGACAAATGTAATTTAGCTTAGTTACTCACAAACTATCTGTGGAAATTTACATAAGGGCAATTAAGCTGCACTATAATTTACTGAAGCCATGCAATATTAGATTGAAGCATCATAGTTATCATATGATACAGGTAAGCATGTCTGGGTCTACATAAGATCAGTCACTAAATAGAGAATGAGTGAGCAAGTAGTCCAAGTTCACTATTAGCTTTTAGCAATTTATTACTAGCTCTTTCTGAATTCCCCTAAACTCATTAATTGTGGTTACTCGGGATTATTACTGCCTTACCCTTCCTTTGAATGAAATTCATGATTGCTTCCATGGGATATCTCCAAATGCCCTGATTAGAAAACTCCCCCTACCTTACTCTAGTCAGCCTCCTTACCCTTTAAAGGATAAATTATTCTGGGTCCTCTCTAATAGACCCAGGATCAATGGAACATACTTCCCAAAGATTCAATTCTGTTTGGTCCATGCAACCTCTGAATGCCATTAATCAGTAATTATTTCCTAACATTAGTATGTGGGAGTGGGACTGATTGTAATGCTCACAGTTTAACAGAAAAAAAATCCCATTTGAAACCTTGATTTTTTAGAAACTATTCTGTGGGTGGTTTCACTTTCTTATTCCTTATGCTAGAAACACAGCTATTATTTAAAGGAAGGCATAGAGAGGAAAGGCTGCTGCAGTAAGCACTTAGTCTATTGCTAGAAGGCAAATTCCTGTTGTCTACTGCCTATCCCATACAGTTTTAAATTATTTCTGTGATATGACTTCTCACATCTCTATTAGGAGTATATTTAATAGGCTAATAGAACTTAATTGCTACAATAGGTCTTCTGATACTGAACTTATCTTGCATAAAGAAATGTTAACAAAACTATCAGAAAAAATCTTATTCTTTTACTTTTTTCAATTTTTTTCTTGGTAATCTATTCCATATTATGGTTAAAGGATTATATTTATATATTATATTATGCTGCCCTACCACAAGTAGATTTTAAATATATATGAAGGAAGTAGCTATGTTTTAATTCATTTTTCTATCAGTCCTGCCCCTTCTCATGATGATATATATATACAAGGTACTTAAGTGGTTTTTAAATGAATGAATTAATAAAATGAAATCTAATTCATTTAGAACTTTTATATTAGGATTGTTCAGAGAGGATTAGAATCTTTGGGGAGAAGGCTTGTCAATGCATTTTCAGGGCTGCTAATTCAATTTTGGTGTCTACCTCCCACAACTTTCACCAGTAGAAAGCTTTATTTGGTATGTGAAATAGCCATATTCTAGTAGAACCATCATAGCACATTGAGAATAATCAACAGTCCTCAAATTCTTTGGTAAGTTAGAAGAATATTTATCCCAAGTATATAAAGACTTCCTCCAGCAGAGAAGGCAGGGAAAAAACATTTCCCCCTATGGACATGAAGGTAATTGAAGGAGATACCACGTAGTTCTTTGAGCTTGATTAGATATCAAAGATGGAAGGTTAACCCACTGCATTTCAGATCATTTCCAGTCATCTTGACTTTTGTAATGCAATTGGATTGCGTTGATTGGAAGAGTGGGGATAAATTTTTTGTGACTCTGCTTTACTTAAAACCAATTCATAAACAAGTCAAGACATCATCCATCATCTACTGTTGTACCTCAATAGTATGATGTGATTAGCCATCTTTTAAAATGAAAGATGAACAACAATATTTGAGAGATTCTAATAAAGCAACTAATGGGGATACAAAGCACTCAGCAGGATATTTGTAGTTTTTTCTCCCATAAAATGAAAGAGGTATATATATTAATAGGTAAGGGTTCCTAGGCTTAAAACTAAATATAAGACTTGTTCTAAGAAAATTATAGGCTAAGTAGAATTTATCCTTCCCAGTGCCATTAACTTCTTTTTTATCTCTTTTTTTCTACTGATGCTCAATATCATCAATCTTCACCATGGCTGCTTCATGTACTATATTCTGATAGTCCACTTGTGCTAGTCTGCCTCAATTAATATATCAGAGTTTTGAGCTTTCCTTATCTCCTTCCAAGCCCTAATATACATTTTGTCTTATTTCTCCTTTACCTCAGGATATTGTGAAGTATCCAAAACATCATCTATTCACATAGGGATTTCAGACATGATGGCAATACTAAGTAATTAGACATTCTGGGCTCCAATTACCCCTCTGCCAAAGGAGAAGTGAGGCATTGTGACAGGATGATTGGAAGGAATTTTATTTATATCAGTGAAATTTGTCCTAATGGTATGACTTTGGGGGACCTCTTTCCCTCTTCTTCTTGTTTTTGTTCTTTTTTTCTCCTTGTTTTCCCTGGTTCTCCTCCTCCTCTTCTTTCTTATGTCTCCTCTTTTTTTTCTCCTCTTTCTCTGTCTCCTGCTTCTTCCATATTTTCTTCCATGTTTTCTTAAATAGCAGCAATCATTTCCTCCAGATCTTTCTACCTGTTGAAATCCTACCATTGTTTCAAGACCTTACAAGTACCTTCCTTATCTCTATACTATAAGCTTTTTAGAAAATTTTCCTTCCTTCCCAGCTATTACTTTGTATTTATCTCTCTGTATTTTATATTTACTTACCTGAGAGGATAGTGTTTTCTCCTGGTACATCAGAAGATCTTTCTGAGCAAAGGCTATTTTCAAATTCATTTTGCTATCTTAAGCTTGATCACAATGTTTGGTAGATAATAAGCTCTTAATAACCTTCAACACTAGAGTCAGTAAGGCATCAAAAAGGGAAGGATTCACTTTTTTGCATCAATAATCATTAGTGAAATTGATCTAAAATTTTCTTTCTCTGTTTTGACTCAACCTGGCTTAGATAACAGTACCATATTTGTGTTATGAAAGGAATTTGATAGGATTCCTTTCTGTATTTTTCCAAATAGTTTGCATAATATTGTAATTAAATATTTGATAGAATTAATAAGTAAATTCATCTAACCCTAGAGATTTTCCCTTAGGAAGTTGATTGATATATTGTTCAATTTATTTTTCTAAGATGGGACTATTTGAATAATTTATTTTTCTTCTATTAATTTGGGCAATCTATATTTTTGTAAGTATTCAACAATTTCATTTAGATTATTGAATTTATTGGCATACAGTTGTGCAAAATTGTTCCTAATTATTGTTTTAATTTCCTCTATTGGTAGAAAGTTCACTATTTTCATTTTTGATACTAGCAAAAGTTCTTCTTTCTTTTTTCTTATTCAAATCAATTAAAGATATATCTACTTCGTTGGATTGTTCACAAAATGTAAAGGGCTGAAACTCTGAGGAGGTGCACTGCAATCAGACAACGGAGCACTTAAAGCTAATTATCCATTGGACAATACTCTATTAGAATATGCTTGGAAAATAGCCCTTCCCACTATTCTGTGCTGGCTCAATCTTTCTGTGTATACATATAATTGTAGGAGGGATTAGGGGGTGGAGTAAAACAAGCCAGAGTCACTTTTGTGGTGGACAAGGAGAAGGGAGATTGTGGAGAGCTTGTGTCCATTCCCTTCACTTCCACCTCTAAAGAAGACTAAGAATAAAGAACAAGGACTTTTGCTTATCCTGATTCCAGCTGATTCTAAGGCATCCAAGGTGCTAACCTGGTGTTCACAATAAAACAAACACTTAGTTTTGTTTATTAGTTCAATAGTTTTCTTATTTTTAACTTTCTTAATCTCTCTTTTTATTTTCAGAATTTCAAATTTGATTTTAATTGGGAGTTTTTAATTTGTTCTTTTTCTAGCTTTTTTATTTGCATGCCAATTCATTGAGCTTTTCTTTCTTTATTTTACTCAAATAAGCAACTAGAGATATAAAATTCACTGCTTTGCTGCATCCCATTAATTTTGTTATGTTGTTTCATTTTTGTTATACTCTTATGTTATGGGCCAGAACTCTAAAACAAGGGTTCTTACAAGATGTTAACTCAGTGGAATTGATAAGACAATGATTATCTAGTTTAGCATGGTGATTAATAGTTCTCTAGTTCAGTACATGTACTTAGTACTTAATATAGTTCCACAAAATTCACACTATGATAATGTAATTATAATAGAGTATATAACAGCCAGCAGGGACTGAAAGACAGATTCATTCATTCATTCATTCATTCATCCCATCTCATACCACCTTGGTCATTATAGTATATAATGGCCAGGTGATGTGGAGAGATCCAGAAAGTGGTAAATAGAAGGGGATTAGATAGGTTAACTACTTGGGGAAGAGGGTTTGCTTATATTTTTACAGGAGGAGAAGGAATCAGATGGGTGCCAATGAGCCATATTCGCCTTGTCCATCTCAGAGAGACAGAGCAGACCCTTGAAATGAAAAAGACCCGAGAAATATTGGGTGGTTCTTCTGTTGCTGATTGTGCTCACCATTGAAAGAACATGGCAGTTATGGCATATGACTCATGGACATAGAAAATTGTTGGATTTCAAAACCCTCAGGAATCATTGGATTCTCTGAGACATGATAAGATTGTTGTGGGACTTAAAAACCCTCAGGAATCATTGTATTCTCTGAGACATAAGATTGTTGTAGGACTTGAAAACCCTCAGGAATCATTGGATTCTTTGAGACATAAGACTTGGAAGCCCTCAGGAACCATTGGATTTTCTGAGAAATGATAAGACTGTTATAGGACTTCAAAACCTGCTGGAATCATTGGATTCTATAACATATAAAAAAACTTTTTCAGGACTTCAAAAACTTGGGGGGATCAATGGATTCCTTGATATGTGAAGCAATGGACAATAGATTGGTTTTGGACTATCTCTTGGCTGCTGAAGAAGGCGTATGTGTGATTGTTGTTTACATACTCTCCTTCTAGGACTTCTGGCAATCTTTTACAACACCATGTTGATTTATATTGTTTGTTATACTGTTACTTGTGTGTACAATTCATGTTTGTTATACCACATCAAGCCTGCATTGACTGTGGAGAGAATCATCACTAATAGCCTCTGCGTTATTACTATGTGCTTGTGTAATACCTGCCATGTTGATGGGTTTGTGCATAATAAAACCCTTCAGCTCAGAAACCCTCTAGCAGCCCCCACTTCCCTTTGGTGCTTTTCATCTCCCTTCCTGAGATGTCAGGGAGGGCATAATCTCCTTTTTAGTGCTTTCACCTCCCTTCCTGAGAAGTCAGGGAGGGTGTAATCACCTCCCCTTGAGGGCTCTGACTTCCCTGAGGAGTCAGGGATGGCATGACCACCTGTGTTCTAATTACAATTAATTGTAATTACATTACAATTAGGAATCAGAAATAGAATTTGTTAGGAAAAAAGTAGGGTTAGTCCTTGGTTTCAGAAAAGTTAAAGTTAAAATAGTTTTAATATAGTAAGAGAAAAAGAGGGAAATTATATTATATGCTAACCATATTAATCAATATTTTTAGATTATTTAAAACAACTAAAAAACATGAGGTTGGAATGTTACTGTGGTGTAGGAAATGATTAGTTGGAGGATTTAGAAAAAATATGGAAAGACTTGGACCTAAGAAGGATGCTATCCACCTTCAAAGAAACAGAGGACAGACAAGTATTGTACTTAGACATATGTACAGATACATACATATGCCCATGTATACAAACATAGATGAGTGTGTATTTATACACATTTGCTTAATTGTAGACTGCAAGTGGAAAGTAGAACAGAAGAAAGGGGGCAAAAAAGAACAAAGTAAAAAGTGCATAGCAGAAAAATAAAAACCTAGTATGAAACAGAGATAGTTCTGAATACAATATATGGTACTTATTATATATTCTTTCTTGAAAGAAAATTTGTTTCATATATTTAATATTCTCTTGTTTTCTACTGTGCACATCACAGTTTTTTTCTTTTTCTTTTTTCCTTTTTGTACTTGTTTTAAGTAAATAAATACATTCAAAAGGGAGAATAATTATTTTTAATTAATTTATTTACACATAACTGAAAGTGATGTTACTGTACATATGTTATTTCCAACTGTGCAGTAATGTGTTTCAAAATAAATTATCTAGAAGGCAGCAAAAATACATCGTTAATGTAAATAAAAACTGCATAGAATTTAGGGGATACATTTTTATGTGAGTGGATACATTTTTATGTGAGTATTGGCTTTGAATTTTTTCAAGTTATGTTCTCAGAAAGAGGAACAAAATGCCCAAGATTAAAGGAAAAAATATATGAACCACATGGATTTGACTCCATTAAAAACACAATTATTAGAATCTCCACTTGTCCCCCATCTGGGCCTTCGCTCAACACAAGTGTCCACAACCCTGCTTTCTGTAATAAAAGGGGACCAGTGACTGCCCTGGGATTTTAGCTGGAAAGCATCCTTAGACTGGGAAGTCTATTAACTCCACCCCATTATACCTCTGTCCGTGACAGGTGGGTATGGTGTCTTTTACTTTATTTTTCTGTTAGATACAATTGGAATGAAAAAAAAAAAAAGTCAGTTCTCTTCTCCACCTTCTCTGAAATGAGTCTGCAGCTGAATGAAAAACACAAATCTTAAAATAGCTATTTCCACAAAGATAGAAACCCCCATGGCTCCTAGCCCCTGTGCTGTCACCTAGTGGGCAAGTTTTTCACTCTCCCTTGAAGCACTTAGATTATACAAGAGATACAGTTCCCTCTTCTGTGGCTGGGGGCCTGCCATCATTCCAGAAATGCCAGATACATTGTGAAGAAAGTGTAACTGTTCTCTGGCTCCCTGTCCCCCACATCCCTGAAAGATGCTTCTTTCTTCTCACCCAGGGATTCATCCATAAGCAGATGAACAGGAGCTCAGCCATTTGTTCAGAAGGGCTCCCTCCATGGCCAGTTTCCTGTAAGACTGCCTTGGGATCCGGTCTTGTCATGATGGCAAGAGCACAAATTTATTGTTGACATGGACTAGTGATACATAGGACCACTCCTCATTTACACAGAGAGATTTGCCCCTGCAAGGTCCAGCTCCAGACCTTCAATTGCTGCTCCATCCTTTGCACCACAATGAGAGTTGCTGCTTCCTATTGCTGCTGCATAAACAGACTTGTCTTCATCAGGTCATTGAGCAGTGAAACGATCTCTCACTGCTTATCTTCACCACCATCCCTCCCCCCTGAATTTCTAGGGACATGATGCAGACTTTGTAGTCCGGTAGCATCATTCAGCCACTGAATGGGACAACCTGGTTAGCTGATATCAGCGCTACTCAATGGTGAACCCGCAAGATCTTCTGTTCACATGAAACAATCAGGTTTTCCCTCTTTCTATTGCACTGGAGAAGTACTTTCCCCATTACAGTTTCCTGCTGTTTAAATAATTCCTTCAGTTGTTCTGCCTGAAATAGTGGCAGGCAATCACTAGAAAGTGTAGCTTGCTGAGAGGCTTGCTGTCCAACATGTAAGAACCAGTGTAAGTGACACATTCAGCATAACACTGAGGGACCTGGGGAGTGATGTAGCAGAGAATTTTCTGGCTTTTTCCTCATCTGAAGGTATTCAAAATGTGTTTGAGCTATCACTTTGATAGGATTCCATGTCATCTAGTTGTATAGCATCCACAATGGCTGCCAATGACTGCTGTATCATCTCCCCTTGTCTGCTGGGTGGTTGTGTTAATTTTCAGCTTCAGCTGTTGGCTGGAGCATTGGAAATGATATTTTGATGGGTGTTAAGATTGAGAATCTTTTTCTTCTGTAATTTGCCCCTGTGGTGAGTATAATTCTTAAGGGGAAAAAATGTATATTCAGTGAAATAGATGATTTTCAAGCATTCCTGATAAAAAGACCACAGACGAAAAGAAAACTTTATTTTCAAATATAACACTCAAAAAAGAACAAAAAAGTAAGTAGAAAAGGGAAATCATAAGAGATTTTATGTTAAACTATTTACATTCCTACATGGATATTATTACTTGTAATTCACAAGAACATTTTAATTATTTGAGCAGTTAAAAGGAATTTACATACATACATATAGATAGATAGAAAAATAGCTAGACAAAAGGTACATGTGTCAGCTGAATATGACAGGATGATATCTTTAATTTTTTTTAAAAAAATAATAGTAATATGTGAGATAAAAACATTCCCTAGGACAAAGGGAAAGACAGAGAATAATATAAATCTTCAATTGGGTATAGAAATCTGTTTTATAAAGGAGTGGAAAGGCATAAGACAAGAGGAAGGCATAATGGGAGGTGGAAGAAACATAGGGGAGGCAGTAGTCAGAAAAATACTTGAGACAGGACAAGGTAAAAAGAGAAATATAATAAAATAAGGAGGCAGGAAATAGGATAAAGGGAAATACTGTAAGCATTCATATCTATGAAAAATATAGCAAGTTTCTCTGATAAAAGCCTCATTTCTTAAATGTATGAGAACTGAGTCAGGTTTATAAAAAATCAGAACCATCCATCAGTTTTATAAAGAATAAAAATATATCAAGAGTTTTCAGTTGAAATAACCAAAGGTATCTATACTTCTTCATACTTGTTAGATTGGCTAATAGGATATAAAAGGAAACTGATAAACTTGGAGAGGCTGTAGGAAAATTGAGAATTAATACACTGTTGAGGGAGTTGTGAAATGATTCAACAATTCTATAGAGCAGGGCTTCTTAAACTTTTTCCACATGGGATCCCTTTTCACATGAGAAATATTTATGCAACTCTGGACTTATAACTATAGAAAATGTGTTTATAGATCAAACATTTACTGATAAGAAATGTTATGGGCCAGAACTCTGAACTTGAAACAAAGGATTCTTACAAGGTGCTAAGTCAGTGGAATTGATAGAGACAATGGTTGTTTAGCATGGTGCTCAACAGTTCTCTATATCAGTACATGTACTAGTACTTAATATAGTTCCACAAGATTCACACCTATGATAAGAGAGCATATAAGCTCCAACAAAGTCAACCACAATCAGAACACAATCAGAACAGTGTGTGTGTGTGGGGGGGGGTTCCTCCTGCATCCCCCAAAGAAACTAAGACACATTCAGGAGGACCTCAAGAAGCTGGCAGAGGCAGAGAACACAAAGGACTGGTGGCAGGAACTCAAGCTCTCAGAACCAAGGAGAGAGATAGGCCTCTAAGAAAGCTAACTGGGCCAGTGGAAAGGAGATAAGACTTTGAAAGAGATAATAAAGGATTTAACACCTGGCTGCACTTGTGGTGATTACTGAACTGAAATGAAGGCTGTTCCCAGAGAACCCCAAGAAAACCGAACCAAAGAGAACATTACAAAGAAATCATAATTTCATGATCCATATATTTAATTTTTTGTCCTCAAATGGGGATATGGTCTACAATTTGAGAAACTTTGCTTTAGAGCAATTTGGAATTATGTCTAAAAGACCAAAAAAGAGGTATGCATACCCTTTGATCCAGCAATACCAATGGTAGATCTGTATATCAAAAGAGATTAACCCCCCCCCACACACACACACAAAGGACCTATATGAACAAAAATGTTCCTAGCAGCTCTTTTCTGGTGCCAAATGATTGGACACTGAGGGGATGCTCTTCAATTGGGGAATGGCTGAACAAGTAACTGTGTTATATATTTGTGATGGAGTACTATTATGCCACAATGATTGATGAGCAGTATGCTTAAAAAAAAAAAAAAAAAAAAAAAAAAAAAACAAACAAACCTGGAAAGCCTTACATGAACTGATGTAAAGTTAAATGAGTAGAATGAGAATAATATTACTAATATTGTAAGAATATCAACTGTGAATGACTTAGTTATTCTCAAAAATACAATTATACAATTCTGAAGGATTTATGATAAAAAATGCTATGCATCCCCACAGAAAGAATTGATAGTGTCTGAAAACAGATTAAAGTAAACTTTTTAAAATTTAATTTTTCTTTCTTTTTTTTCTGTGATGTCTTTTACAACATAATATGTTTTTCATATATGTATAACACAGCAAACTGAGTGATGCTGGGAGGAAGGGAGAGAATTTGGAATTCAAAATTTTAGAAATTAATGGAATGTTAAAATATTTTATATGTATTTTGGAAAAAATAAAATGCTAAATAAATATTCTTAAAATGACCATCATATTTTATTGAATTAAATATGAATATTATATTTTCTCATCAAACCCTTTGAGGTCCTCCTGGAAAGGATTTCAAATATCCTTTCCAGTAGGACTGCCATTTGAAATAAAAGTTGAGGTTCTGATAAAGGCCTCATTTCTAAAATATATTGGAGAATTGAGTCAAATTTATAAGAAGTCAAGCCATCCCTCAATTGATAAATCGTCAAAGGATATGAACAGAAAATTTTCAGATGAAGAAATTGAAACTATTTCTAGTCATATGAAAAGTGCACTAAATCACTATTGATCAGAGGAATGCAAATTAAAACAACTCTGAGATACTACCACACACCTCTCAGATTGACTAAAATGACAGGAAAAGATAATGAAAAATGTTGGAGAGGATGAGGGAAAACTGGAACACTGATACATTGTTGGTGCAACTGTGAATGGATCCAACCATTCTGGAAATTAATTTGGAACTATGCTCAAAAAGTTATCAAACTGTGCATACCCCTTTGACTCAACAGTGTTTCTACTGGGCTTAGATTCCAAAGAAATACTAAAGAAGGGAAAGGGATCCATATGTGCAAAAATGTTTGTGGCAGCCCTTTTCATAGTGGCAACAAACTGGAAACTGAATGGATGCCCATAAATTGGAAAATAGCTGAATAAGTTATGATAAATCAATGTTATGGAATATTGTTGTTCAGTAAGAAATGACCAGCAGGATGATTTCAGAGAAGCCTGGAGAGACTTACATGAACTGATGCAAAGTGAAATGAGCAGAACCAGGAGAACATTGTACATGACAACAACAAGATTATACAATGATCAATTCTGATGGACAATGAGATGATCCAAAGCAATTCCAATCTTTCAGTGATGAAGAGAGCCATCTATACCCCAGAGAGAGAACAGTGGGAACCGAATGTGTTTCATAACATAGCATTTTCACTCTTTTCTTTGTTGCTTGCTTGCATTTTATTCTGCTTCTTTATTATTATTTTTTTACTGGTATGATATAATTTTTCTTTTGCAGTACAATGATTGTATAAATATGTATACATATATCGGATTTAACATATGTTTCTACCATGTTTAACATATTTTGGATTACTTGCCCTCTAGGGGAGGGGATGGGGGAAGGGAGAGAAAACTGGAATACAAGACTTTGCAAGGGTCCATATGTTTTGAAAAATAAAAAGCTTTAATTAAAAAAAGAAATAAAAGTTGAACATTTGATCTGAACTCCAAAGTCACTCTCCCAAAAACAATAAAACAGAAACATAGAAATTATATGAAAAAAAAAACATACTGACAAAAAGATACACACATGCAAGCAACACAGAATACTTAATATGAGTACCTCTGAGCTACCATGACAACTTCTTTTTCCCATATTACTGTCAATTTCTACTTCATTACTTTGTTTACTAGAATTATTTGCTTACTAGAATACTTAAATTAAAAATTGAAATCAATGAGGACAGAAGCTGCAACTTGTTTTCATCTTGAATAATGGACTCTGAAAGTTAGAAAAAATTTTAAAGGGCATTTACTGCAACCTGCACCTATGCAACAAATTCCTTTAACTAGTAGATAATTAATTGCTTGAAAATCTCTAGTGCAAAGAAATCCATTACCTCATAAGGTGGCTTATGTCTCCATGTGATTAATTCTATTTTTTTTTCTTATTATGAAACTCAAAATGTTTCTCTAGGAGTTCCATTTATTTTTCTTAATTTTGTCTTCTCAGGATAAATAAAATAAGTCTAATCACTTTTTCACATGTTATCTCCTTCAACAAGAAAGTAACTCCTTGCAAATTTATCTAACCGTTCTGGAGACCAATTTGGAATTGTGTCCAAAGGGCTTTCAAACTATACATATGCTTTGATCCAGCAGTGTCTCTACCAAACCTGTATCCCCAAAAGATCATAAAAAATGGAAAAGGACTCACATGTGCAAAAATGTGGCAACTCTTTTTGTAGTGACAACAAACTAGAAACTGAGCAGATGCCCATCAGTTAGGGAATGGCTGAATAAGTTATGGTATAAGAATATAATGGAATATTATTGTTCTAAGAAATGACCAATAGGATGATTTCAGAGAGACTTGGAGAAAGTTACATGATGTGATGCTAAGTGCAATGAGTAGGACCAAGAGTAAGTACAAGTGAGTTGTACATAGCTACAAGATTATATGATGATCAGTTCTTTTTTTTTTTTTTAATAACTTTTTATTGACAGAACCCATGCCAGGGTAATTTTTTACAACATTATCCCTTACACTCACTTCTGTTCTGATTTTTCCCCTCCCTCTCTTCACCCCCTTCTCTAGATGGCAAGCAGTCCTATACATGTTAAATAGGTTACAGTATATCCTAGATACAATATATGTGTGCAGAACCAAACAGTTCTCTTGTTGCACAGGGAGAATTGGATTCAGAAGGTATAAATAACCTGGGAATAAAAACAAAAATGCAAACAGTTTATATTCATTTCCCAGTGTTCTTTCTTTGGGTGCAGCTGCTTTTGTCTATCCTTGATCAATTGAAACTGAATTAGATCTCTTTATCGAAGAGATCCACTTCCATCAGAATACATCCTCATACAGTATCGGTGTTGAGGTATATAATGATCTCCTGGTTTTGCTCATTTCACTTAGCATCAGTTCATGTAAGTCTCTCCAAGCTTCTCTGTATTCATTCTGCTGGTCATTTCTTACAGAACAATAATATTCCATAATGTTCATATACCACAATTTACTCAACCATTCTCCAATTGATGGGCATCCATTCATTTTCCAGTTTCTAGCCACTACAAACAGGACTGCCACAAACATTTTGGCACATACAGGTCCCTTTCCCTTCTTTAATATCTCTTTGGGTATAAGCCCAGTAGAAACACTGCTGGATCAAAGGGTATCCACAGTTTGATAACTTTTTGAGCATAATTCCAAATTTCCTCCAGAATGGCTGGATGTGTTCACAATTCCACCAACAATGTATCAGTGTCCCTGTTTTCTCACATCCCCTCCAACATTCTGCATTATCTTTCCCTGTCATTCTAGCCAATCTGACAGGTGTGTAGTGGTATCTCAGAGTTGTCTTAATTTGCATTTCTCTGATTAATAATGATTTGGAGCATATTTTCATATGGCTATAAATAGTTTTAATTTCTTCATCTGAGAATTGTCTGTTCATATCCTTTGACCACTTATCAATTGGAGAATGGCTTGATTTCTTATAAATTAGAGTCAATTCTCTATATATTTCAGAAATAAGGCCTTTATCAGAACCTTTGACTGTAAAAAATGTTTTCCCAGTTTATTGTTTCCCTTCTGCATTAGTTTTGTTTGTACAAAAACTTTTCAATTTGATATAATCAAAATTTTCTATTTTGTGGTCAATAGCGATCTCTAGTTCTTCTTTGGTCATATATTCCTTCCTCTTCCACAGGTCTGAGAGATAAACTATTCCATGCTTTTCCAATTTATTTATAATCTCATTCTTTATGCCTAGGTCATGAACCCATTTTGACCTTATCTTGGAGTAGATGATCAGTTCTGATGTACATAGCTCTTTTTTTTTAATTGAAGCTTTTTATTTTCAAAACATATGCAAGGATACTTTTTTCACAAATGACCCTTGCAAAACCAATAAGGGTATAAGTTCTAAGATTTCTAAGTCAATTTCAGTAGGAAATAGGGTGTTATATATTTTATTCTGAACCCACATGGTTTTGACTTTTTGTGACTATTCCTTATACTTCCAGAAGATTTTATTGTACATATTTTGGAAGTGATGAATCTTCAGCATTTTAACATTATTAAAACATTGTCATGTTATACCAGATTATCAGTAATGATTTGTCTTTAATAATAAAATTAATAATAATGTAATAATAAATTTGTATTTAATAATGATTTAATAATAAATTTGGGATAATAATAAAAATATATCAATTAGCCAAACCCCCGACCCCCCAAAAATATATATATAGAGATAGATATATCTAATATTTGTAAAATAGTCTTCATTTTTTTGTTATTTTATAAAGTTTATTGAGCCTCTGATCCATGTGTTGTAAGTTGTATCTTTGTTGCATGTTGTGAGTTTGTGAATATGGTGAAATTTTTTGTATTTAATTCTTATTATCTGATTGTGTGTTTTCAGGTATTTTTTAATAGCTTTTTATTTACAAGTTATATGTATGGGTAATTTTACAGCATTGACAATTGCCAAACCTTTTGTTCCAATTTTTCCCCTCCTTCCCCTCATCCCTTCCCCTAGATGGCAGGATGACCAGTAGATGTTAAATATATTAAAGTATAAATTAGATACACAATAAGTATACATGACCAAGCCGTTATTTTGCTGTACAAAAAGAACAGACTCTGAAATATTGTACAATTAGCCTGTGAAGGAAATCCAAAATGCAGGCAGGTGAAAATATAGGGATGGGGAAGTCAATGTAATGGTTCTTAGTCATCTCCCAGAGTTCTTTCGCTGGGCCTAACTGGTTCAGTTCATTACTGCTCCATTGGAACTGATTTGGTTCATCTCATTGCTGAAGATTGCCAGGTCCATCAGAATTGATCATCATATAGTATTGTTGTTGAAATATATAATGATCTTCTGATTTTGCTCATTTCACTTAGCAAAAGCTCATGTTAGTCTCTCCAAGCCTCTCTGTATTCATTCTGCTGGTCATTTCTTACAGAACAATAATATTCCATAATGTTCATATACCACAATTTACTCAACCATTCTCCAATTGATGGGCATCCATTCATTTTCCAGTTTCTAGCCACTACAAACAGGGCTGCCACAAACATTTTGGCACATACAGGTCCCTTTCCCTTCTTTAATATCTCTTTGGGTATAAGCCCAGTAGAAACACTGCTGGATCAAAGGGTATGCACAGTTTGATAACTTTTTAAGCATAGTTCCAAATTGCTCTCCAGAATGGCTGGATGTGTTCACAATTCCACCAACAATGTATCAGTGTCCCTGTTTTCCCACATCCTCTCCAACATTCTGCATTATCTTTCCCTGTCATTCTAGCCAGTCTGACAGGTGTGTAGTGTTATCTCAGAGTTGTCTTAATTTACATTTCTTTGATTAATAATTACTTGGAGCATCTTTTCATATGCTCGAAATAGTTTCAATTTCTTCGTCTGAGAATTGTCTGTTCATATCCTTTGAACATTTATCAATTAGAGAATAGCTTGATTTCTTCTAAATTAGAGTCAATTCTCTACATATTTTGGAAATAAGTTCTTTATCAGAACCTTTGACTATAAAAAAAATTTTCCTTATTTATTGCTTCCCGTCTAATCTTGTCTGCATTAGTTTTGTTTGTACAAAAACTTTTCAGTTTAATATAATCACAATTTTCTATTTTGTGATCAATAATGATCTCCAGTTCTTCTTTGGTCATAAATTCCTTTCTCTTCCACAGGTCTGAGAGGTAAACTATCTTGTGTTCCTCTAATTTATTTATAATCTCATTCTTTATGTTTTAGGTCATAAACCCATTTTGACCTTATCTTGGTGTACATGTATTTTCAGGTATTTGATTTGTTCTTTTTTTGTGGTTTGAGATTATCTATCCCAGACTTTCAACAACTTACTTATATAATTCCTAGCATTTGATATGCCTGAGTACCTTAAGAATGATCTTTCTGTAACATCTGTTGGTAACTCCCTACTCCTAAATTTTGATGTTATTCAGACGCTTTCAGTCATGTTCAATTCTTTATGAAACTATTTGGGGTTTTCTTAGTACAGATACTAGATTGATTTGCATTTCCTTATCCTGCTCATTCTATAGATGAGTAAATTGAGGCAAACAGAGCTAAATGAGTTGCTCAGGGTCATATAACTAGTAAGGGTTAGAGGTCAGGTTTGAACTCAGGAAGATGACTCCTGACTTCATGTCTAGTTCTATCTACTGAACTACCTAGTTGTCCTTTGTCCTTAATAATTATCATAAACTCCTCTGTATCTGGAAAGCAATTTGTTTAATATATCTGTTGATTGAGTTCATGCCAATTTTACTCATGGAAGAAGACTTTTCAATAGCACATTTGCATCCTGCCAGTATAGGCTGAATGCAGATGTAAGTCATTTGAAGTTATGTTCAACCAATACTATGATGTGTACCTATTATCAAAATTTACTATTATTTGGTGAAGATATATGAATTTGTTTTTAATAGTATTTCATTAAATTTTAAATATGTTTATCATGTAACACTATCATTGATCCATCCTTTCTTTTTATCATCAAAATATTAATCTTTCTACAGATTCCAGACTTAGGGTGAGGTGATTTTTTATCATTATTGCATATTTTGTTAGGATGCTTCTTTACTGTGTTGTTCATTTTGGTATTTTATTATGAAGATTCTTACTGAAACTCCAAGAATGGTTCTTATTTCCTTAGTAGAATGAAAAACACTTTTTATCTTGCAAGCTAAATCCTTATAATTTTCTTTGAAGTTGTTTATGAGCCTCTAGAAATATGTCAAAAGTTTGATAGGTAATTACTTCAAAAAGCTTTCTACTTGCTTCTCTCCCAGCATCCATCTCTTACAACAAAAACATACACACACAAGTGAATATATGCGTACATACACAACAGACACACAAACACATAGGTCAAGTTAAAAAAAATTCTCAGAATATTCCTGAGAATATTCTTAGGATATTCATTAGGATTCAAGCTAAGTATATTTCTCATCTTGAAATAATTACCATCTCCCAAAGAAATGAATGAGAACATTTTCAACTCAGGGTATTCTTCAGACAATAGATGTCAGTTTAAGGTCATCAAGGATCTTGAATATGTGACAAAGTCAAATTAGCTCAATGTTAAATTATGAGTACAGAAAAAAGTATATATGTGTGTATGTATGTCTACATACATACATTATGATGTATATATGTGCATATATAAATGCAATGCACATAGCTATATTTGTATTGTACTTATGTGTGTACATATATATATATATATATATAATGATGTGTACATATGCCAATATGTATATATGTATGTATGTTTATAGATGTATCAATAAATGCATTCATGCATACCCATATGTAAATATAAATATAAAAAGTTAGCCCTGTGAGCCATGGACAGTTATTATAACCCCTTCAGACATTTGAATTCTAGTTAGGTAGTTCTTTTACATTTTCAAGAATACCTAAGGATAGGAAGGAGGATGGAATTAATATAATAGAAGGACATTGGGCGTAGTTTTTTGTTGTTTTTTTTTTTTCTGTATAAATAAAAGCAATCCTTGAACCTCATTGATCCCATATAGAGATTGATACTTTTATTGTTGGTCAAGGGAAATTCAACTGCTCTGGAAAGTATTACTTCATATGGAAGGACTCAAGGTGAATTTAGTAGCTTGTATTACCTGCATTTATTTTTTATTTATGATATTGCTGGCTAAAATTAAAATCCTTTAATAAATACCACTTTTATGTGTGTGTTTTGTGTTTGAATTAATTTTTACCTTTAGGTGTATGGAAGTAATACTCCTAGCAAGAATATTTTTTTTTAAATTTTAGACAGCATTTGGTACTAAATATTTAAGAATGCATGAGAAAGTCTAATTACCTTCTCTGTATTTTCAGCCTATGAAACAAATACTTAATTCCTTTTGTGTGTGTGTGTGTATGCGTGTGTGTGTGTGTGTGTGTGTGTGTGTGTGTGCTTTTCTTTGTATCAATAGGTTGTAGAATTACGCTTGGAACATTAGACAATGCTTGATGACTTGATATGTCAAGTTACTACAGTAGTTAAGGATCTATGTTAGGTGCTGAAGATAAAAATAAAACAAAAATGCAAAAAACAAAAGTTGTTCATCTCAAGGAACTGACTTTTTTTGGTACAAAACAACTTAGTTTCCAAATAACTCTAACAAATTTTCAAATTAAAAAACATTTATTATTTAGTCCCAGTCTTGATGTGAACCTGAATCATGTCAACTCTCCTCCTTTCCCCTCTAAATTAATTTCAATTTGAACCATTTGGGAGGGGGAAGGGAAGCAAATAGAATAACATTATAAGGAATAAGTATAGATGAGAAAAACAAGGAACAAAAAATAATTGTGATTATTAGAAAGAACATTGTTTTGGAAGTAAAAAAAAAAAAAAAGTTTTGTTTGATAAAACCAAAGTGATAAAACTGGTATCAACATGCCCTGGAGTACAAAAGAATCTGCTTTTAATGAGACCCACACTGTGTTTAAATGTTAGCTATTGTTTATCTTTTCAATGCTAGATCAAAAAGTAGATAATAATTTCTTGAAGTTAGTCTAATCATCAGGATGCAAGTTTGAATCTAGAGAATCTTTTCTTTATGTATGCATACAATAATTTCCCTGGCTCTACCATTATAACCAATTTAAGTAAAAATAGAAGTGAGGAAGTATGTCATTTTTATCTACCACCTACAATATTTAGCTTAAGAAGAATATAAGTTTTTTTTTTTTTTTGATTTACATAGTTCCTGATGTAGAAGGCTCTATAACCATTTTATTAAAGGATAATTCATTCACTTATTCTATATTCCTCTAAGAATATAGCAAACAATATTTCTGAAAAAGATGAAACTTGAGCATAAAAAATAGCTTTCTTGACCAAAATTTCTCTTTTACTTTCATGTAAACACAAGCAGAAATCTTATTTGGACTACCTCTTTGTATTATTATCCCTATTTGTCCCCCTGCTACATTAGAATAGCCGCCACTCATGGTAGTGTACTATTGGTAGAGCATTGAATTTGAACTAAAGATTAAGGTGATGATGCTAAACATTAAACTAAAATATTTATCCAGTTTAACACCGAGATCTTACTGCTAAAGATATAATCCTCAAGGATGTCAAAGACAGCAAGGTTCATACACCAAAATATACTTAACAACACTTTTTTTGTGGTAGCAAAGAAGAAGAAAAATACTCACAAATTTGATAATAGATAAAGGGAATTTTGCTATATAAATGAAAATGGATTCTTATTGGGTTAAAAATAATGAACATAGCAATTTCTGAGAAGCTTGGGGATACTTAGTAAGTTGTCTCAGAATGAAGTAAACCAATCCAGGAAAACAATATGCATGATGATTACAACACTGTAAATGGAAAGAAAAACAACTAATAGCTCCCATGATTTATCTTGTTGATACATGGATGTTTTCTTCATATTTCTTTTCTTCATTCTCCCTGCTTTCCAACTTCTCTTCTGACAGTAGCCCTGTCCCTTTTTAAAGTTTCCCTATATGTTTTGGCTTTCTCCAGTAATGCAAGCTTCTTGAGTTAGAGATTAGTTTTCTTGAATCTATCGACCTGATGCTAAGTATAATACCTGAATAATAGTAAATACTTAATCCCCTCTTGTTGCCTGTTTCTTTCTTCCCTTCTTCCTCTCTTTTTGTCTTCATCTCTGTTTTCTGTCTTTCTGTCCCTCTCTTTTTCTCTCCCTCTCTGTCTCTCTCTTATACACACAATATAACCAAGCCTGATCTTCAAATCTTCAAATTCAGATAAGAAAATGAAACTCCCACCTGTTTAGAAATGAGGGATTTTGAATATATAATATTTTATGTACTCTTAGATTGGGTTAATGTGTTAGTTTAGTGAGTTACATTATCCTTGTCACTGTTTCTGTCTCTGTCTTATCTGCCTCCTTTTCTTCCTTCCTTCTGCCTGCCTCTTCTTTATTTGTCTGTCTCTATTTTGTATTCCAATTCTTTGAATTCTTTACTATAGGTAGTGGAATGGAACTTGAGTGGAGATTTAAAAAAAATATATCAATTAGCCAAACCCCTCTGGCCCCCCAAAAAACAGCTGATAATATAAATAGAAAGTTGAATGCAAGGCAGGCTTTGAGACTATTTTTCCATATTTAAAAATTCATATATGAATCCTCTATATCTGGAATCTTAAGGTACAGTGGTAAAACCAAAAGAATTTGTGTTCTGTTTTGTACATGTAACCATGATGTTCTATAGGACTATGCTTTCCTGTAATGTATGTTAGGATTAAGTCCCTGATGAAATCATACTGTCTGGCTCCTGGTTGACCATATGACTGCTTGTTATTTCTGGCTTTCCTAAAGGGACATTTAAATACCACTTGCATCTTTGGAACAGCATAGAATCTAATATGTGCCCCATGAAAAATTAGAATCCAAAGCCCTATGGACTGAATGAACATATGGACACCTTCTTATTTCCTGTAATGCTATCGAACATTCAAGCAAGTACTTGGGTCTCAAGTGTCTATGCTTTCCCTGAAGATAACCTGCAATTTACCTTTCCTGTTGGAGGAAGTGGGATTTTCTCCAGCTCTAAAGAATCTCTACATGTGCCAGAAATATAAACCAGCTTTTAAAATCAGAAATATTTTGAGATGTCAGAAAGACAAACAATGGAAAGGTTTCTCTACTTGCTATGTTTGTACAGACCTATTCCCACCCAATTGCCTATCATTAAGTTAGAAGCCACTTTCTGTCTGCCCTCAAATCACTCTGCTCTTCCTATGTGAAAGAGAAATTAGCAAGGGCTCTACTGAGGGCACTTAGAATGTGCTATTTGATGGGGACCACACAGCACACAAGGAGAGGCTTTCATTTCACAGAGTCTCATATAACATTTTAAAAAAGAGAAAAAAGAAAAGCTAGATGCATATGGGAAATTTTTTTCATTGGCTTTTCTCTTGCTTCTTTTCTTTCTTCCTTTGTTTTTCTCTCTCTCTTCCTTTCTTCCTTCCTTCCTTCCTTCCTTCCTAATAATGTTATCCACCATCACTCCCAATCCAGGATTTATATCAAATAATATTGCTATTATTTTATTTACAATGTACATATGTGGTTGAAACTCATGGAAAAACACCTTTTTGTTAACTGAAATCAAATTTTGCATCAATTTTTATGATATAATTTGAAATGTATATTTTAGAGACAAATTTTGTGGTTTCAAGTTATATTTGATACATCCCTACCATAACAGCAAATCTTTTTTTTAAAAGCCATTTAAAGGAAAAGGATAGTTTTATAATAAAAGTTGTTAATAAATAAAAATATACATATACAGTTATTTTTAATAACATATGGTTTGAGATTTGCAGAATTTCATATGAAAATATGTATTCAAGTACAACTCAAATTGAATAGATTTAAGTAATAAAGCTAAATCAAGCACAATTTAATATTGTGGAAAATCCAGATAACTAGAAATCTAGATAATTGTATCAAATAAACATAATTTGATTTGCATATAACTGAATAAATTTAGGTATCTAAAATAAACATTGTATATAATTTTATGTTCCCCTAGCCCATATTTCACTATATTTCATTCATATTTTAGTAACTTATTTTGGCAAACTAGAAATTACAGTGCTTGTTCTGTGAAAATATATTCTCCCTCCATCTCTCCCACAAAAAAAAAAAAATTGCTAGTTTTGAAAAATCAAAAATACTTTTCACTTAATTGTGAAAAAAATTGAGACTTGGGCCATGGATTTAAAGACAATATTTATGAGATTCACTGTATGGAAATCCATCAACATATGAACTCTGGAAAAAAAAAACTTAATTTTCATTTGGTCACAGACTGATTTTTTCTCCAAATTACAAGGAAGTGAACCAAATTGGACAAATTTGCACCAGCTCCATAATTGGAAGTTTTGTATTTTGTAGCTCCAAAATTGTATTTCTCTGGAGTGAACTAAAAACAAGTTTAGAAGTACTTCAATTGAAGGCATGATAATAATTGACTTCAAAGGAAATCTTTAGTGTTTGTAATAATTCAGTCAATTCATGATTTTCTGTCAATCTTGTTTTCACATTTATTGATAACGTGTATATAACTCCATAGAATTACTTTCTAGGTCAGCATCTCTTCATTAATTTTCACTTATACAAGGCTTCTATTTTAGCAAGAAATTACTTTTAAATATAGAATCTGTTGCCCATCTTTGTTCCAGACAATGTAAGAAAAGTTAAATTGCCTTCAGATCATTTTTATAGCAATTTGAGATGCTAAGAATGCACTTTTGAAAATGGAGTAGACAGATATAAAGAAATGACAGGACTTCTGGGGGCAGAGACAAGATGGCTGAAATGACACATCTTTCTCTTTGAATTCTCTACAACCCTCACACTAATTAAGAAATCAGCCTTTGAATTAGCTCTGGATGGGCAGAACCTACAAATATTGGGAGTGCAACAAATTATTAGCAGAAGATAATTTTGAAGATCGCCAGAAAAGTTCTGTTTCAATTGGAAACGGGAGAGAGGCAGCCAGTGTAACCAGCTGAGTACAAACACCAACAAAGAGTCCCAAGTAGTGAAGAATCTGCTGGTGATGCAGACTCTACTGGGCGCAGACTCCACATGGCAGAGAATCTAGTGGGAGGAATCTGGGCAGTGTTGGCCACTCTGTCCTTGTTGCAAGGCAGTAAATCAGCAGATAAGTTATAAAACATCCAACACAAACAGAAAAGGTCAATAGTGAACCCAAAACACCAGAATCTTATGGGACCTGGCCATGCCCACCCAGCACCAGCACTGATCAAATGTAGCCACTTTAAAGACCTCCCCACCCTAAAGTCAGACCTTAACTTAAAAAAAAAAAAGAGTAAAAATGTAAAGAGGACTAATGATAGACAACTTCTATGTGAAACAGAAGAACAGATTTCAAACCCTGAAGAGATTAAAGGCAGGTTGTCTCCAGATGAAGGTCCAAAAGGCCATATAACCTGGTTCCCATCACACAAGGCTCTCCTAGAAGAAATTAAAAAGGATCTTAATAGCGAGCTAGAAGAAAAATGGGGAAAGGAAATGAAAAATTTGCAAGAGAGTTTGGAAAAGGCAAATCAGAAACTATTGAAGAAAAACACTACAAAATACTTAGTGAAATGGAAAAAAAATCATATAACTCATTAAAAGATAGATTTGATAAATTGGAAAAAAGAAATCAACTCCCAGAAAAACAGAATTTGTGAAATGGAAAAAAATTCAAAGAAAAAAAACAATCATTTAAAAATTCAATTGGACAAATACAAAAAGAAGTAAAAAAAGCAAATGAAGAAAATAATTCACTAAAATTCAGAATTGAATAAATGTAAATGCATGACTCAATGAGACAACAAAAATCAGTCAAGCAAAACAAAAAAAATGAAAAAAATAGAAAAAAATATAAAATATAGATCTAGGAGAGACAATCTAAGGGTTATTGGACACCCTGAAATACATGATGAAAAAAAGAGCATAGGCACTATCTTTCAAAAAATCATCAAAGAAAACTGCCTGGATATTATAGAATCAGAAGGTAAAATGACCATTGAAAGAATTCACCACATACTTCCTGAATGAGACCCCAAAATTAAAACCCCAAGGAATATCATGTCTAAATTTGAAAACTATATGAAACCAAGGAAAAAAAATATTACAAATAGCCAGAAAAAAATTCAAATACCAAGAATCCACAATAAGGATTATTCAGGACCTAGCAGTTTCCACTTTAAAGGATGAAAGGGCCTGGAATCTGATATTCCAAAAGGCAAAGGAATTTAGAAAGCAGCCAAGAATAAATTAACCTGCTAAACTGAGCATTTTCTTTCAGGGAAGAAGATGGACATTCAAGGTCCAAAAGCCAAGGCTCAGAGCTTCACAGGAAATCTGGGACAGTTTCACCTTTCCTCAGGAACAGAGTTTCATCTTAAAAGTTAAAAAAAAAAAGAAAGAAAGAAATGCCAAAAGAAAAGGAAAAGAAAATGACCAAGAAATAGAAATGAACCTTGACCATAGAAAGCTACTATGATGACAGCACAGACCAAAATATGAACTCAGACAAGGACAGAACGTGCACAGAGGAAATCTCAAAGATTGATTTCAATTGGTCTCAAGTCCAAAGAGGTTTCTTGGAAGTGCTCATAACAGACTTTAAAAGGCAAATTATGGAGGAAAAAAACTGAGAAAAGAAATGAGAGATATCCATGAGAGAGTCAAAAACTTGAAAAAAGAAAGAAAAAATATTCTGAAGAAAAAAATCATCTTAAACAGTATGACTACCCAAATGGAAAAAAGATATACAACAGCTAACTGAAGAAAATAACACATTAAAAACTATAGCAGGGCAAATGGAAGCTAATGCCTTTGTGAGACAGAAAGAATCAGTCAAACAAACTAAAAAGAATGAAAAAAAGGAAGAAAATATGAAATGCCTCATTGGAAAAAAATAGCCAACCTGGAAAATAGATCCAAAAGAGACAATTTAAACATTATTGGCCTACCTAAAGGCCATGACCAGAAAAAGAACCTCTATAGCATTGTACAAGAGATCATTAAGGAAAATTGCCTCAATATTATAGAAACACAGGGAGAAATACTTATTGAAATAATCTATCAATCATCTTCAGAAAGAGATCCCACAAAGAAAATTCCAAAGGACATTGCTACAAAACTCCAAAACTACAATCTCAAGGGGAAAAAAAAGTACTGTAATCTGCTAGAAAAAAAGCATTCCAAATGTCAAGTATCAGGGAGCAATAGAAGTTTGACCAGGATTTGTCATCTTCTACAATAAAGAATTGGAGGTCCTGAAACCCCATATTCTGGAAGGCAAAGGACCTGGGATTACAGCAAAAAACTCACTACCCATTGAGAATCAGAACCATCTTTCAGGGGAGGTGATGGAGCCTCAATGAAGTAAAACACTTTCAGTCATTTCTATTGAAAAAACTGCAACTAAATAGAAATTTTAATCTACAAACACAGGACTCAAGAGAATCATAAAAAGGTAAACAGGGGGAAAATATATATTATTTTAAAGTTAACATGTTTACATCCCTAGATGTGAAAATAGTTATTTGTAACTCTTGAGAACTCTATCTGACCCTGGGCCAGATAGAGGGGGACATTGTATGGACTGATAGTGTGTTGAGAATTGACTCTGATGGGGACTTCCCGCCAAGATGGTGGAGAGGAGACACACTGCTGTGTAACCTCCGTGTTTTTCTCTCACTATCCATTTCATTTCATGCCTCTGAATTAATGCTCGACTGAAAAAAAACATACAATTACTTACCAAGAGAAACCATCCTTGAGACTCGTCAAGAAAGGTCTGTTTTTCACAAGGGCGGGGACGGTTATTGGATTGGAAGCAGACTGCGGGCAGCAGCTGCAGCGAGAGCATAGAAAGCAGCTCAGAGCAGAGCAGAGCGGAGAGGGGGTGGGGTGTGATCGCAGCCGTCTCTGAGGGGAGAGCTTTGCTACAGGATTAGATATTTTGCTCTGGCAGCAAGTCAGCAGCCCAGCAGAAAAGCTAAAAACACCGAGGGTGGAGAATACAACCCCAAACAGCTGGAGTCTCTTGGGACCTGGCCACCCCTCCCCCACAGTGTCTCAGCACGCTCTCGGATCTCAGAGCGCAGGCACTGCAGCACAGTAGGACCCGTGCCTCACGGCTACCCTGCCCCTCCCCCAAAGAAAGCAGCCTCCATTCAAGGGTTTTTTAGTTCTGTTTCTTTGATAGTTTGTCTTTGATTATTAGACAGAATGAGCAAGAAACTGAAAAAGACTTTAACCCTTGACAGCTTCTATACAGATAAAGAGCAGACTCCAAATCCTGAGGAGACTAAAAACAAACAGTCCCCAGGTGAATCCCCAAAGGAGGAGATCATATGTTCCTCAGCACAGATGAAGCTCATGGAGGAAATTAAAAAGGCTCTCACAAGGGAGCTAGAAGAAAAATGGGAAAAGGAGAAGGAGGCTTGGCAAAAGGAGAGGGAGGCTTGGCAAAAGAGCCTGGAGAAGTCAGTTAAAGAGAGAGTGGATAAAGAGAATGGACTCTGAAGTGATGACAAAAAAAAAAAGGACATTAAGAGGGAGGGAAAAGCTCTGTGCTGGGAAAGGAGAGGTACAAGGTACAATTAGTTCATCAGAAGAGGCACAAAATACTTAATACAATCCAGGGAAAGAAGGAAGGGCAATGAAATTTGTCTAAAGCTTAATCTCAGCAGTTTTGGATCCAAGAGAGAATAATTTAATCAGTCAAATGGATATAGAAATGTATCTAACACAATAAAGTAGTAGGAGGTGAAAAAGGAAAAGAGGGAGGGACAGAATAGAATGAAAGGCAGAAACACCAGGGAACAAGGTATGAGAAGGAAGGAAGGGTTGATAGAAGATAAGTTAGTGGGTAGAGTTGGTTAAAAATACTCTAGTAAGAGAAGGGGAAGTGGTAGGAGATAAATCAGTGAGTGGGTTGGATAAAAAAAATACTAGTGAGAAAAGGGGGAGGGGTGATAGGAGATAAGGTAGTGGTTAGGTGGATTTAAAAAACTATTAAGGACAGGGTGGAAAGAGTGAAAAAGTATAAACAAGGGAGAAGATAGGATGAAAAGAGATATAATGTTGGTAATCATAATTATCAATGTGAATTAAATGAACTCTCCCATATATAGCAGAGAAGATTGAAAAACAGAATCCTACAGTATGTTGTTTACAAGGAACAAATATGACACAACCAGACACATAGAGAGTAAATGAAAAAGACTGGAACAGAATTTATTATGCTTCAGCATAAAAAAAATGCAGGGTTAGCAATTCTGATCTCAGATAAAGCAAAAGTAAAAATAGTTCTTAATAAAAGAGATTAAGACGGAAATTACATCTTGATAAAGGTTACTGTAAATAATGAAGTAGTAATGGCACTAATTATGTATATACCAAGGGTTAGAGCAGGCAAAAACCTAGAGAAAAGAAAAAAAATGGAAAGCAAAATTATTCTAGAGTAATCTTCCACTCTCAGAATTAGAGAAATCTAACTCCAAAATAAACAAGAAAGAAACTAGGGAGGTTAATAGGATTCTAGCAAATCTAGGTATGATAGATCTCTTAAGAAAATTGAATAGGAACAGAAAGGAATACACCATTTTCTTGGCAGTACATGGCATCTACAAACAATATGCCACATATTGCCAAAATTTCACAATCAAATTCAGAAAGGCAGAAATAGCAAATGCTTCTTTTTCAGACCACAGTGCAATAAAAATTATATTCAATAAAGGGTGAGGGGAAAATGTAAATACCAATTGGAAATTAAATAATTTAATTCTAAAGAATGAGGGGGTCAAACAACAAAATATCAGAAACAATCCATTTCATCCAAGAAAATGACAACAATGAGATAACATATCAAAATCCCTGGGATGAAGCCAAAGCAGCTCTTAAGGAAAATTTTATATCTCTAAATAACTACATGAATAAAATAAATAAAGAAGAGCTCAATTAATTAAGCATGGAACTAAAAAAGGCCAGAAAAAAATAACCCCTCCCTGAAATAAATGCCAAATTGGAGATTCTGAAACTCAAAGGAATGTTTAATGAAATAGGAAAAAAAAAAAAAAAAACTATTGAACTAGTAAATAAAATCAAAGAGTTGGTTTTATAAAAAACCCCCAACAAAACAGATAAACCTTTGGTTAATTTGATCAGAAAAAAGGAACAAAAACATCAAATCACCAGAAAAAAAAATGAAAAGGGTGACCTTACTACCAATGAAAAAGAAATTAAAGCAATTATATTAGGGATTATTTTGGCCAACTGTATAGTAGCAAGTTTATCAATCTTTCTGAAATGGATGAATATTTACAAAAATATGAATATGAAATGAATTCTGATTAACAGAAGAAGACATAAATTACTTAAATGCTTCCATTTTAGAAAAAGAAATTGGACAAGGCATTAATGAACTTTTTAAGAAAAAAATCTCCAGGGCAGATGTATTAACAAGTGAATTCTACCAAACATTTAAAGAACAATTAATTCCAATTTTATGTAAAATATTTGGAAAAATGGGTAAAGAAGGACTACTGTCAAATTCCTTTTGTGACACAAATATGGTATTGATACCTAAATCAGGAAGAATCAAAACAGAGAAAGAAAATTAGAGACCAATCTCTCTAATGGATGTTGATGCAAAAAAATTTATATAAAATATTAGTAAAGAGATTACAGCAGCTGATCAGCAAGATAATACATAATGACCAAGTGGGATTAATACCAGGAATGCTAGTTCAATGTCAGGAAAATGGTACCATAACTGACCATATCAATAACAACGCCAACAGCAATTATGATGGTGAAAAAACTTCTAACAATATAGAGCACTCATTCACATTAAAAATACTAGAGAGCTTTGGGATAAAGGGAGCTTTCCTAAAAAATAATAAGCAGTATCTATTTAAAACCTAAATGTAGAATTAGTTGTAATGGCAGGAAGTTAGATGTATTCCCAATAAGATCAGGGATGAAACAAAGATGGCCATTATTATCACTATTATTCAACACAGCACTAAAAATGTTGGCTTTAGCAATAAGAAAAGTTAAATAAATTACAGGAATTAAATAAGCAATGAGGCTATCACTCTTTGCAGATGATATGATTATATACTTAGAGAGTACTAGAAAATAATCCAAAAACCAATTGCAAAATTGCAGGATATAAAATAAATAACACACGTTGTCAGCATTTTTATATATTACTGACAAAGCCCATCAGCAAGAAATAGAGATATTTCATTTAAAATTACTGTAAACTAAATAAAATACTTGGAAGTCTACCAGCCAAGAAAAAACCAAGAGCTATATGAACATAATTACAAAACACTTCTCACATAAATAATATCAAATCTTAATAATTGGAAAAATATCAATTGTTCATGGCTAGGTCAAGCTAATATAATAAAAAATGACAATTCTGCCTAAATTGGTTTACTTGTTCTGTGCCACATCAATCAAAATGCCAACAAATTATTTTGTGGAAATAGAAAAAATAATAACAAAATTCATCTGAAAGAACTAAAGGTCAATGATAATAAGGGAATTAATGAAAATAAATAAAAATGATGAACACATAGCAGTACCAAACCTAAATCTATATTA
Organism: Antechinus flavipes; assembly: GCF_016432865.1. NCBI lineage: Eukaryota > Metazoa > Chordata > Mammalia > Dasyuromorphia > Dasyuridae > Antechinus > Antechinus flavipes. The sequence continues at coordinate 483,438,074 of NC_067400.1, forward strand.
CCAAGCAGCAGTCATCCGAACCATTGGGTGCTGGCTACTTTGCTCCTCTTGTGAGTATAGTACTGAGAGTCTCACATGCTTATTTGCTGTGATTAAAATCTTCTCATTGGCTTTCCTAGACTCTGGTCTGAGTTGGACTGAGCACCCCTTTCACCTCAGTGAGACTGACCTTTCTTGAAGTTTTTCCAATCTACATTGAACTGGAGTGTGGTTTCAATTCAGCAGACTGTTCAGATACTTGGATTCACATGGCTTTAAAGGAAAACTGTGAGAACTTGAGTAGCTTCTTGGCTTTACTCCACCATTTTGTCTCCACCCCTGAAAATGAAAATTTTGCCTTATTTTCTCTGCAATGCATGCAATGTAGTAAAATAGCACTTAACTCACCAATTTTATCTGATGATAAAATGAGTAATTTCAAAGAATAAATTGCTTCAAATATATTAGCTTTCATTATTACTGTTTGTGCTCATGATGTCCTTCAATATCCATAGCTTCATACTCTTAGTGAGAAGAAACCTTAAAGATCCATAAGTTCATCTACTACTTAATCAGATAACTCCTAAGCACTCCATGCTAAGTGCTTACATTTCAAGTAAAGGGAAACTTGTTACTTCTCAATGAAGCCCATTCTACTTGTGGACAGGTTTAATTAGTGAATTGTAATATTCCCACCTCTGTTCCAGTTACTTTGAGCTAAAATCTCGCTTTGTGACTTTGAGCTATGTCATCAAAGGATAAAACAGAATACATTTAATCAATTTTCTATGTATATGTCCTTTAAATACTTAGACTCTAGTTTTTGTATTTGACTCTGACAAAATTTCTTGAGAAATAAATTACAAATTCCTTTAGATAATTCTAATATTCAGTTGTTCTCATTCTTCTTAGCTTCAGATTACTAGTCATATCCTTCTGTATGTGGTCAACAGATTGTTAGCATTTATCCTAAAATGTGTCATTTAGAACCGAGAAAGTCAATCCAGATGTCAATTGATAATAGCAGAATAACCCTGACACATTTCAGCTTCTAGGTATAAATCTTCTCTTAATCATATGTAACATTATATCACATGTCATTATTGACATATAATATACTTTGTCAGTTAAAATCCTTAGGGTTTTTAAAATTACTTATTGGCTAGCTGTGATGACAGAAAAGGATAATAGTGTCAAATGACTACATACAAAGACCAAAAGGAAAAAATAAATTGGTCTTGAGCACAAAAAAGCAGAACTTCTGGGAGAGATGAAAAATGATTTCAGTATGTAAATAAGAGAAGTAGAGAGGAAAAAAGGAGGAAAAATAATGACAGTAATGAAGGAGAATCTTGAAAAGTAATAACTAGCTTGATGAAAGAAACAAAAAATAGAAAAAGATCTTTTTTTTAAGTTAATAAAGTTATTGAAGAAACAACTCATTAAAAAGGAGAACTAGACAACTGGGGGAAAAGGTACAAAAGCTAACTAAAGGAAATAATACTTTAAAAAGTGTAATTGGACAAGTAGAAGCTAATTACTGCATGAGACATCAAGAAACAATAAAAGAAAGTCAAAAGAATTTTTAAAAATAGACGATGTGATATTTATTGTTGCAAAAACAAATGTTAAAGAATTGTAAATCTTGGAATATGATATTCTGGAAGGCAAAGTAGCCAGTATTATAGGCAAAAATTACTTACTTAGCACTATTGAATATTATTTTTCAAGGGGAAATATGGGTATATAGAGAACTTTCAAGCATTCTTGATGAAAAGAACCCAGTTAAATAACAAAGTGCTCTTCAAATATGGTTCAAGAGAAACATAAGTTAAAAAAGAAAGAGAAGAAAGAAAACAAAAGAGAATTAAGGTAAACTTTATATTCATTCAATGTGGCAAGATGATATGTATAATCTTTTATTAAAAAATCCTTATCACTATAAGGACAATAAGAAAACATATAAATAGGCAGAAGTGTATATTTGAATTGATTATTGATGAAGATGAAGATATTCCACTGAATGAATTGGAAGAGAGGATATATAATAGGATAAATTATTAAATTGTTATTACCTTGTCATATAAAAGAAGCACAAAGTTGCTGTTGCATTGAAGGAGAATATAGGGGACCAGGCAATTTTTTAATATTAATCTCATAAGAATTGGCTCAAACAGTTAATAACTTAAACCCAGTAGTATATAGAATTCTATTTTACTTAAGGAATGTAAAAATGGAGGAGGAAAAGAAAAAGGGGAGGAATTGATAGAAGAGAAGATATATTTGGGAAGATGGCTTTCAGAAATAAAATGCTTCTGAAGAGACATATGATGTGAAAAGTAAGAAAGAAAGAAGGATAAACAAGGAGAAAAAATGGAAGGAAATACATAGTTACCATAACTATTTGGCTGTTATTGTGAAAGGGATTTATTCATCCACAAAACATAAGTAAACAGTAGACTGAATTAAAAACCAGAATTCTATAATACACTCAATGCAAGAAACACATTTGAAGCAGAAAATTACATAGAGAATAAAGGTAAGAGGCTGTAATAAGATCTATTGTTTTAGCTAAAGCAAAAAAAAAAAAAAAAAAAAAAAAAAGGCATAATAATGATGTCTGACAAAGCAAAAGCAAAAATAGATCTGATTAAATGCTAAATTTGTTCCATAGTCAATGAAGTAATACCAGTATGCAACAAATGGTATACCACCCACATTCTTTTTTTTAATATTTTATTTTATTTTATAATAACTTTATATTGACAGAACCCATGCCAGGGTAATTTTTTACAACATTATCCCTTGCACTCGCTTCTGTTCAGATTTTTCCTCTCCCTCCCTCCACCTCCTCCCCTAGATGGCAAGCAGTCCTATATATGTTAGATATGTTGCAGTATATCCTAGATACAATATATGTTTGCAGAACCGAACAGTTCTCTTATTGCATAGGGAGAATTGGATTCAGAAGGTAAAAATAATCCGGGAATAAAAACAAAAATGCAAATAGCTCATATTTGTTTCAAAGTGTTCTTTCTTTGGATGTAGCTGTTTCTGCCCATCATTTATCAATTGAAACTGAGTTAGGTCTCTTTGGCAAAGAAATCCACTTCCATCAAAATACATCCTCATACAATATCATTGTCAAAGTGTATAATGATCTCCTGGTTCTGCTCATTTCACTTAGCATCAGTTCATGTAAGTTTCTCCAAGCCTCTCTGTATTCATCCTGCTGGTCATTTCTTACAGAACAATAATATTCCATAACATTCATATACCACAATTTACCCAGCCATTCTCTTTTTTTTCCATTCAAAGACTATTTTATTTTTTTATTTTTTTAATATTTTATTTTATAATAACTTTATTTTTTAAATTTTATTTTATAATAACTTTATATTGACAGAATCCATGCCAGGGTAATTTTTTTAACAACATTATCCCTTGCACTCGCTTCTGTTCCGATTTTTCCCCTCCCTCCCTCCACCCCCTCCCCTAGATGGCAAGCAGTCCTATATATGTTAAATATGTTGCAGTATATCCTAGATACAATATGTGTGCAGAACCGAGCAGTTCTCTTGTTACACAGGGAAAATTGGATTTAGAAGGTAAAAAACAGTTCAGAAAGAAAAACAAAAATGCAAGTAGTTCACATTTGTTTCCCAGTGTTCTTTCTTTGGGTGTAGCTGCTTCTGTCCATCATATAATAATCTTATATTGACAGAATCCATGCAGGGTAATTTTTTTTTACAACATTATCCCTTGCACTCGCTTCTGTTCCGATTTTTCCCCTCCCTCCCTCCACCCCCTCCCCTAGATGACAAGCAGTCCTATATATGTTAAATATGTTGCAGTATATCCTAGATACAATATGTGTGCAGAACCCAGCAGTTCTCTTGTTACACAGGGAGAATTGGATTTAGAAGGTAAAAAACAACTCGGAAAGAGAAACAAAAATGCAAATAGTTCACATTCGTTTCCCAGTATTCTTTCTTTGGGTGTAGCTGCTTCTGTCCATCATTTATTAATTGAAATTGAGTCTTTGTCAAAGAAATCCACTTCCATCAGAATACATCCTCATACAATATCGTTGTCGAAGTGTAAAGTGATCTCCTGGTTCTGCTCATTTCACTTAGCATCAGTTCATATAAGTCTCTCCAAGCCTCTCTGTATTCATCCTGCTGGTCATTTCTTACAGAACAATAATATTCCATAACATTCATATACCACAATTTACCCAGCCATTCTCCAATTGATGGGCATCCATTCAATTTCCAGTTTCTAGCCACTACAAACAGGGCTGCCACAAACATTTTGGCACATACAGGTTCCTTTCCCTTCTTTAGTATCTCTTTGGGGTATAAGCCCAGTAGTAGCACTGCTGGATCAAAGGGTATGCACAATTTGATAACTTTTTGGGCATAATTCCAGATTGCTCTCCAGAATGGTTGGATGTTGGAATCCTTACTAACTGCTAACTAATTAGAGTTGATCTAATCTTACAAGAAGATGTTTTGGGCAGAACCTGAAACAAGGTACTAAGTAGAACTACCCATAATCCCTCTCTCTGGAAGGAGCATAAATAGGCCAATAGGCCAGTCGGAGAGGCGGGAGAGAGGAAGACGCTACAAGTCGAGATTTCACCGGAATGACATGAAGACTGGAGCTGGGGAGGCTGAAGAAAGCAGAGGCAGAGGCTGAAGGACCAGACCTTTGGATTTAAAGACATTTGGAGAGAGCTCTTGGAACCAAGCAGAGAGATAGGCCTCTAAGCTACCGGGCTATATTGGGATAATAAAAGATCTGAACTTTTATCACCTGGCTGTGTTTTGAGAAGAAAAAGATCACAACAGTTGAATTCATTCACAACTCCACCAACAATGCATCAGTGTCCCAGTTTTCCCGCATCCCCTCCAGCATTCATCATTATTTTTTCCTGTCATCTTAGACAATCTGACAGGTATGTAGTGGTATCTCAGAGTTGTCTTAATTTGCGTTTCTCTGATCAATAATGATTTGGAACACTCTTTCATATGAATGGTAATAGTTTCAATTTCATCATCTGAAAATTGTCTGTTCATATCCTTTGACCATTTATCAATTGGAGAATGGCTTGATTACTTATAAACTTGAGTCAGTTCTCTATATATTTTGGAAATGAGGCCTTTATCAGAACCTTTAACTGTGAAGATATTTTCCCAGTTTGTTGCTTCCCTTCTAATCTTGTTTGCATTAGTTTTGTTTGTACAAAGGCTTTTTAATTTCATATAATCAAAATTTTCTATTTTGTGATCAGTAATGGTCTCTAGTTCATCTTTGGTCACAAATTTCTTTCTCCTCCACAAGTCTGAGAGATAAACTATCCTATGTTCCTCTAATTTATTTATAATCTCATTCTTTATGCCTAGGTCATGGACCCATTTTGATCTTATCTTGGTATATGGTGTTAAGTGCGGGTCCATGCCTAATTTCTGCCATACTAATTTCCAGTTATCCCAGCAGTTTTTATAAAATAATGAATTCTTATCCCAAAATTTTGGATCTTTGGGTTTGTCAAACACTAGATTGCTATAGTTGACTATTCTGTCTTGTGAACCTAACCTTTTCCACTGATCAACTAATCCATTTCTTAGCCAATACCAAATGGTTTTGGTGACTGCTGCTTTATAATATATTTTTAGATCAAGTACGGCTAGTCCATCTTCATTTGATTTTTTTTTCATTAATTTCCTTGAGGTTCTTGACTTTTTATTGTTACATATGAATTTTGTTGTTATTTTTTCTAGATCCTGAAAATATTTTCTTGAAAGTCTAATTGGTATAGCACTAAATAAATAGAGTAGTTTAGGGAGTATTGTCACCTTTATTATATTTGCTCGGCCTATCCAAGAGCACTTAATATTTTTCCAATTATTTAAGTCTGACTTTATTTGTGTGGAAACTTTTTTGTAATTTTGCTCATATAATTCCTGACTTTCCTTTGGTAGATAGATTCCCAAATATTTTATGTTATCAACAGTTATTCTGAATGGAATTTCTCTTTGTATCTCTTGCTGTTGGATTTTGTTAGTGATGTATAAAAATGCTGAGGATTTATGGGGATTTATTTTGTATCCAGCTACTTTGCTAAAATTATGAATTATTTCTAATAGCTTTTTAGTAGAATCTCTGGGGTTCTCTAGGTATACCATCATATCATCTGCAAAGAGTGATAGTTTGGTTTCCTCATTGCCTACTCTAATTCCTTTAATCTCTTTCTCGACTCTTATTGCAGAGGCTAGTGTTTCTAATACGATATTGAATAATAATGGTGATAGTGGGCAACCTTGCTTCTCTCCAGATCTTACTGGGAAAGGTTCCAGTTTTTCCCCATTGCATATGATGCTTACTGATGGTTTTAAATATATGCTCCTGACTATTTTAAGGAAAAGTCTATTTATTCCTATGCTCTCAAGTGTTTTTATTAGGAATGGATGTTGAATTTTATCAAATGCTTTTTCTGCATCTATTGAGATGATCATATGGTTTTGGTTTTTTGGTTATTGATATAGTCAATTATGCTAATAGTTTTCCTAATATTGAAGCAGCCCTGCGTTCCTGGTATAAATCCTACTTGGTCATAGTGTATTATCTTGGGGATGATTTTCTGTAATCTTTTTGCTAATATTTTATTTAAGATTTTAGCATCAATATTCATTAGGGAGATTGGTCTATAATTTTCTTTCTCTGTTTTCAGCCTACCTGGTTTAGGTATCATTACCATGTCTGTGTCGTAAAAGGAGTTTGGTAGGACAGCTTCAATCCCTATTTTTTCAAATAGTTTATTTAGCATTGGAGTTAATTGTTCTTTAAAAGTTTGGTAGAATTCACATGTAAATCCATCTGGTTCTGGGGATTTTTTCTTAGGGAGGTGGTTGATAGTTTGTTCTATTTCTTTTTCTGAGATGGGACTGTTTAGGATATTTATTTCTTCCTCTGTTAGTTTGGGCAAGCTAAATTTTTGGAGGTATTTTTCTATTTCATTTAAGTTGTCGAATTTATTGGCATAAAGTTGGTCAAAGTAACTCCTAATTATTGCTCTAATTTCCTCTTCATTAGTGGCGAGTTCTCCCTTTTCATTTTTAAGACTAACAATTTGATTTTCCTCTTTCCTTTTTTTAATCAGATTTACTAAGGGTTTGTCTATTTTGTTGGTTTTTTCATAGAACCAACTCTTAGTTTTATTAATTAATTCAATAGTTTTTTTTACTTTCAATTTTATTGATCTCTCCTTTTATTTTTAGAATTTCAAGTTTAGTGTTTGACTGGGGGTTTTTAATTTGTTCCTTTTCTAGCATTTTTAGTTGCAAGCCCAATTCATTGACCTTCTCTTTCTCTATTTTATACAAATAGGCCTCTAGAGATATGAAATTTCCCCTTATTACCTCTTTGGCTGCATCCCATACATTTTGGTATGATGTCTCATTATTATCGTTTTCTTGAGTGAAGTTATTAATTATGTCTATAATTTGCTGTTTCACCCAATCATTCTTTAGTATGAGATTATTTAGTTTCCAATTATTTTTTGGTCTACTTCCCCCTGGCTTTTTGTTGAATGTAATTTTCATTGCATCGTGGTCTGAAAAGGATGCATTTACTATTTCTACCTTACTGCATTTGAGTTTGAGGTTTTTATATCCTAATATATGGTCAATTTTTGTATAGGTTCCATGAACTGCTGAAAAGAAAGTGTATTCCTTTCTGTCTCCATTACATTTTCTCCAGAGATCTATCATATCTAACTTTTCTAGTATTCTATTTACCTCTTTGATTTCTTTCTTATTTATTTTGTGGTTTGATTTATCTAATTCTGAGAGTGCAAGGTTAAGATCTCCCACTATTATAGTTTTACTGTCTATTTCTTCTTGCAGCTCTCTTAATTTCTCTTTTAAGAATTTAGATGCTACCCCACTTGGTGCATATATGTTTAATATAGATAGTGCTTCATTATCCATGCTACCCTTTAGCAAGATATAGTGCCCTTCCTTATCTCTTTTAATTAGATCAATTTTTGCTTTAGCTTGATCTGAGATCAGGATGGCTACCCCTGCTTTTTTGACTTCACCTGAAGCATAGTAGATTTTGCTCCAACCTTTTACCTTTAACCTGCATGTATCTCCCTGCTTCAGGTGTGTTTCCTGTAAAAAACATATTGTAGGATTCTGGCTTTTAATCCATTCTGCTAACCGCTTCCTCTTTATGGGGGAGTTTACCCCATTCACATTTATGGTTAGAATGACCAATTCTGTATTACTTGCCATCTTGTTAACCCCGGTTTATGCTTTTCTCCCTTCTTTCCCCTTTCCTCCCCTTCCCAGTATTAAGCTTGTGAGCACCACTTGCTTCTCACCGCCTTCCCTTTTTAGTATCCCTCCCCCCACCTTAAAGTTCCTCCCCCTATCTTACCCCTTTCCCTCCCAGTTTCCGTATTCCCTTCCGCTTAGCTTATTCCTTCTCTTTTCACTTTTCCCTTCTCACTTTTCAATGAGGTGGGAGAAGTTTCACCATAGATTGAATATATCTTAAGATTTTTCACTTAAAGCCAATTCTGAAGGCAGTAAGATACCCACTATATTCATCCCCCTCCATTCTTTCTCTCAGATATAATAGGTTTCCTATGCCTCTTCATGAGATGTACTACCCCCACTTTACCCTTTTTCTGGTACAATGTCCTTTCCACATCAGTTTCTAGGACAAGGTATACATGTATTCTTTATACATCTATATAGCCGAAATATAGTTCCCAAGATTAATCTTTACCTTTTTAGATTTCTCTTGAGTTCTATATTTGTAGATCAAACTTTTTGTTAAATTCTGGCTTTTTCATCAAAAATAAGTGAAATTCGCTTACTTTGTTGAATGTCCATCTTCTTTCCTGGAAAAAGATGCTCATTCTCACTGGGTAAGTTATTTTTGGTTGCATCCCAAGTTCCTTAGCCTTTCAGAATATCATATTCCAGGCCCTTCAATCCTTTAATGTGGATGCTGCCAGATCCTGGGTGATCCTTATTGTGGCTCCTTGATACTTGAATTGGGTTTTTCTAGCCACTTGCAGTATTTTTTCCTTCATCTGAGGGTTCTGGCATTTGGCCACTATATTCCTTGGTGTTTTGATTTTAGGATCCCTTTCAGTGGGTGATCGATGAATCCTTTCAATGTTTATTTTTTCCTCTGTTCCTATGACTTCTGGGCAGTTCTCTTTGATAATTTCCTGGAAAATAGTGTCCAGGCTCTTTTTTTCATCATGTTTTTCTGGAAGTCCAATGATTCTCAGATTGTCTCTCCTGGATCTGTTTTCCAGGTCTGTTGTCTTCCCCAGAAGGTATTTTACATTCTTTTCCATTGTTTGATTTTTTTGGATTTGCTTGACTGATTCTTCTTGTCTCCTCGAGTCATTCAATTCCAATTGTTCAATTCTGATTTTCAGTGAAGTATTTTCTTCACTCACTTTTTAAAAATCTTTTTCTAATTGTCCCATTGAGTTCTTTTGTTCTGTGGAATTTTTTTCCATTTCGCCAATTTTGTTTTTTAGAGAGCTATTTTCTGTTTCCAGTTCACTAATCCTATTTTTCAAGGATTTTATTTCTTTATCCACTCTCTCTTTAACTGACTTCTCCAGGCTCTTTTGCCAAGCCTCCCATTTTTCTTCTAACTCCCTTGTGAGAGCCTTTTTAATTTCCTCCATGAGATTCATCTGTGCTGAGGAACAGATGATCTCCTCCTTTGGGGATTCCCCTGGAGACTGTCTGTTTTTAGTCTCCTCAGGATTTAGAGTCTGCTCTCTATCTCTGTAGAAGCTGTCAAGGGTTAAAGTCCTCTTCAGTTTCTTGCTCATTCTGTCTAATAATGAAAGACAAACTAGCAAAGAAAAACAGAAAAAACTGGAGTCTTTCTTTGGGGGAGGGGCTGGGTGGTGTTACCGAGCTTTCTCTACAGACTGTGGGGGGCAGCAGTGAGGCACTAGCCCTACTATGCTGCGCCTGCGCTCTGAGATCCGAGAGTGTGCTGAGTCACTGTAGGGGGGGAGAGGGGTGGCCAGGTCCCGAGAGACTCCAGCTGTTTGGGGTTGTGTTCTTCAACCCTGGTGTTTTTAGCTTCTCTGCTGGGCTGCTGACTTGCTGCCAGGGCAAGGTATCCAAACCTGTAGCGAAGCTCTCCCCGCAGAGACGGCTGCGATCACTCCCCACCCCCTCTCCAGTCTGCTCCCGTGCTCTCACTGACACTGCCTGCTGCCTGTGCCCGATCTAAAACCGTCCCAGCCCTCCTGTAGAAACAGACCTTTCTTGGCGAATCTCAAGGATGGCTTCTCTTGGTAACTATTTGTGGGTTTTTTTTTTTTTTTCCAGTCAAGCATTAATTCAGAGGCTTGTAATGAAATGGATAGTGAGAGAAAGCGTGGAGCTTACACAACTGTGTGCCTCCTCTCCACCATCTTAACCGGAAGTCCCTCTAAAGGAAATTTTAAAAGAATAAAACTAAAGTCTTGAACTTTTTAAAACATATCATGCTAATATTTAGGAATGGGGAGATGTGTCTAAATAACAATTTATGTCACAATAAGTCTATGGTTTTAATAGATCATATGCAACATGAGCAACATTGTGATTACTAAGTAGGACAATGGATAGGGCATGGTGTCAGCAAAAATTGCTGAATCTCTGAATATTGGATTTTTTATAGTAGCACAAGTTTATAATATAAAATCATTTCAAGCCTATGGAGTGCAAAAAGTTATAGATCATTTTAGAAGTTACTTTTTTGCTACATTCCCTTGTTCCAGGATATGAATAGTTTACATTTATTGCCTTGAATCAACATTGACATTGCAGAAAAATATTCTATGTTGGGAGGAACGTTGGTCTAAATGACTGCTGATATACTTCGGAGTACATATCCATCATAAAAAAGTGATTGTTGCCTAGTTTATCTGTAACAAAGTGAATTATATTACTATAAGCTTTTAATTAATTTGTTACCTGCAAGTGCAAATGGATCATTTCAGAACTCTACTTTCCTACCGGTTTTAATAGACTTGTACTAAGTACTTGCCATGCAGTACCATTTATATGTTGACCATTAGAAACATACCATATCTTCCACGTGTCACACAATCTTCTTCATCACTAACTTCAGAAGCTCATGTTTCCATTAATGATCACATTCAGAGGCATCAGGAAAGTATCGTGAGGTTTGCCATCAATATTTGCTTTACCACTAAAGAGGAGGATCTTAAAAAAAAAAAAAAAGGCAAAGCAAAGAAAGAAACAAAAACAGTATCTGCCTTAGAAACCTAAACCACATTCACCCTTGAATTCTGCCATAAAATTCTACTTTTCCTATGGCTATTTGCTATGCTTAGAAATTCTACTTTCCTAAGTCCATTCTTTCCTTTCACTTCTATTCCACAATCACATTTTTTTCCTCATCTATTCCAACCATTAGTGACCATTATAATCTTCAAAGTTTCATGGTATCTACTGTCTATACCAAAGGTATCAAACAGGGTGCTACAGCTAAATCAGCTTAAAATATAAGTTTAAATTTTATAAATATAAGTTTATATATATAATATAAATATAATAATATATTATTATATATATTACATATATAAATATATGTTTTAAATATATGTTTAAAATATAAATTTAAAATATAATTTATTATAATTAATAATAATTTAAAATATAACTATAATCATAATATAGCATAAATAATATTAATGTGTGGTTTTCTAAAGCAACATAGAGTCCACTGGTGTCCTTAGATATATCTTAGTAGATCCTGGTTATTTGTTTCTTTGTTTGTTTTGGGTCTGTGTATCTCTCTCTTTTTTTTCTCAATAGTATTTTATTTCTCCAAATCCATGTAAAGATAATTTTCAACATTTGTTTTTGTAATACTACATATTCCAAATTTTCTCCCTCCCTTATCTTTCCCTTCCCTAAGACAGCAAGCCATCTGATATATGTTAAAGATGTGCAATCCTTTTTTTTAAAAAATATTTTCCCCAATTACATGTAAAAAAAATTTACATTTGTTTTTAAAACTTTGAGTTACACATTTTCTCCCTTCCTCCTCATCCCTCTTTAAGAAGTCACAAAAAAAAAAGTTATGTGAAACATTTCCATAAAAGTTATAATATGAAAGACAATGTATGTTTTCCCCTCTCACTTCTCACCCCCCAAAAAATCCCTTATGAAAAATAAGGGTTAAAAATAGTATGTTTCAATCT